>NC_091952.1:147136418-147736418 GCF_031021105.1 Erythrolamprus reginae | reverse complement strand
CACCATAGTTACTATAGTTTTAATATGTACAAATAAGGGAGTACAATATTCAAGAACAGAGGAGAGGAAAGAAAGAGGCATCACCTTTTACACACTGGGATGCCTTGTACCTCTATTTTTCTATGGGATATATCACAGCTGGCTCTTCTCTAGCTCTTACTTGATGGTTCTTCAACTATCCTCCACCATTAAACCCAGTGGGTAAATTATAGGAACTGTGATGTGCTATGGAAATATGAGGACATGAGCACAATAACTGCTTATACCCTTTAAAGCAGTTACTTTTTTCCTGGCAGCTATATAACTTTGGAGAAAATATATTTGCTTTAAAGAGTTGCAGGTAATGTGCTGTGTTCACATGCTTGGAAGAATATCTTTAGAATGAACTCTGAAGTGCTGTACAGTTCTAGTAAATGATGCCAATAT
This sequence comes from Erythrolamprus reginae, assembly GCF_031021105.1. Lineage (NCBI taxonomy): Eukaryota > Metazoa > Chordata > Lepidosauria > Squamata > Dipsadidae > Erythrolamprus > Erythrolamprus reginae. The sequence continues at coordinate 147,735,992 of NC_091952.1, read as the reverse complement.
GCTATTGACTGCATTAATCTATATTAGAAACCAAATTAGGGAAATCTAAGTCTGTTAGGCATAGGTCTTGTCAAAAAAGACGATGACATGAAATTAAGAGTGAAAATGGCCCAAGGTCTCCAGGGAAGAAAGGAATGGTCACAAAAAAAGAATTGACAGGAATAGAATGTTCTAGAAGAAATAGAGCTTTTCTCCCTCCTCTGAGAGAACTTGGAACTTGAAAGACATTCAAAAATTGTACCTCATACCTTCAGCCTTAAATGGATTCAACTTTGCACCACCTCAAGATTTGATTTTCTTTTTCTGCTACATATATTATGCTTCAAAAATAGTTCTTCCCTCTTAACTACAGTCCTGTGATTTTTCCTTTAATATTCAGTCTAAAGCAATTATACAAATGTGATACTTCTCTGGTGCATTTGTGTGTGTGTACACATATATAAGATACGTATATAATATACCAGGGTGATCTGACAGAAAAAACATATAGCTCCTCCCTGGTACAAAGCTGAAGGGATCAGATCCTGTGGCCTAGAGGTTAATTTTCTGCCTTAAAAGGCAGAAGCTACAGGATCAATTCCCAGTAAGGGTATGGCTAGCTGATGAGGCAAGAACAAGGCCGAAATAGTGCTATCCTAGTCTCCCTTAATTTTAAAAATTCAGCAAAAACATGTGATACATACATACATACATACATACATACATACATACATACATACATACATATATATACACTGCTCAAAAAATAAAGGGAACACTTAAACAACACAATATAACTCCAAGTAAATCAAACTTCTGTGAAATCAAACTGTCCACTTAGGAAGCAACTCTGATTGACAATCAATTTTACATGCTGTGGTGCACATTCAACTTTGTACAGAACGAAGTATTCAATGAGAATATTTCATTTATTCAGATCTAGGATGTGTTCTTTGAGTGTTCCCTTTATTTTTTTGAGCAGCACACGCACACACACACACACACACACACACACACACACACACAGGTAGCTAGCTAACTAGGTAGGTATATTAGAGCTGTGTAATTTTGATAGGAAGTTTGACTGGCCAAGTACAAGATACAATTATTGCTTAGTATCACACTGTTATTTGATAAATAAGTATTTGGTAAAATCCCCAATGTTTCAGACAAAGAAAAGTAGTTAAGTAGTTTTAATGATTTTGTTGTGTGATTGTAGGGCTTTATTTCCAACAGAATTGCCTGAAACGGAAGCATATGAATATATTAAAATATTTAAATTCATATTTCCTTTTAGCATTTGTCAAGGATGAACTGAAAAAAGAGTTCCTTGGGGAATTGTCTCTAATTCTGCTCTAATTCCTGAGACTGTTGATGCATACACCTTTAGTGATTGATTTTATATGAAAAATATATGCCTATTTCTTGTGTTATTATATCATAGAAACATGTGGAAGACTTATTTTTATCTTCAGTTTCTTTTTTCTATCTCACACTTAAACAAATGTGAATCCCTACTGCTTCTCCCTTTCTCAAACTTGAAAAATATTACCTGCTTGTTCATTCCAATCTTTAATCAGAGATCATGCTTGACAAAATAATAAAGATATGTGATTTAGATCAGTATTTGCCAGCCTCAACCACTTTAAAATATACGGACTCCGAGAATTCCAAAGGCAGACCTACAAGAATTGTGACCTGTTCCTAAAACAGCATTTCTATCCATGTTATTATATTATATAGCAAAGTGTATTTGAAAAAGAGGGGACTTCCATATGTAATTTGTGATGTAGTACAAGTAGGGGAAATATCTAGGCTAGTTCAAGCTTTCTGCTTAAGACCAAACAAGAAGGACAAGTCAGCATATTTTTATTGCTTGTGTAGTTATCTCATTAAAATATAATCAGAATAAGGGGTGTTTAGAGAGAAGAATGATTCATGCCCAACTTTCCCCTAATATAATATCTCTGTCATCTTCTGATAATAGGCTGGGAGATAAAATATATATGCAAATCAGTATGAATTGAGCAACTGTTTACCAGATTTCACTCATGCTGATAGGAATGACAGCAATCAAAACAGAGGTGCCACCTATAGTCAGGATTTTATTCTTTTAAGCCAGGGGTAACAAACTCAATTTCATTGAGGGCCACATTAAGGTTATGTTGGACCTTGGGGGATGGGTGGAGTGCCTGTGGCCAGGGTGGGCATGGCCAAATTGACATCACTCGTGTTGAGGGCGCCTGTGGCGGGCTGAGTGCTCTGCCAGCGAAAACGGACTCCCGAGCTCCATTTTTAGCTGCAATGGTTTCCTGCAACCCTCTGCCAGCAAAAATGGAGCTCGGAAGGGCTGCTTCCAGGGCAGCCCCACAGGCCATATCTAATCACCCTGTGGGCCAGATCAGCCCCCCAGATCTTGAGTTTGACACCCTTGTTTTAATCAGAAAGGTGGCAGGTAACTAACAATATTTTTGTTGCCCTACATTTCTTAAACATATCATCTGTCTGGGATACATATATTGTAACATTAACCTTCTTTCTAACAAATACTATTATTCAGAACTGGTAGATTTGTGTTTTTTTGATTAACTGTTTTAAATCTAGACTTTAAGGAGGAAAATCTGATAATATTATGCAATTGTCTCTTTTCTCCCTTTGGTTTTTCTTTATTTTTTAAAGAAATCAATCGAATTGGTTTTTTTTAAATAATTCATCAATTCAGCTGTCTTCCCATGCCAGAAATCTGTTCTGTACTGTTCTGTTCCTATTCCTGCTTTAAATTCCCTTTCATTTCCAATCCAAATAATCCTTTCTGTACAATGGATGTAAAGATTTCACATTTTGTAGAGATGAGACTACAATGCGTAATCCCAATCTAACATTCCAAATGTTTATTCCTTACTCATTTAAGAGCAACCAGATCACTGAGACAAATGATATAAATGCAAGCAGGGAGGATTTACATCTAGTCCTTCTTCTTACTTAATTTTTGGGGTGGGGGGATTTCTTGTTATCCATCAATTAATATGAAACATCATATGAGTTGTCATAATCATTATTGCATGGTCTTTAAATTATATATAATTATGATCCAAGAGGGGAAATCACTTGAAACTGCTTGTCATCAAGGATCCTGGGGTTAGGACAAATATTGTTTTCAGCTCTGGCTTTAGGATGTGCTGCTATTGCTGCAGATAGGAGTAAATGAATTATGGGCAAATTGCTTTAGGACTCATAAACATTCTTAATTTCTTTCCCATTCCTAAATTCTTATAGGCATAAAAGCACTAATTTTAATTTTAATTTACTTAAAGAACATTTATTCAGTCTATCATTAACTCCAGAATTCAACTTATCTGGACCTATTACAAAATGGCTGGGACATAGGATAGAGATCGATTATTTTGATGCAGGAATCTATATTGGGATCCCCACAGAATGTGTGGTCCCCTTGCACAGCTCAGCAGCCTTTGATACCATCACATCCTTGAACAAAAGGAAGAAGAGGGCATGTACTGAAAAATAGATCAAGGGGATAACATCTTAGATGCCAGGAGGCAGATTTTATTGAATCCAGTGTGCTCTGGAAAAATTATTTTATCATGGTTATACAAAACAAGGCAATTTACACTATTCTTGTAAAACATCAATGCCTAAAATGAGATTAGATCAATTTGCAACATACAATACATACTTTAAACCTATAGCAAAAAGAAATGCATTTTAAAATGAAAATGTTACAATTCTATTTATTTTATGTATAAAAAAATAAAATAAAAATGTCACTTAACTTGGAGCAGAGTTGCTATTTGCAAAACTGTAACATTTTCACTTTTATAATGGAAAAGCCTGAACTAATTAAAACTATGTTTTAAACAGTATCTTCTAGTCGCATCTTTTATTGCTTTATATTGTTAAAAAATTACATTATCACATAAATTGATATCATCTCCAACATGACTCTCAAAAATGCCTTAATATTTTTATTAAGTTCCTAATTATCAATAATGAAGGCAGAGAAAGAAGTACTAGTGGATAATATGTTTTTATTATAGGTTGCTAACAAATTTACATAGAGGAAAAGAAACAGCTGTTTTTATTTCTTTTAGGTAAAGTTTTAAGGGGAAACTAACACAATCTTTTTTTCCTAGGGAAGTTGGTATTAAATCAGAAACTGAATTGTAAATGAAATAAAACCATTCCCGGCTTAGGTGGGATGATTCTTTCATGGTTTAACTTTAAAATAAAGGACTTGGAATGTGCTATGTGGCTGAGAGTGAAAGGAAAGTACTGAAAAGATCCGGGTGACAGCCAGGGCCATGTATAGTATTAGGACTTGAGTGCAATGACCAAAGGAAGAAAAGTGCTGAGATGACACAGTGTGTTGTGTAAGGTCTTTGGCAATGATAACTGAGGGATGGGAGGCAATGGAGGCATTGAGAAGATAGAGAGAAGGTGGGCTAATGGGGTATGCCAGGCTGGGAAAAGGAGAGAATAGGCAATACCCACCAGCCTTTTTATCTATTGTTAGAATTTGGGCAAACTCTCAATTTAATATTTGTCTTTAAATATTATTCTGTTCTTTGAGTAATCATTATTATTGAGTTGAAGGGAAAGTTGCAGAGATGAACACGTGTTCCATTTATTCAAAAATAGAACTTTAGACTGGGATTATTCACATTCCACAAAAGACAGTGATGCACTGCCCAGATATTTAGTAGCCATACTGCACAAGACCACAAACTATTTTTACCTCCAAAGAATTGTTATGTATGTGACATTCCAGGTTCTCCATTTATTCTGTTCCTTTTTGTTTCAAAAACAATTTTTCTGTGTTTTCAGGGAGTGATAGAAAATTCCAAGGGGATCATTTAGGACTGGTCAAGACCAAAGCAGTATAAGTCTCACCAATAAATTGTGTTGCACTGACAATGGGAGCAACCCATCCTTATCATATGGTTGATGTGAAATGGATTTCTATATACAATCTATTATACAATCAAGAGGAAGTGATGATAATGTTTTTTTTAAAGTTTCTAGATGCTAAAATGGTTTGATCAAAGGAAATATATTGAGTGACCAAAGTTATTTAATTAAAAACACAATGAAGAAAGCATGGTGGATGGTAAAAGTAATACATTATAAGAATCTAAAGATTTTAGAAATCTTTAATTTTAAAAAAATCTGTATCAGTGGACAAAAATCTCTGAAAAGACAGTCATTGTCATTATTTATTTCTGCATTTCATGCCTTTGTAAGAATTTATTTTGAATTTAAAGCTTAAAATCCTGTTATATCCCTTTGTGAAATAATTGATTGTCCTAAGTTAAAAGTCATAATTTGTCTTCAGAGTATAAAATCCAAATAAATAAAAACACCCTTTTCAAAGTTTTTTCCCTTGACATTTTAAAAGTGGTTTCTCATTACTCTCTTCCTAGGGCTGAGAGAAAATGAATGGCCTTAGGTCACCCACTGGCTTTTGCGCCTAGGAAATTGCCAGAGCCCATCACCCACCCATAGATTTTTACTCCTATGCATTCAACAATGCATCAAAATGGCTCTTGCCATGCTAGATGCTCAGTAGTTAATTAATAAAGAGATAGAAAATTCAGAATTGCCTCAGAATACATTATAACATTAAATTAGTGTAAGAATATAAGTTGTGACAATCTTATTGCATTTGTCTGACATAGAATTGAAAACACTAAAAATGAGCACAAGTGAGCAATTGGCAAATTGTGTTCGTGTGTATGTGTGAGGGAGAGGTGCAGAAAGAGCAAACTTTTTATTGGTTAAACTACTGTAAGTTGTACATTTATTCCATCTGACTGACCACAAATTAGCCACGTATGTGAATGACCCTAACTAGATCAAGGGGAAATTCAACTATGGAAGTCATACGAAAAAGCAAGGTACTATGAGGAAGGGAGAGTGCAGATCAGGACATTTTATTTCATACTACTGATTCCAAAAAGAAACTCATTTCAAATAAGGAAGCATTAAAATATAAATTTTTGGGTAGGTTGAAAGGTGTGTTTACACCCAGGCATCAGCTTGCTGTTTTTCTGTTAAGAATGACCTTTGTAGGTTATGTAAATAAAATCTTCCTTGCCTAGCTAAAGATTCTTTCTTATAAAACCAGAGTAAAACAAAGCATATACATACATATAGTCCAGGCCTAAATGTCACTGGAACAATGAGGAATGCTGCTCTTATCACTGAAAATGTAATGGGGGGTGGATGAGGTCTACATGGAAGCTGAGGTGTCTTCAGGATTTCCAGAGTGAATAGAGCAAATCACATTAAAGACAGCAGAGTCAAAGGAATACTGAATGGGAACTGTACCATAGCTTTATCAATTTGTCAAAATCTAATCCTCTCTGTCCAGGGTTCATGAAAATTAAAAACAAGTCCTATGCAATTTTGTGGTAAATAGCAGGAAGAATCTACCAACAAAAATCCCTAAAATAGGATTTGCATAAGCCAACCACCCAGTGGGAGACAAAAGTAAAACAGTAATATGCCCACCCAAGTCCAGTGTATCGTTTGCAGAAGAGCAAATGATAACATCAGCAATAATATATGTGCAAAATATGCTTTTTTTTAAACAAACCAGTGTTTTCAACTAATTATTTTAAAACATGTGCCGTGTACTTATATTGCCTTCTCAACTAATACATCCATTTCCTCTTCTCCAGTCTTCATACATTAATAGATGGTTTGATGATCCAATACGTATCTGGATTTTGTTTTGTATCAAAACAATTTTGGTTCAAATCTTAACATAATCCTGAAGTTGATATGTGCGGGGGATACAAACTTTTTCAACTGCACTATATTTTTAAGATACAGGAATATTATTAGTGCTTACCTTAACAAACTGTTGCCAGGATAAAGAGGAAAGGGAGGTCATAAAGTACTTTTCAATCTAAAAGTGCTAAAGAAATAGTCTCAATAAACACCGAGAACCCATAACAGATTAGGCCAGGCATTGTATTTTAAATTAAAAGGAAAAAAAAGTGTTAAATCTCATTTGAGTCACATTTGGCTCCTGGTGACCTCATGGATATATCCATGTAGTTTTCTTGGCAATAATCAAGTTAAAAACCAGGACTTCACTTCATGAGTCTGCCGGGGCCGATAGGCCTAAAACTATTGCTTGGAAATATTCTAAACAACCTAGTGATCACATTCTGCTGTTAAGAATAAAATGGCAGCAGGTTCATCTCTACAGTCTGAATTCAGTTAAGATTCCTCCCAAATCTCTTCCTGGGATACATTACTTCCCATAAGGAAGTCATTGTATACTACTTCTGAAAAGTACAGATCCATTCTTGTTAATAAGTACCTGGAATTCAGCTCTCGCAGCGCTGTTTATGACATCAGAATCATCCAATGAGATGTAATATTCTGCAAAGTAGATAAGCTGCAAGGAAACTTTCTTAGGAAAGAATAATAAAATAAATTCCTCTCGTTTTTCTCCAAAAGCAGTCAATGCAATGTACTCTCTTCTTTGTATCTTAGCTATAGTCTCAATTCATAAATTAGTCTTCCATCAAATAACTTAAAATAAACCTGTAATGGTTCGTTTTCTCTGGCTCAGAGCCAGGTAAAAGTTAGTTTGCCCATCAGACTGTCTGAATTTGTAAATCTTCACATCAATATAGGTGGTTTCCAGGTGAGCATTTGTATGTGTGAAAAGATGGCTTAGAAAGAGACTAAGCCAAGATAAGAAGAGGTCCCACTGAACTTCACAGCCTTCATAGGGAACCTCATACTGCTTGGAAATGCCAACCATTTTCATATTGCACTGGTACAGAAGGAAGTTGCCTCTCAACAGACTGTCCACAGGATCAATGATCTCTGCACATAGGCAAATTTACAAAAGTGAAGACATTAAATTCTGTCATGATGGAGAAACACAAGAAGATTCCATAGAGGGAAAGGCACACAAACCCCAGCTTCTTATCTAACTTCCACTTGTTCAAATGAACGCCAAACACCTAGAAATAAAAAGAAAGCTGTTACTTCTATATAAATCTACAGCTGGTCTCCCATATCTATGAACCAATGTGAATAATCTTCTCTCCATTAATCTCTCTTATGAACAAGCAGCATTTCCCCTTCCAAGTACAACAATCTGGCCTAAGTTCCTTGACAAAGAGTTTCTTATGTGAACAATCCAACAGATTTATTATATTGCATATTATGCTTTTCAACCACACTGACTTAAGAAACTGTTCAGTTTATCCTTGGTACAATCTGATAAAATCCAGTTTGCAGGTCTGAATCCTCTTTTGCCTTCCATTTAAACCTGAGAGCTGATACTGATGCAGTTTGAAGATCAGCCGCAGGTATCTGCTGCACAAATCCCAGCGACCAGTTAGGTCCCACAGAGTGGGCCTTCTCCGGGTCCCGTCAAGTAAACAATGTCGTTTGGCGGGACCCAGGGGAAGAGCCTTCTCTGTGGCAGCCCCGGCTCTTTGGAACCAACTCCCCCCAGAGATTAGAATTGTCCCCACCCTCCTTGCCTTTTGTAAGCTTCTTAAAACCCACCTCTGCTGTCAGGCATGGGGGAACTGAGATATTCCCTTCCCCCTAGGCCTTACAATTTACGCATGGTATGTTTGTATGTATGTTTGGTTTTATAATAAGGGTTTTTTTAGTTGTTTAGTATTGGATTGTTACATGCTGTTTTTTATCACTGTTGTTAGACGCCCCGAGTCTGCGGAGAGGGGTGACATACAAATCAAATCAAATCAAATCAAATCAAATCAAATCAAAAATAAATAAGTAAATAAATAAATAAATAAATAAATAAATAAATATTGCCTCTCTGGATTCCCGCCCTCCCTCCATGGCCAATATGCCTACAATTCTTTCTTTTTTTTAAATAAAGAATGATATACTTACTGTGACAAAAACTGAGGCCAGCAACAAGCCCACAGAATAGATAAGTCCACGACTATTCAATCGAATCTGAAACATTAGTAAGATATGTTAAGAGTTCTATTATTCACATTATTTTCAATGAATTATCACTATAGGTTCTATGTAAAAGGAAACTGGCTGTCAGAACTGTATACAGTATTAAGCAAGTCTGTTATTCCACATCTTTAGGATCAAACTGAATACAGTGTTCCCTCGATTTTCGCAGGTTCGAACTTCACGAAAAGTCTATACCACGGTTTTTCAAAAATATTAATTAAAAAATACTTCGTGGGTGTTTTCCCTATACCACGGTTTTTCCCACCCGATGACATCATATGTCATCGCCAAACTTTTGTCTGCCTTTAATAAATATTTTTTTCAATAAACTTTAATAAATAAACATGGTGAGTAATAATTTGAATGGCTGCTAAGGGAATGTAAAATTGCAATTTAGGGGCTTAAAGTGTTAAGGGAAGGCTTGTGATACTGTTCATAGCAAAAAATAGTGTATTTACTTCCGCATCTCTACTTTGCGGAAATTTGACTTTCGCAGGCGGTCTCAGAACGCATCCCCCGCAAAAAGCGAGGGAATACTGTACTGCATTTGGAGTAGTATTGTTGGGCTCTACCAGCAGGATCAGCCCAAGTCATCTATTGATATACTTTCAGATTTGCAAGATTCTATAATCGTTCAGGAAAGTAAGTTTGGTTGTGCTTCCTATTTTGCAAAGCTCACATTTTATGAATAAAGTATGGGTGACTAATGTGTGTATTGCTCTAGCTAGCACTTACAAAGACATATTTGAAATTGCTTAGACATGAAGTACCAGAAAGCACAGTGTGTTCTGGGATTTCAGTAGTATTTTCAGAAAGAATGAAATCGAGGGCTTTTCTCTAAAACAGTTTGTCATGTTCAAAGCCTGCTTAATTGCTAACGGCAAGAGTTGCTCTTATACAGAACAGAGTTCTATTTTTTAAGATGTCCCTTGCTTCAGTTCAGGTCTTTTCTTCTGTGATTTAAATGCTGAAGGCAACAGCTGTTCTTACACTGAGCAGTTGCATTTTCTCTTTGTTGTATTTTGCTTACAGAGAAATCTGTAAAAAAAACACCCAAAACCTCATTCTGAAAGGACATTCAGTTCCTCATATTTGAGAGAGAGGAGAGGATTATAAAGCCAGTCAGAAAAGGAAACTTATAGTTTATCTGAAACATGTGAATCTTTGACTTCTCATTATCTCATGATGGGATTCATGATACCTAGGGCAGAAAAAGAAAGTCCAAAGAGCTTAATATCATGCCAAATGTGTCCAACCTATCCAACTCAATGGCTTAAAGAAATGGATTCTAATCTGCAACTTTAGGGTTTTCTCCTTGCTATAATTTCCCATGTACAGCAAATGACAAGTTAAAAGATAGCTAGTTGTCCTTACTGAATACCTTACTTAATGACCATTCATTTAGTGACTATTTGAAGTTACAATGACATTGAAAAAGTGACTTATATCCAGGCCTAACCCTTGGAATCATCATAGCATCCCTTTGATCTTGTGACTGTAATCTGAGCATTTAGCAACTGACTCGGACTTATGACAATTGGCAGCGTCCTGCAGTCATGTGCAGAAGCAAAAAACCGCCAAAATCTCTCTCGCACTCGTCCCCTCACGAGATTTTGCTTCCTGTACGTGTGCAGAAGCAAAAACACGCTGGGATGCACACGCGCAAGCAGGGGAACAGAAGCTGCGTACGCAGTGCAACTTTCGCTACCAGTGGGTCATCCTCATCCATACCGGTAGCAACCCAATACTGAGTTGCTGGAATTGGGTATGTCTAGTTTAATGAAAAGAAGGACATGATAGCAGTGTTCCGATATCTCAGGGGTTGCCACAAAGAAGAGGGAGTCAAGCTATTCTCCAAAGCACCTGAGGGCGGGACAAGAAGCAATGGGTGGAAACTAATCAAGGAGAGAAGCAACTTAGAAGTAGGGAGAAATTTCCTGACAGTTAGAACTATTAATCAGTGGAATAACTTGCCTCCAGAAGTTGTGAATGCTCCAATACTGCAAGTTTTAAAGAAAAGATTGGACAAACATTTGTCTGAAATGGTAGTGTTTCTGTAACTCTAAGTCTGTAACTAGTCTAGTCTAGTCTAGTCAAAACTAGGCTGGTTTCATAATAAGATGCTGTGTATGAATGTAAGGTAATCATTGCCAAGCTCATATAGAACATCTATATACATCTACCTACCCAGTTTATTGAGTTACCCTTCTGTGTGACTGCTTCTAGCTAGGCTATGCAAAGTCATCCTTTATTTCTGTATTTAATTTGTTTTGCTTCCAATCGGATATTTGTCTAGCTTCTTCATTCAGCTTGCATTAAGATTGGTGCTACCTTTTCCCAGGCTAACTTAGATTCATTTGATACAGATTACAGTACAGTGTTGCCTTCAGCTTGCATTTGGCTAAACTGTATCACCCCCATTGCCAATTTGGCATGCATTACATAAGCATTCCAGATTTCCTGCTGGAAACTGTAATTACACAGAAAACTATGCTAAATTTTCAGCATTTCACACTAGATTAGCACTAGATGAGATTTTCTTTGGGAGAATGTAAAAATAACTTTTAAAAATAACTTTTAAAACAAAATCCTTCTACTGTAAGCTTGTTAGATTGCACTTCACAATCAAGTGGCAACACCTAAAGAAAAGGGTGGTTGACCATAGTTCACAAGAAATTGCAATTTAAACCTGGCATCTGAAGCATTGCTACAGACTAAACAAAATTACCCTGTGGGATGTGAATATAATTTGCACGTGTATCTTCGACAATACATCTGTCCGTTTTGAGATAGGTATTTATATTACTTAATGTCACATTTCATAACAGATACATAGTACAAATATCTGAAGATTATATTGTATTTTCTTTGTTAATATCAACTTCTATAATTAGAAAGGTTACAAGTACACCTTTTTCAAGGAAAGTCTCATATAGGAAGCAGCCTAGTCTAACCATGGGCTGATCCAGTTCAGTGCCAGGAATTTTCCAGGATTTAAGACTGAGTTCGTCCCGGGACCTTCTCCTTGCAAAGCAGAGGGACTATGCTAAATTCCAGCCTTTGCTTTCAGTTCTGAGAAACTGGCAGACATTCTTTGTGGGGAGTAGGGGTGGAGTCTGTAGGGAATGCCCTTTATCCTGATGATGGGAAAAACATCTGCACTCGGCCAGGACTTGGAGCTCATTTCGTCTGCACTTTGTTGATCAACTACTTTTTGCCTCAACTAACACAATATGACTTTGTTCATTACTTCAAATGGATACTGCACAAATGCTGTTATGTCCTGAAGAATGCAAACATGCCTGGTTGTGTATGCAATCAAGATTAGATCAAAGCCTCTTGTGCATTCAAGAAGGAGGCTAAGGAACTGTTAACTGTCCATGGTTCATTTTGGAAGGGAAACTGACTTTCACTCAGATAAACAAGCTAATACTTCCCACGGCTTCCTTCAATTAAGCTTACACTCAATTTAGCTTACAGCCCAGACTTTGCTGTATGGTTACACACAAGAACCTATAACAATGATGGCAAACCTTCTTACCCTTGGGTGCCGAAAGAGTGTGGGCGTGTGCTATCGCACATGCCCAAGTGCCCTTTCCATAAACAATTATTAATAATAATTTATTAGATTTGTATGCCGCCCCTCTCCGAAGACTCGGGGTGGCTCACAACTTAGCAATAATACAATACATTACAAATCTAATAATAAAATTTAAAAAGTCAATAAAAAATGTTAATATAACATAATCAGTGTCATAAAATCACCAACTACACAATTGTGCACATTCAACCCAGCTAATCATACAACAGAGGTCAGAAAACACAACGAAGGGCGGAGGTAATCATCCCCATGCCTGGCGACAGAGGTGAGTCTTCAGCATTTTACGGAAGGCGAGGAGGGTGGGGGCTGTTCTAATCTCTGGAGGGAGTTGATTCCAGAGGGCCGGGGCCGCCACAGAGAAGGCTCTTCGCCTGGGCCCTGCCAACTGGCATTGTTTAGTCGACGGGACCCAGAGAAGGCCAACTCTGTGGGACCTAATCGGCTGCTGGGATTCGTGCGGCAGAAGGCAGTCTTGTAAGTATTCTGGTCCGATGCCATCTGTGACCGGAAACTGACCGGCAGCCAGTGCAGGCGACGGAGTGTTGATGAGACATGGGCATACCTAGGGAAGCCCATGATTGCTCTCGCTTAAGTCTGCTTAAGTCTTATTATCCAGGTATACCTTTTAAAGATGGATGGGGTATTCTTCTTCTGAGTAGCCTGCTCAATCTGCACTGTTCATGCCTTCTCCGTAGAAGTTGGAGCTAGCATTCAGTTATGGTTGTCCTTGTCCAATCACATTTGAGGACTGAGTCTGTCAATCAAATTCCATTGTAGTTCCATGCACCATCTTGGATATATTCCCAGTTTAGACTCAATCCTCCACAAGGTTAGACGTGGTTCTCTCTATTCTGACTGCTAGCTTCAATATTCCAGAGTTCAATATATTGAGTTCTCCTTCATTCTCTTACCTATTGCCATCAAAATAACAAGAGATAAGAGGGAGGACACATAAAAATCTTCGGTCTCAGTGCTCGCCACGTTAGTGGCTATTGACGGAAAAAGCGAGGTCGTATCAGTGCTTGTACTAGACCTCAAAGAGGGGCTTTAGAATATTGGGTGGGCCTGACTGCAACTTTAAGAGCTTTTGTTCATCAGCCTTCTTCCTTTAGTTCAAAACGTCCCAGTAGTGGATTCTATTTCTATTATTGTGGGAATCCAGTTAACAGTAGCGCAGCCTGGCCCTTCCACAGCTCTTGATCATTCTAACATTCAGATGATCATTGCAGCCACTGTTCAACAGTGCATGGCAGGATTTCAACAAATGGCCTGGCCACATCAAAAAGCTACCGTTCAACTGCCTAATCAGTTTTCTGCTCCCACTTGGTGATTCCTCTGAGTCTTCCAATGGGGGTAGTCCAGCTCCTCACTTGGAGGAGGGTGGGTGTGATGAGACAGTGTTATATGAAGATGAGGGTCTGTTGCCAGAACAACTGGTGATCGTGGGACTTTATCCCCTGGCTCTCCTGAAATCTTTTATATATTATATAAGGCCAGAAATGCAGTGGGTCTACCCAACGCAACCCAACCCTTCTTCTGGACAAGTGGCGACTTCTGTGACTGACCCCATTTTTACTGAACAATTGCCAGAGCTGGGTGTCATTCTAGCTCCTCAGTTATTTGTGGAGTCAGTCCAACATCAATATACAGTGCCAGCATCAGGCCCAGAGGTCGACCTCTGACTCCCCACTAACACTGACTGTGATCGACCAGAGACATAGGAGGACAACCACTGAAGAACAGTGCGCTCCAGCCGACGCAGAAGGATACCATGGTCGATGGTATCGAAAGCCGCTGAGAGGTCAAGAAGCACCAGGACAGAGGATAAACCTCTGTCCAGGGCCCACCAGAGATCATCCATCAACGCGACCAAAGCAGTTTCTGTGCTGTAGCCGGGCCTGAATCCTGACTGTTGAGGGCCTAGATAATCAGCTTCTTCCAAGGACTGTTGGAGTTGGAGTGCCACCACCTTCTCAACAACCTTCCCCATAAAGGGAAGGTTGGAGACTGGCTGATAGTTATTAAGAATGGCTGGGTCCGAGGAAGGCTTCTTGAGGAGGGGGCGCACAAGTGCCTCCTTGTAGAGATCCCCAAAGAAGTGTTGACAATCTTCTGGACCCAGCTCTGTGTCACCTCCCTTCTGGCAGAGACCAGCCAGGAGGGACAGGGATCCAGTAAGCAGGTGGCGGAACTCACAGCTCCAATGGCCTTGTCCACTTCATCAGGTGTCACCAGATCAAACTCTTCCCAGACAGGTGGACAAGTACGGGCCCCAGTCACCTCGACTGACTCATTGTCAGTCGACTCTGTTATCCAATTGGTGTCGAGGTCCGCCCAGATCTGAGTGATTTTATCAGCGAAAAACATGTTAAAATCCTCGGCAGTACTCTGTAAGGGCTCCCCAACTCCCCCCTGGTTAAGTAGGGAGCAGGTCACCCTAAACAGAGTGGCTGGGCGGGATTCCGCTGATGCAATCAAGGCGGCATGATATTTATTTATTTTTTATTTATTATTTAGATTTGTATGCCGCCCCTCTCCGAAAACTCGGGGCGGCTCACAACAGAATAGAACAAATCATAAATAATCAGAAAACTTTAAAATTTATACAAGCTTTAAAAGAACCCCATAAACTAACAGACGCACACACAAACATACCATGCATAAATTAAACATGCCCGGGGGAGGTGTTTCAGTTCCCCCATGCCTGACGGCAGAGGTGGGTTTTAAGGAGTTTACGGAAGGCAGGGAGAGTAGGGGCAGTTCTAATCTCTGGGGGGAGTTGGTTCCAGAGAGCCGGTGCCGCCACAGAGAAGGCTCTATGCGCATCTTGCCGCCTTTAGCGCCACTTTGTAAGTCTTAATAAAAGATCTTACAAGTGTTCGATCAGATTCAGACTTACTCTTCCTCCATCGCTTCTCTAGATGTCTCTTCTGGCATTTCAACTCCTGGAACTCCTCGTTGAACCATGGGGCTCTATGGGGCCTAGTGCCGCAGAGAGGTCGCAACGGCGCAATCTGGTCAAGAGCCTCCGCTGCAGCCTTGTTCAAGGCCTCAGCAAGAGACTCTACTGAACTATGGATGAGTGCATCTGGAATAACCCCAAGTGCCTTCTGAAAGCCCTCTGGGTCCATCAGGCGTCTGGGGCGGAACAACTTAATCAGTTCCATCTCCCTGCGGGGAAGGATTGGAGCCAGGAAGTCAAGCCGTAGTAGAAAATGGTCCGACCATGACAAAGGCAACACTTCTAAGCCCCTTAGTCTCAGACCATTACTCAATTGCTCAGAGAGGAATACAGTGATACCTCATCTTACAAACGCCTCATCATACAAACTTTTCGAGATACAAACCCGGGGTTTAAGATTTTTTTGCCTCTTCTTACAAACTATTTTCACCTTACAAACCCACCGCCGTCACTGGGATGACCCGCCTCCAGACTTCTGTTGCCAGCGAAGCACCCGTTTTTGTGCTGCTGGGATTCAACCTGAGGCTCCTCTTCATGGGAAACCCCACCTCTGGACTTCCGTTGACAGCGAAGCACTTGTTTTTGCGATGCTGGGATTCCCCTGCAGCATCGCAAAAACACAGAAGTCCAGAGGTGGGGTTTCCTATGGAGGGGAACCTCAGGGGAATCTCAGCAGCGCAAAAACGGGCGCTTTGGCTGGCAAAAGGGGTGAATTTTGGGCTTGCCCGCATTAATCGCTTTTCCATTGATTCCTATGGGAAACATTCTTTCGTCTTACAAACTTTTCACCTTAAGAACCTTGTCCCGGAACCAATTAAGTTTGTAAGACAAGGTATCACTGTACCATGTCGGGTGCGTGTCCCCCTCGTGAGTCAGACCCTGTATTACTTGAGTCACGTCCATGGCTGTCATGGTGGCCATGAACTCCTGTGCCAGTCCAGAGATTTTGCCGAGTGACGGCAGGTTAAAGTCCCCCAAGACAATAAGTCTGGGGAACCCCACCGCCAACCCGGCTACCTCCTCGAGTAGCACAGGCAGGGCTTTTGACACGCAGCTGGGAGGCAGGTACGTGAGAAACAAGCCCACCTGAACCCCTAAGTCCAACTTCACCAAGAGGGACTAGCAACCCACAATCTCTGGAGCAATGAGTCTACGTAGGCAAAGGCTCTCCCTGGCTATAATAGCCACTCCTCCCCACCTTCCTTGGGGTCGAGGTTGATGCTATATCTGAAACCCAGCTGGGCAAATTTCAGAGAGAGGAACTCCTCCCTCTGGGCCCAGCCAGGTTTCAGTTACACATGCCAGGTCGGCCTCCTCATCTAGGATCAAATCCTGGATGAGGAGAGCTTTATTTACCACCGACCTGGCATTTAGTAGCAGCAACCTGAGCCCAGGGCCAGAATTGCACTCATCACCAGTGCCCAGGGTTGAGCTCTGTTTGCAACACCACAGAATGCACAGCTTCACAGGTTCCACTCCCATTCTCTCTCCAGGGGAGCGGAGACTGTCAATGCCCTTTGGACTCCATAGCCTAACGTCCTATTGTATGCCTTCCCACCCCTCCCCTTGTTACCCAGGGTCATTCAGAAGGTAATATAGGACTCACTAACGAGACCCCCATACAAATCTCTACAAGATACCAGTCTTAGTTCTCTGTCTTACAAAGCTGCCTTTTTGTTGGCCATCACGTCTGCTCATCGTATTTCTGAGTTATTTGCCTTGGCGGTCTGCAAGGACTTATGTATTTTTCACTCAGACAGGGCAGTGCTTTGGTTAGATCCTTCCTTTATACCAAAAATTAACTCTCTGTTTCATCATTCTCAAGAGCTTACTTATCCTCCTTCTGTGAACAGCCTCGATAACCTTGTGAAAGAGTTTGGCATTCCTTGGACGTCAGGTAAGCTCTTAAGATTTATATTGAAAGAACATCCTCCTTTTGTAGATCAGAGGCTTTCTTGGTGAGTTTCCTTCCTCACTCACTTGGACTGAAGGCATCTCCAGCACCGGTGGGCCAATGATCCGGGTCGCAACTGCCAAGGCTTATTCCATTGCGGGTCGACTGGCGCTGGCCAACATCATGGCTCATTCTACATGCAGTGCATCCACTTCGGCAGCTTGGAAGACTCATGCTTCCTTGGAAGAGGTTTGCTGTATGGCGACTTGGGCATCTCCCACACAATTCATTTGGCACTATAAAATAGACTTCTTCACCTCAGTGGAAGCCACCTTTGGCCGCTGTGTTTTACAACAGGTTGTGGAGTTGTTGCCTTGATTGTTGATCAATTGTTATCAATCGTTCCCTCCCTAGGGACTTGTCTTAGCTTTCATATGTCCCTATCTGAATGCTATCTCCAACCTCTACAGAGAAGGGACATTGGTTTATCTGATATGCCCAGAGTCAGTCCTCGATGTGATTGGACGAGGACAACCCTATCTGAATGCTACATCCAATTTATGAGAAAGGGCGTATCAGATAAGCTAACGCCTCTTCTTCTTACTCTCTGAGGCCTTGGAAGAGGGCAGTATGGTTCTTGCTCCTCGCTTGAGCTCTGTCTCTCATGTTTATTCTGTCTCTGTTCCTCCCTGACTATAATCTGTTCTAATCCTTAAAGTCCCAGGTCTTCCCCATTTTCTTTTGAAGAGAACAAAGTTGCCCCCTCAATCTCTAATGGCTCAAGTTCCAGCTTGTCTGGCTCTGCAGATTCAGGTTTGATGGGGGCAGTCATGGACTCCTCCACCTCCAGACACCGTCTGGGTAGCGGAAATGGCCGGGAATGGCACGACCAACAGATTACCAGTGAAAATTGCTGGGGTTTTGCTTCTGCACATGCACGGAAGCAAAAATACCGTGGAAAATAGCTGAAATTTCATGAGATTTGGCTTGCTGTGCATGCATAGAAGTCAAATCTCATAGGGGCACACACATGCACATGTCAGGAGTGCGCACACTCGCGCCGGCCTACCTTGGAAAGGGGGCATGATATAAGCTGACTCCTATGAGTAAATGAGTTTCTAAAAGTAGAACACTATACCTCTTTATGTAAAAGCAATCTTACTTAAGACATATAATAATAATAATAATAATAATAATAATAATAATAATAATAATGTATAGGGTTGCACACCTAGTACTAGACAATCTAGGAAGTAGGAAAGTAGAAGAAGAAAGCAGGTAGAGGGAAGAGAGGGGGAGAGAGGGAAGGGAATGAAATGAAATGGGGGGAGAACAGACGGGCAATAAAAGTATAAAAGGTGCAAAATTAGAAGGTTTGTTTACGGGGTTATTGGATAGAAATGTATATATATCTTGATATGATTTATAGTATATATATGGTTATTGGAAAATCATTTCAGAAGTATTTTCATTTACGTAAACAGAGAAACAGAATCATCAAGGTGGGCAAAAAAGAAGTGACTTCCAACTTTCTGCTGGCTTCCCCATTGGCTTTCCTTGGGGAGTGTTGGAAATAACAATCACAGGACCACAGCAGCAGCATGACAGTATTGAAGCAGCCACAACTCTGCCAAATTTCAATCCCATGGGATCAATGGGTCTTGGATTTTTGACAAATTCTTTCAGTGAGACCATTTGAGGTATAGTGATTCAAAAACTGTTCCCCTATGAAGCACTATTTTGGCCAATTCAAGGTTATGAATAAACAGAGATAAGAGTTTTTGTATTATACAGATTATTAAGGCATCAGATTGATAATTAATAAACTATTCGTAAACTGTTCTGGATGAAGTGTTCCTGGATCTTTAAAAGTTTTCAGAAACAAGACCTTTCCCAACAGTAAGAGACATGGATTCCCGTTAGTCACCTTAGTAGTAACAGATGTGTATGTTTTTGTGCTTGGCTCTATTCCAGTATACACATGATTTAACTGGAACTTCAGTGGGATCATAATACATAGTTAGAAATAAAGACTGCTGGGACAGCACATTTAAACTACAGCTGTTTAGAACTGAAGATGGTTAGAAATAAAGATTTCAGCATTACTCAGAGTATGTAAATGCATTTCATATTTTCCTTCCATAAAAAAACAGTTTATACGATGTCAATTCTACATGCTGCTTCAAAAAGAGTCCATGCTACATCATCAATATTTATAATCCATCAAGATAGGAGAAAAAAGGCTCTAAAAAGTTAAACAACCCTATATTGAATCAATCTGTTAATTTTTTTCCCTGGAGCCATATAAATATCAGGACAATGTCCAAGAAACACAATTATTTTCCAGACATATTTCTAAGTAGTATTTGTTGGCTTGCTTTTATTTTTTTTAGGTTATCCAAATATTTTTAGTGGCAAGCCGCCATTGTTTCAGAGGGCTCAGGGCATCTCTAGCAGACAAATCTTCTTCTTCTAAAGGTGATGGGATGACTTCCAGATTCTAAATGCTCAGCTGGGCTCACAGATGTACAGAAAGGGAGAAGAAGAAAAGCATTCATCTGTCCCCACAAAATAACTGAGGATTAAAGTTCATGCCCTGTTAACAATGCATTTCTTGTTCCTTCAACAGAAGGACTTTATTCCTAGTTTGTAAAGTTGTTCTCTGCCTAATGAGCAATTAAATTAAAATGTTTCGGCATCAAAGTAATGCTCAGTAGTATTGCATCAGTATCAACCATTTCTTATTTTGCCTTCAAAGGCAGTAAACACATGAGAGCTAGAATATGCAAAGCAAAACAAAGTGTAAACATTAATTTAAAATACAGAAATATCATAGAAATATTAGATATTCATCTAGCATTGCTATACCTGTAAGTCAGATAATAGATAAACAGATTACAGATAAACAGGGATATTGGAAGGGATATTGCAGGTCATTTAGTCCAACCCCTATTTTTTGGTCTTGATTCCCTAATTTCCAGATCCAGACTGGGTACAAGAAAATGCATCTAGAATATTTTTATATTTTTATAGGGCAGCCTGATACAACGTAAGGCAACTGCATGAAAGGGCCAATAAATCAATTTTCAATTTTCTTCATGCTGGAGAATAATGATGGTGAACCTATGGCACTGGCCAGCTGATTTTTTGCTTTCTTTTTGGGCCGTTTTTTACTCTCCCCAGGTTTCAGGAAGCCAGAGACTTCAGTGAGGCCTGTGCACATGTGCGGTAAGGACCATGACGGTGTGTGTGTTGTGCACATGTGTAGAGGGTAGTGCGGGGGTTGTGCACATGTGCATGGGAGGGAAGGCATGCTATGTGCATACACCCCTTTGGCACCCGAGTTAAAAAAGGTTCGCCATCACTCTTAGAGTCTATTTAATTAATAAAGCAAGCAAATTTCCCTAGTGAATTTTCTCTGGGTAAAAATTCACTGGATGTGTTGCAACTGAGTCCACGGAGAGGGGTAAGTAAGTAAGTAAGTAAGTAAGTAAGTAAGTAAGTAAGTAAGTAAGTAAGTAAGTAAGTAAGTAAGTAAGTAAATAAATAAATAAACAAACAAACAAACAAACAAACTGAAGACTTTGCAGCTTTTCCATGTACTTAGTTTAGAGACTCAGCTGCCCGTGATGGTATTACAGCTGTGTTTCCTGAAACAAAGATTGGAATTTGGGGGGCAAGAAAGCTTCCTGGCACATGACTCAACAAACAAAAAAATAGCAGGCAAACAAAAGCTACTTATCTCTAGCTAAGGTGTTGGCAAGATATACTTCTATGCATCATGCCACACTGGGAGAAAAGTCCAATAGGTGGGGGATCTATGAGGAATCAGGAAATGCACAAAAGAATAACTTAAGAAAACCCAGAAATGAACCAGTACTCCAATAACTCCCCCTTCTGGCTGTAGCATATTTCATTGTTGCTACATTGCTGCTGTTTCTTCTCAAAACAAAGGGTTGCATAAAAAAGCACTAGCTGTGTCAAGAAAGCAATATTTAAGCACCAGCCATGAGGAAGCTGGTTTGCAGAATAAGTCCTCTTGAAGCATTTATTTATTTGTCAAGTATGTACAAGGTAGTAGGTATAAACACAAACATTAGCAAGGTAGGTACAGGTAGATTAGGCAATAGGACAGGGACAGTAAGCACAATGGTGTGCTTATGTACGCTCGTTACAGACCTCTTAGGAATGGGGTGAGATCAACTGTAGATAGTCTAAGATTAAACTTTTTGGGATTTGGGGAAGAAACCACAGAGTTAGGTAATGCATTCCAGGCATTGATCACATTGTTGCTGAAGTTGTATTTCGGAGCAGTTTACATTAAGTTTGAATCAATTGTGTGCTTGTGTATTGTTGTGGTTGAAGCTGAAGAAATCATTGACAAGTAAGACATTGTGGTAGCTGCTTTTGTGAACTACATTTAGGTCAGATCAAAGGTGACGAAGTTCTAGGCTGTCTAAGCCCAACATTTCAAATCTGGTGGAATAAGATATTCTGTTGCGGGCAGAGGAGTGGAAGACTCTTCTTGTGAAATATTTTTTGCCTCCTAATTGCATTGATATCTGATCTGCAGTGTGGGTTCCAGACAGGTGAGCTGTATTCAAGAATTGGTCTAGCAAATGTTTTGTATACTTTGGTTAAGTAGATTAATATTGCTAGAGAAGAAGCTATGCAGGATTAGATTAATAATTCTTAGTGCCTTTTTGGCAATGTTGTTACAGTGGGCTCTGTCTCTTAGGTCATTAGATATGAGTACTCCAAGGTCCTTGATAAAGTGAGGGTCATCTATAAGGTTGTGTCCTCCAGGTTTGTATTTTGTGTTCTGATTCTTTTTGCCAATGTGTAAGACAGAGCATTTATTGGTTGAGATTTGAAGTTGCCAGTTGTTTGACCATTCTGATACATGATCAAGGTCTTTTTGAAAGGTAGCAGTATTGTCAGTGGTAT
This sequence comes from Erythrolamprus reginae, assembly GCF_031021105.1. Lineage (NCBI taxonomy): Eukaryota > Metazoa > Chordata > Lepidosauria > Squamata > Dipsadidae > Erythrolamprus > Erythrolamprus reginae. The sequence goes on along the minus strand of NC_091952.1, from coordinate 147,713,621 downwards.
TAAATAATTTAACATAATCAGCAAAGAGGACATAATTGCCTGTAATATGATCACAGAGGTCGTTTATGTAAAGTATGAATAGTGTTGGTCCTAGAACACTGCCTTGAGGGACACCACTGTTGACAGGTGCAGGATTTGATAGGGCGCTCCCTATTTTAATCACTTGTTGTCTCTTTGACAAGATGCAGTTATCCAGTCATGAGGGGGACTTGAGATGGATTTGAGCTTCAGAAGAGGTTTGTCGTGTACCACTGAGTCAAAGTCTTTACAGAAATCTATGTAAATTATGTCTATCGTTTTACCCTGATCAAGATATGTAGTCCATATGTTTTTGCAGTGTAGAAGTTGCAGGATAATTTTTTTCTGAAACCAAATTGTTTGTTAGAGAGTAGATTGTTGATTTCTAAGTGGAGGGTATTGGATTAGTTTATGATGGATTCAATGACTTTGCAGGAGATTCAAAATAAAAAGATTGGCCTGTAATTTTCAACATGACCTAGATCTCCTTTTTGAAGATAGGGATGACTGTAGCTAGTGACCATAAGTTGGGTAAGAAGCTAGTCCTGAAGGATTTTTCAAAAATTAAGCTTAAAGGTTCAGCTGTAGGTGAAAAGAGACTTTTTAAGAAGTATGCACATAGTCCATCAGATCCAATAGATAGGGATGGTTTTAGGTTGCATATCTTCTGTAAAATCAATTTGTGTTAGATTTGTGTAGTTATTTGTGGTACAACCAGGAAATATTGCACATGAGCCATTACTGTTTACAAAAACTGAGCCGAATAATGTGTTATAGAGGTTGGCTTTAAAGGCTTCATCATTGTATTCTTTACCATTTGGTCCTTTTAGGGATGGGATGGATCTCAAGTCTTTGAGTTGATTGTTTACAGTTATAGAATGCATGTGTGGTAATTGGTGCATTCAGTCTTTATTTGGTGGCATAGATTTTTTTAGCGTTTGACCAGGAAATCATCTCTCAGGATTAAAGAGACATTTCATAAAGAAGAGAAGCCTGTCAGTATAGCCATTAACGGAGAACATTATACACAGAGAGGAAAAGGCTCTCCTGTCTCTCCTCCCACATTATAAGTGAACAATTTATTCAATAGCAATAGCACTTAGACTTATATACAGCCCCATTGCACTCTGAGCGATTTACAATGTAAACATCATTTGCATATTGCCCCCAACAATCTGAACCTTCATTTTGATGAGTTGGAAGAATGAAAGGCTGAGTCTACCTTGAGCCTCATCCAAATTGCACTCCAGGCTCTCAGCAGTGTTTGCCTGCATTCTAATCACTACACGCCACCTCGGCCCTTCTTTCCTTCTTAAGGAGGGTGGGGATGTTAGTGGGAAAGTCTTTTAGATCAGGGCTCCTCCATGGCATTTCCATTTCTCACGGGATGGGAAGGGGGAACCCCCCTTCACAATTTCACTGAATAAACAGATGAGTTTACAATACTGTATACTGTTCAAGACAAGCTGACTCCAGTTCCCTTGCACGGAGAGTAAAAATAAGAAAATAGGAAGAGCAGCATTCTTTGCTTTCTGCTTCTCTGCTGCCGCGCTTGGCTCAGGGAAGATGAGGAGGACCTGTTGCTAAAGCCAAAACAAACCTATTGCAGGCTGTACATGACATAGTAGAATTATAAAATTGGAAGGAACCATTTCAGTCCCCAGGTCTAACGCCTGATCAGTACAGTTAAAACATCCTTGACAGATAAATGTCACAATTATGCTTGAGTCCATCCATTACAGAGGTGGCTGCCAGCTTTGTCAGTAATTAGCCTCAGTGTTAAATCTATTGTTGCAGTTGAAAAGTTCCCCCTGCCAACTTCCATTGCAGCACCTCCTTTCTTGGAACTGGCAACTGTTCTTCCTTTGGCATACTATGGAGGTGTCTGAAGTGTGTTTATTCCTTCTGTGCAATTTGGGCGGGGGGGGGAGGAAGGGGGGAGAGTAGAGAAGAAAGTACCTGATGTTTCCTGTTCAACCTGTTTTTGCCACTGTCGTTTCCATTACCATAACTTAGTATACACCAGGTTTGGTTTGGTACCAAATTACCCTCATTAAAGAGGGTTAAGTTTCCACGAAACTCCAAAGGTTAGAAAGTACACAGTTGCTATATCCCTACTGATTGTATCTCTCTCCTGGGAGTCAAACTATTCTTCAAAACATTTGAGGGCAAGACAAGGAGCAAAAGGTTGGAAACTAATCAAGGAGAGAAGTCAGAACTAAGAAGAATTTTGCTGACAGTTAGAACAATTAATTAGTGGCACAATTGCTGCCAGAAGTTGTAAATGCTCCAACACTGGAAGTTTTAAAAAAGACATTGGATAAAAATTTGTCTGAAATGGTATGGGGTTTCGTGCCTCAGCAGGGGGCTGGACTACAAGACCTCTAAGGCTCCTTCCAACTCATTTATTCTATTCTCATAGTTTCTATGAGGCTCTTTCCATTCTTTGAGTCATTGAAAGCGAAACACAAATGCATCAGGGAGACAACACAAATTTAAAGTTGAAATGAACGTAATGAAATTGTGTGCCAAACTACTGTAATGTACATTCATATGCTGCTACAAGAAAGCTTGGCCTGAAATCTGGTAATACGATCCCCATGATCTCATCTGGAAGACTCAGAGTGAAACCAATGACGGAGATCCAGAAAAATAAAATGAATTGCCAAGTTGCTTAAACTAAATACATCCAACACTATCTGACCATAAATCTCTTAGTAATTGGCTGCATTGTTAAAGGGTTGTTATGGATAAAAGGTCACTTTTCACTGAAGCACTCCCGTTCTCTGATCTGACATTTTTTCTTCCTCTGAGCTGAAGGGTCTGAAAGTCAGCATGCCCTCTTCCAATTCTTCAAACTTGGAACTTGCTTCAAAAATATAACAGGAAGCTCTCAAGCAGATCTCAAGATACAACCTAAGGCCCCAGTTCATTTCCATTCTTGTTTTTTAAAGTATAAGTAGTCCTCAGGCTTATAACAATGGTATACTGACCGTTCTAAATTACAGTGGCCCTGAAAAAAGTGAATTATGACCATTTTTTCACACTTGTGACTGCTGGAGCATCCCATGGTCACATGATCAAAGTTTGGATGCTTGGCAATTGACTCATATTTATGACGGTTGCAATGTTCCGGGTCATATGATCATCTTGGGTGGCTTTTTCACAAGCAAGGCCAATGAAGAAGCCAGATTCACTAAATTAACCTGATTACTAATTTAACAACGGCAGTAATTCACTTAATAATTGTGGCAAGCCAGTTCATAAACAAACTCACTTAAGAACTGTCTTTATTAGCAACAGAAATGTTGGGCTTAATTGTGGTAGTAAGCCAAGAACTACCTGTAGCATACCTGTAAAAAGCTTTACCTTTTCTCTTATTACTTTTTCAGATTGTATCACTTTGCTATCATCTAGCGCAGTGCTGGAGAACCTTTTCGGCACTGAGTGCTAAAACGAGAGTGCACGCACGCCAGCATGCCAAAAACTAGAAGAGCAGGTGCCTGGCATCCACGTTTTCTTTCTAATGCACACATGCATGCTGGCCACCTGGTTTTCCAGTTTCTGGAGTGCATGCACACATCAAGACAGCTGGCTGGTGCGCATGCATGCACTAGTAAATGGAAGAGTGTCAATGAAGCAACCCCCCCCAGCCTGCCATCAAAAACAAGCCAGTGCAGCCCCCTCCCACTATTTCTGCAAGGCAGTGTTACTGCTTCTTGGCCAGCATGCTTCTTACCCTGGTGTTGGACTGATGTTCCTCCTGAGCAGACTCAGATCCTGTGCAGCCCCGCCATCCTAGAAGAGTAGCAGCTGCGGCGGCAGCCGCAGGGTGAGGGGAGGCGCGACCGGCCAGCCCTTGCAGCTGCTCCATAACCGGTGAGCCAGGCCCTCGGTAGTATCTCCATGTGTGAAGAGCCGTGCTCTCCTCTGGCCCTCCTGGAGCAGCTCACCTCCCCAACAGCGGCTCCTTGCCCTCCTCCAGCATCCCGGCTGGAAGCGGCAGTGCAAGAACCGCTGCCACCTCCTCACCCCGGTGGTGGCAGGAGCAGCAGCTGGGGGGCCTGGGCACGGGTGAGGTGCGGTGGCGGTTCTTGCGCTGCTACTTCCAGCTGGGATGCTGGAGGAGGAGGAGGAGCAGCCATCAGGGAGGCAAGCCAGAAAGATGATCTTTTGGTTTCAAGCGTGCGCATGCACACCGGCCAGCTGGTCTTCTCGTGCACGGGAGCACCAGAACCCAGAAGAGTAACGGGTGATGGCTTGCATGCCCAAAGATGCAGAAAGGGGATCCTGGTGGTCGCTTCCTTTTTTAAAAATAAGTTTTTTATTTTTTAATTACAAAATATAAAATAAACATTCATGCATCAGCAGTGTTTTATCTGCAATTTTTCTTTGTGATAGCCTCATTCAATATCTTATCTTCATTTACCTTATTCACATTATACATTTTTATTTTTATTTCTTATAAGCTATCATTTTATTTATTCTTTGTGTTACTTTTAACCTTTAATTCCAAAGCCCTTTTTTACTCTCCAGCGATTTATAAAATACCTCCCAAATTTCATAGTATTCAGTTTGTTGTTTCTTTTAATCTCCAAAGTCAACCCATTCCTTTCTGCACATTCTAATATTTTCCTTATCACATCCTCGTCACTAGGAATATCTCCACTTTTCCAATGTTGTGCAAATACAATTCTAGCTGCTGTTCCAGCAGTTGCTTCCTAGGGGAGCCGAGCTGTTGGCCAGGCCAGGCAGGCAGGAGCTTCCCTTCCCCCCACCTGATGGGTGTCTTACGTGGCTCCCACACATGTGAAGACCAGCTGGCTGGTGCTCTGGAAACTGGAACAGCAGCTGCCCTGTGTACATGTGCACACCGGCAAGATGATATTCCTATTTCTGGCATGTGCATATGCACTGGACAGCTGGTCTTTGTGAGTGCACGCCCACCACAAAACAGAACACCAGGTGGCCTGTGCATGCTCATGCCAGAAGCCAGAAGATTATCTTCCCAATGTGCACATGCACCCTGGACGGCTGCTCTTTCAGTTTCCAGCATTCCCACACACATGAAGACCAGCTGGCTGGCGCACCGGAACCCAGCCAAGCAATGGTCGACGGCTCGTGTACCCAGAGAGATTGCTCTGCATGCCACTTCTGGCACGCATGCCATAGGTTCGCTCTCACGGATTTAGGTTATACAGAGTTTTGCAGCCCCAAATCTGGTTGCTCTACTTTATTAAACATGGGATGGAATGTATTGAAGAATTCACTTATGTTACAGTCATTATAGTTCCATAATATAAATTTCAGTTCCTATTATAATCCAATTTAAGCTATCCATTAGACATAGATTTTAACTTCATTTATTTTGCATTTAGCAAATCTTACTTATCCTAAATAGGTCAGTTCAAATTGATGCTGTTTATTCTGCTCTCAAAGGCACATTCCTTTTCATTATAGTTTACAGTACATTTACTGCATTTATTTATTTATTTATTTATTTATTATCTAACTATATTTACATAGGACTATAGTATGTCAGGGATTTGGAATGGCAAACTGTCCAAGTTATAGTGTCCAAGATCTCATTGCACAAAAGAATTACTACTCATAGTCACACAGAAACAAAGAAAGTTAGCAAATAGACTCAGAAGTCAAAAGCAAAACCAGGTCAAGACTTAGACAAGGGTCTGAAGATCAAGATTTAAGATTCAAGCAAAAAAAAAGGAGGGTGCACTGACTGTTGGATCAGTGTTAATAAATTAAGACCACTAGACCATCAGTGAAGAGCTACTCTTAATCAAAGACAAGTTCTTGCAGCAGCTACTATTTCATCTACGGAGAATCTACGGAGAGGGGCGGCATACAAATCTAATTAATAATAATAATAATAATAATAATAATAATAATAATAATAATAATAATAATAATAATAATAATCTATACTCAGCTGGTGTTTTTTCAAGCTCCCTCAGGTCTAATTGTAAGGTCATCTAACCACACTGGATTACTCTCAGGTTTCTCTCATCTTTGCAATGCTCTTCCTTATATTTTGTCAGGAACCATTCTTGGGACTGCATTAGTGGGTCTAATTCAACAGGATTATCTGATTTTTCTTCTTCCTCTCAGAAAGCAGCTATGACTGGAAGGGCTTCTTTTACATTGGGCATTCACTCTGGTCCACTTAAGGTGACTGAAAAATGTAGTTTCTCCAAACTCATTGGTTATTTTTTAAATTGTCCTTACACTTTGAAGCATAACATATAACTATTAGTAACCCAGAGATTCCTATTTCAATGCACATCCACATCTTTCTAGACCGAGCATGTCCAATTTTTTGGCTTGCCTGGTGTGCACTGAGTGTAGAGGAATTGTCTTGGGTCACATATAAATAACATTTATTGTGTGTGTGTGTGTTGTGGAGTCACATTAGCTGTCCAACGAGCCACGTCTGTGGGTTGGACATGGTTATTCTAGAATAAATGATACAATTTTATGCTTCTCATGTAATTCTCCCCCCACCTCCCTTTTAATTTTCTTATTGAAACCAAGAAATCTAAGCTGCTCAAAAGTTTTTTAGGATTGGGATAGTAAATAATGGAACCAACAGGTAACCTTTCTAGTTATGTAGAGAAGTTATATAGAGAAGCTATCAGTTTTAACTGTATCTATGCCACGGATCTTTGCTAATAGTAAGGTGGTACCAGTTAAAATTGTTATCCCCCTTAATTCTTAATTTCTTCTGAGATTTGCTTATGTTTAGAAAGTTATCTTCCATTGTATGCGCTTGCATTCATTCAGGCAAATGTAAAACTTACAAAAGAGCCATAGTTTACTGCTAGAGTCTGTAGGGACCATGGAAGGCCAAGGCCAACTAGAATATCAAAGACATTGCTTCCGATGGAGTTAGAGACGGCCATGTCACCCATTCCTGCAATACAAGAAAGTAGATAAGTCAGAATTACTGCAAAACAGAACTACTGAAGCAGGCCTCTAGATTCATAACTGGGCATTGCTTTTATTACGACCAGCTAAGACGTTGTAAAAGCATACGTAAGCTTTCTTCAGAACAAAGTAAAAGCAGAAGTTAAGAAATGGAAAAATTACTACTACAATATTATTACAGAGAAATTTAAAAAGCCTCCCTGACATTTGTCTTTTGGAGCAAATGGAGGGGAAGGTGCTTGAGGCTTCCTGTTCATGCTGTTTTGGTCATTGTTTTTGTTAGCATAACTTAGTATGCAGCAATAGTAGTTTCTAACATATTGCTTTCAAGAAAGAGTTTGAAATGAAGTTTCACATGAAACTCCAAAGTTTAGAGTACACAGTGACTATAACCCTACTACCAGTACTCTTTTCTTTCTTCTCCTTTCTTCTCTCTAAGAAGAAAGGAGAACTGTCTATTTCCCAGTTTTCTAGAGCGGGGGTCTCCAACATTGGCAACTTTAAGACTTGTGGACTTCAATTCCCAGTATTGTGAAATTCTCGGAATTGAAGTCCTCAAGTCTTAAAATTGCCAAAGTTGGAGATCCCTGTTCTAGAGAATATGTTTTTTTTATTTTTAGGTCATTGACAACAAGATACAAATGCAGCAGAGAGAGAATAGAATAGAATAGAATTTTTATTGGCCAAGTGTGATTAGACACACAAGGAATTTGTCTTGGTGCATATGCTCTCAGCGTACATAAAATAAAATATACATTTGTCAAGAATCATGTGGTACAACACTTAATGAATGGAGAGATTTAAAGATGAAATCAGCTTAGTGAAACCATGTATCAAGCTACTGTAATGTACTCAATATTAATAAATACAATAGCAATAGACTTAGACTTATATACCACTTCACAATGCTTTTAGCAGTCCTCTCAAAGTGGCTTACTGAGTCAGTTTCTGTTCTTAAAATACAGAATTAGATTCTGTATGGCTAGAATTCAGTATGGGAAGGGTGCTAATCTTGGCATGCTTACTGCTGACATATTTGTTTCTGGCAGTCGTGATTTGCAAGGCCTCGGTTTACCAACATCACATTCTTTGCCATATGTTGCACACAGGAATATTATGTCTTCAGCATAATAAAAGTAGTGTTGTAGAGATGACAAAATCTAAGGCCTTCCAATTTAGAAGTTAGGCCAACACATTTAATATTGAGAAGTGTGAGCCAAAATATAAAGTGGACAAAGCTGTGATTTTCAGCAGTTATGATCTGAAAGTATTCTAAGGGCTACAAAAAAAGAGAGAAAGAAAATGAAAAGAAAAATAAGGAAGATGGAATTGTAAAGGATGAAGAACAGGCAGAGAGGTGGCCCTTTATTTCAAATTGTCCTCTGCATAATCCATTATAACATTCTTATGGTGAAAAATCAAAGAGAAATGGGAAAGAGAAAGAAAAGGGCATGCAAGTTTAGAGATATTTCTTATCTTTCTTCATTATTATTTTTTGGCTACCTCTCTGAACAGAGACCCTATATTATTTCCATATTATGAATATATATTCTCTATTGTAGAAATTGTTATTTCTTTACCCTGAAACAGAATTAAAGAATGCCTTTTAAATATCTTCAAGAACTCTGTAATATTCATATATAACAAATTACAAATATACCTTGTCTTGCCACAATAAGGCTTGCCATACAATCTGGTACACTGGTTCCAGCTGCCAGAAATGTGATTCCCATTATCACATCTGGAATACCCAAAGTGAAACCAATGACTGTGACCTAGAAAAATAAAAAAGAATTGTCAAGTTGCTTAAACACTTATCTATAATACCATTTGGTTTTCAGTGAAATGTTCTATGGGTGGAGATACTTTAGGTTTTCCCACTGATCATCATGTGGCTACAACTAATTTCTGCAGGAGCAGTAGTACTTATGAACAGTTTAGATGAAAAAGGTATTAGATTTGATTGGATTCCAAGAAACCTATGCTGCAACTAGTATGGGTGATATTATGAATGAAACCTAAAACAGGGAGCTTGCAAGCACTCTCAGCAATTGTTACTGAGAGCACTCTCTGGCTGCTTCAGTATAAAGTTAGAACTGTAGGTACTAACATGGTAAGGCAGACAGTTAGAGTAGGGATCTCCAATTTCTAGTCCATAAATTGACACTGGCCCGCAGTATGCCAGCAATCAGGCTTTGCAAAGAAATGAAGTCCCATATGCGGATGATTAGTTGAGCTAAAAATTTTGGGTATAATATAAACTTAGAACAATGGGATAAAATTTGGAACAAAAACTATAAATTAACTAAATCAACTACATATAAAAAAACCCTATATAAGATGTATTATAGATGGCATTTACTCCCAGCATATTTGGCCAAAATACCCCTAAGTGTTGGAAATGTGATCTTAGTATCATATGTGGTGGACCTGTACAGCTATAAAACAATTTTGGCATAAAATTCATATATGGCTAGAGGAAAACAAAAAATAAATATGAAACCAGAAACATTTCTAATGGGAATACTGGAGCAGAAGGTAGAAAAAAATACTACTATATTGCATATTCTTACAGCAGCTAGAATTAGTCTTGCACAATATTGGAAACAAAAAAATGTACCTATTAAAAATATAATAATTAAGAAAATTGTGGACTGTGCTGAATTAGATAAAATGACAATGGAGTTAAATGAAAAGGAGGATTCAGAATACTATGAAATTTGGAGCTTATTTTACGATTGGCTTGAAAGGAGAAAATAAAACTTAGTACATAGATGACTTTATTAACTTTTAGTTACTATAATTATTAAGCAAATCTTGTAATGTATATATAAAAGTATGTTAATAATAAGACCGATTGTATCAATTTTCCTGTCCTATAAGAATAGGCATTTTCCTGTCCTATAAGAATAGGTATCAATTTTCCTGTCCTATAAGAATAGGAACAAATGGACTAGTTGAGAAATTTGTTTTTTCTTGAGATTTGTGGGGAAGGGAATGCCCACAAGCCTATTTTAAGATACACACAAGAGCTGTGTGCTTTTCCTAATTCAGAATGACAGAAAATGGTACTTCTGGGTTTTTTGCAATGTGATAAAGGGATGGCAAGGACTATTTACCAAGGAGGGGCCACAGGGACACCTGGAGTATGAGGTTTGTCACACCTGACATAATTTCACTGATTGCTTGGCAACTGTTGGGAAGACAATAATATTTTTCTTATGAGCTTCTGGATGATTAGTGCTAAAAACGAAAGGTAGATTTTAGTGTGAGAAGATAGTGCACCTACCAAATCTAAAACTGGCTCAGTCAATACATACCATCCAGACCATTATATAGGAAGAGGCTGCAATCCAGAGTGTTGAGGAAGCAAATGTGACCAAGAACCACTTCTCCCAGTAGGGTTTGCTACAGTTGGGCACCGTGAAGTATAAGAGCAAAGACAGAGGCCAGGTGAAGAGCCACTTGGTAATTTCTATTATGCCAGCTGTAAAAATAAATCAATACATTTTATAAGAACTTTACTTGCACTTATAAATAATGAAAGCTATGTTAAAAATAGTGGTGGAGAATATGGTTAGTCAAAAGAGTTATCTGAGTAATTCAGTTCAATAAACTTTCATATATTGTAGAAAAGATAGCAAGATATGAGATGATGGATGGATGGATGGACAGAGAGATACTGTATATCTTTATAGACTTTATAATAACAGCCAAAGACCAGCAGTTTAAAATAATGCTGGGCAACAAAGATTTTTCTTCTTGAACACCCCTTATAGGGTTATAGGGTTTGGGCTGCTAATCATTATAGGGTTTGGGCTGCTAATCATTAAAATAACCTGCAAATTAATCTATCACATATGTTTTATATAAACTATGTTTTTACACAATGGCAATGTACATCTTGTTCTGGTTTCTGGTAGAACTTTAGCTATTAAAAATAACTCTTACTAAATGCAGAATTTCATAAACAAAGAAACTCCATTTTTATTCTCTTCACTTCCGTATTCAAAATGCAGTTCAGACTAGCACATTCCTTTTCTCCTGTTATCTCTCTTAATTACATTCCACATGCATTCCTCCCGACCTCCTTCGTCTCCCAAGATTTATGTACTCACAGCATGATTCAAAAACAGCAGGAATGACTGTAAAGTAACACAGAATGAACTTGCTTGCTTGGGAGCTGAACGGAAACCCAATTCAGTTTAGCACTACAACATTGAAACTCCATCCTTCTTCCTCACTGGCCCCCTGACGTACCAAATACATCATTCCAGTATTGAACCCATTCCCCCCCTTAATATCTTTTTCTGAACAACTGTTCCTTGCGTTTTTGAACCCTTCTGAATTGAGGATTGACCCAGCGAACGTCTGTTTCTTCCTCGCTAGATTCTGGACTCATAGCAACATCCTGTGGCTGGCCTCCCCCCTGTTCTAATACCTGTAACCCATGGCCTACCACTAATTCATAAACACTATATGTATCAGAGTTCTCAAGCTCTTCATCATCCTCCAACTGACCAGGAGTATGTACAACACATCCTTTATTACATGTTGGATACATGAAAGATACAAAATATGGAACTGTTGTTAAAGCACACCCAGTACATGAAGTACAACTGGAATATTTGTGGAAATCTAAAAGTAGTGCTTCTACTTGGAATGCTTTCAGTGCAGAAGGTTAGAAGGTTTTACACGGCCATGAGGTGCAGAAGGAAGCGAACCAGCAGCAAGGTAAATTAGAACCCACCCCTGCATTACTCCCACATCACAAAAGCTTTGTAACCAGCAGCATTCAAAAGGAAGGACTGTTCTAATTCCAAAGCATTCAATCAAGAAGAGCCAAAACAGAAATGTTTGCCAATTCATATCTTGCTTTCAGTGCTACAAATATCAATTGCTTAATAACTAAAGCAAAAACACAAACATTAAAAAAAATTCTTCAAGTGTCCATAGACCTGTAACTTTATTCTTTGGCAGTGGAAAACATAAATATAATATAAAACAATATTGGGGGATTTAATGAGATTTCTCCCTAAAAGATAAGAAGGCAACTTGATGCTACACAAAATATTTAGAACAAGGTCCACAATCCAATTCTTGCTGGGGTTGGTGGAAGTTGAAGTCCAAAACATCTGGGGAATACCATCTTGCCTATCTTAACCCAAAAGAGAAAAATACTTTCTACTGTAAAGTACAATAAAGTAAATATCTCCAAATTAGATATTTCATCTATGATGAAAGATAAGAATTTGAAATGTTAAAGGAAAGATGGGTAGAAACACAGGAATTTCTTACATGGTGGATCAAATGGAGTGTAAGGGCCTTGGTCGTCGTCGTCGTCGTCATCTTCCTCTTCCTCCTCATCATTCTCATTGTTTTCATTGTCATCATTTTCATTCTCTGTTTCATTGCCACCCTCAGCAGCCTCCTCATCTCTTCTGGTTCCATTTGTGCTTCCTTTAGCAGAGTTGCTGAGTCCTGATCCATTCTCCATGGTATGTTTGAAAGGGACTTTGATGGCTATCTCTGATTCTCCATTGGTATATACTCGGCTGTTGATTAATCTTTGTCTCTGGAAGAAAACAAAAACAAAGTGAAGCATTTTTAAAACACAAACAAACCAAATGAAAAGACAAAGAGATTTGCAAAGCAAAATGACCATAATTATTTGTTCAAAAATATTTGGCTGATGCCAGTATGATGTCAGGACATTGTGATTTTAAAGCATACGTAACTTTTAGCAGTGCCTTAAGCCTGAGAAGCATATAACATGCTGAATTCAATAGCACTTGAATAGACAGAGAATGTTTTTTTGGCCCACAGATCCGTGAACTTATTAACCATGATGAGTTTCTTTTCTGTTGCATGGCAAGGAAAAGACTGCATGGATAGCATTCATGTCAGTGACATAAATTTTATTGGAAACAATAAAGCAGTACAGGAAGTGGATGAAAAACTCATGTAAGCCTACAAAAATTTTGGTTATAACATGCCCTTAAAAATTCATTTTCTACACTCTCATCTGAATTTTTTCCCATCAAACTGTGAAGCAGTGAGTGACGAGCATGGGGAGTGCTTCCATCAAGACGTTACAGCTATGGAAAAAAGATATCAAGGTAAATGGAGCTCTTCAATCCTTTCCTTGAATACAAAAGAAAAGTCAAGAGAAGCAAAAGGGACACAAACGGAAGGCAAACATTTTGAGAAATTTAAACTTTTGAACATTTTAAACTTGTTTACTAATTTAGTTTTTCTTGATAAACATATACAATAGATTATTTAATGTATTCACTGTTGCAAATATAATTCATTTAATTTTAATAAAAAAATATGGGTTTATATATATGTATTAAGTTTTGGTGCATTATTTGCCTATTACCTATAGTTGGAAAATGTAAAATATCTGTTACATGAAAACTAGAGCCAACTAACAACTTGCATTATTATATTTGAATTCAGCATGTGAAATTCATTATCAAAGGACCGTTGAACTTACCTGAATGGTCTTCTCGATGCACTGCAAGGAGAGTCCAATGTGGATAATACTCTAGTCTGATTGGAAGGGTCTGAGTTTAATTTAAATATTAGGCAGGTACCGCCCCCTAACACTCCAGTCAATAAGAAAATGCAGGAGCAGTAAACAATGGAAAATTTTATTAAACAACTGGAAGACAAAAGAAATTAACTTTATGAACTATAATAACTTGAATGAATATGGTGTTCCTGGGCCAAAAACTGGGCGGGTTTGGACTCCCTGTGGAACCAGGAATTCACTTTCGGGATGAACGTCAGGTCCAGACGTAAGACAACCCGATCAGGATGAAACTGGCAAGGATCCGGTCTTACAGAAAGAGCTGATATTTCTGACACGCATCTGGCCAAGGTGATCGCAACCAAGAATGCAGTTTTGATAGAAAGGAAGCGTAATGAAATTGTCTGGATTGGCTCAAAGGGGATTGGGGCTGTCAAGGCTTGTAGAACTAGCGGAAGGTCCCATGTCAGGTACCTATGAACTGTCGGTGGTTGAATGTTAGAGGCCCCTCTTAAAAAGTCCTTAATCCACAGGTGACATGCTAGGGGGCGGTAGTAGTCCTGAACGAGTATAGTGCATAAGGCCACTACATGTCTGCGTAAAGTATTCAAGCAGTCCTGCTTGAAGGAAAGTTAGGACCAGGAGTGGTGAAGCGGTCTGTGGATCCACTTCCTGAGATTTACAGAAGTCACAAAAGGCCAACCAGGTGGCCTGGTAAATGTGCTTAGTTGAAGATCTGCGCGTGGCTTGCATGGTAGCTATGACCATGTCGGGCAGCTGTTGGCGCCTCAGGCGATCCCCCTCAAGTGCCACACGGTCACTTGCCATCACTGGGGCTCTGGGTGTACAATGCACCCCTGACTGAGGTAGATCAGACGGTCTGGGTTCCTCCAACATGGGGAGATGGAAAGGTCCTTTAGATCCGCGAACCATGCTCGATGCGGCCAATATGGGGCCAGCAGTAGAATCTTGGCCCGTCCCGTCAGGATCTTCGTGATTACTTTCTGTATGATGCAAGTCTGTAGAAATGCATAAAGTAAGCCTTGGGGCCAGGGTGACACAGTGCATTCACCCCCTCTGCTTCCGGAGAGGGGAAGTGGGAGAAGAAGCGTGGGAGCTGTGTGTTGTAGTGCGTGGCAAAAAGGTTGACTGCCAAACTGACTGGCTATGACCTGGAAGATTCTGGGGTCCAGCCGCCTTTCCGCCGGGTCTATGATCGTGCAACTTAGCCAATTCGCCTGGACATCCTCCAGCTCCAATATGTGTTCTGCCATAAGGGAGGCTAGGTGAACTTCAGCCCACCGAAATAGTGACTCCATCTCCTACATCAACCTTTGGGACCTTGCCCCCCCCCCCGGTGATTGATGTGGGAATGGGTTTAGATATTGTCCGTCAGGATTAAGATGTGTTTTTCTTGTACAAGGTGAGCAAAGCTGTGCAGAGCTGGAGATACTGCCTTGAGCTCTAAAAAATTTATGTTCACATCTTGTAAGTCCTGTGGCTCCCAAAGTCCCTGAGCCATCTGTGAAGAGGAATGGCCCCCCAGCCTGTTAAACTGGCATCTGTTTTTATCGTTATTGGAGCATGTCCACGAAAGGATGAGCCCCGTTGAATTGCTGGGGAAGCCCACCATCAAAGAGATTTTCTGAGCCGAGGGCTTAGGGTCATCTTTATTTATTTATTTATTTATTTATTTATTTATTTATTTATTTATTTATTTATTTATTTATTATTTGGATTTGTATGCCGGCCCTCTCCGAAGACTCGGGGCGGCTCACAACAAGTGAAACAAATCATAATAATCCAATTAATTAAAATATTTAAAGATTAAAAAAATATCTTTCTGTGTAAATGGCTGGATTTCATCTTTTGAAAGGGCAGCAAGAACCATTGGAGAGGGCGAAGATGACGGTGAGCCCATGGTACGATATCTATGCAGGATACCAGTGTACCCAGTAGTTTTGACAGAAACAATAGTGGAATCTGCTGTTGAGTCCTCAAGGTGTCTAACAGTACTTGAATATTGGTTTGCCTCTCTGGAGATAAGTAAAACATGCATGATTCGGTGTCTATGGTCATGCCTAAGGGGGCCAGGCATGTTGTTGGACTCAGGTGGCTCTTGTTGATGTTTACCATGAAGCCGTGCAATTGGAGTGTTCGTATGGTCAACGACAAGTCCCGTCATGCCTTTTATGGTGACTTGGAAAGTACTACAATATTGTCGAGGTACGCCATAAGGTGTAATGACTGGTGTCTGAGGTTGGCTGTGAGGATGTCCAACAATTTTGTGAACGTCCTCGGCATTGATGATAGGCCAAAAAGCATTGCCTTGTATTGGTAGTGTACCCCGTCAAGACAAAATCGTAGAAATTGTCTGTGGGATGGATGGATGGGTATGTGGAAATAGGCTTCCTTGAGGTCGATGGGTGTGAGAAAGTCCATGTGACGTATGGAGGAAAGATTTGAGCGGAGTGCATTTTGAACCTTTTGTATCGCACATAAAGGTCCAGCAGCCTTAGATTCAGAATTAATCAACATGCCCCCGAGGCTTTGGGAACTATGAATATGACTGAATAGAAGCCTTTGCATTGTTGGTGATGAGGTACCTCCTTGATCACCTCTATCTGCAGTAGATGAGCGATTTCCTGATATAGCAATGTCCTCTTCTGAGGGTCTACTGTCGAAGGCCACGGTAAAAAGCAGTTTGGAGGTACTTGAACAAATTCGATTTACAGACCTTGGGGTACAGTAGCTAGTGCCCAAACGTCTGAGGATGTGGCTTCCCAGGAGGTGGCGAAATTCTGCAGCTTGCCACCAAGTGGGAAGGGGTCTGCCGAGTCACTTATTATGTCTGAATCCTTTAGGGTTGGAGCCTCTAAAAGGGCGTCATCCCTGTTGGTAGGATTTATTGCGGTCTGTGAAATATGGTCTATCCTAGCAGTATGCTCCCTGAAAGTATGGCCTCGAGCCTTGGGATGAGGCTGAGGAGGGCTTGGATCAAAAGGGCTGTTGTCGGAAAAAGGGATGGAAGCGTCTGTCTGACCGTTTGTTAGCTTTTGGTAACACCTTCTTATCTTTGTCTTCGATAAGAACCTCATCTAAGGCCTCGCCAAAGAGTTTCTCACCCTGAAAAGGTGAGGATGCCAAACGTCACTTTGATTTAACGTCCGCTTGCCAACTGCGGAGCCATATCAACCGGCGAGATGATATTGATGACGCCATGGCTCTAGAGGCAAACTTTGCCACATTCACTGTAGCATCTGCCGAGAATTTGGTAACTGCCAGGAGTTTGTTCAGGTTCTGACGAAGACTACCGTCTTCTGTATTCACCCTGGATTGCATGTCTTGTATCCACAATATTGTGGCTTGATTAAAAAAGGAAGCCGCTGGGGCCGCACGCAAGGCCCAAGCTATCATTTTGTATGTTTTGCGCACCAAATTCTCCGCCTTCCTGTCCTCGGATTTCAGTCCGTCAGCCATTTCTGGCGTTAGAGCGTTAGATACCAGGCTCGCCACTGGCTTGTCAATGACCGGGGAGTCCAGTAAGGATTCAATCTCTTGGTCAAATGTGTAAAACTTACGTTCCACCATTGAGGGGTCCTGAGCGGCTGCTGGGTGCTCCCATGGTCACTTTATATTCTCCAGGAAAAGTTGGGATGAGGGAATGTGTTCTGCCTCCTTTTGGGGCACTGCAAACAGGCCGTTTGCTGGGGTAGTTGTTGCTGATGTCTTGGCCTGCTTCCTTGCCGGCCTGGTCAATGGTCTGCTTTGTTTGTTAAGCAAGACCCAGAACAGGGATGGCTTGAAGAGGCCTGTAAAGGTAGGTGGCTCCGGGATATGCTCATCCCCTGATAAATCTTCATCTGCATCGCTACCAGTGTCCCTGGGTGTTGTTTCCTCGTCCATCAATTCTGGCAAAGATGGTGGGACTGGAACTGCCCAAGGATCCCTGGCCCTCGTGGGTGCAGAAGCCGCTGAGTTGTATTGTTGAACCCCTGCTGCGAGCCCATGCGAGTAGGCGTTGGTGATAATATCTTGCAAGGCCGGAGGCATGTTTTGCCATGCATCTTGCGTGTTGCACAGTCCTGCCACCGATGGAGTAAACATTGTGGTCGGGAGTTGCCCATACTGCAGTACCTGTGAGATTTGGGAAAGCGTTTGAGAGGTAGGCCAAGCTGAGCCTGGTCTGAACGGAGTGTATGATTCAGCCACTGTGAAGGAACTGGCAGTAGGGGGTGCTCAGGAGACCAGTCTTTGTCATTTGCCGAGCCTGCTACCCCTGCTGTGTTCACAAGGGAGGCTGGCAGTGGTGTCGGCCCCAAGGGAATGGATGTAGACAGCAGCTGCCTCTGGGTTGCCTCGAGTTATTTCTCGAGTGCCTTGATTCTCTTCTCTGCTTCTTTAAAAGAGGAGCTTTGAGAAGATTTAGATTTTGCTTTGCTTGTTTGAGGCCTATCTTTTGGGGTATTAGGCCTAGCAGTAGAAGTAGACTCCTCCCCCCACTTGGGATGACTGATCTGCCATATTAAAACCGGCTTAAGTACTCACAAGATCAGAACATTTGTTAGGAGATCGCCCACACGCAAGGCCTTCCAGTGCTCTTTGTGTGACAATGGTCAAAAAGCCCCCTTGCACGCCTGCATGTCCCTGGGGCAGAATTCAGCATCACTTTGGTGACGTGCTGAGAGGAAGGCTCCCCAGCTCCCACCTCAGTCAACCTTCGATTCAGTTTTGGCATTTTTAAAATGGCCAATGCACCATTGTCATGACAACTGCCGGATGCCTGAGCATTGTATGCTCGGAGACTTCCCGTCGCCTTTGAGGCATTCCAAAATGGCTGACTCTCCCATCGCCATGGCGACTGTTGGGTCGGCGCTATAGGTCGTGGAGGCTTCCCACCTCATTTTAGGGCCTTGCAATAATGTGGCACCACCGAGGGAGGCTGGCCCATCCCATCTGGAAAAATGTCGGCTCAGTCTGAGAAGCCGATAATGTTGCTCCCGAAGTACGCGGCGAGGGATCCTTCCAGCCTGTTCTTGAGGCCGACGATCCGCCCATTCTGGCCCGGTATGTTCACTAGGGGGGTGGACCAGCATCAACCACCTCCAATACTGCAGGTGTGACCGCAGAGGTCAGTGGCCCTATAATTTCTCCATATCCACCATTTTTCTGCGCTGGGGGAATGGGGGGGGAGGCGGCAGTTGGGAGGGTGATGCCCATGGAGGGTAGTGACCCTATGCTGCAAGGAGGGGGCCTTTAAATTTCAAATGCAATAGCTTCTTCCTGTAAGGAAGCAGAAAAGAAAGACAAGTTGTTGTTTTTGTTTTTTATTTCTTTTTAATTAGTTTTAATTACAGTATAAGACTTACACAACATAAAACAAATGTTTCGTGAATTGTGCCCACCACCAGACAAACATTCATACCCCACCACCAATCGGGGGTGTTTCTTGTATAAACCATTTTAACCCAAGAGCAAAATACCTATTTACATATTATAAAGTGATTCCAATTTGTTTCTTGTAGCGTGGTCTTGGATTCTACTCGCTATGTATCATCTTACCTTGTCCCATCGTCCCATCAGTTGTCGTAAATCAGTTTCATTAACCAAATTCATCCTTTTATCCATAAACTCAAATTGAATGTGGTCCACCATGTACCGGTACCAATTTTGCATTGTCTATTTTGTCGCATCCTTCCAACCCAAGACTATTACCGCCTGAGCGGTAAGTTGTTAAAAATAAGATATACTTACAATTACATAGCTAAACAATTAAAGGTTTAGGAGAAGAAAAACTCAAAGTCCCTTTACTGCGGTTGAGTTTTTAAGACTGGAGGGTTAGGGGGTGGTACCCGCCTAATATTTAAATTAAACTCAATCAGACTAGAGTATTACCCACATTGGACTCTCCTTGCAAGTGCATTGGAGAATGGCACATTTCATTTCTGCAAGTAAAAAAAATTGAAAATTTGTAGAATTAATCTTTTAGCTGTTTAATATGTTTGCAATTAACCAGAGATTCAGTACTGATTGACTTTGAGGAACCTGAACTTTTATAAGAGTTCCAAAGCAGGAGTGGGTCCCACTTATCTTCAACTCCGTTTCACATCACTCTGCTCACGCACGTCTCCTCATGCGATTTCACTTCCATGCATGCTCAGAAGGTAGATTAAGCCTGAAACATAGCTGAGGAGCTGTTCAGCTGTGCTTCGGGTGAAGATATAAAGGTAAATTTTAACTCAGGGGCAGGTGGGAGGGCATTTTTCAAGGCATAAGCCATCCAAACACAGGAAAATTGGCTGAAAATTCAGAAAAAAATGTGGCAACAAGCAGAGATCGGCACAGACGGAACTGGCTCCATGATGCCAACATTACATGCTAATGATTCAGGTGATCTGGTCCAAACTGGTAGGAACCCACCTCTGCTCCAAAGTCTAATGTTGTCACCCCAGTGACAAAGATTCTGGAAAACTATGGGAGGAGTCAGATTATTACATACCATATCAAATATTGGTTTGATAGCAAACGTTCCCTTTATGTCCTCTTATAACTGAGTGCCACAAGCAGACTCAGAGTATAGTGCTTTTACTGTATTATATGAATCACAAATTCTGAGTAACCAAATTCCTGTTAGTCTGGAGTTATCAAGGTACAAATGAAGCCTTCTGTGTTAAATTGTCATCCCCACAAGCAGGAGAAATTTAGGACTGAGCAGCAGATACAAATCCTTTCCTGCTTTCTTCCCGCTAAAATAATGCTTTCTGAGCAAGAAGAAAAGTGGCAAAAGCAACAGACAGTTAATAGTTGGAGTAAGAGAAAGGGTAGGCTGTAACATTTGAATAAAATCTAGTAAGTACCTCATTGATCAACATGCGACTGGCCATGGAGAGCCGGGTCCTCGGAGGAAAGTGACTTGTGATCATAATCCTGAGTCCTGCCTCTGAAAAGGATAGCTGGTGTGGATATGCAGACAGCAACTCATCCACCATGATTACAGAGGCTTTACGGTGGAAATTTCCTAAAAAAAATAATTAACAGAATTGTAAGGAAAATGTCTTTTGCATCATCAATTTTTCTTATCTGAAAGTTCTACAAGTTATGTTATTTTTGACCTTAATTCTATTTAACATTTTAGCAGCATCTCTTTAATTTTTAGAAACAAACAATAATTAATTCTGAAAAATCTAGATGTATGGGGTGCTGGTTTCACCTGATACAACTTTGTTTCGTAGGGTGCAGCTAACATCCATGAATAGGATGACACCGTCAGTTTAGCTCAGTGATGGTGAACCTTTTTTGGCTTGGGTGCCAAAAGGGTGTGTGCGCGAGTGATAGTGTCTTCTTCTGCCTTTTGACGGATCTTGCCTTTGAAGGCTAAGCCTGGCTAATGTCATCTGCCATAGTGCTAGGCCAGATGACTCATGTAAATGGCCACCTCCTTTGGAGGACTCAAAATAGCTGCCACCTCACCCCTTGTTCCTTTAGGGAAACAAAATGGCCGCTGCTGCACCAAGCAGTTTTGTCCTGACAAAATGGCCACCACCACACAGAGAGCCTTGAGGCATTCCAAAATGTCCAAAATTGCATCACAAATGACTGGAGCAATCACGGGTGGAAGGGACTGAATGGATTAGCTCAGACCCCCAACTGCTGCTTGGCAAAACTCAAGTCAGTTGTTGCAGCAAAAAGTAAAGGGTGGAGTGAAAGGACTCCGTTTCAGGGCTGAGCCAGCTAGCCGCGTGAACAAAAAAGCTCCTATAGGCTCCTATGTGTCTGAGCTGCTGCTCTTGCTGAAAAGGGAAGGAGAGTAAAAAAACTCTTCTGGCCATAAGTCATTTGAGTGGTTAGCTCCTGTGACTGAGGAAAGAGTTTTTCTCAAAGAGGCAAAGGGCAAGTTGACTGTCAAAAAGTAATCAGCTGTGAGGCGCAATGTCAAACTGTCCAGATCCGTGATGCCTTTGAACAGCTGGCTAATAGCAGGGTTGGAGCTGGAAACTCCAAAGGCTAGTTGGGAAGGGAAACACACACACACAGACACCTGTGACTTTGGATGGCCCTCTGCTGAGCAGCTCTTTGCCACTTTCAACTTCAGCAACTCCAAGCGATGTTGAGAGAAGCCAGCTGAGGGAAAAACTCGCAATTAATGAATTCTTGATTCAATAGTAAGGTGGAGAAAATATATCAAGATGGGAGATTGAAAGAACACGTGTCCTGTCAGACCGAGGACTGAGTCAAAGAGGGGTAAATCGAGGCAGAGGCGGACATCTACAATTTGACAGACTCAGTCCTCATTGGGTGAATGGATGGTATCATCCTATTCTTGAATATTAACTCCACCTACTATTTTTCTATCTGCTTATTTTGGCCAAATATATATTTTTGATAAACAGTACAAAATTCTACATACTTACATGTAATTTATGACAGAAACATAAATTATAAATACTGTAACTTTAAAATGATAATTTATGGATATATATATATATACTGTTCCAGAGGTATATGGATGGTTAATTTTGTAAGTTACAGATTTTTACTGTTCCTAACCTGGTTACAGACTAGAAGAATAATCCACAATGCTCTCAACAGTGCTGATCTATATCTTATGCCGCATGGTAAGCTACAGATGTAACAGATTACAAAATATTTAATGTTATTGTTTGAGCCATTCAGACTCCTAATGTAAACACCAGCTTAGTTTCCAAAATAGAACATAATAGGGCATTATTCTCCAGATACTTTTTCTTGTTAAATCTAAAAGTCTTATTAGCTGTACATATAAACAAATGGAATACAGTTGTGATTAATAGTATAATCCTATACAAGTCTATTAAGAAATATTTTTCAGTTTTTGTTTGTACAGTAGTCCTCAACTTATAACCATTTGTTTAGGGGCCATTTGAAGTTACAACAGCACTGGAAAAAATGACTTATTGGTTTTCACATTTATGATCACTGCAGCATCCCCATGGGTCACGTAATCTTGTAAATCTTAGAAGCTAAGCAGGGTTGGAACTGGATTTGTGCTTGGATGGTGAGAGATAATCAGGGAATCCAAGAGATGTAATACATACTAGGAAGTTGAAAAACATCTCAGGAAAAAATAGCATCCAACTACTTCTATACTGTTGCCAATAATCTGAGTCCAAGATATTTTGCCTTTACTTAAGAGTTTCCACTTTAGGCCTAATAACATTAACTTTCTAAAAAAGGTAAAAATGGCTACTGCCTTAGTTCCCCCAAATTGCCTCCTCCTTTTTGAAAAGCTTATGTACAAGTGGAGGTCCTTTCCTCCTGTGCTTCCTCACAATCTAAGGTTAGAGATTGTATTCATACATACTGCTAAACCAGGATTTTTCGTAATTGTTTGTTGAACAAACTAATCACTTGGTTCAGATGTAATGTTAAGACATCACACTAAGTTTGCTTTATAACACTGTTGTGCCAGAATTGGCCCATAGGTGCCACTCCACCTTCAAATTCTGTCAAAGGGGCTGCTTCTCTTCAAGGAGGCTGAAGAACACTTGCAGCTCCACATAAACCCTTAAATATTGACAAGAGATTTCTCTTTAGCTGTGTGCTCCCAATACTCCTTCAGCCGACTTTGAAGGATGCAGATGCTAATGATAAAGAACTTCTGCTGCCTATCTACGGACAAGTATTTAAGGACAATTATCTCCGAGACCGCCTTCTGCCGCACGAATCCCAGCGACCAGTGAGGTCCCACAGAGTTGGCCTCCTTAGGTTCCCATCAACCAAACAATGTCAGCTGGTGGGACCTAGGGGAAGAGCCTTCTCTGTGGGAGCCCCGACCCTCTGGAATCAGCTACCCCCAGAGATTTGCACTGCCCCCACCCTCCTTGCCTTCCGAAAGAGCTTAAAAACTCATCTTTGCCGCCAGGCTTGGGACTTTTAGATCTTCCCCCTGATCAATGAGTGTTTTAAGTAGGAGTGTTGAATAATTGGTTTGATAGGTTTTACTTTCTTTTAATTGAATTTAATGGTTGTGTTTAATGGAGTATTAATTGGATTTATATTATTGTTCTCTCTTTGTATATGCTGTGAGCCGCCCCGAGTCCTCGGAGAGGGGCAGCATACAAATCTAAATAAATAAATAAATAAATAAATAAATAAGTAGGCAAATGGGAGGGAGGGAGAGAGACAGACTGAGAAGATGTGTGGGAGAAGACACGGCAAAGGAAGGAGTGGGAAAGAGGATGCAAGACTGCTCAGTTATTTCCGCTATTAGTAGAAAAAGATGAGTAACTTGTTAACTCTTGTCAGCAAATGAAGTTTGGCTTCTTCCTTCATCAAGTTTGAAAACTGGCTATTAATGACAATGAGAATGGGCTAATTTTGCCTCTTTGCTTCATTTTATTTAAGATCTTCCTATCTCATTCTTCAGCTAAATCTGAAAGAGCATCTAAAGTAATGATTAAAGGATTTTAAATTTTGTTTATTTATTATTTAAAATCTTGTATTAGATAATGCATTTAAGTATACACATAATTTGAATACATGAAATGAATAAAATTAAAAGGGAATATTAGGACAAGGATGGTAGGCAAGTTGCTGCGCTTATGCATGTCCCTTAGGAATGGGGTGAGGTCAACATTAGACAGTCTAATGACAGTCTAATGACAGGTTAAAATCCTGGGAGTTTGGAAATGAAACCCCAGAATCAGGTAGTATATTCCAAGGCATAGACCACTCTGTTGCTGAAGATATATTTTCTGTGATCAAGTTTGGAGGGGTTTACTTTAAGTTTGTATCTATTGTGTGCTCATATGTTTTTGTGGTTGAAGCTGAAGTAGTCATTGACAGGTAGGACATTGTAGCGATTAATTTTATGAACTATGCTTAGGTCATACCGAAGGCGGCGTAGTTCTCAGTTGTTTAAGCCCAGAATTTTGAGTCTGGTGGCACAGGGTATTCTGCTGTGAGCAGAGAAATGAGGACTCTTCTCGTGAAATATTCCTGGACATGTTCAACTGTATAAATGTGCGATATGCATAGTGGGTTCCAGACAGATGAGCTGTATTCAAGAATTGGTCTAGCAAATGTTTTATGTGTTTTGGTTAGTAGTGTAATATTACTGGAGAATGCTTAGTGACAACAGAAAAACAATTTATTTCACATATAAAAAATTAAACATAGCATATAAAAGCTGAACATCTAAAAATGAATACAGTACAGGGATTTCCAAATTTTATTCAATGTGACTTAATTTACAGGGAGGTAGTGATACACAAATCAGTGCCAGAATATAAAGCATCTAAGTTTATAAAAGGAAATTCAGTTGATTCAACTAGCACTAGAGCTTTATACAGGTAATAGAAAAATTTATATACCACATCTGAGGCTAGTAAAATATTTGAAAATCTGCTGGGAAAGAGTTACTCTGCTGTACTCATAAAACCTAACTTCAACTAGACAACCTTCTTTCCTTCCTTCCTTCCTTCCTTCCTTCCTTCCTTCCTTCCTTCCCTCCCTCCCTCCCTCCCTCTATCCTCTGCTTGGAACTCTCCTTGAAATTGTATTCAGTGGAGTGGGTAGAAGAGAAAGTAACCTTATCACAACCAGTTGTGCCCAATAGTTGCTACGTGCAGCAAATAATAGCTTTGGAGTTGGGACTTTTCAATGAGGGTCTGTATATTACTGCTATTGATTAGAAAATGAAATGGAAAATCCCATGGATGAAATTCAGTTGGATCAAAAATAATGCCTAGATTGGTCCTGAGTTTCTAGCTCATTAAATGTTAGGGTTCTACAAGCAAGCAGAGTGACTTACTGGAACAGTTACCTTTCTTTAGTAATACCACTGTAGCATCACAATTGCTGTTGTCATCCATCTCAGTATTATTTGCTAATCCATTCACCATATTTGTTACATTCTTTGTTCTCCGTTCAAACATATGCTGAAGACTGGCATTAAACCTACATGAAGAAGAAAGAATTAGGAATTATTTTAGACATTACTAGATACTATACAACCCCTGGTCTCATTTCAGATTCCTGGCAGAATGTGGTGGGGGAAGCAGCAGAGCAGCTACTTTTAAATTATTGTTTGGGAAGGCCCAGAAAACTTTCATTTGGAATCCTGCAACCTTTTACTTTACTGCTAAATAATGCCTCTTATTGGGGCACATTTGATGTTTTGCCCGATTACATGGTGAAAGGAATCAGCTTGGCTCCAGCTGGACCTATAACATGTCCTTCATTTTAAGGAGCTTGTTTTGTCATATGATTTTGCTTGTCCTGCCAACTGAATCAAATTTTAAACTGGTTCAATACTGCTTTGTTGTCATTTTTATTCACTTTTTATATTAACAGTCTGATTATGCAGAACCTTGACACTATCATCTCCTAATTTTGGCATGCTTTGTGATTATCTTGGGAGTCAGAATTCTACTATGGATAGGTAAATCCTGTTTATAAATTTACAGTTTATATTGAAAATGAGCAAATATATTTTTTGTAAAAAAAATAAAATAATACATATGTAAATAAATAACAATACATATGATGAATAAACATAATACATATGATGAAACCTGTAGGAACAAGTTTCTATGACTTGTATTAATTAACATTCACTGATCTCAAAACAGTTAAGTCAAGTCAGACAGGAGCTACCAATAAATGCAGGACTATAAATTAGACTTGGCTGTAAAGGAGACAAAAGCAAATGATTCTGTATTGTTGCCAAGGTAACTTCACGGACACATCTAAGTAGTCATCAACAGCAGAGTTCAGCTTGCAGAAATCTTGGCCTTTGCTTTACTTGATGTACACAGATGGAAAATAGAGCCTATCTATTTACTTATTTGTTTCTCATATTTCTGTACTGTCCAGCTATATTTGTGTACCACGCTCTTTTGTTTCCTTCAATAATCTTCTGCTTGTTTATTCTATGAAACATTCTGTGTAACCACTCCCCCCCACCAGCTGTAGGCTAGTAATGGGACCGGCTGCAATATGGCTAGATCTGCCACGTCTGGATTCCAGAAGGTCAGTTGACCACAAGGTTGAGACAAATAAGACACAGAGAATATCCAATCTTTTCTGCTGCCTTGCAGGTGACCAGTTTTTTTTCTCATATATGGCTAAGATGAAAGTAGAATGAGCAATGACAGAAAGGGGGAGACGCCAGGGGGGGAAATCACTCCAAGGTGTCTCTGCTAATTAAAATGGGAAGATATAACTGACAAAGTGTACGAAAACTGCACTGTATTGAGGAGAAGCTTTCAAGCAGATGCAAAAGGGCATGGATGTGTCTAAAATAAAATAATGTGGAATAATAAACAGGCTGGGACATATTGTACTTACTTCATGATAAGAATGTAGATGAAGTACATCAGCACTAGGATTAAGGACTCCCACCTGTGATCAGCCAAGGAGGGGAAAAAAGGAAAAAATAAGCAGCACAGTTCCATTGACTATGATTGCCTTCTCTTCTGAAATTCAGGCCAATGACACAAGGAAGGGTGAATGATGACAAGTGTGGAGCACAGAGGGCAAGATTCCCTCTAGTATATTGCTTTTGGGTATATTTTGAAGTGGCACCTGATAGTGAAAGGAGAAATCTGGGGTATGAAAAATGAAGCTGGATAGACAGGGAGGAGACAGAGCAGAGTGACTGGCAAAATGTACAACTGAACATAAGAACATAAGAAGAATCATGCTGAATCAAGCCAAAGGCCATCGAGTCCAGCATTCTGTGTCATACAGTGGCCCACCAATTGTACATGGGGATCTCGAGCACAAAGAGAAGGCAAAACCCTCCCTTTCCCTTGACCCTCAACAAATGGTACTCAAGGGAATCCTGCCATCCCTTAACCAGCATAAGAGGCGGCCCATGGACATCTGTTTCAATAACTCCCAATACACTTGGCATCCATGAATCTGTCTAATCCTGCCTTGAGGCTATGCAGGCTGACACTGTCACAACCTCTTCTGGAAGTGAATTCCATAAACCAACGACCCTCTGGGTGAAGAAATATTTTCCTTTATTTGTCCTCAGTTTCTTACCTATGAGCTTTAGGGAGTACCCATCATCCTAGTGTTGTGTGGTAGAGAAAAGAATTTTTCTCTATCCACCTTTTCTATCCAATGCATGATTTTATACACTTTGATCAAGTCACCCTTTAAACACCGTCTTTCAAGGCTGAAGAGACCAAGGCGTTGCAACCTGGTTTCCGTTTCCTTGATCATACTTCTTGCCCTTTTCTCATATTTTACTAATACAAATAACAACTGAATTTTTGACACAGATCATCATAATCATTCACTAAAACCTGCAGTGCAATTCCTTATTACCAACCTTCTCTTTATATATGTGAATTTGGCCATTACATGTAAGGTTGGTTGGAAGAATTACTTTGATCCTGATGGTTAATCCAAAACACTTGGGGAAAAGTTTTCTCTTTTAACTTAAAAAATTATTCTATTATTTAGTTTAACTGCAGGATGGAAATTGACCCCTGAACTGCTCAGCTGTAGACTGGTTTTTCTTACTTTTCTTAATTGTCAAATGACAGTCATGCTACTTACCAAACAACTTTTTCATCATAAATAAACTGAGGGGGGAAAATGAAAAAGTAAGTATTACTGCATAGGACTGCTAATAAAATATCTATTGCTTTTTTAAAAAGAATCTCATATCTCAGTATTTTATGCTGGCTCTGTAACCCAAATTATTCTACACATTTCATTTTCGCAGACTGTTTAAGCATCTATATATTGCATGTAACTTTTGTTTTAAATTAACTTGTGAATTAGAGCAAAAAGGCAAAGTTTAAATAAATCACAGTTATATTTATAAATACCATTTTAGAGTTTGAGTTTCCAATTTAACTATCCAACAGCAATTTATATAATTTTAAATAAAATGCATACATTAAATTATATAGAGAAGCAAATAAGTGTGATATAAAGTTCTGTTAAGGGGTTGTATGTGCAACACACGTGACTCTCCACTTTGCACTGTGAAACTCATGTGAAGAACTCAATTGGACAAATAGCTAGTCATATGGCATCTTTCTGAATAGCAATATATTGTAAATGCATAAATGTGAATGTTGTTGTTAGTTGCAAAGTCGTGCATGACTCCTCAGGACCCCATGGACAACTTTCCTTCAGGACTTCCTGTCCTCTACCATCCCCAGGAATCCATTTAAGATCACGTCTACTGCTTCAGTGACTCCATCCAGCCACCTCATTATCTATCATCCCTTTCTTTTTTTTGCCTTCAGTCTTTCCCAGCATTAGGCTCTTCTCCAGTGAATCCTTCCTTCTCATTAGGTGGACAAAGTATTTGAGTTTCATCTTCAGGATTTGGTCTTCCAAAAAGCAGTTGATCTCCTCTAGGACTGACTGGCTTGATTGCCTTGTCATCCGAGGGACTCACAGAAGTTTTCTCCAGCACCATAGTTCAAAGGCGTCAATTGTTTGGTACTCAGCCTTCCTTATGGTGCAACTTTCATACATTGCAACTGGAATTTGAATTGAATTGAATTTGAATACTACATCATATATCCACTCCCCTTCTCTCTCCATATTGAAATCACAGTCCCTGATTCTAGCAACTATTTCTGCAATCTTGACAAAACAAACAAACAAAACAAAAATAAAAAACATAGAGCCCTATTTTTCTGGGAGGAAGCTTTTCTCTATGTGACCACCAGGGGGCACTGATATTCTGTGCTTCCATTTGACTTGTGTCCTTTTTCTTTCAGATGTGCCTACAATGATGCTAGCAAACGAAGTACCGGTACCTGGAATGAATACTTAGGAGTAGTATTTGCACAGTTACACTTCTAGATTTCTACTTCTTTTATAGTTAGGTAGTTAAAATATACATCTGGTTATCTGTTTGTTCTATAACAAACAGGCCTTATTATGAAGTAACTTTCAGGCCAGGAAACATGTATGCAATAATAAAACATCACAGCAGAGGAAGACAGCAAAAATGCATTTCTGATTTCACAACCTTCCTTTTTTGCCGTCTGAAATTGGCTAAAGATTCTTGGATTATTATCTGATAATGGAGGGGGGAAAAGGAAAAGCTTCCATACAGTCCTTATCCACAATGTGGTGCTCCTAACTATAGAATGATCTAATGTCCAGATCTCCATTGTGCTAGGTGGCTGCAATGGTTTCTTTGGTCACTTTCACTCCTGGGACATCATACATGCTTTTGTGATATTCCTTTGACTTTCCTTGAGCAGAGCCTAATTCTGCTACAGAATTATTCTGCATGAGCCCGAAGAAGGCGTAACTGCTTAAGGCAGTGTTTCCCAACCTTGGCAAATTGAAGATATTTGGACTTCAACTCCCAGAATTCCCCAGCCAGCGGGCTTAGGTGTCAAGGGATTAAATTGAATGTGTCTGTTAAAGCAGCCTCCCTTTTTTTTCACCAGGCTTGGCAAGGGGCAAAGGGACTGTTTTAATGAACAGTCATGCAGTATTATGCTAATGTTAGGCTTCCAAGCATTTCTTCCACATTACTTTGGAATTGGGCATGGCTCTACTTTCCCTATCAAACTTTCCATATGAGATATGGAATAAAAAAAATACAAAGCAGAGAAATTATGAAGGAGACAGCAGCAAACAACTTAAAGGGGGAGACTAAAGTAATCACACTGAATGGTGAGAGACACCACCTTGTACAGTGATACCTCGTCTTACAAACCCCTCGTCATACAAACTTTTCAAGATACAAACTCGGGGTTTAAGATTTTTTTTGCCTCTTCTTCCATACTATTTTCACCTTACAAACCCAAGTCACCACCACTGGGATGCCCCACCTCTGGACTTCTGTTGCCTGCAAAGCGCCCATTTTTACGCTGCTGGGATTCCTCTGAGGCTCCCGTCCATAGGAAATACCACCTCCGGACTTCCGTGTTTTTGCGATGCTGCAGGGGAATCCCAGCAGCGCAAAAACAGGCGCTTTGCTGGCAACGGAAGTACGGAGGTGGGGTTTCCCAGCGAGGGGAGCCTCAGCAAAATCGCAGCATCACAAAAACACAGAAGTCTGGAGGTGGGGTTTCGAGGACTTCTGTGTTTTTGTGATGCTGCGATTTCGCTGAGGCTCTCCTCTCTGGGAAACCCCACCTCTGGACTTCTATTGCCAGTGAAGCACCCGTTTTTGCACTGCTGGGATTTCCCTGCACAAAAACACGGAAGCCCGGAGGTGGGGTTTCCCACCTCCGCCCTGAGTCTAAGGAGAAGGGCGGTGTAAAAAATTGAATAAATAAATAAATAAATAAAATTAAAACAAACTATTAGCATTTTCAAATGCAATCAATCACTCCCTCACCATACAAATAATAGCTATATAAATATTCAATATAAATAATAATGAACCTGTATAATGATCTTCCATGTCAATTGGAATTGCAGTCACTAAGCAATGCAGTCAATAAAGTGCAACTACTTTGTGCCGGAAAGCCCTGTACTCCCAGTTGTCATCATTAAGTTAATGTCCCAGTTGTTAAGCATGGCAACTTTCTGCTGTGGCTTCCCACAATCAAGGAAATTCTAAGGTCCAGACTCTACAGGATGGGGAGGGAGCAAAGGGGTGCTTGGGGATGCATGGGAAGGTGAGAGGAGATTTGTGAGGGCCTCAGAACCTCTTGGATTTTCAGCCCCAGAGCAGTGGTGGCTTTCACTTACCTTTGCTACCGGTTCAAGAATGGGAGCGTGCAGGAGCAGGCACGCACCATTTCTGCACATGCACAGAAGCTCTGTGATGATGTTTTGCTGGGTGGGTGGAGCCTCCCTCCGACGTTGCTACTGGTTCGTCCAAACTGAGCCGAACCGGTAAGAACCCACCACTGTCCAAGTCAAGAAGCTTCTGAAACTTCTCTACTTTGGAGTGAAAATCTAAAAATTATGCTTGGATTCTGGCACAGGGCATCTTCAGTCAGTCTTTAGACCCTGGGAGCTGGCTGAAAACATCCCATACCAAAATCCCAATTGGATTTCAGGATGGAGTTTTGTCATCCAGTCCCGAGAGATGAAAGGGAGGCCCCTCAACTCTGGGATCTGACTGAAAATACCCTTGGAGGCAACAGATCTGACTTTCCCTGCGGGCTTCCCCATTGACTTTCTACGGAAGCCAGCAGGGAAGATTACAAATGGTGATCACACAATCACAGGGCACTTGGTAACCAGTTGTAAGTGAAAATGAGTTGCCAAGTGCTTAGATCACATGACCACAAGGGCACTGCAACTTCCATAACTTCAGGAGCAGTTGCAAATCCCTTCATTCAGCACTGTTATAATTTCAAATGACTGTTGAATGAATGGTCACAGGTTAAGGACTAACTGTATTGGAAAGGAAATGTTTTTTTAAGTAAATCTCCACCCCATGTCAAATATACTACAAGCAACAATACATACTACTTAAAATGGAACAGTATTATTTAAATCTAAAACTAATAAATTACAAATTTTAAAATAGAGACACAAAGCCTGTAGCTTATATAACAGTGATGGCGAACCTATGGTAAGGGTGCCACAGGTGACACACGGAGCCATACCTGCTGGCACACAAGCCATTGCCCAAGTTCAGCTCCAATGTGCACGCGAGTGTCAGCCAGCTAATTTTTTGCTTGTACAGAAGCTCTGGGAGGGCATTTTTGGCTTCCAAAGAGCCTCCAGGGTGATGGGGGAGGCGTTTTTACCCTCCCTAGCTCCAGGGAAGCCTTTGGAACCTGGGGAGGGCAAAATATGAGCCTACTGGGCCCACCAGAAGTTGGATAACAGCCCATTTCTGGCTTCCAGAGAGCCTTCAGGGGATGGGGGAAACTGTTTTCACCCTCAGCAGGCATTGATTAATGGGTGTGAACACTCATGCATGCATGATAGCACCCACCCACGCTCTTTCAGTACCTGAGGGAAAAAAGGTTCGCCATCATATAATGTAATACTTTAAAGTGGTTAACAAAGTAGAATGAAACTCTAATATTCCTACTGAAACTCCTGAAGAGATAGGTGCTCTATAATATGTAATGTCTGGTAGATTGTACTATCCCCTTTTCCTTGCAAAAATGCTACTCACAGGTAGATGGGGATTGGTAGCTTGTTAGAGGAAACTCATTTTACTTTCACAATTCCAATTTTTGAGATCTTGAAGGAATGAGAGTAAGTAATGATTGCTATATTTAATACATAACCAGTATTCTATGACATTATGTGCCAGATTAACTTTTTCACTTGCCCCATCAACTCTTGCATTGGGTTTCTTGGAATCTCAAGATATTAGTAAGAATATCTCATGTCAGATACAGAATCATGAAATACAAAGTAATCTCTTTTACAATATTCAATGAGAGGAATGTTATTTCAGGCAGTTGCATACAGATTCTAAACCTAACTGAAATCAGGAGAATAAGTTAGTTGTACCAGGAAGTGCCGCTCACTGTATTAACAATAGGTTGAATTTCTTTAAATTAAAAATTCATGTTATGGAAGCCAAGAACTTATGGATTGCCAGAGGTTTAGTATGGTTATCAGATGGGGCTTGCAAAAATCATGATTGTCACTAAATAGCAACAAAGAGATAACAACAGTAGCATTAATCCAGATTTTGGCAGCCCAGAATTGTACCCCTGTTTGAAAGTACAACAGTACATCAGTGTTCTTAGGCTACCATTTTAGAGTCACTGTTACAGAACATATTGTTGACTAAGATCATGCACAAGTATAAATTCTGTCTTCATAAATTCAAGCAGATACCCTAAAACATACAGTATATCTGGAAATATATCTCAATTTTCGCCTTTCAGACCTCCAGAAAACTAAGTTAATCCAAAGGGTCTATTGATGTCACCCAATGGGGTTATTTTCATGACATTTATGATTTTAGTTCCTACTATGGACATGTTATTTAAATGACTGATTTTCTTGTAATTACTGTAAAATGCTGAAAGACTGGAAATTGCAGCTGCCATAAATAGGATCAATAAATAAAATATAATAGGAAATAAACATCTAAAGATGGAAAGGAAGGGAGAACAACTATCCTTTTTGTAAATACAAAATAACATCTTGGCAGTTCACAAAACAAATTTTATGTCAACGTTCAGTTATTAAGACATGTTTTCTAAATGATAACATATGTTTCAAGACTTCAGAATGTATAGCATTTGTTTTAAATACTAAAACTTAGTATGTTCAATACAGCTGTAGCTATCTAAAGCTGAAGCCTCACATTCTAAAGTTTTGAAACAAGCTTTTTCAGATCACAGTAGACAAAATATAAACAGTCACTAAAGGATAAAGTCTAAAATTGTTAAGGAGTGTGACTTGTATTCAATGAAATGGAATGTCCAGAAGAGCAAAATGTTGTTTAAAACATCTCTCATTACTAAAACCTTACAAAATAGGAAGATCAACGCACTTTTGTTTTTTAAGGGTAGTCAGAGATTGAGTTCAGATCACATTCTTATCCAAGGCCAAATTAGCCATGGCTTATTCAGTTGTGGATTTGTACAATATAGCTAATAATAAATTAGCTATGCAAACTGGGCATATACACAAATGCAAATCAAAATTTGATTGGCTTGGTCAGTATGACATGCACACATACACAATCAAAACCTTTATTTAGGAGAATAACAACTCAGAATACTTACCAAAATAAGTGCAGCAACTGAGCAGGTATAATACACTGAATCTCTCAAGAGGCTCCAAGGAGACAGTACAACTATCTGAGGAAAAAAAGCAAAAAGAAAATGAATTGGTGAGCACAAACTTTGTCCCAAAACAAATAGCAAGAAAGAGTTTTAGAATTATTTGGAAGTTTGGGGTTCTGTTTCCCACATACAATTATTCACTACTATAGCTGGATACTCATGGTTTGCTTCAAAACTATGTGATCAGGCTTGATAAATTGACAGTTAAAGCTTGAAAATCTATGTAGAATGTGTAACTCCATAGCATCAGTGTGTGTTAATATAAGGCAACTGGAAGTTGGAACAGAGTTCCGTTCAGGTGGGGAGGGGGAGTAGAATGTCTAACTCCTTAACATCAGAGTGTATTAATATAATACTGTATAAGATGATGATATGATGGTCATTTTGAAAAATTCTTTCTTAGCGAGCAGCTAGGAGCCAAGAGAATTGTACATGCCAAGTTTCATATTTGTAGGCTTTACAGTTCTGGAGATTTCGTGATGAGTGAGCGGTATTTGGCTTTTACAGTATATAGATGAGAGATCTGAAAATGTTACAGTTTTGAAACCCAAGGTTACTTCAAAGAAAAATACCTAGTTCCACACAATGAGAGTTAAGGTCTCTGTTCTGATTTGTGATTTAGCTTGAATTCAAAGTGAATCAAGGCAATTTAAGCCAGATATTTACTTTTCTGAAGCAGGTTCTGCCCTTCTCTTTCTTGATTCAAAACCTTCTCCAATGCTGTGAACCCCCAATGTTAAATTCCAGAGCATTGCTCCACTGCAAATGATGGCTCTACAACACACACACACACACTCATTCCCTCTCTCTCGCCCACACAACAAATGTGGCAGGGATTGACATTGGTTGTATAAAATATTGATGGAAAGGATACTGGTTTCCTTAAATGATAGCTCTATCTGAAATTTAAAGTAACCCTTTTAATTAGACAATGAGTGGCATGGTTGCAAGCTAATAGGCAAATAGGTTCTGGGGCTCTGACAAGATAGCCAAGCTAGAGAGACTGGGGAGAAGCATATCTTAGTACAGTGGTACCTCTACCTACAAACACCTCTACTTACAAACTTTTCTAGATAAGAACCGGGTGTTCAAGATTTTTTTTGCCTTTTCTCAAGAACCATTTTCCACTTACAAACCCTAGCCTCCGAAACTGTAACTGGAAAAAGTGAGGAGAAGCCTCTGTGGGACCTCTCTAGGAATCTCCTGGGAGGAAACAGGGCCTCCAACCTCCCTGTGGTTTCCCCAATCGCACACATTATTTGCTTTAACATTGATTCCTATGGGAAAAATTACTTCTTCTTACAAACTTTTCTACTTAAGAACCTGGTCACAGAACGAATTAAGTCCGTAAGTAGAGGTACATTGTATTTGCAGGACTTGCTCTTGGAATTCTGGTTCTTTTGCATTCAGACGCACAGAAACTTGTGTAATGAGGTGTGTATGACAGGTCTTGCTGACTGAGGCTAGTTAGTCACTTTGGCTTGGGAAATACGAGAATGACTGTTATGTAAAAGAAGGGGCATGAGAACAACAAGAGGAGGCACTGGCAGAGAAATGTTACCCCCTCCTTCCCTGAGCAAATGGGTCGGTCTGTTCCACCTTTCTTCAGGCTTGGAATAGACCCACCACCACAGTTATTCATTGCAGGCTGGGTTCTCTAGTTTGGAGGCTTGGGGGCTCAACTTTCAGGAGGGAAACACGTGCCTCGGAAAGGGATGGGTTTTTCTGAGAATCCTCACAGCAAGAAGAGAATTCTTTTTTCTTTTTTCCTGAAACCATGTTCCAGAAGTGGGAACAAGTCAGGGCAGACTATCCCATACCAAGTATGTGTCAAACTATTTCTGAATCTGACCTTGGATGTGGACCAAGAGATCACTTATGAACATGTATGAACATTTATGGGGGGTGGGCAGGGAAGGATTACGCCAGCAATCAGAAAGAGATTTATGATAATTAGTAACCGATTTATTATTGCTGCTGGAACCTTGGTTTTAGTGAAAACTGAAAATTGACCCCAGTAGACTCCTGTGCTTTTCCTTCTTTGATGCTAGAAAAGATTAACATTTTTCCTCTAAGAAACTAAGATATATATGTTTAAGCATTGAGATGACAAAATCAGATGGCACCTGAAATAATTTCATTTTTGAATGCTGAATGATATAGATTCACACCAGCTCAAAAACACAATATACAAAGAAATTATGTGCCTCCAATTCACTCCTTATTATGCTAATAAATGTTTTGATTCATCATAAAAGCAAGCTTTCCAAAATATGAATACCGCTGATTTGCAATCTGAAGGGATTTGATTCATTATATCAATACAGGTCTCTTATTGGTCCATTGCTGTCTCATTTTGCCATTGTATTAAGATGAGGCTTAAGTTATTGTCATCAAATTCCAAATCACTCTGTGGGCTGCAATAGTAGAATGTTTCAAGTCAGTTTGGTGAGCCTCAGTGGTGCAGGAGTTAGAGTGCAGTATTGCAAGCTACTTCTGCTGATCCCCCACTGCCAGCAGTTTGGCAGATCGAATTTCAGTAGACTCAAACCTGACTCATCCTTCCATCCTTCCAAGGTTGGTAAAATGAGGACCCAGATTGTTGAGGGCAATATGCTTACTCTCTGTAAACTGCTTGGAGAGGGCTGTAAACAGGGGTGGACTACTGCCCGGACGGGGAGGAGGGGGACACGCAGTGGGATAGCGAAAATGGAGCTCCACCCCAAACCCCCCAATTTGCACTGAAAGATGTTGAAAGAAAATGCAGGGCGTCCTGTATAAGCCATGCCCACAGTGTGGTAATAAAAATTTTGGTAGCCCGTCACTGGCTGTTAAACACTGTTAAACACTAAATGCTAAATAATATATTTCACACTAACTATAGAATTCCAATTCCATTCAACAAGATATTCTTTTATGTTTATTTAGTGGCATGATCAAGACTATATTATTTGTTATTTAAAATAGCCCTGCATTATTCACAACATCTAGTGCATTGAGTACATCATATGCTGCAAACTTTTTCAGAGAGTACGGTATTCTGTACCAAAACATCCACACCCAAAATCATTTTACAGGGCAGCAAGTTCATGTAAACAATCATGATAAAAAAAGATCAAAGACTGAATCCATTTGAATTTCTTGCAGTTGGTAAAATGCAGAAACTGGAGAAGAGAAGCAGCATTTGAATTATCATTACTCAAAGAATATTTGGCACAAATAAATTGGGCAGAACTCCCACCTCACTATCCAGGATGTATCCTAACTAACTAATCATACAACTATGCATCTGGCCATCTATAAGATTTCTTTCTTATATGACAGTTTAGTTTAATAAAGTTTATATGACCCATAATCTTCAGATTAAAATCAGGGAGGAGATTCTGTTGGGCGAACCTGCTGTAGCTGTGGCTCCTTCACTGACTATTTCTATGTTGCTAAATATTACATTTCTTTTACATAAAATTAGTACTTCATTTGCAAGACCTGGAATGGTTAAGTGCTTTGCAAGAGTTAGTGCTCTTTAGTGCTAACAATACATTATGGATCATATAACAGATAAAATTGCTATTGGGAATAATGTGAGGGCTCTTCCTTGATCCTAACCACAGCACAAACAAGCCCTGATGCCATGTCATCCTCTCATACCTAGTTTACATCTAAGGCAACTCACATAATCTTTAACTACTCTTGTTTCAACACAGTATTTCTATGATACTGATAATAATTTTTTTTCCTGATAATAGAATTGCTGATCTGTTCAGGAGATGCTATGGGAATGGGATGGTAACTGTCTAATTTCTACTGGCCATTTTTGTTCTGTCACTTTAACACTGCCATTCTTTTGTACTCAATAAGAGTCTGCTTGCTAACCATTACCTATTTCCATTTCATCCCAAAAGGCCCTCCTTACCTTCTACCTCTCAGCAGGCTATTTTCAAACAGAGGTATAGTGTATTCAATCTTTGTTCAAAAATAGTCCAGCTGACAGCAATAACACTGCAGAGCTCTCTTCCCCTTTAGCCTTGTACCTCCATGTTGATTATCTGTCAGCTGGGCATAAACAGATCTTAATTACCTTGTTTCACCTTTAGAAAAATATAGGTATACTCCAAAGGTTCAGGGGAGCCCAAAGAGTAGGATAAAAAATAAATATGGAGACTGTGATCATATGATACAAAGACTTTAGGGATATGAAAATACTGAGATGAAACAAGGTTTCCAGTTACCAAAATAAGCATTTGGAAAGCTTCAGATAGATTATTCATTCCAAAGTATTTGTTTATAGGACTCAAATGACTCAAGTAATAACCAAACAGAAGATGCCAAAAGATAGGAGGTGTTTAAAAAGTGCTTTATCTAAAGTCAGGTATGAAATTGGTACGTGATTATTACAAAATTATTCTTATGTAATTGCTGTGATGATGCAAAAGGCAGAGTGTTGTATAAATTATCTTTCTTGAAGGGTCTGATTGGGATTAGTTTTGTTTCAAATGACATTTACATTACCACCTAATGCCATTTATAATAGTTTCCTACACAAAAAAGCAATATATCTCTCCCACAAGGTGCAGCTTTATCAGCAGCAAAGGGGGGAAACTAAGTGTGAAAAGAGATATAAAATGTAAAGAAAATTCCACTGAGAAATTCCTGGATTTTCAGAATTTAACTGAAACACCCCCCCCCCCTCACATCTATCCATCCCCATGCTTCATTCAGGCTTCAAATCCTTTTTATCTTTTAAAATACTACATGTGTTATTCCATAATACTTACAATTTTTTACAAGAGTTGGTGCTATCAGGAAAACTAACTCATCAACTTTTGCTACATATTTGCTGGACTAGCTTTTTCTTTTTTAAAAAATAGGAGTTTGGTTTTAAAGAAGGTATATTACAAGGAGACATCTACCAAATACATCTAGAATAAATTCCTAAATTTCTTTCTTCCTTTTGTTTTCCAGGAGGGAAGAAAAGCCTTCCATTTTAGTGGGCTTCATGTGATGAGGAAACAAACAGCTTTTGTCTGTCTAGGGCAGTGATGGCAAACCTATGGCACAGGTGCCATAGGTGGCACGTGGAGCCATATCTGCTGGCACGCGAGCCGTTGCCCTAGTTCAGCTCCAGCGTGCAGGCCAGCTGATTCCTGGCTCACACAGAGGCTCTGGGAGGCTGTTTTTCGCTTCCAGAGAGCCTCCGGGGGGATAGCGGAGGGTGTTTTTACCCTCCCTGGCTCCAGGGAAGCTTTTGGAGCCTGGGAAGGGCGAAACACGAGCCTACTGGGCCCATCAGAAGTTGGGAAACAGGCCATTTCTGGCCTCCAGAGGGCCTCCGGGAGGCAGGGGTAGCTGTTTTCACCCTCTCCAAGCACTGAATTATGGGTATGGGCACTCGCGCATGTACAGTAGCGCACACACACGCTCTTTCAGCACTCAAGGAAAAAAAGGTTCGGCCTTACTGGTCTAGGGTTTAAGGTGTGATTTTATTGTATAAGAATTCCCTTGGGCCTATAATGTATCATAATAGAATAAAATTCTAGATCAACTTCACCTAGAACTGAGGGTTTTTAAAAAAGAAATTCTTATTGATGTTGAGGGGGTTATTCATCTGCTCTAACAAATATTCAGATGCCTCATTTTGTTAGGACAAATGGAACTGCTATACAAATAGGGAAAAAAAGGAATATTAATACCTTTTCTCCTGAATTTAATTCCCTTCCCTGTATTAATCATTAACTAGACAGATAGTACTGTAATAGCCACTAAATATGGCATAATGCTTCATGCTTCACTAATCTCCTGACCAAATTACTATAATGCATTATATATGGGTTTAGTTTCAAAAGTCAATTGAAAATATGATTGTCAGAATTTTACTTTTTGGAGTCAGATAGAATTAACTTCCAACCACAATTCAAGAAACTGGAAATTATCCCTAATGGTATTCAAATACTTACAGAAGCATCTTTCTCTATGGCAAAGAGCCACAACTGGAACCCACACTGCATTTTGGACAGCAACACTTTAGAAAATGTCCAGAGACACTTTACTACAAGAGCCTTCCACTCCTCCCTCGCAACAGAATACCCTAACCACTAGACTAACAATCCTAGGTTTAAAAAGCTTAGAACTATGTCGGCTTAAACACAACGTAAGCATAGCCCATAAAACCATCTGCTACAACGTCCTTCCTGTCAATGACTACTTCAGCTTCAACCACAACAATACACGAGCACACAACAGATACAAACTTAAAGTAAACTGCTCCAGACTTGACCGTAGGAAATACGGCTTTAGTAACCGAGTAGTTAATGCATGGAACTCATTACCTGACTATGTAGTATCATCACCTAATCCCCAAAACTTTACCCTTAGACTATGCACTGTTGATCTCACCCAATTCCTAAGAGGTCAGTAAGGGGCGTGCATAAGTGCACCAGTGTGCCTTCCCTCCCGTGTCCCAATGTCTCTCTCTCTCACACTAGTATCATATAACATTGTTAAATCTTTGTACACCACCAATACGTACTTGACAAAAATAAATAAATAATAAATAAATAAAATAAATAAAAACTATTTTGGACTATAAGATAGAGAGCTTGAATATACATTTGCATATTTACTTAGTTATTTATTAAGCTATTTATATGGCCGCTGCCACTCTGAGTGGCTGCATTAAAATTCCTAAACAATAATAATCTCAAATAAGTTTTAAAAAAAGAATTAAAACAAGGGTCAATATATGAGAAACTCAAATAGATTCTTCCACCTACTGCCGCACAAATCCATCTACTGCCACACGAATCGCAGCGGCTGATAAGGTCCCACAGAGTTGGCCTTCTCCGGGTCCCATCGACTAAACAATGTCATCTGGCGGGCCCCAGGGGAAGAGCCTTCTCTGTGGCGGCCCCGGCCCTCTGGAACCAACTCCCCCCAGAGATCAGAACTACCCCCACCCTCCTTGTCTTTCATAAATTGCTCAAGACCCATCTATATCGCCAGGCATGGGGGAATTGAGACATCTCCCCTGGGCTTATATAGTTTATCTATGGTATGCTTGTGTTGTATGATTTTTAAATGACGGGTTTTTAGATAATTCTTTAATATTAGATTTGTTGCATTGTATACTGTTGTTGTTACTGTTGTGAGCTGCCCCGAGTCTGCGGAGAGTGGCGGCATACAAATCTAATTAATAATAATAATAATAATAATAATAATAATAATAATAATCCTCATCATCATCATCATCATCTGGCAAGTCCATAGTCAAAAAAGCTGGAGTTTACTTAACATCCTAAGCAAATGCCTCAGAAAAAACCAAGGTCTTCAGCATATTACAGAAAGTCAACAGAAGTTGGAGCCATTTAGTATTTCTTCTAGCATGACTATATCTATAGCTAAGTTCAAGAAAGAGTCATCTTGTAAAAGAGTCCAGAGGTCTGGCATTTCTTTAGGCGATGCTTAAAAGTTTAGATTACATTGATTCATTTAAAAAATTATAGTGATCTCTTATTGTACTTAAAAGAAACTTGCTATAGCACTCCAATAGGAATTCCTGCGTTCCTTGATACTTGAAAAGAGACTGAATGGAATTCAGTAAGGTTTTTGCCTTAGGCTAAATCTTGTAGCATTTTCTTTTTTTTTTTTTTTTGTTAAATATTTTTATTTTATTTTATATGACTTACAAACATTTAGACATCAAACAATACAACATTAAACATTTACACTTAATATATTTACAAGATTTATTTTTTAACAATTCTATTTACTATACCTTTTTCTTGATTTCCACCCAGTTGTAAATTTTTCCCCACACTTTGTAATAGTCCTTATTTTGTTGGTTTTGAATTTCGTATGTTAATTTGCTAAATTTGGCGCAGTCTAATATTTTTTTAATTACCGTTTCTTTGTTTGGAATCTTATCTTGTTTCCAGACTTGTGCATATGCTAATCTTGCAGCAGTAAGTAAGTGATTTATTAAGTAGTAATTTTCTTTGCTATGTTTGCCTCTAATTATGCCTAATAAATACATTTCCGGTTTTATTTCAATTTTATAGCCCAATTTTATTTCAATTTTATAGCATTTTCATTCTCCAAAAATAAATTTTATGGAAATTCTCTTCATATTCTCTGAACTAATTATTTCAGCAATGAATAAGGAAAAAAAGTTGTTTACTTATATTAGCATATATTGATCTAAAGATAAGCAAATTTATGGATAATTTACTTCTGATAACTATATGGATATATTAGCATAGTTTTAATGGCAGCATTGTGGAAATGATTTGCCACCTTCAAAAATGCCCTTACAATTGGTGAATACTGTGGTTCCAGGAATGTGTGGTATTTTAAGTTTCACTTTCAAATAATTGTGAAAATAAAATCCTTAAACTAAAGTATTCCTGAAACTTGGGAATCTACTTCCGTAAATGATACCTTTACTGTATATAAAGCCTTTTGCATCTTCCAAAAGTGAGATTTAGATAGTGGTTCTGGCTAGAGAGATCAGGGACAAGTGATTTTTAAACACATTCTCACTCTGTATAGGTTAAAAGACATTTTAGAAATGTTTTTGAATTACCTTACCTGTCCTGCAAACAGGCCACAAACCCCAATTATGCACAAGATATTGAATACTGCAGAGCCAACAATGGTTCCAACACCTACATCTCCTTTTGTGATAAACACACCTGGGGATGAGGGATAATTTCAATATGTTATCAAAAGGCAGACAAGATTTATGATCATGAATTAGAACTATGCAGAGTTGAACTACAGAAAAAAAATTACATGATCTTTAATTTCTTATTAAGGCAGAGAACATATGCAGAATTACAAATGCAGCCAGATGTGGGTTTTGCAAGGTAAAATAAAGTGAATTACAACAACATTTATGCAAATATTTCTCAACATTTATTCAAAACCCAGAGAGCCCTAAGTAACCAACATATGTCTCGAAGAAAGAAGGTGAAATAAGCTTCCATGTGTATTTTTTAACCAGGCAGATGAGACAAAGTTAGGGGGAATAAATCCTGTTCCCAGCTATTAAAATGTGACTTTCCTCATATCCAGCCTACAGGTAATCCTCAGTTTATGACTACAATTGGGACTGGAATTTCTGTCATTAAGTTGTTGCAATTGTAAAATGAGTCATCATATGTTTGGACCTGATTTTACAACCATTTTTACAGCAGTTGTTAAATGAATCAGGTAACTGTTAAGCCAATCCACTTCACGAATTGACATAGCTTGTTGGACACTGGCTGGGAAGGTCACAAACTGTGATGACTACGGGAAGCTGCAACTGTTCATAAATGCAAGCAATTGTGATTACGTGACTGGGGGGGGGGTGTTGGTATGTTGGTATGATTTATAAGGATAGGTCATAAATCACTTTTTCCCCAGGCAGGCTGCTGTAACTTTGAACTGTCATGAAACGAAAGGATTATATGTATCACATTTTCCTCTTGAATATAATAATATGTAAAGGACTTCTCAGATTTGGGTG
This sequence comes from Erythrolamprus reginae, assembly GCF_031021105.1. Classification (NCBI taxonomy): domain Eukaryota; kingdom Metazoa; phylum Chordata; class Lepidosauria; order Squamata; family Dipsadidae; genus Erythrolamprus; species Erythrolamprus reginae. The sequence goes on along the minus strand of NC_091952.1, from coordinate 147,669,916 downwards.
GCACTGGAAATATATTCAGGAAAGGCTGCATATATGATTGCTTGAAAGGGGTAAATGAAATTATTCTGGGTTTTTTTTCCCCATATAAAGCATAATACAGCATCAGAGGTGTAAAGTCTCACGTTTTTTAAACTGCACTTTTGATTGACATGAATGGGAAGCTTTGGCAATAGACCTAAGAATGCAGGACAGGTTGTTCTAACTGCATACTTCACTACAGCAACCACCCCTGCCAAAGTGCGCTGCTCCCTGCCTGGCAGGAGACCTGGCACGGAGTCCTGTGCAAACATTCCATAAAAACAGCCCTGCCTGTTGCTTTGGCTTCTCCTTCATTGTGACCACACAGAAGATGCTCCAGTCAAATCTACCATGAGAAAGACTAGAAGAGCTGAGACCCCCCTCACCTGATCCATCCTTCCTGAAATCAGATGCTGGAATCTAAGAGTTCCCTCTTTCGGAACACTGCTGGTGATGGACAGCAGTACCATATTTTCTCTCTATTCTTGCTTAGCAGCAACCAAACAATCTGGCCTTCACATCTGTCATATATTCAGATGACTCGTATTAAAAATACTTATGCTGTTCTCATTCAACTGCCATTTCAAAGCAGTTCATTTACCTCCAATAAAATAAAATATTTGCAGCATTCTAAGCCAGTTCATGTTCAACCTCTCTTGCGTTTCAGGCATCCCACTTGTAAATGCCAAGTACATAATTGTTAAGTCCTCGCAATTACAACTGCTTTCATGAGCTGGTTTACCCCATTTCAAATGCCACACATCAAAGTAATGATCAGTTGACTGATAAACTGTTCTTCCCATCCTTTTTAATGTAACCTAACAGCAGAGTTAGGGAGTATGCATTAATTCATGCCCTTTGTTTTGGCATTTTGGCGGTTGTTTCAAATATATACTTTCCCTAGTTAATAGACTTCTGCTAATAACCATACATAGATTTTACAGAGTCTGAATGTTGTTGGTATTATGCAAGATCAGCCTTCACTGGGACCGGACAATCATTCTGACACTTTTTCTGCCATATAAAAGTTTTTTCTTCCATAAACATTAGATATGGTAATTTCAGAGATACAGTGATCCCTCGATTTTCACGGGTTCAAACTTCACGAAACGCTATACCACGGTTTTTCAAAAAATATTAATTAAAAAATACTCTGCGTTTTTTTCCCTATACCACGGTTTTTCCCACCCGATGACGTCATACGTCATCACCAAGAGTCACTTCTCTCTCTCTTTCTCTTTCTTTCCTGTCATTCTCTGCTTCAATCATGTTCTCATTTCTCTTTTTTCTCCCTTTTTCTATCATTTTTCTCTCTCTCTCTACCTTCCACTCTCCCCCCTCTTGCTCTCTCTCTCTTTCTCCCTCCCCCTCTCTGTGAGAACGCCTGTCCCCACCTCTCCTGCAGCCCCCTCGCTGATAGCTGGGATGAAAGTGCTCTCAGCTAAGGGACTGTGAGAGGGGCGAGGCAGGCATTCTCAAAGCGCTCAGAGCGGCTACCGGCCGAATGAGGAGGATGAGAAGCCGTAGCCGCCAGCGCTGCTGCAGGAGGACCCATGTCCGAAGAAAGCCGGTGAGAGGGGTGGATCAGGCGGGTGGGCGGTAGCGTCGAGGGGGCCGGAGGTGCTGGGGGGGGCGGGGGCAGCCGACATTCAAAGCAATCTTTGCCGGCCTCTGCACTTTCGTCGCTCCCTGCCCTAATTTCAAGCCCGGCTCCTTGCGCTGCCTTGAAAAAGGGTGCGTGGGGGTAGTTTTTGGCTGCCCATAGCCAAAAATGGTGTTTTTACTTCCGCACCGCTACTTCGCGGAAAATCGACTTTCGCGGGAGGTCTTGGAGCGTAACCCCCGCGAAAATCGAGGGAACACTGTACATATACTTCAGCAAAGCAGGAACATAGCCATACATGATAATTATTTTCACAAATGTCAGTGGTTAGAAGTTAGGGGTTTTGTTACCTATCACAGATGTAAACAACTCCGGAGCAGAACTGCCAGCTGCCATGAATGTTGCCCCTGCCACATCTTCACTGAGGTGCAAGCGCTGTAAAGGGAGAGGGCAAAAATAACTGATTGACTGATATGACTTTAAAAACTCTTTTAATGTTTCTCAAGGCATAATAAAGGAGATAAAAACACATTTAAATTGTAGTTAAAACATCTAAGCAATTGTCATTTGGAGCAAATATTAGAAGCAAAGGGCATCTAATAACTGCTTAAGTAATGATGCATTGCATGGCTTCTCAATGTTGGAACTCCAGAATTCATTGAGCCATTTTCTTCATTTATGCACAACTAGACTTACTACTGAGTACACATTTTTCCATAGGCTAGGTGTACTGAAACTAATTGAGAAGTGGACTGTTTGGTTTAGTTATCACTTATCAGTTTCCTCAATATTCTATTTTTGCTCTGTCCTACTGAATGGCAGTTCCCACCAACTTCAATTTGCATGTTTTAGAGTTATCTTGAGCATTTTTTAGGTTTGGAATGAAACAAATGCAAAAAGCTTTGTAATCAGAAGGTTTGTATACATGCCCAGTATTATATTTATTTTATAAATATGCAATAGTCCCTAAACAATGATCCTGCCTATCCATTCTGGATGAGACTGTATTTTTTAAGCAGTAATCAACAACCTATAGTCATGGGTCTTGCAAAACACTTCTTTAAAAAATACCCAGGAGCCCTTGACTGTGTCATCAAAACTTAATGGCAAATATTTTTAAAAAGTGGTATGAGGGTGGATGATATCAAACTAGGAATATAATAAAAGGGCTATGTAGTTTTGGAATAAGTTTAATATATTGGAATTATGTAAATATTGGACCTCAAAAAAAGATACAGAAAGATACAATTATATTTATATAAATATAAGAGAAATGAAAATTTCCCCAATGGGACTTTTTAAATTTAAACAATTCAATTCAGACCAGGGCAAACAAACATATTACATAGTTACAACTGTTTGCACCAGAATTACACTGTTGGATGCTCTAGCTCATATTTTTTATACACAATTTCTAATGTCATGCCTTATAGACTATCACAATTCATGTACAAGCTTCACATACTTCCTAACAGACAGAAGCAGGTGAAGCTAGGAAAAATCACATCAGATACATGTACAATTAGCACAGGTGCCCTCCAAGGCTGTGTTCTCTCACCACTTCTCTTCTCTCTATACACTAATGACTGCATCTCAAATGATCCATCTGTTAAACTACAGAGGTTTGCAGACAATACAACAGTGATCGGACTCATTCGAGACAGTGATGGATCTGCATGCAGACAGGAAGTTGGACAACTATCCTTGTGGTGTGACCGGAACAATCTAGAACTGAACACACTCAAAACTGTAGAAATGGTGGTAGACTTTAGGAGAAACCCTTCCACCCTTCTACCTCTCACAATACTAGACAACACAGTATCAACAGTAGAGACCTTCAAATTCCTAGGTTCTATCATATCTCAAGACCTAAAATGGTCATCTAACATCAAAAACATCATCAAAAAAGCACAACAAATAATGTTCTTTCTGCACCAGCTCAGGAAGCTCAAACTGCCCAAGGAGCTCCTGATACAGTTCTACAGAGGAATAATTGAGTCTGTCATCTGCACCTCTATAACTGTCTGGTTTGGTGCTGCGACCCAACAGGACCGACACAGACTTCAGAGGATAATCAGAACTGCAGAAAAAATAATTGCTGCCAACCTGCCTTACATTGAGGACCTGTATACTGCATGAGTCAAAAAGAGGGCGGGGAAAATATTTACCGACCCCTTGCATCCTGGATACAAACTGTTTCAACTCCTACCCTCAAAACGTCACTAGAGAGCACTGCACACCAAGACAACTAGACACAAGAACAGTTTTTTCCCTTAATGCCATCACCCTACTAAGCAAATAATTCCCTCAACACTGTCGGACTTTTTACTAAATCTGCACTTCTATTTCTACTAGTTTTTCTCATCATTCCTATCATCATTTTCCTCCCACTTAGGACTGTATGACTGTAACTTGTTGCTTATATCCTAAGATTTTTATTAATATTGATTGTTTCTTCTTTGCTTATTTGACGCCTATGACAATCATTAAGTGTTGTATCACATGATTCTTGACAAATGTATCTTTTTTTTAATGTGCACTGAGAGCATATGCACTAAGACAAATTTCTTGTGTGTCCAATCACATATGGCCAATAGAATTCTATTCTATTCTATTCTATGTACAATTTAAGTGTTTAAAACTAATTCCCTGTTATTTGAAAAGAGCATGGAGAAAAACAGAACAGGTGCTGGTTCTTTAGGAGTATTACACACATTTAATAGTATAACTGTGTTTGGAATACTGTGTACTCTACCATTTTAGTAATTTCCCATTTAAAAAACACATGTCAATTTGAAAAAAAAATCCTAAAAGGGAACAAATAAAACAATATGGAAATTTCCTAATTTCCATATTGTTTTAACACTTAGAATAGGGAAATGTACACTTCATGTGGTCATGAATTACTCTTCTATATGTTCACTGGAATTCTGCAATGCTTCAGAATCAATTACCGTATGCTGAAAAGTTCTCTTGTAACATGCAAAAATGCCAAGGTAACATCTGTTGGTCATTAAGCCAGCTGTGTTTTTTTTCCATATCAGCCATGTGCTTCAGGCAACAGATATGGGTGTTTTAATAAATTACTGGCTGGTGCTGCATTCATTCTTCAGATGTTACAAAGCAACATGTTGAATTGAATGTGAAGGTTGCACAGCCTTTAAGTTTAATGTGCTAGGGGACATTTACAAGGAATTAGACATACTCAGAATGGAGAATTACCCCCTCCACCCCCACCCCATGTGTATTAGCCTTAACTTCCATGTTCAGAGACCACGAAGCACCACCAATAACATTTTTTGGGGAAGCACTAATAGTCAAGGCTATTCTCCTTATGCTTCTCACTGTTAAAAAAAGTAGAGTAGGAAATGGTATAAGCATACACATGTTCAGAAACCTCTACTTAACAGATATGAACAATGTAAAATAAGAAATTAAATATGATTAAATGCAAAATAAACATGGAAAACTTTTTTCAGCAGATACTTACTTCACAAATTTTTTCCAATGAAGGAACAAAGAAATCATCACAGATAATAGCCAAAGCGTAGAACATGTAGACGGCCTAAATAAACAGAAAGCATTCCATTGAGAAGAAGCAATTTTGATCAAGATATAGTCTCATTTCATTCTATTAAAAACACATCTCTCTATATTTTTTCTTTTAATACTACAGACAAAAGACACCATTTAATCAAACTCAACTCAGTGATATGTCTACTTTGTTTTCTTGATTTTTGATTTAAAATTTTTATTATGAGCAAAGGCAGACGGAAAAAAATATGGAATCTTTAATAGCAATATAGAAGTTGTTTCCCACTGCAGGCCTTTTTCTCTATCTTCCCAGCTTAGCCTATAGCTGAGGAATGACCTAAATATGGGGAAAGGTCCAAACCTACTCAATTTCTAACCCCAAACAAGGGCAGATGGGTGCATAGTTGATAGGGTTAATAATGCCTGATTTTCTTGCAGGAAAAATATGATCCCTGTACTCTATAGCAGAGGTCTCCAACCTTGGAAACTTTAAGCCTGGAGGACCTCAAAGCTGGCTGGGGAATTCTGGGAGTTTAAAGTTTAAACTTGGAGACCCCTGCTCTATAATTCAGTGCAGGGAACTGAAATGTGTAATAGGCTTCTCTCAACAACATCCCTCAATAGTAAGCAATTGAGGGAAGTTGTTGAGAGAGCTCCATTACATATTTCAGTTCCCTGAACAGGACCCCTGCGCAGAACAACTCTTCCTGCTAGAAAACAAGGAATTATTAACCGAATCAGATGTGCACCTACATGCCCAGCTCTCTACAGGAAAATGGGTGGATGAGTACCATATCTATATGTGTGTAAAAACAACTCTGTATATTTTCAAACATGTTTTAATTCTTGCCTTAATTCAAGCCATGTTCAGTCTAAGAGCTAGTGGTATAAATTTGCATTGTGGCTTTTGCTATCACTGGTAGGCAAGGCGACACACTCTGTCCACCTATCAGCTCCAAAATATGAAACTGCTTTCCTTGTTCCAAATTGACAATCAATCCCAAATGGTTTATGCCCGTGATGGTGAATCTATGGCACACGTGACAGAGGTGGCACCCAGAGCCCTCTCTGTGGGCATGCGCACCATCGCCAGATGCTCTTCTGGTTTCTGGCCAGCTGGTCTTTGCGGGCACCAAGGCACTGGAAAACAGCCTGAAAATGCCCCAAAATCAGGCATGCGGGTGCTGGCCAGCGGCCTTCAGGTTTCCAGTGCCAGTGTGCGTGTGTGTGCATGTGTGTTACTTGTTGTTAGCCACTCAGAGTCTGTTTGGAGTGAGCAGCATATAAATACAATAAATAAATAAGACCAGCTGCTCCGGTGCATATACATGCACGCGTATTCTGGCACTCTGTGCCGAAAAGATTCGCCATCACTGGTTTATGCCGACTTCCTGAGCAATTAGAAGAATTGCCCTTAGAAGAAACACCACATTGCTTTTGCCATCCTTGTGTCTTCCTTCCCAGATAATCAACACCTGGGGATTCATCTGTGTTTTTTTGTAGTATGCTCTGTAATAAGACCAAGGGAAACTTGGTCTTAACCAAGTCATGGTCTTGACCAACTATGCAGATTGCACCTAATTATTTCAAATAGCATTCTCTATAAAGGGATTACATAATGCACAATACACAGTAGAAAAACTATCCATTTCGTATCATATCATATACATCTGGAAAAAACACTGCACAATGCTTTCACAGTCTACAGCATTTTTGATGCTAATTTTTCACACATTTGAAAGTACTTGAAGTCATTAATTACCGAATATACTTTTCTGATGGGTAAATGGTTCTCTTATTCATTTGTATTTGTTCTATATATGCATATCTTTGATAATGCATTGCTTATATTTTTCTATGTGCTCCTTGTTGCATTTACCTTTTTATTCTGATTTCAAGTGATTTCCACATAAATAAATAATGCTATTCAGTTTTGCCCATGCCTAGACAGATTCAGTGCAAGCATTACAAATCAAATGCTGATATACTAAATACTAAAGTAATATCAACTCACATGCTCTGGCCCATTAGTTCCATGCAAATAAATTCTGATGCACAGACAAAGCTTTTGCTGCACAAAGATTCCTGAATCCATTTCAGTGGAATATCAATTCCACATGCCCCATTCCTTTATGTAGAACTTTGTACAAGCGCAAGGAAACCTTCACGTCACTGAAGCATCTTAGGCAGCCTAATCCAGAATCACTGGATATCACTACACCTCATTCACAGGAACAGGAGAGTCTCATTCTATGAAAGGAAAATGCTAAAGCACATGCAAAGATATTCTCTTTAATGCTCAATACATGGCCCGGTCATATGCAATGAGCCTCTATGCACTTACCTGTGAGAAAATATGTATTATGACCAGTTTCTTTTCTGGAGATGTCAAATAATGATCACATTTCCATAGGATAGGTAACAATGAAGAAAGGTAATTTTATTTTTAAAAACCTACTTTATTTCAAGTTTCCAAACACTTGGGACCACTTTTAGTTTTGATTAAATCAACCACATTTAAATAAAACTGTCTCCCTAGACTAATTATCTTTTCATTGCAGGGTAACAAATGTTGTGCCAGAAGCTAAGCCACTTGGAGAAGTGTCTTCATGCCCAATTAGCATGCTTTCTTTTCAAGAATTTCTGGTCAAGATGATGATGATGATGTAATTGACTGGGATTGGCTTTAGTACTTCCTGCAATGTGTTTCTCCTGTTTAATTACTACTGGAGCTAGAAACAAGTAATTGTTTTCCAATTTAGATAACTGAGCAATTTCTAGCCAAGTGAGGCAAGCAAGGGAGGAAAAAAGCTCAGCTGTCATCATCCCCATCCAAAGAGCAATGTCTACGACATCACTAAGGATGAAGATAATCTGCCCGTTCCCCTTGAATCAGTACTGGGTCCCTACTGGAACAGTAAAGGACACTGCACCATAGCAAAAGTTGAGCTGTGCGCACCGTTTCGGGTGTCTTCCATGCGTGCATATACCAGCATGTTTTTTTTCTGCGCATGCGTAGGATGCAAAAATCTCATGAGGGGACGCACACACGCATGAGATTTTGGCCATTTTTTTGCTTCTGCACATGCATGGAAGCAAAAAAACCACCAAAACCTCCCTGTGAGATGTTGTGTGTCCCCTCACAAGATTTTGTTTCCTGAGCATGCACAGAAGCAAAAACACGCTAGGATGGATGCGTGTGCATGGAAGACACCTGAAACTGTATGCGCAGCGCAATGTAGCAGCAGTAGGGACAATCCCCCACTGCCTTGAATGGAGAGGAAATTATCATTGCTTGACTTTAAGATGCCATTACTAATAGACATAATAAACTGGATGGAGATGAAAAGAGATTGTAAGATTGTGGAAATTTATTGTAACTTCCAAGGTCAGTAAAATGAAGGCCCAGATTGTTGGGGGCAATATGCTGACTCTGTAAACCACTTAGAGAGGGTTGTAAAGCACTGTGAAACAGTATATAAGTCTAAGTGCTATTGCTATATGCCATTTATCTTTGCACAAAGCTTCTGATGATCCTTTTATTATTTTATATTATTATATACTGTATAGACTTTTATTATTTCTATGTGCTTATCTAAACATGTGGCAGAGAGTCAAATGCTTTCAAGTAATTAATTCAAGCTACATTCAATTTTGCCTTCCTGTTGCTGTTTTCCAAAATAGTTTTGTCAGTTAGGAGCTGATTCCTCTGCTGTTTGGATGGTTTTATTTCTATTCCTTTATTCATGTTGCATTCTTGTATTTCTTTGTATTTCCAAGGATTTCACTGTTTCTTGTCAGATACTGACTACTTCATTGCTCTCTCCATTGATTGGTAGAAATGTTTCTGTTTCAACTGAAATTTTAGATTGTTCCTCTTTTATAATTTAAGTTTGTATTTGTTGATCATCTTGACTGCATTTGCCACTTTATTATTTCTAGTACTGTAGTTCCTTCTTCCTATATTTCTCGATCAGGTAGGCTTTGGTCTTGCTCTTCAGCTTCTATTCCTCTGTTCTAGCTTGCTTGCATCTGATCTTAGCATGCGGATTTATCGTCAAATCTGTTCTTCCATTTTGGTGGTTCACTGGCTTCTTTTTGTTGGTTTTTCATCCAGGTTATCTAGTTATACTGCAGCTATGCTATACATTAGTTGCTTTGTTTCTTGCAGTGAGCTTATATTTAATATTACACTATTGGCATATTTTAAAACTGGTACTAGATTTTCTTTGTAACAAGTTTCAAGATTACAACCTTACTATATTATTTTTGTGCTGTTCTAGACACTCAGTTAGTGCAGTTGTCACCAGATGTCCATTTGGTGGACATCTAACATTTAGCATGCCCCTTGTTGACCCAGGAGTTGACTGATTCGGTATAACTTTCTGTAAATTATATCTCACCATATTGTTTATGAGAGAGACACTCTGATAAAACCTGTCTGGTATGGTTGAACGTCATAGCTCTAGGTAATGTCTTACAGGGAGACAATGATTTCTTTCATCCTTGAGAGAGTTTGAATGATTTGGAATTGATTAGGCCTATGCTTTCCTGCTGTTTAAAAGAAAGTATATAAACATTTCTTTCATTTTTATAATACATACAGAAAATTTGAGTCACTTTTTATTATGGCCTCAATGTTTAGCATTAATGAAAGGTTATGGTCTAACTATAAACACACACACACCGCATACAAATACACACAAATATCTGCATACTGAATGGGTTTTTTTAAACAGTAAATGATCATCAAAAATTACCCAACCCCAACCCCCCCCCCGTCACGCTGAGGATTGACAGCCTCCAAAGACATTAAGAAACATCCAGTAGTTAGATAGTTAACTCTGTTTATTAATGTAGCTCCTCCCTCTCTATGATGTAACAGTGCTTTGCTCACTTCCTCCTTCTTGCAGGAAGAGAAGCTCACGCCATCTTAATCTGGTCTTTGTCTCTTAGAGATGTAGACATATTTTCAGCCGCTTAAGGCTAACTTTATTTTTTCTACTTTTTATAATAAAAGTTTGGTTCATTTTGATATGTATGCTTGTGCTTTAACATCTGCCTCCGGAAAGCCTTACTTCAGTTCTAGCGAACTGAGTACTCTGCTTGGTAAGATCTTTCTGATCCAACATGGTACCGAGAGTTTGGTCACCTATTAAAGCAACAAGCGCTTACAAACCGTAAGCACACTGGCTGTTTTCCCGATGCCAGCTAAAAGGAAGAAAAATCCTTTGACTCAGAGTTACATCGATGCAATTTCCGACGGACAGCTAGCTGCCCTCAAAGACCTCATTCGTACTACGGAAGAGAAACGGAATTCCATCATGTCTCAGCAGCATATGCCTGAATCCTCTGATTCTGATGAATCTCAACAAACCGTAAGTCACATGATTGAGAAGGGAAACGGAGATGAAGTTAAAACTGTCCTTGGGGTCCCCATAGACACTACTTCTACTCAGCCGAGTGATGAAGAGGTGGAGGAGGAAATCCTAACCCCCTCCCAAACTCAAAGCCTCCAGTCATCAACTTTGCCTTTTAAAGCTTCTGCTAAGACAAAGCACAATGATGATCAAGTTTCTCTGACTTCTACTCGAATTAAGGGAACCGCCTTGAATCTAGGAAGAATTGAGGAAATAATTGGAAAGCTTGAGAATGAAATTCGGGGTTTAGAGTTATTCTGTATTCACCATGATAATCTACCTTGTGGCAAAAATATTGAGCAGCAAGAATCTTACTTTAGTTACTTACAACAACTTACTGAATCCAGAAAAGAGTTATGGGAATTAAAGAAATTGCAGTTAAAATTGTTAACTGAAAAGATGGAGTGTGTTTCTCTGGCAATTTCTACGCATGCCCAATCCAAACAAGCTGATAGCGATGGAATGTCTTTGTCCTATCCAGCCGATGGCAGTCATGCGCAACAGAGTCAAATCACCCACTCAATTTCAATGGATGACCCACTTAACACTGGGCACGCCTCTATAATCTCCCATTTCTACCCTGCTGCAGCGTCACAAATAGAAGCCTTTCCTTTACAAGGTAAAAGAGAAAGGGGGGTTGAATTACCCACAGAAGTTGCAAGAGGAAGGAGGGAGGATCCCCCCATAGCAGTTGCGAGAGAAAGGGGGGCTATTTCACCGACCGCAGCAAGTTACACAACAGCGGCCACTAGTGGATGGTATGCCCACAAAGCTAAGGCATTTCCTGAAGCTAGAACAAATGAAATGTTTTATTCTGATACTAAACCAAGTGTCTCACAAGCTTTCCAGGCTGCACAAATGCAAAGGGATCCAACTCCTCAAATTCCAGGAACCTCTGCTTCACCACAGAGACCTCCAGTCCTGACTCCACAGATGCCAACACAGCTTCCCCAGCTTCATCAACCTTCAGTTTTGCCAGTGGGTGTTGTGGCTCAACCACAGCAACCGCAAGCAGCTCCAACAGCTGCATCTACAAGGCAAACTATCACCTCATCAGTACTGAAAGGTGAGTTCATGTTGAAAGCGAACGGACAGAACTACAGTGGTACCTCAAGATACGAACCCCTCGTCTTACGAACAACTCGTGATACGAACCCGGGGTTCAGAAAAATTTTGCCTCTTCTTACGAACTTTTTTCGAGTTACGAACCGGCGTTCGGAGACTGCTGGGAAGCCGCGCGGCTGTTTTAAAAGGTAACAGCCGGGCGGCGGGGCTTCCCAGAAGCCTCCCGAACGCCGGTTCGTAACTCGAACAAAGTTCGTAAGAAGAGGCAAAATTTTGCTGAACCCCGGGTTCGGTTCGGGAGGTTGCTGGGAAGCCCCCCAGGCTGGCTGCGACCTTTTAAAACACCTGCGCCGCTTCGCAGCTGTCTCCCGAAGCCGAACGCGGAAGTTCGGCTTTAGCGTTCGGCTTCAGGAGACAGCTGCGAAGCGGCGCGGGTATTTTAAAAGGTCGCAGCCGGCCTGGGGGGCTTGCCACGCCCCCGAACCCTGAACCCGGGTTCGGGGGTGGTGGCAAGCCCCCCAGGCCGGCTGCGACCTTTTAAAACACCTGCGCCGCTTCGCAGCTGTCTCCCCAAGCCGAACGCGGAAGTTCGGCTTTAGCGTTCGGCTTCAGGAGACAGCTGCGAAGCGGCGTGGGTGTTTTAAAAGGTCGCAGCTGGCCTGGGGGGCTTGCCAGCATCCCCCGAACCCCGAACCCGGGTTCGGGGTGGTGGTGGCAAGCCCCCCAGGCCGGCTGCGACCTTTTAAAACACCCGCGCCGCTTCGCAGCTGTCTCCCGAAGCCTAACGAGGAAGTTCGGCTTTAGCGTTCGGCTTCAGGAGACAGCTGCGAAGCGGCGCGGGTGTTTTAAAAGGTCGCAGCCGGCCTGGGGGGCTTGCCAGCACCCTCCGAACCCCGAACCCGGGTTCGGGGGAGGTGGCAAGCCCCCCAGGCCGGCTGCGACCTTTTAAAACACCCGCGCCGCTTCGCAGCTGTCTCCCGAAGCCGAACGCGGAAGTTCGGCTTTAGCGTTCGGCTTCAGGAGACAGCTGCGAAGCGGCGCGGGTATTTTAAAAGGTCGCAGCCGGCCTGGGGGGCTTGCCACCCCCCCGAACCCTGGGTTCGGGGGTGGTGGCAAGCCCCCCAGGCCGGCTGCGACCTTTTAAAACACCCGCGCCGCTTCGCAGCTGTCTCCCCAAGCCGAACGCGGAAGTTCGGCTTTAGCGTTCGGCTTCAGGAGACAGCTGCGAAGCGGCGTGGGTGTTTTAAAAGGTCGCAGCTGGCCTGGGGGGCTTGCCAGCATCCCCCGAACCCCGAATCCGGGTTCGGGGTGGTGGTGGCAAGCCCCCCAGGCCGGCTGCGACCTTTTAAAACACCCGCGCCGCTTCGCAGCTGTCTCCCGAAGCCTAACGCGGAAGTTCGGCTTTAGCGTTCGGCTTCAGGAGACAGCTGCGAAGCGGCGCGGGTGTTTTAAAAGGTCGCAGCCGGCCTGGGGGGCTTGCCAGCACCCTCCGAACCCCGAACCCGGGTTCGGGGGAGGTGGCAAGCCCCCCAGGCTGGCTGCGACCTTTTAAAACACCCGCGCCGCTTCGCAGCTGTCTCCCGAAGCCGAACGCGGAAGTTCAGCTTTAGCGTTCGGCTTCAGGAGACAGCAGCGAAGTGGCGCGGGTGTTTTAAAAGGTCGCAGCCGGCCTGGGGGGCTTGCCAGCACCCCCCCAACCCCGAACCCGGAAGTTCGGGGTTCGGGAGGTTGCTGGGAAGCCACCCAGCCCGGCTGTGAAATGCCGCTCATAGCAGCTGCTACGAGCGGCATTTCACCTTCCCTCCCAGGCAAAAATATGCCGGGGAGAGGGGCACGCCTTCCGCCTGGGAAGTCCGGCCCCATCATCCCAGAATGCCGGCATCTTTTTGCCTGGGAGGGAAGATGAAATGCCGCTCGTGCATTTCACTTTCTCTCCCAGGCAAAAAGATGCCGGCATTCTGGGATGATGGGGCCGGACTTCCCAGGCGGAAGGCGTGCCCCTCTCCCCGGCATCTTTTTGCCTGGGAGGGAAGGTGAAATGCCGCTCGTAGCAGCTGCTACGAGCGGCATTTCACTTTCTCTCCCAGGCAAAAAGTTGCCGGCATTCTGGGATGATGGGGCCGGACTTCCCAGGCGGAAGGCGTGCCCCTCTCCCCGGCATCTTTTTGCCTGGGAGGGAAGGTGAAATGCCGCTCGTAGCAGCTGCTAGAGCCGCCGGCATTTCACCTTCCCTCCCAGGCAAAAAGAAGCCGCGCTGCTGCTCCAGTCGCCCGGTCCTCTCCTGCCTCCCGCGCCGATGTTCCCCACTGCGTCGGGGGCCGCCAGCCCCGAATCGGACGCACCCTCACCGCTACCGCTGCCGCCTCGCCCACTGCCCGCCCCATTCTCGCTGGAGGTCTAGCCGGAGTCGGAGCCAGGTCCGCTCGGCCGCGCCTCCTCGCCCGCCGCCCAGCCGCCCAGGATGCTAACCTGCTACCTCGCAGTGCGCCCGCCGCCGGCCCAATCCTGCGCCTCCTGCTTCCCCCCCCCAGCCAAAAATACAAAGGCGGTCTGCCGCTCCCGCGGAGCAATGGGAAGCTGAAGCCGCCGGCGGTTTCAGCCTCCCTTTGCTCCACGCTGCTCCGCCCTGCCTGTCTTTGTGTTTTTGGCTGGGGAGGGGAGCAGGAGGACCTTCCTGACTCCCTCCCCCCAGCACTTCACCCAGGACAACAGGCAGGGCGAAGCAGCGTGGGGCAAAGGGAGGCTCAAGCCTCCTTTGGTGGTGGCGGCCGGCTTCCCGGTTTCTGAGTTTTGGGCTTGCACGCATTAATTGCTTTTCCATTGATTCCTATGGGAAACAATGTTTCATCTTACGAACTTTTCACCTTACGAACCTCCTCTCGGCACCAATTAAGTTCGTATCTTGAGGTACCACTGTATAAGATTTGGCTTCACATGATAAGATTGCTCCTACTGGCTCATCAGATCGATCAAATTGCTCTGAATCCTCCAGTAAGGCGCTGGACTGAAGAAGAAAGAGAAGCTGACATTAAAGCAACACTTCTCATTCTTATGAGTGTAGACTCACAACTAACAACCAGGTTTTCACCTGATATTACTTCTGCTGAGCTGTTAGAGACACTAGATGGTATGTTCAGGCCAATCTCAGATGAAGGCAACTTCACTCTGCTATCCAAATTTCATAATATTAAACTTCCTACTGGGAATGAACTTGCTCCACACTTATCCAACATGCTATCAATGCATAGAGATTTGGAGGAGAGAGGATATCACATGGACAATACTCAAGTCAATGCTGCTATCATAAATTCCCTTGGCCCTGAATGGAGGGAAGCCATTTACAAGTTTAATATTTACCCATTGGCCCAAAAGACAACACAGAGACTCTGTAACATGCTAACTGAAGAAGAACAGTTACTGCACACTAACTTTAGGCCAATGTCAGCAACACACAAACCTAGCTTGGCCAAGAGCGGTCAACAGAAAACCAGTACACCGAGATACTCACGCCAAAAGCAACCCAAGAAGGATGACACTCGTAAGTCTGCTGATTTGCAAAGTGTTCAATCTGGCAAATCTGATCCTCCCACATATCCAACTCAACCAAAGGGAGCACAGAAGAAAGGATCCCGAGGAAAGAGTTCTGGGACTGCAAAGACAACTCCCAAAGACTCCAAAGGTGAGAAAACTGCTTACGTTAGCACTCTCCTCCTCAAAGCTGTTCCTGAAAAGAGTCCACTCTACGACATACATCAATTATGGACCCTAGACAGCGGAGCAGCGGTGCACTTCGCATACCGGAAGGAATCCTTCACTGAGCTACACCAGACAGACGTCAAAGAGGTGATTGGAGTTGCAGACTGCCTCTGCAAAGTGGAAGGAAAAGGAAAAGTCTACGTCAAAGAACTGGACTGCCACATCTCAAGTGTTTTCTACGTTCCAAGTGCCAAGAACAACATTCTTAGCGTGTATTGCCTAAGAGAAGAATTAGGGACTGTAGTAACCCATGACCTTTCAGAGACTTACATTACCAAGAATGGCAAAATTCTTGCTACTGCCATTCCCATTAGAGGTGTTTTTTATTTAAAACCTAAACCTCCAACTAAAGATGATGTAAGTATAAAAGTTCCAGTGGGCAAAAGCACAGGTCCAGAGAGACAACCTGGTGCAACTATAGGTTCAGAGGCTTCTAAAGCCAATGAAATCTCCGAGGTTCCTAATACTGTTACAAATGTTAAACATGTATTAACAAACAAATCTTTTCATTCCAGGTGTATTCACAGATGGCACCGTCGTTTGGGGCATGCTTCTTACCCCGTTTTAGCAAAGATGCCTGAGTTTGTTGATGGTTTCAAAATTGATGGGGCTTGCAAAGTTCACTTAGACTGTAAAGTTTGTAACACAGCAAAGTCCAGAGCACCTCCCATATCTAAGTTTGCTCTTCAATTGTCTACACGCATTTTTGAATTGGTCCACACCGACGTTGTCGGTCCATTTCGGCCTACTAAGGGTAACCATATTTCTTAACTGTAGTTGACAGTTACTCACGTTTTGGCTTTGTTTTTCTATGGAAGCAAAAATCTGAGGCGTTTCAGGTCTTTAAAGACTTTGCTGCAGAGGTACTTACCCAACACGATGTCTGGATCAAGCGAATTCAAAGTGACCGTGGAGGCGAATTCATGTCGCAACAGTTCCAAGGATGGATGGACAGGAATGGAATCTGTCAGCAGACCTCAGCACCCTCAACGCCTTCGCACAATGGTATTTGTGAACGCCGTAACGGGGTCCTGCAGACAATGTTTCGTTGTCTCCTTGAGGATGCAGGATTGGACTTTTCATACTGGGGCGAAGCATTAAGGTATGCTAATTACATTGTTAACAGAACTTGGAGTAGCGCAATACAAGAGACTCCTTATTACCTGCTTCATGCTAAGAAGCCTGATGTTCAAAACATCTACATTTTTGGTTGTTATGCCACTGTTAACATTCCACTTGATCAAAGAAGAAAAGGAGGTACCGTGTCAGAAAGATTGAGATTCATCGGCTTTGATGAAAGCTCTAAGTACTACAAATTTGCTGACTCTTACCATAGAGCATATATTTCCAATTCAGCCAAATTTGAGGAAGACACAAATTGGTCCAGTATATATAGTAATGATACTTCAGTTTATTTTCCTAAGGACGGTATGGCGGAACCTGATTCTCAGGCAGCTGTTCCAGATGATCCTGATGTTCCAGATGATGAACAACCTTCAACAGTCGCAGAGGAAATCCCTGACGATGAACTTGAAGGCGGAGATGATGATGAAGGATGGACCAGCGTT
Organism: Erythrolamprus reginae; assembly: GCF_031021105.1. Lineage (NCBI taxonomy): Eukaryota > Metazoa > Chordata > Lepidosauria > Squamata > Dipsadidae > Erythrolamprus > Erythrolamprus reginae. Next base: position 147,652,952 of record NC_091952.1, on the reverse strand, counting down.
CCAAGGCGTTCAAAGAGAACAACCAAAGGAACTCCTCCAAAGAGATTTGCACAGCAAGTATCTCAATCTCTTTTTCCTTTCTTGTGTAATAACCTTACACTTCCACCTGATCATTTTCATCAGATCAAACTTTTGCCTGAATCTGAACAAGAAAAATGGTATGAGGCTATGGAACGTGAGCTGGACTGTTTAAAGAAACTGAAAGTGTTCCAACAGGTGGAGCCTCCTAAAAACAAGAAAGTCATTGGCACACGCTGGGTGTATAAAGTCAAACAAAAACCTAATGAAGAAAAGCTGTACAAAGCTAGACTTGCAGCTCAAGGATTCTCTCAAATTTATCCAGATGACTACACTGACACATTTTCACCCACAGTCAGAAATGAGAGTGTCAAGATTGCTCTGATCACTGCTACTGCTTTGAACTTAGAGGTTTTCCAGTTCGATGTAGAGACTGCCTATTTGAACGCTGATCTGAATGAAGAGATCTACGTCAAGGGTGCTCCCGGGTTCCAGGACCGAGAAGGTGATGTCTGGTCTCTGAGCAAGTCTTTATACGGCCTCAAACAGAGTGCCCTTATGTGGTACCGCCTCTTAACCCAAAAGCTAAATTCAATGGCCTTTTTAAAGTCCGTCTCTGATGAATGCGTGTTCACAAAAGGGCAAGGTAAGACTTATGAAATTGTTCTTGTTTATGTTGATGATATTGTTTACATTGGTCCCAATGAACGCATGAGTGAAACTTTTGCTAAGGGTCTTGAGAAACATTTCACGTTAAAAAGCCTAGGGCATATTAATGATTATCTAGGTGTTCAGTTTGAAAAAACTGAGAAGGGGTTCTCTCTTTCACAAGAAAGTAAGGTTGACCAGCTTTTACAGAATTGTAACATGTCTGATGTGAACACTTGTTGTTCCCCTATGCAGACTGATTTTTACAGGTTAACCCGAGAAGAACATCCTGAATTTGACAACCAAACGCTGTATCGGTCAGTGATTGAATCGCTATTGTACATCAGCAGTTGGCAAGACCTGACATTTCACTGAGTGTGAATCTACTGTCCAGATACGTTGGAAAAGCAACCATGTTCCACTGGTCTTGCATAAAGAGACTGTTGAGATACATGAAGCTTACTAAGGACATGAAGTTGTTCCTTGAGCCGAAACATGATAAGTACCCTGAAGTGATTTGTTATGCAGATGCTGACTGGGCAGGTGATGTAGAAACACGAAAAAGTACTTCTGGCTACATACTGTTCTTAAATGGTTGTCCTATCTTTTGGAAAGTTAGGAAACAGAAGTTTATTTCTTGCTCTTCAACTGAGGCTGAGTATGCATGTGTTTCTGATTGTTGTAATGCATTAACCTGTGTTTCTGCTCTTATTGATAGTATTTGGGAATATCCAAAGAAACCAATTGTTATCATGGAAGATAATATTTCAGTCACATATATTGCTGAAGCTGAATGTGTTGGAGCTCGTTCATGGCACATTGAAAGCAGGATTCGTGAAAATTCAGTATGTGCCTACTACTGAGCAGATCGCTGACTTGCTGAATAAGCCGTTGCCAGTTGATCAACATGAATACCTCTCCAACAAAATGTGCCTTAAGTGAATTGATGCCTTGATGTCTTGATGTCCCTTATGTCTCTGATGACTGCCAAAGAAGGGGTGTCACGCTGAGGATTGACAGCCCTCAAAGACATTAAGAAACATCCAGTAGTTAGATAGTTAACTCTGTTTATTAATGTAGCTCCTCCCTCTCTATGATGTAACAGTGCTTTGCTCACTTCCTCCTTCTTGCAGGAAGAGAAGCTCACGCCATCTTAATCTGGTCTTTGTCTCTTAGAGATGTAGACGTATTTTCAGCCGCTTAAGGCTAACTTTATTTTTTCTACTTTTTATAATAAAAGTTTGGTTCATTTTGATATGTATGCTTGTGCTTTAATATCCATCTGCCTCTGGAAAGCCTTACTTCAGTTCTAGCGAACTGAGTACTCTGCTTGGTAAGATCTTTCTGATCCAACACACACACCCCCAAAACCCAAGAACATCAACAAAGTTATATTTAGTAATGTTTTCACTGCAGCTAAACTTTGTTTTGTTACCATGCTGGGAATTGAATGTTTCATATTTGAAAAAATGTATAACATTAAACCCACCCATTCTATAAAGATATTAACTCAAGAAGAGCAACCCATAACTCTTACAATGCTCCTGATGGAAAGCACTGTAGGGAATAGAGTATCATTTCAATTCCCAGATAAGCATGGTCAAATGGGCTCAGATAAAGGGATTAGAATATCTAATCTACAGAAGTACAGGTTACAATGCATTGTGCTTACCCTATTTTTTTCCTCAAATCCGGAAAAGGCGAGTATTTTTTAAAAAACTGCAGATATCGAATGGAATTTTGCAACACCCCCCCCCCCCCATTTTCCCATTTTTAAAAGACCGATTTATTTTTTTCTAATATTTTGAATACAGACCACAATTTTCAACCATTAAGCTAATGATTTCAGCTGCAAATAGTGTGTTTGTTAAGCAGGACACCATACAATTGTGACTGATTTTACAACCATCTTGCAAAGGTGGTTATGTAAAGAGAACAATCGTAATATGAACACCATGAATTTCACAAAAATGGAAATCACGGTCAAATGGAGGACAGCCATTTTGAGAGGACAACCATCAGAACTTTGAAACTGGATTCTTCATAGCTTTATTTGGGTCCATCATAACTTCAAACATCATTAAGTGACCAGTCAGAGGTTGAGGACTGCCTATGTAGCAATTTAGCCATCAAAGAAACCTCTGTTTTACCTGTTTACAATCTACAGTAAATAAATTCTACAGAAAGTTGATATGATATTACCTTTTGTTCAACAAATATTGATAAGTAATCAATTTTTAGAGATAGAGAAAAGACATCTGTGCTTCTTAAGCCAGTAATTGATCACCTGCCTCCAAGTCTACACTTCAATTTTAGGCATCCCTTTCTTGAGATCAAGCAATTCATTAAATATGCCCTCCATATGTTTTCCTTTACAACAGCTTCAGAATGTATATATTGAGGCATTATGTTTGATTTTTAATTTCCCCCAAGTTAGGAATTGGACAACTTGTATCCAATCTTTCTAGAAAGATACAGGGTTTCCTGCTTTAAACTAGAAGGCTTCCAAGATCCCTTCTAACTCTGTTATTCTGTTACACCTGCATAAAATATCTATAATTCTTTGAATTTAAAGGTTGTTTGTTCCATTAATGTCAGGATAGTTATTCAAATATTTTTAATAAGATAAGTAAACCTTTGACCAATGTATGAGACTTTTATTTGTTACAAACATACAGTACATACATACATACATACATACATACATACATACATACATACATACATTTTGCATAGAATAATAGGGCCATATTACATATTGTATTTTTCAGAAGACAAGATGTACTGGAGTATAAGACGCACCTTAGTTTTGGGAGAGGAAAACAGGGAAAAAATAATCTGCCTATCGGGTATTCATCCGGCTAGTCTTTAGCCTGGTCAGGTTCAGCACATTAGTTTGCTGGTTTTGAGCACACAGACTTGCTTTTTATCCTCTTGTTGGGGATAAAAAACAGTTTTCAAAACACTTCAATTCTCTCTCTCTCTCTTCAGAGAGGAACAATGAGAAAAGCAGACAAAGGGAAGATCGCTTTGCTAGCAAAGCACAGAAGATCACTTCACTCATTAGCACCTCATTAGGGCTGAAAAAAAGCTTAGTAAAAGCTATATTTGGAATATAAGACGCACCCAAATTTTAAGCCTCTTTTATGGAGGCAGGGAAGGTGTGTGTTCTACTGCAAAAAATATGGTTCTAATAATTTTTCACATGTGCCTATTAAACTAAATAAAAGCTATGGAGTGTAGAGTGACACAAACGCAGCACCCATCACCAGCTCTTTAAAACAATTTTGTCTTTTCCTTGAATCTTGCTGTGTAATCCAGGAAAAACCTCAGCTATTTTAAGGAATTGCTAAAAGATGCAGTGTGAATCTCATGCGCCAAAGCAGATTTGTCTTACAGATCCAAAGCAATTTACAATCCTGATATATATAGATAGATCTATCCTAGTCTCCCTTAATTTTCAAATTCAGCTTAAACATGTGACATATATATATATATATATATATATATATATATATATACACACACACATACATATATACACACACACACACTTAAATAACAAGTTTTTAAAAGAAGTGATTTGGTTGTGCAAGAACACATAATTTTTAATGATGTATATTTGGACCTGCAAATACGTATATTAGGACAACATATTATTTTAGCTACTTAGCTAATAATTTTGTGTAAATTGGACTCTGTATTCAAAAATAAGATAGAGGATGTTTGCTGGATTTAAGAAGCCTAATCATTTCAGTTTTCCTCCATGCTTTGGGAATTCAAGTTATTTACTAAACCATGCAGACATAGGCAAAAAGTCTGGATATTTCTTTCACTGAAATAGAAACAGGTGAGTACTGTCCAAAAAGAAGAGAAATAAGAAATCTTCAGGCTCAAATGGTTTCTCAGGGCAGTTTTACCATGGTTGCCTATGGAAATCTATGAGTTGAAACTTGCCAGTTTTGAGAAATCCTGGGCTCCAGAAGCATAGAGTCCTTGGCAGGTTTTTTTTCCAGATGTACACTTGCCAATTCTTTAGGCTGACAAACTGACCAGACCAAAACCACCCAGCTGACTTTCATGCCTAAGGCAGGGTTAGAACATACACTTTCCCAATTTTAAACCAAACTTTGGATTTCTATCTAGACCATAAGCTGACCAAATCATATTCTTAGATTTATAACACTGGATAAAATTACACATATCAATTTCATGCAGGCAATTTTCAAGAATTGTCCTAAAATGCGAGTTCTGGGTGTATTTATAAATGAATAGACAACAGTCATTGTGATCTCTGGAACATTTAAAATTAATTAAAAACTACTAAAATTAACTAAATTTTGGTTGGTCCTCTACTAATGTCATCAGAGTGTTAAAATCCCCATTGAAGACAGTTTATTTTATATAACGCTGCTCATTTTGCTCATTGCCCGCGTCACAGGCCCACACCCTTCCTTCCCTCCTGTAATTAGCTTAGATAATTTTCAGCATTCTTTAATCCTTCTTAATGAAAATACATACTTTTATACAAAGAAAATATTTTTGCTTAACTTATTTTCTGTTATTCATAAATATGTCATAAATATTTCAGACAGTATTTCATAAAATGCTTACCCTTATTTAATAATACTTTAATCACATAGAAAGCATTCTGCTAGAGCAGACCATTAGCCCATTTAAGTAAGTTTAATTTAATTTTAATTTTTAAAAAAGAAGTATTGTTATTAATTAATTAAATGAACATAATTCGTTCCGTGACCAGGTTCGTAAGTAGAAAGGTTTGTAAGAAGAAGCAATTTTCCCCATAGGAATCAATGTAAAAGCAAATAATGCATGCAACCCCATCCCAAAAGTCACCCCTTTTATTTATTTATTTATTGGATTTGTATGCCGCTCCTCTCTGCAGATTCGGGGAGGCTAACAACAATGATAAAAAAACAGCATGTAGAAATCCAATTAATAAAACAGCTAAAAACCTTTATAATAAAACCAAACATACACATGCGCCGCTGGGAATCCCCACCTCTGGACTTCCATTGCCAGCCGAAGCACTTGTTCTTGCGTTGTTGGGATTCCCCTGAGCCTCCCCTCGTTGGGAATCCCCACCTCTGGATTTCCGTTGCCATCCGAAGCACTCGTTCTTGCATTGCCGGGATTTCCCTGAGCCTCCCCTCGCTGGGATTCAAAGCAGCGCCAGCAAAAATGAAGGGAATCCCAGTGAGGGGAGCCCCAGGGAAATCCCAGCTACACAAGAATGGGCGCTTCAGCTGGCAATAGAAGTCTGGAGGTGGGGATTCCCAGCGAGGGGAGGTTCAGGAGAATCCCAGCACTTCAGCTGGCAACGAAAGTCCAGAGGTGAGGCATCCCAGCGGTGGCGGCTCGGGTTCATAAGGTGAAAGGGGCAAAAAAACCCTTAAACACCAGAGTCATATAACAAAAGGTTCGTATGAAGAGGCATTCTGTAAGACGAGGTACCACTGTACATGTACATCATCACATGATTTCTTTCTAGGATCTAGAATTTTATGTAGAATTCAGAAAAGCAAGAGGAAACCGCCAAATAGATGAAATAAGAAATAAGAAAAAGCAAAGATAGTAGTTTACACCAATACCATGCACCATACTTCTTCAAACAAAGTGCAGTTTAAGTCCAAACATGCTAATTAGAAATTAGAGACTTTTACACAAACTAAGATCTTTAATCTAGAGATTATCTTGCTGGCCAACATACTGTTGCCCATTTTCATCCAAACGGAAGATGTATAGAGTATTTTTCACATACACTGAAGATCAATATTCAGAGACATATTGAGTCCTCTCTCCTAAACTGTAATAAAGAGAAGATTTGCTTAAATGCCAGTAACAGTTTGTTCCATAATATGGGCCCTAGTATTACTGGTGAGAACTACAGTAACTACAGTTCTTTTAACTGCAAATATTGTAAAATTTATACATTAAATACTACTTTTAATTGGATCGTTTGAGTGTCAATTTGAACCTTGTATCAATCTTATAACCTGCTCCAGAAGGCTTGGTGGTCTCCAAGTTAACTAAGGTAAATTATTCCTCTTGGACTCCTCTTGTCCTAAAACACAGGGTGAAGGGAGAAAAAGTTGATGGCGGCTACAAATATTATCTGAAAACTATACCTGAACATTGATCCTGGCATTCCTGATTGGAGGGGGTCAGAGCAAGTGATAAAGAGATTCCTTACACCTAGATGCTTATAACCTCCTCATTTGTTGTACAGTATACAGTATTGTAAAACAACAACTATAGCAATAAATTATGGCTTAAATCAAGAAATCAGTTCCATAGGCAGATCCAGTACTAAGGAATACTGGTAATTATCAGAAGGGCAAGAACTGACATATTAGAGAAAGTAGTAAATTTTTTAAATCATTAGTTTAAACTCCACTTTAGATAGTGGGCAAAAGAAGTTGGTTTTTGTATACAGTCTAGGAGTATACAGATTCTTGATATCTTCATCCAGTTTAAGCTCTGGTTTGCTATAGAGTTCTAAGTAGTATTTTAAAAACTGACAGTTTATATCCTGTGAAATTTTATATATTTTATCGATTTCATCTCTTTTAATTGGAATCATTGCCCTATCTTTCTTTTTCTTTCAACAATTAACCAAAATATTACCCTGCATTTCCCTGTTCTCCCATCATCTTTGTTGAAAATATGGTAACATGAATTCTGTCAAATGGTAAAACACCAGGATTTCATGTAGTGGTATAAAGCATCTATAGATCTTTTGGTGCCAAAACGTTGTCAATTGTATGATGAGATATGGGATAACAAATGTTATCAGATAAATATTATCGATATTATCAAGCTAATATTGCAATTTAATCAGAATCAGGTAAAGATGACACTCTATGGAACCGGTTGTAACTTGGCGGCCTGGATCGCTGGAACCGACCCAGGCTGCCATGTTTCTTCTGTGCATGCGTAGAAGCAGGTTTTTTAGTGCTCCTTGACACATCAAGGAGCAAAGCAGCAGTGAAGAAAGCCAGAAGCCACCCCTGCACTCAATGTGCTAATTATTGTCCAATCTCACCGATTAATGTTAATGCAAAGATCTTAAGAGTGATGCTGTCAAATAGATTACAGCAAGTATTACTGTATGTTAATAAGAATGATTAAGCAGTGATCAAGCCATTTATAAAAAAAAATTAAAAACCAGGCAAGGACCATTCATATTAGGTTAGTTGCAGATTGAATGAAGACCAATTTTTAATCTTATCATTAGACATTTAAAAAGCTTTTGACAAAATACAGTATATAAGAAATACACGTTTGCTGTGTTAGATTTGGATTTCCTTTGAAAATCAAATAATGAATGAAGATATTGTATGAGTTGCCCACATTTAAAATAATGATTAATGATGTGTTTTGTGCTATTTTCCCATTATTTAGAGGAACTAGACAATTATGTTCACTTTCACCCTTGCTTTTTAATATTTATGTAGAACTCTTGGCTTGTGCAATTACACAACATGGGGAGATTTACAGAATAGTACATAATTTAGTTAAACATAAACTACTTTAATGTTAAACTACAGTACTTGCAAATTACATTCTTGTATTTATTTCTAAACCACAGGCTATAATGTCTTCATTGAGGAAAATAAAAGATGTTTTAGTAAAATAGCAGGATATTCTATTAACTGGTCTAAATCGGAATTGATGTAAATAGATGGAAATTTGGTTACCCATTTAAGGAATTTTAATTTTGTATTTGTACCAAAGGTATTAAATGTTTAGGTATGTATTTAATAAAAACATAACTCAGTTAGTAACAGGTACTATAGTAAGAGATTTCTTCAGTTATGGGTAGATGGGAATAATTAAACCTCAGCCTTTGAGGAAAGATGAATGCTCTCAAAATGAATATTATTCCCAAATTAATTTTTATTCTGAGAACAGTTTCTGTTCAAATTTCTGTATTCCCCACCATGCCAGAAAATATACTCTTTCTTCATAATATTTTAATGGGGTTCTTTGATCCCAAGAATAGCTTTACAGAAAAAGCATTCACCAATTAGCAAGGGAGGATTCCATTTTTCAAATTTGGAACTACAGAATATTAGAATATCAGTTATAAAGCTATGAAATGCAATGTCTAATAAAAGCAGATTCAATCTTTTTTCCTATGCTAAATTGGCTATGATAATTCCTAAATTCCTATACTACATCAATATCCCTGCTGCCAACTTTTTCATATTACCATCTTTTCCCTCTATTTTTAATGCTGAATTTCCAATATTATCCAACATTATTTTATTATTGTAAGCCACCCAGAGTCCAATTGGAATTGGGCGGCATATAAATTACATAAACAAACAAATTGGAAAAAATATGGTAATATGGAAAAATTGGATGGAAGCAGGGATTGGTTTTTGAGTCAGTGAGAGACAACAAATATACATTTTAATGTATACTGTGTTAACAGATAAATGTAGCCTATCAGATTCAACTCATTTGCAATATTCATAGCTAAAACATTGGCTAACAACATTATTTGGACCAACAGCATTTTCAGTTTCTCAACACCTGAGGTTAACCAAACACATTTTTGAAACATATTATTTGCTTCTATAGATATTTGTTTTAAATAAATTAATGTGTTATGCAGATGTTAAAGAGGTGAGTGGAATACAGAATTAGAGGTTCCTATATTGCTTAAACTAAGAATGCCAATGGACCTTAAACTATAGTTTATATAACAACAACAAATGTTTAGACTGTATTGGACTCCATTATATCTGTATAGAACAGGATTGTCTAGGACAGTGATGGCAAACTTTTTTTTCTTTGGGTGCCAAAAGAGAGTGCACGCACGCTATCACGCATGCGCAAGTACCCACAACCATAATTCAATGTATGGGGAGGGTGAAAACAGCTTCCCTCACCTCCACAGAGGCCCTCTGGAGGCTGGAAATGGTCTCTTTCCCAACTTCTGGTGGGCCTAGTAGGCTCATTTTTCACCCTCCCCAGGCTGCAAAGGCTTCCCTGGAGCTGGGGCAGGGGGAAAAACACCTTCCCCATCCCCCAGAGGCTCTCTGGAAGCCAAAAACGCCCTCCCAGAGCCTCTGTGTGAGCTAAAAATCAGCTGGCTGGCATACACATGCATGTTGGAGCTGAGCCAGCAGGTATGGCTCGGCATAGGTTCACAATCACTGGTCTAGGACAATAGTCTTCAACCTTTTGAGCACCAGGAACTAGTTCTGTGGAGAGAGGTTTTTCCATGAACCAGACGGGACGTAGTTCCATGTGCTGCCTTCATCCCAAGGATGGGGCTTCACTTGTTGGAGCGGCCTGGTTACTGGCATGTCATGGCCCAGTGCCAGTCCATAGATTGGGAGTTGGGGACCCCTGGTCTAGGACAGCATTTTTTTTGCAAATGTGATAACAATGATGCTTTTCTAAAATGTATGTTTTTCCAATGTCCTATACCAGTGATAGCAAACCTTTTTTCCCTGGGGTGCAGAAAGTGTGTACACGCACACTGTTGCATGTGTATGAGTGCTCACACTCATAATGAAATGCCCCTCCTGCACGTCCCACCCCCTGAACATGTGTGTGTGACCCATTTTGGCCTCACATGCCAAAAGAGTGGTGAGAGGGGGGAAAGCCTCCTTTCTGATATTTTGTTATATTTTTCTTCACTTAATTTTAACTGTTTAAGTATTTTTAATAATGCATACATCTTTCTATTTTGCTCCCCTTTTCTTTTTAGAAGTACGGTAATAAAAATTTATTTAAAAAGGGAGGAGATAGTAGATAGATTAGGAGGCAATCAATGAATATTGCTGCAACTCAAAGTCCAGTGCTTACTGAATGCACTACAATCAACTTTATCTGATTAGTCAATTGACCATATCAAAGCAAAAACAGGGACCCCATCGGTTGTCATAACACTGTGACTGGTTAAAATACAATAAAGTTGGATAAAATAAAGGGAATTTTGATAAATAAGTTAAAATGCAGTATAATATGCTAAAATTGAGTAGTAAAACATGAGAATATAACTCATGCAAAGGATTATATTAAACAAATGTAAGGTACTGATATAAAATATTCTTAAGTGAATTCATCTCCTTTGCATGCCACCCAATATGTTCTATAAAATGTATTCTGATGCTTACTGAAGCATGACTAATTGTCATAGTTTGATCTAGAATTCATAATTCTGGGGAAAGCCATCTTGATCAAATGGTAAGTGAAAGGTCAAGATGATCTTTCCATTGTTTTCTGAAGGAGTCCCCAAACCAATATCTTTAAATTATAGTATTCCATGGAGAAGTCATTTCTAGTGATTGTCAGAAAGTACAGTAACCATTCTGTCTTCTTTTTCTGTGATTTTTAGGCTACCAAATAAAGAGAGACAAATAATGAGACTGATTTGACCCTCAGATGTTTACATACTCATCTTTATCCCTCCCCCTGCCACCCCGATTATACACATTAATGAGATTTAGGAGGCAGCCCAGCTCCATTAAACTCTAGGCAGCTTACAATATTAAAAGGCAGTAAAGCTGTAAAAACTCAGAACATGCATATCCAGAAAAGATTCCCTATTAAATCAGTAAGGATGACATTATATTGGGAACAGAGAGAACAATCCTATTATTAAAACTCATCCAAACAAAAGCTCATGGCATTCTCTCCGTAAGCCAAACAATGCCAAACTGTTATTGGTCCTTTCTCTAGGGTTATTTGCACTTTCCCTTCGCCTCACTAAAACTTATATAGAATATCTCACTAGTTTACAACTGTATTGGATTTCTTTCTACTGTTTCTTTCTACTGTTCTTAATAGTGTCAGACATGCTACCTAAAGTTGTCACATCACAATAACTCATGGAAGAGCTACTTATATGACTCCACTTCCATGAGTTAAATACCACCAAATGTAGCAAGAGCTGCAGTAGCATTTTCCATTTTACTGCATATATTTAGGTATTAGAAGAAAAAGTATATTGATTTGTAATTTATCCTGCACAAATGTGTATTATTGTTATTGTTATTGTTGTTGTTGTTGTTGTTGCTGTTGCTATTGCTACTGCTACTGCTATTGTTATTGTTATGTCAGTACAACACAGCAAATGAGATCACTATGCTGGATTTCGTATTTCATCATCAGTCGGGCGCTTCCTAAGCACCTAGGACTGCGTGATGTAGCGGCGAATTATGTTTGCCAATCCCAGTAAAGCGGCCTTTTGCAATTGACAGATGGAGATTTTGTCAATTCCAATGGTTTTCAAATGTCCACTGAGATCCTTTGGCACTGCGCCCAGCGTGCCAAGTACCACTGGGACCACTTTCACGGGCTTATGCCAGAGTTGTTGCAGCTCGATTTTTAGATCTTCGTATTTCACTAATTTCTCTAGCTGCTTCTCCTCAATTCTGCTGTTTCCTGGGATTGCGATGTCGATGATCCATACTTTCTTGCGCCACGATCACAATGTCTGGTATGTTATGCTTCAGAATTCGGTCAGTCATTATTATTATTATTATTATTATTATTATTATTATTATTATTATTATTATTATTATTATTAATGTATGTATGTATTCCGTCCTTCTCCATAAACAAGATCACAATGTCTGGTGGGTTATGCTTCAGAATTTGGTTGTTGTTGTTGTTGTTGTTGTTGTTGTTGTTGTTATTATTATTATTATTATTATTATTATTATTTATGTATGTATGCCGCCCTTCTCCGAAAACTTGAGGCAGCTCACAGAGTGAGCTGGCATAGTGTTTAGAACGCAATTCTGCAACTACTGCTATTGCTGGCTGCCACTTAGCTGGCTCAGCCTTCCGTCCTTCTGAAGTCGGTAAAATGAGGACCCAGGCTAATTGGCAGAGTTAGGTCTGTAGGCCCTTATGAAAGAATAGGATAACCTCACATGGGGTGGGGGGCAAGATGTTCCAGAGTGCAGGAACAACAGCAGAGAAAGCCCTCCTCCTGGACCCTGCCAGATGAAATAAACGAGGCTGATGGGACCAGCAGCATGCCACTTCTGCCAGTGTAAGTGGATCGAGCCAATCACAGTGGGGTGAGATGGTCCTTCAAGTAACCTGTGCCAGGTTTTAAAGAGTTTTAAAGGTGATCACTAACACCTTGCGTCTGGCAGCAGACTGGTAACCAAAGCAGCTCATGAAGAAAGTGTTACAGGAACCATACGTGGGCCTCCCAAAACTGTCTGCACCAGTACATTTTGCACCAGCTGTAAAATGAAATGCTCTTCAAGGGCAGCCCCATTTAGAGTGCATTATAATAGTCCAGCTGTGAGATGACTAGAGAATGAATGACTGAGTTCAGAGTCCTGATCCAGTAAAGGCCAAAACTGGCGCACAACACAAATCACCTAATGTCACAGGGAAAGCCACAACTAACCCTGGAATCAACAGCAAAGGTGTGGGCACTTGCATATTTATGAAAGTAAAGGTAGGCTAGTCACTCACACCACAAAGCAAGAAATCACAACTTTAAAATGTTTCAACCAAATAAACCCATCTCCTGAACAGGTCACATTGTTCTTCAGTTACCAACTCAAGATAAAAGTCAAAAATAGACCGAACAGATTTTGAGAAAATACAATAACTTGGGCAAAGGTTAACTAGGATGTGGAATTTTGAACTTCCTCTTCAATGCAGGACAGAAACAAAGGGATTTCCTGTATGTGTGATGTTTTTGACCCAAGACTTGGCATAGCTATCAAAACAGATCTGGCCAGACCTGCAAAGACAACTATCTAGATCAGAGGAGGATTATGTGTAGCTGTAATAAAAGTTATGGAGTGGGAAACAGAAAACATTGATTTCTTGATCAGACAAATTGGTAAATTACATTCAAAAAACAAAATGCTCCATTCCTGCCTTTCAATGCTACATGCATCATGATTCTCCTCAGTGTCAAGAGTTTTGTATACAGCATTTATGATATCTCACCCTGTTATCCCAGCTTAACTCCGTTAAAATCCTGATTTAGGACATCGAACTCCTGACAAGGAGGATAATAACTGATTACATCACTACCTACAAAACACAGAGACTGAGCTGTTTGGTTTTAAGTCAATTCAAATGCTGCCATAGTTCATTTTCTAGGTTGTTTTCATGTCACTTTTTATATGCTGATTTTTATTTTGTTTTCTCTTTTATAATAGTATTTCATTGTTACCTAAATGCTAATGTGGACATTCAAGAGCAAGCAAGAACACTATGCAAACATATCTTTTGTAGCAGAATATATAATGCATAAACTAATAAGGATAGTTGAGATAAGCAAGTAATAATTAATTGCCTATTAGTTATGAGTTAAATTCTTATAATTCCCTCCGTGACTCAAAAGAAACACATTTCACAAGAAAGCTCATTAGTTCCTATTGCATTTCAAAGCTGATTTGAATTTAGATAGAATGTCAAAGCACAATGTGCATGCAAGTTTATCATTTGTTCTGCTCTATGGATTAGTTTTTCGATAAGCAGATCTAGGATGAAAGAGATATGTGTGGCTATTCATTTACATTTGCATTAGAAGAGAAAGAATCACAATTTAGTGTTACAGCTAACATTGGCTAAAAAGGCTGAGTGATCCCTGGCATGTCCTCTGCAGAAAGAATAGGAACAAAATTCTAGATAGTAGCTCAAAGTCAATCAGTCAATCAATCAACCAATCAAGCATTCCAATTTATGTTGACCAAACAAAGTAACATTTTCATCCCAATAACATAAAAATAGTCCAGAGATCTATCTGATTGCTTTATTCAAAGCTGCAAATTAACATAGATCACATTGAGATGAGTGGACCAACTACTGTGTTTCCCGGAAAGTAAGACAGCGTCTTACTTTCTTTTTATCCCCAAAAGCCCCACTATGTCTTACTTTCGGGGTATGTCTTATATTGTCCTGGGCACCGGGGCCGGCTCGTTTTCAGCCCGACCCCCCGCCGCCATTCCCGCTCCCCGATCTCGCTGACCGCTCCAGAGATTGCCATCCAATCCGCAAAATGGAGAAGAGTCCTCCACTGCACAGGAAATGTGAGGGAGAAGGATTTATTTCCCTCCGTTCTAGTTTTTCTCTGTGGTTCTTCCGCAGATCTTAAACGTCACCTCCGATTGGTTCCTCCCCTCCCACCTCCTAAAGGCCCTGGAGCCAATCGCGGCCTTCTCTGGCCCGAATTCTCTGCCCCTCCCTTTTTCCCCAACCAGTACTGAGTTGCAGTCCTGAGGCGAAAGAGGGCTCAGCTCGCTCGCTCCCTCCTTCGGATCGTAAAAGAAGCCGCGGCGGGAAGAGCGCGAGGCACCCGTAAGGTTAACGCGACGTCGTGAGCTGTAAACCGTCCTCTCCCAGCCCTTAAAGGAATCTCCCTTACGCAGCCTGGTGCCAGCTGGCGGTGGCGCGCTGCGTAAGGGAGACTCTCCTGGGCGTGCAGCTCCCTCGCCAGCGCCGCGAACTGCTCCGCCGCTTTGGCCAGGGCCGCCGCCTCACCCGCCGGGTGGCCCAAGCTCTGGGCGCAGCGCGCCACCGCCAGCTTGGGCCACCCGGCGGGCGAGGCAGCGGCCCTAGCCGAAACAGCGGAGCAGTTCGCGGCGCTGGCGAGGGAGCTGCACGTCCAGGAGAATCTCCCTTACGCAGCCTGGTGCCAGCTGGCGGTGGCGCGCTGCGTAAGGGAGACTCAAGCGAAGGACGGCGCTGGTCCGAAGCGAGCCGAGCGGACTCCCTTTCCCTGCCCCCGCCGTCCCGAGGCCATGTCCACGGGCTCGCTGAGCGATGCCGAAGACCTCCCCGAGGCGGAGATCCTGGGCAGCCTGAAAATGGACCGCTGCTGCTCGCCGGCCGCTCCACGCCACAGCCCCGCGCAAGGCTCGGCCAGCGAACGGGGCTCCCCGGGCAAAGGCCGGGGCGCGGCGGCGGGCAAAGCGCATAAGAAAACCCCGGGCAAGAAGAGCCCTCCGGGAATGGCTCCCCCCCCGGCAATACCCCCGTGTTTCCCCGAAAGTAAGACATATGTCTTACTTTCGGGGTACGGCTTATATTAGCCGACCCCCCTGAAACCCCCGATACGTCTTACAATCGGGGGTGTCTTACTATCGGGGAAACACGGTATGTATTTTCTATGTTTTTAAACCTCTATACTCTTTAAGCAGATTTTAAACATTTGTTACTTAATATGTCACACTACGGTCAAGTGATTCTTTTTTATTAATATTGTCATGAAAGGCTATCTTTCTATTAAATCCACAGTAACTGAATTTAAACATGCCTGGGATAAACATATATCCATCCTAAGATAAAATACAGAAAATAGTATAAGGGCAGACTAGATGGACCATGAGGTCTTTTTCTGCCGTCAGACTTCTTTGTTTCTATGTTTCTATTACATATAATGGTTGGCTTCTTGTTTTGAATATAGTATTAATTTTTATTGTCTCCCATCTTAAATTAATGTAAATCTTCACAAAGTCTAACAATGTCATAAAGAACCACCCATGTTGGATCCTTTTAGTGGTGAGAAGGGTCTTGAGTCCTTGAATTTGTTATTTACAAAGTTGTAGAAGGCACGGTTTGATTTTGTGTGCTCTGGTTTTCTTTGAATTTATTCTATTAAAATTGTTAATGACAAAGCACACTTTGTTTTCTAAAACTTTTTTCTGAATCATTAGCTTTAAAATGCCCAAGAGGTAAGCCCTGATTCTTATTCAAAAGGTGTTGGGGGGGGGGGAGATTTTACATGGTAACATTCTGCTGTGTGATGTCTCTTATTCAGTCCTGTAAAACTCCACTGAGCCTTCAACGAGGCCAGGCCTTGAAAAAAATTGTCTTCAGTCCAGGGTATCAGAAGAGGGAGGGAAGGGGGGCTGTCAAAAAAAAAGCCAAGTTGGAGTCTGTTCCTTTTTATGTAAGTTATACACATGTGCCTCCATCACCATTTCTAGCCCTGAATGCCTCAACTTCCTCAAGCTCACCTTTTGTGGAGGACAAGACCAAAAGACATAAACTTTGACTGGTGTGATGGCTAATCTTTTTAGTTGAATATTATCGTTTGACTACCACACAATTGCCTACTTGAGCTAAAATTAAGCAACTTCATAAATCACAACATTCTTAATCGCCATTTGTTAAATCAGAGTGACTGGAAGGACACATTTGACCTGATTCGTTTTATTAGGAATCGGCCTGTGTAACAATGTAACAGGTTGCAGGGATACAATCTTAAAGTTCACAGCAAAAAGACAAAGCTTGCGGCATGGTTTCACTATTTAAAGGGCTTCTCCTACTGTAGGCCTGGCTTTGACAACCGTTTGGATTTTCCCACCCACTGACGAGCCAATCAGCGGCTGAGTATGCAGATGACCAAATTTAAATGGATATTAGCATAAATTATTTACATACGCTTATTTACATGAATACATAACACCCCTCCCCTCATAGGTCAGTGGAACTGTCACTCATTTGCTAGGTGACATATCCCGACTGGACCTGCACAGTTCAGTTGAGTGTTTGTTGGTTGCAGAGGAGATCGGCTCGCTGTCTCCTCTCTGGGCATCAGCAGGCCTAGCTGGTCTGGCCTGTGCCGAAATGTCCCACGTTGAGCTGACTAAACCAATGCCGGCTTCCTGGAGCTCGCAGCTCCCCCCGCTGGAGTCCTGAAGGTTTGCAGGTAAGAAGTCTATAATGTCCTGGTTTGGGGGTTGCCAGGGGTTGCTGCTTAATGCAGGAAGCGAAGGGTAACAGTCTTTATTCGGTGGCGTTCGGGTATTTGTTGTTTCCAGCCTGCTTCCAACTGTGCTTCCCTGCTCATTCACACACACAAGTAAATGTGGTTTAGTGAGTTTATTAATGTTACCCAGCAATTCCTTTCACCAAGACTCAGAACTGTCTCAATTAAGTCCAGCCACAAGCAGGCCAAGATTAGTCCACAAAGCAACGGCTCAATGGTCCATAAACAAGTGAAAGTTGCTCAAATAGCTCAACCAAACAAACTTAAATCCACTAGGCAAAACTTAAATCCACACGAGAACTCACTTGGCAAGATAAGTTCAGAGTCTCCAAGGCACAAATCCAAGCAGGGGGTCAATCCAGAGTAAAGCAGGAATCACGACAATCAAACAAATAGCTAGAAAACCAATACATTATTCCCACCAATGCCTCCCCTCTGTCTGTAGTATAAATAGCCAGCTTTCTAGTGCCCATCAAGATGGGTGGGGCCATCTCCTCACGAGAAATCTGGCTGACCTCCGTTGCTCCTGCCTTTTCTCTGCCTTGTATGTTTTTGGATCAAGAGTAGAAGGCAGTTCCTTCTCCTCTTTGTTAGTCTGCTACTATAAGCAGTGTTCCCTCTAATTTTTTTTTGGGGTGGGCGGAAAAGTATAGTGTCTGAGCTGCAGTCCCTTCGGGACTGGGCGGCACAGAAATAATAAATACACAAATAAATAAATAAACAAACAAACAAATAAAAAAATTAAAAACCCACCCTGTTTTGCCTCAGAGAATTTCAAAATAAAATACTGTACTGTGTGTCTATAACAGTGAGCTCATAATAGGGCAACTCTATCAATATCAAAATGCCACTTAAATAGTTGAGCTAGTTTCAAACTAGATTTTGATTTTCTTTCTCTCTTCCTTACTCTTATTCTTTTTCTTTCTCTTTTCCTTCCTCTCTTTTTTCTATCTGTTTCTCTCTCTTCCTCTCTCTCTCCTTCCCTCTCACTCTTTCCCTCTCGGCTTCTGGGCAGGTTTGGAAAACTCTGAGTTGATGATGATTTTTAAGTGAGCAATTGCTCACTGCTCAGCTTAGAGGGAACTATGACTACAAGCTTTCCCCAGATAAAACCTTCTCCAATTCTCTTTTTGCGACCATTGAGAACCATTAATCAACTCAGTTCCTGATATGCCAGGAATGGGCTCATCCTCCATTGACCTCTTAGCAGGAATCTGGGGAGTCATTCAAGGGCGACATCACACCAATGGACCTGAGGTAGGCAGATGTGGATGTTTGATAGTCTTAAAATACTGTATATCTTTGCAGGGTGTAAGCTGTTCCAAGCAAAGCTGCCTTTTGTAATTGACTCATGGTGAATTTGCCAATGCTGATGGTGTCCAGGCGGGGCTCCAGTTATTTTGTGATTGCACCCAAGATGTCCATTATTATTGGTACTACTTTTGCTTTCTTTTGCCACCGCCAGTCTATTTTTATTTGCAAGTGTTTGTATTTTATTATCTTCTCCAGTTCTTTTTCTTCTCTTCTGCTGTCTCCAGGTACTAGCCAGATATTTTGTTTTTCTTATCAATAATTGTTAAGTCTGTGGTGTTATGAAGCAGATGCATGTCTGTCTGTCTGTCTATCATCATCATCATCATCATCACCATCTATTTTATTCAATAAATATGAAAGAGTCAAATGAACACTTATTTACATCACAAATACCACTGACTGGTGCTAATGGTTGATACAGGTTGCTGACAGTGTCCTAGGTATCATTATCATTATTTATATGCCACCCATCTCTCGATAAGACGACTCTTACAGATCATAAGTTTATCATATTAATAGGTAAGAAATTAACTAAATATAACAGAAACATTACAGAAAATGGAATAGTTTCTCATTTTCAATAATAGTTCCAATAGCTTATTGGCTAAAGAAACAATAGGCTACTAAGTGGTTGTGGTGGTGTGGAACTTGGAACAATATTGGATTTTATAAAATGTTGTTGCCTTTCTTTCATCTTGCTGTCTTAGCTCCTTGGCTCTTGTGTGTGAATCAAGCTGAAAGCAATTAGTAATCAGCAAATTGACCTTTACCATCAATCTAGGCATACTGAGGACACTGATCTGGATCTTTGTTTATTAAAGGGTGGGGGGAGAGACCCAGAGAGAAAGTATGTTTAAATAAGCAACTAATTTACTATTTTTTCCAGGAAATGACAGAAAAGACATATGATACAAAGTTCAGTATTCTCTCTGGAATTCAACCCTGAAACTTTGAATTATCCTCATAGCCAGAATACAGTAGATGCTACCATAGTCCAATTCAAATGGGCAGATAAGCTTTTTAAACATGCAGTATTTGTTGTTTTGCTTTATCCTGTGAATCAGAACTTTGATGGGAACAGTTATTTCACTTTTCCTACTGAAAACTAGAACCTTTATTTTAAGATATTTAAGGTATGAATAGGCAATATTAATTTGACCCCTTACTGTTTCATCTCTTTTAAAGCAGCCAACATAATATGCGTGTAGGCAGATAACAACTCACACAGAAAGCATGCAAAATTACAGCTCCATGCCGCCGATCTTCATTTGTAAAGATGTCACTAGGGAATTCACGGAGAGCTGAGAAAGAAAAAGAAAAGAAAATCAAAACATTGGAAATAATTGAACTGTAGTAAAAATATATTAATTAAACAAGCAAAATAGTTTTGTAGATTGGCAATCTTTGTATGTTCCTATATTATGGAAATTGTCCTACAGTTTATTACCAAGCTACTTCATTTTACATCTTAGTGTAAATGTGTATAATGAAATTTGATCTTTCAAATTCTTAAAACAATAAAATTATACTTACAATACAGGTCATAATTTAGAAGCACATTTTAAAACTTTTGATTGACATGAGACAATACAAACTTGAGAGTTTTATTATCTCTACAGTTCAAAACAACTCCCAATAATTTACTTATTTAGAAATAATTTACTTATTTCAAATCCAGTTAATATATCAGAGGATATATTCACTGAGAAACAGTGATGGCAATTATAAAGTGAATGGGGCTACACTTATTATTTTCTCATTATCACTGCATATAGTACTAATTGTGGAGAAAATAATAGAATAGAATACTTTATTGCCCAAGTGTAAAAAGACACAAGGAATTTGTCTCTGGTGCAGAAATTCTCAATGTACGTGTAAGGCAACAGAGTAATAATAAGCATAATAATACCAATAAGAAGGAATAATAAAGAAGATGGGAAGGATAATACTACTACTACTACAGCAATACAGCATGAGTAAATATATTTAGAAATAAGGCAATACTGTGAGAATTAGGTGTTCAGCAGAGTGATAGCACGTGGGGAAACACTTTCCCTGTGTCGAGTTGTTTGGCATGTAAGACCCTATAGTGGCACTCGAGGGAAAGAGTTGAAACAGTTTATGTCTAGGATGTGAAGGGTCTGTATATATTTTCTCAGTCCTCCTTCTGATCCACGCAATGGACATATCTTCTATGGAAGGTAGGCTGGTTGCAATTATTTTTTCTGCAGTCCTACCATCTGTTGGAGTTTCTATACCAAACCAGACAGTTATAGAAGTACAAATGTCAGATAATTCCTTTGTAGAACTGTATCAACAGCCCCTAGGCAGGCTGAACTTCCTGAGTTGATGGTAGAACATTTGTGCCTTTTTTGTTGTGCCTTTTTAATGGTAGTTCTAATGTTAAGAGTCCATTTCACGTTCTGGCAGATTATAGAACCAAAACTTCTCAGGATTCTAGAATAGAAGGGCTCCTCCTAAAATCACTCTCATCTACCGTTTTAAGTATGTTCTCCTCCAGAATGTTCTATGCACCTTAGGCCAGTTGTTCAACCTCCCGTCTATATGCAGACTCATCACTCTCTAGAATGAGACCAATGATTGTTTTTACCATCTGCAAACTTCAGTACTTTAACAGATAAATCCCTAGAGATGCAGTCATTGGAGATGCAGTCATTCCCGTTTATGATAGGAAACACTAGGTAATGTATGTTTCTTATGAATAGCACTACTATGTTTAGACAGTGATTAAGATTTTAAAAATAGAGTAGAACCACTGGTCACAGCCATAATTCATTCCATAACTTTGGTTGCAAACCAATTTGATTGTGACCCGAATCTAATTTTGGAAATTTGGTGCTTACCCCCCCCCCCCCCAAAAAAAAAAATGGTGCAGAAGAAGAAATTGGCCACGAAAAAAAATTGTGAATTTTTTGGTCAGAACCAAATTTGGTCATGGTCAGAAGTTATCGTGGGCGGAGGTTCTACTGCAGTGATGATGAACCTATGGCATGCGTGCCACTGGTGGCATGTGGAGCCATATCGGAGGGCATGAGAGGCATTGCCCTACGTCAGCTCTAGCACGTATGTTTGCGCCAGCCAGCTGATTTTTGGCCTTGGGGAAGGCCTTTTTGCCTTCTTTAGGGAAGCTTCCTAAAGCCCCGGAGTGCGAAAAACAGCACAACGGGCAAAACAGAAGTCAGTTTTTCCGAATTTCCGGTTTGCCCATTTGCCCGTTATTCACCATCCCAGGCCTGTGTGCATACGCAGGGATGGGAAGATTGTGTGCATGCACAGGGGGCAGCACAGATGTTGTGTGCATGCATGTGTGGGAGGGAATGGGTGTGGGCATGTGCGTGCATGCTAGCACATGCACCCACTCTCCTTTGGCACACAAACCAAAAAAAGTTCACCAGCATCGTTTTACTGTAGCTGAATTAGTTCCCACAGTGGCAAACTAGCTGTTTATTTGAAAACTAATAGATAAAATTTGAGCCCAATCATATTGGAGCACTGTTGTTGCTCAGCAACTTACATTCGTGGTCATTTTGTCATCAGCAAAGCAAGCTAATGAAGCTCCCAGTCTGAACTGGTCACTAGAAAGCATTCTTTACCTTTGATATCTTGAATTTGAAGACCTAGGTCAACTGTTCTTTTGTCCAGTACTATCTCTTGCTGAAAAATGTGTAATTTCTATTAAATGTTCCCTTCAAAGAAAAAAAACATCTAAGCACATGCAATAGAAATAAATTGATCAAGGAATCAAGGCTTCTGAAATATTTTAATGTCATTTTCCAGCTTCTTACTTTCATCTCTCAAATAGCAAGCAGAGAACCTTCCAAATTAGTGCATGGATATGCATATTGGAGGGGAGGCGGAGATGCTTTTGATCCCAGGATAATAGTCTTTGATCACAAAGGGTGTTTTGATCCAGAACTAGCCATCTTTTAACTCAGAAACAAACACAGAAAAAGCACCTTGCTGCATAGGCTCAAATTCCCAACATTCACTGTTTCCAATAGTGAACATGAATAGTTTTCTAGAAAGATTTCAAGGCAAACATAAATGTGTCTTTTCTCAGCATCTCAGAAATAAACACATCCTGGTGGTATTTAGGTATGTAACAACAAATTCAAATGCAGAATTCTGACAGATGTGGTGGAAAAACAGGCCTGTTAAATAAGAAAGAGCATCTTGGAAGGAGACTTGAAGATTGCTTCCAGCCGGTAGGTCACAAATGGCCTGCTGATTCATTTTCCATAGCCTACATATGCTTGATACATTCATACCATCTCCAACAGTAACCATGAGTTTGCTCTCTTACTTCTCAGTACCTTATTCACAGCCTTCCATCCATTTGGGATGGAAGGCTGGGTGTAGATAGTTCCTCATCGTTCCTATCAACCATCTCCTCCCACTTCCTTCCTTCCTTCCTTCCTTCCTTCCTTCCTTCCTTCCTTCCTTCCTTCCTTCCTTCCTTCCTTCCTTCCTTACTTACTTACTTACTTACTTACTTATTTGACTTCTATGCCACCCAATCCCGAAGGACTCAGGGCAGTTTACAACAATAATAAAAATACAATATAAATAGATAAAAAGAAGTCAAACATTATCTAAAACTAAAACATTATCTAAAACTAAAACATTATCTAAAACTAAAACTTCATTAAAAGTTATTAAAAAAGAGCAGTCATGACTATATGATTGTAACTTGTTGCTTACATCCTTATGATTTATATTAATATTGATTGTTTCCTGATTGCTTATTTTTACCCTATGACAATTGTTAAGTGTTGTAGCTCATGATTCTTGACAATTTATCTTTTCTTTTATGTAAACCGAGAGCATATGAACCAATGACAAATTCCTTGTCTGTCCAATCACACTTGGCCAATAAAGAATTCTATTCCATTCTATTCTATTCTATATTCAGAAGTTCTATTCAAAAGTTGTGAACACCAGGCAGGCAGATAGGCAGGCAAGCAAACAGTCAGACAGAGAGACAGAAGGGAGTAAAGCAGGAAGGCATCACTTTTTTCCTCTCCCTGGATTTGTCTTTTCCAGTCCAGCTAGATACAGTGAAATAAAACCATTATTAGGATACCTGGGTTGCAAATGATCCTAGCACTGGATTACTTGTGGTATGTTCCCAAGTATGGTAATTGATGAAGGAGAGTAGAGAAGTTGAGTGATAAGTTACAATTTTTGGTTCCCTCCTATACGGATGTCATACTTGAGATTTGAGAGGGAATAAAGCTATCTTGAGAAAAAGTCCTATTTTCCCCAAAAGAAAGGGGGGGGGGGAAACCAAGCAAACAGTAAGAAACTTGCAGACCATCCTAAAAGGCCTTTCCACACTAAGGGCCTGGAAGCTTCTGCTAATGAAAGGGACCGTGGTGTAGCTCAGGTACATTTGGGGGGGGGGAGAAGGGATGGGCAGGTTATTCCAGTTTGTTCTCTACAGGTTAAGGTACCAGGCTTCAAAGCTGGAGACCATGAATTCAAGTCTCACCTTAGCCTGAAGGCAGCTGGATGATTTTGAGCCAGGCTCTTTCTCAGCCCAACCAGCCTGACGGAATTGTTCTGAGGGAAATGGGGGGGGGGAGTGTATTGGATATATTTGCCACCTTAGTAAAAATAATAAAGATGGGATATAAACAAATAAATAAATCCTGCAAAGCAAATTCTGGAAGGAGCTTCTCTGGCGCTAAGGAGACAGAAGCAATGAGTTGCAACCACCTTGTCAAATTGGGGGGAAAGGTGGGAAGCCCTCCAACGTAGCAAAAGGCATAGAAATTAGATTGGAGGTAGGAATTAAGTGTGCCTTCCTTTAGTATAAAGCAGGTCAAGAAACAGGCACAGCAGGGATCCCAAGAATGCTGTGTATTGTAGTAATCTAGTCCAGCCAACCTTTTTGGCATCAAGGACTAGTTCTGTGGACCGGAGGGGGTGTGGTTTTACATGCTGCCTGCATTCCACAGATGGGCTTTGCTTTCTGCACAGGCTGGTGCTGACATGCCACGGACCGGTGCCAGTCCACAAACTGGGGGTTGGGGGCACCCCTGATCTAAACTAATAAAATCTTGAAAGTCTAAATTTCTTTGTCCTATTTAATACTGAACAATATCAAGCTGGGGTTACTTAGGATTTCTTTCTCGGTCTCCTGTCTTTCTCAGTTCTGTCTAATTTTTTTCTGAGGGTCCCCTCGTACTGTTCACTTTTTTTCTGTCATCAAGCCAGCTCTCATTCTGCTTATACTTCCTTGAAAACAGCTTCCCTTGGAATGATGGTCCGTCTGCAGCAGACAGTTCTCTAACAGTGCTGAGCTAAAATGCTCCACATCCTTTGCCTTTTCCTAAACTGGCTGGGGTTGATGGGGATGCAATTTAGCAACATTTATTTATTTATTTATTTATTTTTTCATTCATTCATTCATTCATTCATTTATTCATTTGTCCAATACACAAATACATAGGAAGAAAAATAGACATGTAGTAATATATATAAGGGTAAAGTGAACTTAGAGGAGAGGATATATGAAAGAAAGAGAATATATATGATAAGTGAGAGAAAGGAAAGACAATTGGACAGGGGACGAAAGGCACACCAGTGCACTTATGTACGCCCCTTACTGGCCTCTTAGGAACCTGGAGAGGTCAATCGTGGAGAGTCTAAGGGAGAAATGTTGGGGGTTAGGAGTTGGCACAATTGAGTCCGGCAATGAGTTCCACGCTTTGATAACTCGATTGTTGAAATCATATTTTTTACAGTCAAGTTTGGAGCGGTTCGTATTAAGTTTGAATCTGTTGCGTGCTCTTGTGTTGTTGCAGTTGAAGCTGAAGTAGTCATTGACCGGTAGGACGTTGCAGCATATGATCTTGTGGGCAATACTCAAATCATGTTTTAGGCGCCGTAGTTGTAGGCTTTCTAGGCCAAGGATTGTTAGTCTATTTTCGTAGGATATTCTGTTTCGAGTGGAGGAGTGAAGGGCTCTTCTGGTGAAATATCTTTGGACATTTTCAAGGGTGTTGATGTCTGAGATGTGGTATGAGTTCCAGACAGATGAGCAGTAGTCTAGGATGGGTCTGGCAAAGATTTTGTAGGCTCTTGTGAGTAGTGTGAGAGTAGTGTGTACAGCTTCAGATTATAGATTAGAATATAATGATTAAACATGATTTTTGTACTTATGCATGAAAAATATTTGGTGTTACAATGAAGTACAGTAGTCTTCATGCTGCTCCTTTTACAATTTGAGTTAAGATTCCTGCCCTAATTTGCCCTAAAACAAGCAAAGGGAACATCACATTTCTCCCACCAGTGGAGCTCAAGGAGGGCTGGTATCTATCATTGCTGTCTGCGTGAGAAGTAAGGCTGAGAAATAACTCCTTCACTGGTAGAGCTCCTTATAGATTATTCATGACTGCCCCAGCCATTCTAGAACACTCCTATGGGAGGTGAAGATATACTTAAACATTGTGTGACAGGTCTGCTTATCGGGGCTCATAATTATTTATAGATGTACCATGACTTTTCTCATTCTTTCAGATAGCTGCAGTCTTCACATCTGGTGATAGTGAATTCCATAAATTCTTGCGAAGAAAGAATTTTTGAAAGTCTATTATTATTACATTTATAATGGTATGAGTGAAGGAGAATATGTTTTATCTACTCTTTTTGTATCATTTTTAATTCTGGAAATTGTTATAATGCTGTTGAGACTTAAAACATTTATACCTAGCTTTAAATGCAGAATAAATCAAAGGCTCAAGAAAACTGAAAGCTTTGCCTGTAATTCCCTCTTTAATTCAAGGAACTTTGTGTAACTTTTTTATCTATAAGAAAAGCAGTATTCATCCCAAACAATTTTTGCAAGGTTGTAATCCACAGAAAATCGGCAAAGTAAGAACAGGATGAGTGTACAGTATATCTTTAATTACTCATGTACATGCACCTAGTAATCCCAGTGGAAACAATATATCTCCCCCCTCCCCATTTCAGCTTCATTACAACTAAATGGGGGGGAGAGAGGTCTGTTGCAGGACTAAATAATAATAATAATAATAATAATAATAATAATAATAATAATAATAATAAGATTTGTATGTCGCCTCTCTCCGAGGACTCGGGGTGGCTCACAACAACATAAACAGTGTACAAATCCAATTTTAAAATGCAATTTAAACCTTTATAATAAAATAAAATAATCACACAACCAATCAAACCATACACCAGCTTTGACAATTGGGGTTTGTGTTAGTTTCCCCATGCCTGGCGAAAAAATGAGTTTTTAATAACTTACAAAAGGTGAGGAGGGTGGGGTCAGTCCTAATCTCTGGGGGGAGTTGGTTCCAGAGGGCCGGGGCTGCCACATATTCTTCCCCGGGTCCCGCCAGATGACATTGTTTAGTCGATAGGACCCGGAGAAGGCCAACTCTGTGGGACCTAATCTGCCGCTGGGATTCGTGCGGCAGAAGGTGGTCTCGGATAAGCACCCCTGCATGGGTTTTTGAGCAAATAGTAGCAACAAATTGATGCAAAGGGTTCACTGTTATTGTATTTAGACACAGATAAAGAATGGCAAACCTAGTAAGATCATTGTATGTCTGGGGATAAATTAAACACTGTATTTTTTTTGGAATATAAGACACTCCAAAGTATAAGACGCAACTACCTTTTGTGGGGAGGAAAACAAGATAAAAATCTGCCTCTACCTCTGCCTCCCAGTAGTTTGCCTCCTTGCAGCAAGCAGCAAACAGCAAATAACCTGTTTCAGTTTAAGCAAGCCTGATCAGCACAAGGGGGAAAAAATCTGCCTTTGCTTTCCAGTAGCCTAAAACAGGTGATGGTTGGAAGGAACTGGAACAGGCTGTTTGCTGTTTACTGCAAGGAGATAAATTGCTGGGGGGGGCAGAGGTCAAAGGGTGGAGTGGGTGGTGTTACATTCAATGTATAAGATGCACCCAAATGTTCTGAGAAGGACATTACTATGCAAAAAATTATTTATGGCAATTTTGGTGGAATATTTTTCATATAGAATTATAAACAATCCAAGATTTCTCTCTGAGCAGAAGTGTTTGGGTTTGTAATATACAAACAAGCCAGCAATAAATGTCTATGTGTATTGAAGTACTATAGCTTTAAGAGGTAGTGTTGCAAATTGCCATAAGAGGGAACAAGAAAGCATGGTTTTCTCTCTCTCTGCTCTCTCTGTTCTTTCTGCTGATTCACTGTGACTGATGTAGTAAGCTCTGTGCATTAGATGATAGTTGGATGGATTTGTAAACTGTTATGTATGTCTGATATGTAAAACAAAGTTAGGCTTGTAATATTATTGTTGTATTGAGAGATATTGACTGATTGGATTGTGTATTGCTATTTCTAAAGTAAACACTATTTTATACACTTTAATGTATCTGTCTTGTATGACTGAATAATTACTCATATCTCCTGGATATTGGCTGGAATCCCACATTTTCCTCTGTACATGTCCTTGATAACTCAAGGGTTCTTCACATCCCTTAACAGACTTATAGCTGAAAAATGGTTGAATCTCACACAAAATGCCAACATAAAATAAAAAATAACTTGTCAGTGTAATAATTTTCTAAATTTTCTAAATATCCATTTGCATTGCAGCTGTTCAATTGTTCTTATTTGAACCTACCTATGAGTTGAGCTTATGTGTGTGAACATGGTTTACTTAGAGAAATGATCAAATCACCTTATTCCTGCCCTAATCAGTAATTTTGTTGTTCTCATTTTCTGGCATCCATTTATATCTGGACAGGAGAAAAAAAAAGCTAAATGTTCTGATTTGGAAAACACATTAAATAAACTAGTAATATTTTAAAATTAATTTAGGTACAATATTTCTGCCAGGAGAAAGAACAAAATAGAAATGATTAAGCAGAAGAATATCGGCACATTCTTTATGCTAACCAGTGGTTGAAATGTCCTTCAGAATTTGTCAGTGAGCATAAAAGGTTTATTACTTTACATTGCTACCGTCCTAACTATAGTTCACAAATCATATCACATAATGTAATGAAGACTAAGTTTGACCAATCACATTTTGGACTAAAGTTGTTACAAATTTAATAAAATTGCTCATCAAGGTTGGCAGTTTATGCTGCAAAGATGATTAGGAAGCATATTATACAAAGTGGTTATAATATGGTATTTTAGGCAGTTGATTATCCTGTAAAGTCTATTAATAATTTCATTTTTAATTCCCCCCCCCAAAAAAGATTTTAGTCTATTTTTCAGTTTCAGTTAATTGTATGGTTTACATGTTATGTTTAAAGGCGAAAGAAATCTGAAGTGTTTTATCTCGGTCTGATTTTTTTACATCTCAAAAACCTGGCATTTTAACAGGGGCGTATAGATCTTTTATATCTACTGTAGCTATACTTTTTGACTTTATAAATTATGTGAAGATTGAGGTATTAGCAATTAGCAATAGGTCAATTTATTGATAATTATTTCATTATTTAAGAGGACTGAAATAAAAATAGGACAAGAGAAAAATCTCCAAAGCTATCTTTAGGTAGGGAGACTGGCATTTAAAGAGGTAAATGCAATTAATGTAAGCAGGTGGATAGCAATGCTTTTTGGGTTATAAATAATCCATTTAACTTCACATTTATGATGATGGATTCTAACTTGACAGTGACTGATGAAGTTTGGAAACATGGTATGATACAATTCCTATTTGATTTTCTCATTTCATTTTGAATGTTGATGTGAAAGGATAAATTGGGATTATACTAAAATGATCTGTAATTTTTAAAAACTCAGTCTATAATAATTCATTTGGTAAATGTTTTTAAATCTGACATAGTATACAATAACTCTTTAAAATAATCTTCTGAAAAAACAAAGCATAGTGGAATGATATTTCAATAAATTTTGGACAATCCTATTACCGTATTTTTGGTGTATAAGACACACTGGTTTATAAGACGCACCTAGATTTTAGAGGAGGAAAACAAGGAAAAAAGTATTCTGAACCAAATGATGTAGTATTATATTGTTTAATAAAATACCAGTGTAGCAGAATACTTTTTACACCCATGTATACTTTTTAAAACCATGTACACTTTTTACAAGCTTCAAACTTGACAGCTTTAAGACTAGTGGACTTCAACTCCCAAAATTCCTCCACCAGTCAGGCTTCTCCCGGACCAGGAGTGCAACTGTCTGATGCTCCCGGGCCTCCTCCGTCGGCTGAAAAAAGCAGCTTGGTTGAGCGGCTGTGGCAGGTGCCACCTCTCCCCAGCTGAGGCAGCTTCGCTTGGAGCGCCCTTCGCCAACCGCCACGCCCACCCAAAGGATCTGCTACCGCACACCTCGCTCCACCTCCCTGGCGGCAAGTGTTCCTCCCTACTTCTTCTGAGCTTAGGATTCTTAATGCTACAAGAAAGATTTACTGTATAGTATTGCTACAGTTTATCAATGAAGATAGGATGATCCCGGGAAAACAGTACTATAGATAAATACCTTGTGGGACTGTGCACTGATAATAATCACTTGACCAATATCTGCTCAATAGTATTGTACAGATATAGGACTTACATCAAAAAACAATTTAAAAACTACATATATTTGTTTGTTTGTTTGTTTGTTTGTTTGTTTGTTTGTTTGCTGATTGATTGATTGATTGGATTTGTATGCCGCCCCTCTCCGAAAACTTGGGGCGGATAACAGCAATAATAAGACAGCATATTATAATAATCCAATACTAAAAACAATTAAAAACCCATTATAATAAAAACCAAACAGACATACAGACATACCATGCATAAAATTGTAACAGCCTAGGGGGAAAGAATATCTCAGTTCCCCCATGCCTGGCGGCAGAGGTGGGTTTTAAGTAGCTTACGAAAGGCAAGGAGGGTGGGGGCAATTCTAATCTCTGGGGGGAGTTGGTTCCAGAGGGCCGGGGCTGCCACAGAGAAGGCTCTTCCCCTGGGTCCCGCCAAGTGGCATTGTTTATTGGACGGGACCCGGAGAAGACCCACTCTGTGGGACCTAACTGGTTGCTGGGATTCATGCAGCAGAAGGCGGTCCCGGAGATAATCTGGTCCAGTGCCATGAAGGGCTTTATAGGTCATAACCAACACTTTGAATTGTGACTGGAAACTGATCGGCAACCAATGCAGACTGCGGAGTGTTGGTGTAACATGGGCATATTTGGAAAAGCCCATAATTGCTCTCGCAGCTGCATTCTGCACGATCTGAAGTTTCCGAATACTTTTCAAAGGTAGCCCCATGTATGGTGTTTTTATTCCAGTTAAAGATTAATGAAATGGAAAACCAACTCATTTGGAGAACATTACATTGAGAAAACAAAAGTACAGTATATGGATCATTCATCTTATTATTGGCCTCTTACATTAATGCACATTTACAGGTAATTAAGGAAGGGGTAGGAAAAGGAAAAAATGCTTTTGAACATTGACAGCTTGCTATCTTCATGGTAAGTTCAAATATCTAAGAACTAGCAGAAGTCCTTCTTACATGATTTTGTGGTTTGTATGTCACCTGAGTATATGGGTTACAGGATGCACTTCAATGCTGGCAACAGTTCTCATTATGCTTCAGAAACACATTAAATATGGATACTCATTGAAAGTACTTTTATGTACTTGAAAGAGCTTTTGCTCAAGCTTGTTTTTCATTTGCCTGTTTAAAAAAATGTTATTAATATACTATCACTGGTAATAAATAACTGCTCTATAGAATGTGTTCCATGATCAGTCTATGTTTTAAAACTTGATTAACAAGGAAGTCTGCAAAGCTCTTCCTATAAATCCAACTGAGCAGAGGGTTTTCATCTGGCTAATGAAAAAAGGCAAGAATCTGGAAAGGCATAAATCTGAAGTACAGCTTACAGAAAGGCAATTATTGTCAGATTTACACAGAAAAGAGGTGGATGAAACAATTGAAATGGGAAAAAAATTAAAAAGAGTATTTTATGAGAGATTGCTAATAGTAGCAATGTACAAGACGTCAGAACCACTATCTATGCGATGGCAAGAAATCTTTGACAGAAGGAAGAAGCGTCCCGATGTAGTACGGATTACATGTACTTCAATAAAGATGCCTGCTCTCCTCCCTCTCGTGCAATACAGTATTTCTAACTGAGAAATATTAATTTTTTTCTAATTGGGGAGGTCCTGTCCTATCTAGTTCTTGTCCATCAAAAAAGGCTTAACAGTTCTTTTTTTAAAAGCTTGGGACCTACTTATGGTTAACATACCTAATTTTGAGAAAAACAGGAGGGCAATTATTTGCTAATTAAAAGAGTTTGTTACTTAAGAGTTTTTCATCTGATTTTTACAGATGACAAAGCTTTATGCATAAATTTCAGATAGGAATTGCACAATGAAGCTGGCAATTATGATATTAACAATTACCAATTATATATCTACTTTTGTTTAATGTTGGTATTAATATATAAGCTATAATATTTGTATTTTTAACAAATTCTTCTTGAATCTTATAATAAAAATCCCCTCCAATTAATGTAAAATAAAGATAATGCTTATGTTAATATTCAAGGAAATAAAGTGAAAGAGAAATAAATTCTTCTTCAATTGAACCGTGGTGGCACAATGGTTAGAATGCAGTACTGCAGGCTACCGGTACTTCTGCTGATCACTGGCTGCCAGTAGTTTGGAAGTTTGAATCTCACGAGGCTCAAGGTTGACTCAGCCTTCCATCCTTCTGAGGTGGGTAAAACAGGGACCAAGATTGTTGGGGGCAATATGCTTACTCTCTGTAAACCACTTAGTGAGAACTATAATAACATTGTGAAGTGATATAAAAGTCTAAGTGCTATTGCTATTGAAATGCAAAACTGTTGCTTGACTGCTGTACATAATTTACATGCAATCCAGCAACATTTTCTCCTTCACAAGGCTCTATAAAGCAAACAAGACTATTAAACCTAATAAAACATTATGGAAAATTCCTGGTAGAATAGTGTCCTGAATTAATGAAATCCTACTATGCTATACCAAAGACAATACAGTCTACTTTCACATTCACTATATAATATTATATACATTCATAATTTTTTTCACATTTGACTTCTGGTTGACATTGCAGTTAGAACGGCTTGGAAAATAGCGGGCTCCGCTGAGCCTTGCAAAATCTGTCCAGTAATTGCTGTTGGAGCACCCTACAGGGTCAAACCGCCTTGTAGGGTTGGTAAAGAAAGGAGAGGCACTTCATGGACCACAAGGAATTAGCAATTTCCTTCTTGGGTCCAAAGCAGGTTCTCCTGAACGGCAGCAAGGACAACAACCATTTTTGGCAGTCACAAGCTGGGACAACCAGGACTATAAGATCTGTGCTGGAGCAATTTGTCGACAGAGCATTGAAACTGGTGATATAATTTCCAGCTCTTATTCTAAAAAATTAAGTTAAGTACAAGAATTTGAAAAGATAATCTCCAAGTGTTAAGGAAACGGTGATCAAACATAAGAAGAAAATTAAAGACTGAAAGTTAAGAGGTGAAAAAAATGCCCAAGAGAAGTTTTAAAATACAGAAAGCCTGGAAAAAAGCTTAAATGATTTGAAAAGTGGTTTTTGGGAGATACTCTCTTGTTTATTGGTATTTTATTAAACCCTCTGGATTTATTGGACAATCAGCTGTTTTTGACATACTATTTAATGTTTGACTTGGGAGCAGGACAGCCATCTACTGGAAGAAGAGGAGCACTACATCACTATAACATCAGTATCCTTAGTGAAAGTGAGGTCCAATACACGTAAAGTCTAATACACAAAATTGAAGAAAGTATAACATCACAAGAACAAGGGGGCACAATCTGAGGTTAGTTGGGGGAAAGATCAGAAGCAACATGAGAAAATATTATTTTACTGAAAGAGTAGTAGATGCTTGGAACAAACTTCCAGCAGACGTGGTTGGTAAATCCACAGTAACTGAATGTAAACATGCCTGGGATAAACATATATCCATCTAAGATAAAATATAGGAAATAGTATAAGGGCAGACTAGATGGACCATGAGGTCTTTTTCTGCCGTCAATCTTCTATGTTTCTAAATGAGTAGAGAAGCCACTCAACAATTGAGGGGGAAAGATGAACAGGATATTCAGGAAATATTTTTTATTTATTTTATTTTATTTATTTATTTATTTTGTCCAATACACAATGAGGATTTTAGTGGGTATATATCTATATACACATAGTAAAATACACGATGAAGGTTATAGAGGACAAATTAGAAAATAGAAGACAAATTAGAAAAAGCAGTGGAAGGGAAAATCAAACCAAAATGCAAGAAGATAAAGATAACGAAGAGAAATGATTAATTAGGAATCGATCAGATAATTCCTTAAAAGCTTATAACAGAACAGACAGAAAAAAGAAAAATCTGTTTTAAAAAAAGAGAAAGGTTTAGAGGGGAGGAAAAGAAAAATCTCTTTAATGTGAGATACTAAATAACTTATATAAGAGTTTCTGATTATGAACTGATTATTTGAGCTTAATTCCCTTTTGCATTCCCAATAAAAAGAAGCTACTTCTGAGCAGATGGATGGCATATTTTGCAATGTTCCCAGGACATTTTATTGCAGCAGGATTTTTAAATGTAAGGAAAATTACAGGAAAACTGTTCACTGATTATGAACATAGCATAGAGAAAAATGAAACCAGAATTTAAAAAGTGTGGCTAGTATAGCTTCATCCAACTAAATTCCAAGACATTAAGGTAGATGATCCAATAATAGATACCCTATAGCTGTGATGGCGGACGTACGGCATCCGTGTCACAGGTGGCACATAGCGCCATTCAGTCCGGAAAAGGTCAGCCATCACTGTCCTACAGGAATTGAATCATATTTAATCCAGATGATATAATTCATTACGAATTCTCACTGAAAAAAACAGGATTAAGTTAATCACAATGAACTTGTTTTATTACATTGAAATGAGCTTAATTACTGATAAAGGGCTCATATTACACGGGGGGGGGTGTTGTACAAAAGAAGTACGGGTAGCTTAAATAATTGCCTGCTGAGTCTCTTGGAATAACACTCATTTAACAAGCAGGAATCCTCTATTTTCCTGACAATAAGCATTAATACTATCTTTCACTGTAACAACAATGCCAAAGACATCCCAAAATCATACAATCAAACCCAGGGATTAAAATAGAAGAAATAAAAAAATAAAATTACACTGATGTTTCATCAGAAACTATTGACCCACGATAAGCAGACCTGTTGAAATAAGGTAGAAAAATCCTAACTAAGGAAGAGGCAAACAATTCTATGAAGGGATTCCTAAATGGGACAGAGCAAAAAAACTGGATAATATTCTGCATCCTGACCAATTATGTTTTTGCACTACAAAAAGATCCAGCAGAATCAACCGCTTTCCAGCACAGAATCTCCTTTTTGGTACCAAAGCTGAATCAGCATTAATACTATGTTAGAAGGTGAACATAAAGAAGTATAGAATGGCATGGAAAGAAAGCATGAGTTATGCTACCATAACTACATAATTAACCAAGAATGAAAAGCTAGAAATAAATTGATATAATTTATTGACCCTGGAAAATGGGTTTTAGCCCATGTTTCATTATACTCATCACCCATTCTTTTTTCTTCTTCCCAGAAACAAACCAGGATCAATAACCATAGGACCATCAGCAAATAGTCATGTCACCCAAAAACCATCTGGCTTCTATCTCAATAAATTGTCAAGCATGCACAATTGTTACTATGGGATTGCAGGCAAGAATTGCATTTATTCTTTATAATTGTGCATAACTTCAACAAGCTTATTCCTATCCTGTTAAGTACAGTTAGTCCTCAATTTATGAACAAATTGAGTCAAAAATTGTGTTGTTAAGTGAATTTTTGCCTCATTTTACAACCTTTCTTGCCATACTTGTTAAATGAATCATTGCACTTGTTAAGTTAATAAGTCTCTAGTCAAGTGGCTGAATTTTGATCACATGACTACAGAGATCTGCAATATTGTTAAGTGCAAAAATGACCATATGTCACTGCCTTTATATTTCGAACAGTCACTAAATGAACTGTTGTAAGTCGAGGACAATCTGTAATCAAAGACCATGCAAAAGTTTGCTAGGTTCATACCATAAATTCCTAACAAATATAATTAAATATACAGTATATGGGCTTTGAGAAGTGGATGGGTGGAATGGACCAACAAAAAGTACAGATGACAGTAAATCTTGGTGCTAGACAAATGGGCTTTTACATTATCACATTACTTGGAGGAGAGATGTGTGCAGTCAAATTGCAAAAAGCCCCATCTTCATATTGTATTTTACCAGCTTCTGAACATCAAGGGTCCACAATATGATTAAAACCAAGGCTGAATTGCCCTCCCCACTAATTGCTGCAGCAAAGAAGAATATATAAAACTGATTCACTTCCCAGACATACCAGCCATCTCAAAATAACCTCCAAATGCAATTACTTTCATCAGCATAGATTGTTCTTCTGAATCAGCTTAGCTGTTTGCACTGTGTACTTAACATAACAAAGTCATTACAAAATGTAGTCTTTTAATTAAAAGGAAACATAAGAGTGTGTTTGTGTATTTCTGTGTTTTTATCACAGGGTACATTTTGAAACCCACCCATCCCCAAAAAGTAATTCTAGCTGCATTTTCAGAAGCACCACAACCACATTTGCCTCTTCTATATATCTGATATTAGGTCAGAATAGGTCTAATAATACATCTTAGCTCCATAAAGTTTTCATTCATTAAGCAATTGTTTTTCCCTTGCTGGATAATGATTAGCCCCCAAGTCAGCAACAAAACTAAGACAGTAGAATAGACAACTCCAACTGTAGTAGCCCATGTCACTCCCTTCCTTTTTCTAATCCTCTTTGGAAATGGAAGATATGACTTGACTTGGACTTAGGAGGTGGGACATGGATCCCTTATGGCTGGATAGACTTAGACTGCTTATTGCTATATATCTCAGGATAGGTACAAAATTTCTAAGGATAATTTGTTCACTTTTCATTATACCGATACTGGATGGTTATTTTGGTGGAGAAATCCTTCTGAAAAATTGGTTCAATATTTTGCATAATGCAGTTTTAATATTCATAGTTTTGTTTTTAAGTTTTATTTTGTATTTCTGGTTTGCTTTGTTTTTATGCTGGTAGCCACATGGATATGAACTGAATGAATAAATGGAACACTAAGATAAGAAACAAGTATCAATCAATATTAGTAGGGGCCTCACTGCAATTAATAGTCTTTCACCGGAGAACCACCTGCTGTGGTATCTGCAGAATATTTATCTATCCATCCCATTCATCCATCCATCCTTCCATCCATCATTTATTTATTATTATATGGTAGATAAGAAAGCATTTTCCCTACGAAATTGTAGCGAATATAGCAGCAGCATGCTAGTGTGCTATTTATAAAGAGCTGCTGTTCTTCTTCTTGTACCATATCCATATACATTGGCAATTATGTTGGCAATCCTATTTTTGTCAATAGCCACATGAAAAAGTGCTGCTGAGTTTTGTCCAAACAACTCCCTTAGGTTTTTAAGCCATGATGTTCTTTTTCTGCCTGGACCTTGTTTGCCTTCAATTTTTCCCCTGGAGGATTAAATGAAGGATGCCATATTTTTCTGGGTGTCGCATTACATGACCAAAATATTCTAACTTTCGACACTGGACCCAGAACAACACAGCACATCACCACCAATCACCCTCACCAGACCCAAACCCATACCCACCCAATAGAAAAAATACAACCACCACCCAGAAGCCAAACCACGGTAACACCTCTAACTGCTGCATCCCCCTCCATCACCCACACAAAGCAAACTGACACATAGCCAGACCACAAACTTGGAGGCAAACCAAAACCCAGGATGTTACACCACAGACATATATTTCAAAACAGCTGACTAATCTGCAAACATCAACTCCAACAACTACTCAAGGTATTACATAACAGAAATATAGGATATGTTTAATGGACTTCAAAAGTATAAATTGTCCTAATGAATATTATAAGGCATTTCAGCATGCCTGTAGTAATTTGAATTTACGTTGGCTAGATCCATACTTGATCATGAGACAAGGCTCTGAGACAAGGAATAGATCCATGATTTCCATGTGCCATGCCAACCAATAAAAATATAGTAAATAAAACTCAAAATATTTGAACAGAATGATCTGTATAAATATTACATTTCCTCCACTGTAATCAATCAAAATATACATTTCTTCCTTATTTCTATGAAAGTTGAACAGGATATAATGTTCACATAAATCACATAGAATGATTGTAGGTTTTAAAAGGGATTACTTCATAATAAATAGAAAGGTCTTTTACAGTTCATAAGGAGAGAATGAAAGTATGTATGTATAAGATTTGGAGAATAAGCTAAAAAGAATCCTTGTACAGTATAAATATAAAAATATGACATTTTCCATTCATCACAATATGTAGAAAGTTCAGTTAAATATCAGAGAAATACCATGACATTGATCCTGCACGCATAATTCTTATACCTTTATTGTCAATGTATGTTTTTATTGAAGCCGGAAGTGCAACACATCCCAATTAGCAGCAGCATCTGTGCATAGGATGCCATAAGCCACAGGAAGCTAATGTGGGCTGTACATTTTGCAGAAATGTAGCAAATCTTTGGGAGAAATAGATTTTACAGAACCCTGTGACTGCAAACATCAACAACATACCATTTTCTTGCACTAAGGCACAGTTGAACTGAGTAAATATTAGAACTCAGCTGATATTGACTTCGGGTTAACCATTATTCCACAGTTGTTGAGGTATTATTATTTCCATTCTACTCCATATTCTATTTATTATTATGTGAAAAAGTGTGCATTTGTTTCTAGCCTATCAAAATATTTTTGATTTATTTTAAATGCAAAGGGAAACTTTGTTTAAATGTTAAATATTTAAAGAATGGTAATGTCAATACATACTTATCCTATTTGCATTATCTAATCTGAATTTATGTGTAATATTTTTTGCCATTGGCTTGTTCAGCTGGCATTCCACTCTCCATGACTAATTCTATTTTTCTCAAACAGAATTTTGTTTCTCTGAAGAAATGGTAAAATGGTTAAGTAATTTGCCTATTTCTTGGTTTTCCACTCTTTGGGAAGAGAATACACATTGAACATTTCCCATCTCCAGACTGCACAATTTGCTTCAAATAAACAGTTAATATCAATTGTATAAATTTCTTTGGGATTCCTGTAAAAAGTATTTTACCAGATGATTCTCTAAAAGCCTCAACTAATTCCTCCAAAGCCTGTAACAGACCAAATCAACTAACCAAAGAGCTTGCTCACCCACCCAAAACTAGGATTAACCCATAATGTAAGCTTTTCTACAATCCCATAATAGGGAGGTATTTAGCTTTTTGTAACAAAATATTTAAATAAGGGACCAAAGCTATTTCAACCACCAATTCCATATGTACTTATACTATTTAGTGCAGCGGTGTCCTCAGGACAGGTTCAAAACATGTAAGATAAAACAAAACATGTTCAAAGCATGGGGTTATGATCCAAGCTTCACTTATTTTGTTCACATATTCATTGATTCATGCATCTAAAGGCTGCGATGGCACAGGGCTTAAAATGTAGTATTACAGGCTAACTCACACTCATTCCAGGAGTATGATCCTGACTGGCTCAAGTTTGTAAACCATTTGAGAGAGGGCTTTAAAGTGAAGCCACATAGACATCACTAAGTGCAACTATTGAAACTGATCTTCAGATAAAAAAGGAACATAATGCTTGTAAGGATTTTGTCATGGTTCCAAGCAATGCACCTAAACTGACTTTAGATATCACACTTTGCTTCTTTCTATGTTATAGAGCTCCAGATTATGATATCACACACGTGAACAAGCTAATCTCACTGCT
Source organism: Erythrolamprus reginae (assembly GCF_031021105.1). Lineage (NCBI taxonomy): Eukaryota > Metazoa > Chordata > Lepidosauria > Squamata > Dipsadidae > Erythrolamprus > Erythrolamprus reginae. Next base: position 147,613,286 of record NC_091952.1, on the reverse strand, counting down.
AACGTGGGCAAGCTCCCACCCACATCCTCTTATATTTTGGAGACTTAAACCTTCCACATATAAACTGGACCCTAAACAAATGTTCCACTGAACCCATACATTCAACCCTTTACAATGCCATTACTAGCCTAGGATTAGATCAACTAGTTACTGACAACACTAGACTTAACAATTGTCTTGACCTCATCTTCTGCAACAGTCTACACTCAATTTACGGACTACAAATAAATGAACCCTTTTCTAACAGTGACCATAGCATGTTTGACTTTTACCTAAACATACACCCTCACAAAAACTACCTTAATGATAGAAAAGCCAACTATAACTTCAAAAAGGCCAATTACGACCTCATCGAAGCCTACCTCTCACCTCTCAACTGGCACACAATTTTCTCTGATTGCATCACTACTGAAGACTATTATAATATGTTTTTACTTGAAATCCAAAGCGTCATCAAATTATACGTACCACTAATATTCACCAAAACTAAGAAAAACAAATTACCCATAAAAATAAGAAAGCTCCAAACCGAAAAAAAAATTCTTTGGCGCAAAAACAAAGCAGCCCATGTTTCAAACTTTAAAAGCCGCTATAAAAATTTGTGTCACCAAATAAAGACTGAATGTACCAATTATCACATCATCCAAGAAGAAAATCTTCTACGGACAAAGTCTACTCGTGTCTTCTACAACTTTGTTAACAATAAACTCAAAGACTCTAGACCCATCCCACCCCTTAAAGGACCAAACAACATAGATCATAACGATAAATCAAAGCCAACCTCTTTAACACCTTCTTCAGCTCAGTCTTTTTTAACAACAATGGCTCATGCCCAACATTTCCTAACCACACCACAAATAACCTCAATGATCTTACACAAATTGATTTTACAGAAGATAACGTTAGAAAGGCATTACACAACCTAAAACCATCTTTATCTATTGGATTAGATGGACTATGTGCATACTTCTTAAAAAAGCTCTCCTCCACCTTGGCTGAACCTCTGAGCATAATTTTTAATAAATCTTTCAGTACTAGCTCCCTACCCACACTATGGTCACTTGCCACAGTCATTCCTATCTTCAAAAAAGAAGATCCAAGCAACGTTGAAAATTACAGACTTATCTCTTTGTGTAGTGTCAGCTGTAAAATTATGGAATCAATCATAAACCAATCCATTATACTCTGCCTTGAAGCTAAAAACCTACTTTCCAATAAACAATTTGGTTTTAGAAAAAAATTATCCTGTAATCTACAACTCTTACACTGTAAAAACATTTAGATCACTCAACTTGACCAAGGTAATCCAATTGATGCGATCTATATCGACATTTGCAAATCCTTTGACTCAGTTGTCCACGACAAACTTCTTCTGAAACTCAAATCCTACGGCATCTCTGGACTAATACACAATAGGCTAACAGCATTCATATCTAACAGACAACACATTGGTAAAAAGAATCAGAATACTAAATATAAACTTGGAGGAATTGAACTTATTGATAACCCTCAATCTGTCAAAGACCTTGGAGTACTCATATCCAATGACCTAAGTCCTAGAGCCCACTGCAACAACATTGCCAGGGTGGCGCAGCAGGTAGAGTGCTGTACTGCAGGCCACTGAAACTGACTTGTAGATCTGAAGGTCAGCGGTTCAAATCTCATCACCGTCTCAAGGTTGACTCAGCCTTCCATCCTCCCGAGGTAGGTAAAATGAGGACCCGGATTGTGGGGGTAATAGCCTTGCTCTGTTAAAAAAGTGCTATTGCTAACATGTTGTAAGCCGCCCTGAGTCTAAGGAGAAGGGCGGCATAAAAATTGAATAAATAAAATAAATAAATTGCCAAAAAGGCTTTAAGAGTTATTAACCTAATCCTTCGCAGCTTCTTCTCTGGTAATTTTGAACTGCTAACAAGAGCTTACAAAACATTTGTTAGACCAATCCTAGAATACAGCTCACCTGTATGGCACCCACATTGCATATCTGACATCAACACAATTGAAAGAGTCCAGAAATATTTCACCAGAAGAATCCTATAAGAAGAGTATATAATTGTTTGACAAAATAAATAAATAAAATAAAATAAAAATAAATGAATCAGGACTAAGAAGCTCCATTCATGACGTAATCATTTCAAAGTTGACAGATTTATTAGGTTCATCAAATTGGGTCCAAAGAGGCCTGATTTCTAAAATTTATTCCAATCAATAGCTAAAGCTAAAATAAAAATTTAATGATAAACCAAATTTTTAAAAATCCCTAAAGGCAATTATCCCAAAGGTGCTTTTTCAAGAGGCTACTTGACTAAGAATCTCCATAGACATCCAGAGGCAGTTGTTATTATGCAATTAAAATCCTGAGCGATGTTCCTGACCAAGAAAAATATTTGATTTGCTTGCAACAATATGAAAAAATAAAAATAGGATGACTATATATATACACACACACACACACACACATACAAAGAACGAATTGCCTAGTTGACAAAGACCATCTGGAGACAGTCTCACAAATGTATTAATTTCCAACGGATTCCAAAGAGAAACTATCACCAATCTAATCCAAAAGGAGAAACCTCCCAAGAACTAAGATACAGAACAGGACAACGACATTGCCCTCCTCCCTTACATCAAAGGCACCACAGATAAAATCAGCAAAATTCTCCACAAACACAATATCAAGACAGCTTTTGGTACTCACTAAACAATAGTCAACATCTTAAGGAACCCCAAAGACAAAATCCAGCTAGAAAACCAAGGAGTCTATGAAATACCATGCAAAATCTGCCCAGCCACATATATTGGACAAACTAATAGGAGAATAAACGCACACATCACAAAACACAAGAACACAGTCAGAAAAGAAGAAAAAACTTCCTTCCTTTTCCAACACCTCAAAACAACCGGACATGAAATTGATTTTGAAAGAACTAAATTAATTTCAAAAATTGAACACTACAACAAAAAAATAATCATGGAAGGCTTTGAAATAGAGAAACACCCCCACAACATGAATAAATGTTATCCTGTTTACCAGACATCTGGAAACTAGCCCTAATCAATAAACGAATCCCAGCCACGAAACCTGATACCAGACCCAGAACAGCACAAGAAGCCACCACCAATCACCCTCACCAGACCCAAACCCATACCCACCCCAAACCCATACCCACCCCACAGACAAAATAGAACTACCAACCAGAAGCCAAACCATGGCAGTGCCACCAACCGCTGCACCCCCTGCTCCGACACACCCACACACAAAGCAAACTGTCCCACGCCATAAACACATAGTCAGATTATAAACTCAGAGCCAAACCAAAACCTGGGATATTGCACCATAGGCATACATTACAAAACTGCTGACTAATCTGCAGGCATCAACTGCCACAACTACTCAGGATGTCATCCCTAATCTGCAAACATCAACTAATCTGCATACATCAACTACTCAAGGTGTTACCCCACCAACTAATCAGGATGTTTCAATACAGCCAACTAACCCGCTTGCAGCAGCTGAGCCAGCACTCCACACCCAGCCAGCAATATTAATAGAGGGACGGCAGCTCAGACCATGCTTTGTTCGCTGAGCACAAAGCCGAAGACAACAGCCTGAAGATGACGAGTGGGACCTTGTCGATACATCACCAGGAGTCTTATCAACCTTACATGGGAAAAGACCTGAATGTGCCTAGACTATATACATACATACAATCTACATACATATATACATACATACATACATACATACATACATACATACATACATACATACATACAGTGATGGGCTTCCAAAATTTTTACTACCACACTGTGGCCATGGCTTATGCATTTTGTTTCAATATCTTTCAGTGCAAATTGGGTGCTCTGGGGTGGAGCTCCAAATTTTGCTACCGGAACTGTGTTCCTGACCGTTTCCGTAGGAGCTCATCACTGCTTGCATACATACATACATGCATACATGCATACATGCATGCGTACATACGTACGTACAAAAGAATACCGGATCAGCTCTTTGTGTCACTAGCTAGACAGGCTCCCAAACTCATTCTGATATTTGGAACTCCGTAAAGCAAATTATGTCACAAAGGCTCTGTGAACGTTGATATTAAAAAATGTTTCAATATTTTTAAATTTTCTATTGATACCAGGTAGGAGAGAAAAAGGGCATTTTTGATATATAATATACCATAACTTTAATGAAAACTAGAAACCCCTGGATGGTCATTGGATCATTGATGGACCATTGTCTCACAAGTATTTCCTTACCTAAACGAAGGAACAGAATCACCATGAGAGGGCAAAAAACCCTGAGCCAGAGCAACTTCTGACTTCCTGCCGGCTTCCTCATTGACTTTCCTTATTGGAAGCTGGTAGGGAGTACTAGAAATAATATTCATGTGACTGTTGCTGACCATGGTGGGAATGCAGCACTGAAGCAGCAACAACTTTGTCAAATTCCAATTCCAAAGGAATCACAGGTTCTGGATTTGGGATGCATCCTCTGAAGTACATTGCTTCAAAATTTATTGGCCTATGGTGGATTGTTTCGCATAACTGATGAGTAAAAACAATCAAACAGTTATATCAGTTTTAATGGGATTGTATCATTTATAAACAGATTATTTTAGGTCATAAAAAGATTGATAGATTTTAACTGATTTATAATTTAACAACTGAAGAAATCCATAATAAGTCAGCATCCACTTCAAAGGGTCCAAGAAACCATAGCAAAAACTTTTCTAGACTCAGCAAAATAATAGCTGCTGGATAGTCAATTTTTTTTAAATTTTCAATTAAAACAACTACATTAATTAACTATAATTGGAATCTTAATGATCATATAAAAATCCAACTAAAGCACAGTAACTAGAATAACAATCCAACCATGGAATATAGGAACCAAGATAGTTGTTAACAGCAGCCAATTTCATTAAAAAAATAAATATATTAATGAAACTCTTAGCTCCTTACTTTGCTTTGGGAGAACTGTTGTATTTGCCCATTGAAACTAAAGGCTAAGCATATATCTGAAAAAGTTTCAGCATATAATGTACGTCCAACAGAACAGGAGATAAGAACCTATTTATTTATTTATTATTATTTATCTATAATATACAAAATAGAAACTAAAAGGCAAAAAGGAACATAAAAAATCATATATTTAGCTAAATTTTTAAACAAAACAAAAAACTAAATAAACTTTTGAATTCAATCAACTGGAAAGCCATCAGCCAGGAGTCTTCTCCATTTTTATCGATTTTGGTTTTTTTTATGGATAACAATTTCAGTTCCCATTCTTTGTTCAATTTAGATGGCATTCATCAAAGTTTTGAAGGAGATCCCAAACAAGGAAAAAACAATTATCATAATCCAATTAGAATAGCTATCACCGCAACAGAACTGTTCCAAACTGTTGTACATAAAATCCACAATAAAAAACTGTAAGATATAAAAACTATATTATAAGGTATAATAATAAACAAAAATGAAATTTAGGCTGCTGTAACTACAATCATTACATAAGGTACTTCAAAAATCCCTATGTCCTTCAATAACATAATTCTTGTTATAAAAACATACGGGAGATTTTTACTCCATAGAGTAAAAATGTATTTTTGTCACATTCTGTGACAAAGAAAGAAGAGAAAAAAGGGCTAATCACAGTGGCAACCAAGACTACAGTTCATCTTTTCATATTAGCCAAGCTCAATGACACAGAACAAGTGAATGCCTAATTAAAAGAGCCAGACAGAAATTGACGGTAGGGATCATAGCAAACCATGGGATATTTTCAATCCTCTGATGAGATTTCACCACATACTGGTAATTAAGAAATATTTTGACTCCTCTATCACATTAAAAGAACTGTTGCACACTTTCCAGACTTTTGAGAACAAAAATAGCTGTACAGTATACCTAATGAATAATTTAAAAATTATCTCATGAAGAAAGATATTTGGGTTGTAATAAAGATTTGTATGTGCTGTTGGATCTTCTTAGTATAATCTGTGAAGAATAAAGACTGATTCTTTCTGCATTCTTTGACCGTTGTCTTTTTAAATTATTTCTTCCTTCAGGGCAAGCCTAAGAAGCTTCATAATAAAAAACAAAAACCTGTTAACGGAACAGAAAGAACAAGTTGGATAATAATATTCTGTTACAATATCTAGCTGATAATTTTAATCAATTTACCAACCAGGAATGACATAGGGAGTCAGCATGTAAGATTTGTATTTAGTATATTTTAATTCATCTGATGAGAGCAGCTATTGGAAGAAATACATAACATTATGAATAACAAAGGAATTTCCATAATTCCAAAAAGTAATAGTCAAATAGTTTTAAAGGAAGTTGCCAGGATGAAAATATTAGGTAAGATAAAGGACATGCAACCAGTGTTCCCTCTAATTTTTTGGGGGGTGGGCGGAAAAGTATAGTGTCTGAGCGGTAGTCCCTTCGGGACTGGGCGGCACAGAAATAATAAATAAATGAATGAATGAATGAATGAATGAATGAACGAACGAACGAACGAACAAACAAACAAACAAACAAACAAACAAACAAACAAAAAACCCACCCTGTTTTGCCTCAGAGAATTTCAAAATAAAATACTGTACTGTATGTCTATAACAGTGAGCTCATAATATCAAAATGCCACTTAAATAGTTGAGCTAGTTTCAAACTAGATTTTGATTTTCTTTCTCTCTTCCTTACTCCCATTCTTTTTCTTTCTCTTTTCCTTCCTCTCTTTTTTCTATCTGTTTCTATTTCTTCCTCTCTTCCTCTCTCCTTCCCTCTCACTTTTTCCCTCTCAGCTTCTGGGCAGGTTTGGAAAACTCTGAGTTGATGATGATTTTTAAGTGAGCGATTGCTCACTGCTCAGCTTAGAGGGAACTATGCATGCAACATCTAAATGCAGGCATCCAAACTCAAGCAAGAAATGAAATGGAAGGATATCTCAATCATAAATATTTTCCACAATAGAGAAAAATAGAAAGACTGCAAAAATGAGATATTATTTAAAAGTAAGAAATGTTCCAGGAAAATGTACAAATTAGATGAAAATGCTCAAGAAAAACAATGGAAAAGAACTGATGTCAAATAAGGTCAACTGAAGATGTGAAAATGTATGTTAAAACTCTATGCTAAAGGAGAGAGACTATTCAGGATCCAATTTCAATAGAAAGTGAGGAACAAGAGCAGCTGTAAAAAATAAAGGCAACAGAAACAACTCTAATATTCCCTGAACTGATTAAAGATGCAGAAGAAACTTTAAGGACTATCCATTTGGGGTCAGTTACTATGGAACAAAACTGTGGCTCCTATTGGAATAAAAGCAGGATTTGGGTCAATATATTCCTAGTACAGTACATGTACATTCATGGGGGAAAGGAAAAGGGAGAATTAATCTGCAACTCTCTCAGATATGGGTACTGCATATTATGGAGACTTTTCTCTCTTGGTTCTCACAAGCCACTTTCTACTATCCTGCTTCATCAAGGATGTATAATTTTATATATAAAATTATGCTGAACCAAAGAAAGACATTTTCCTTCCAATTTTGAAAGGTTCCTGACTCAGTGTATCCATATTGTAAGGCCCATGAGTGGGTTCTAATAGTTTTATTACCAGTTCTGTGGGTATGGTTTATTTTTTAAGTGTGGCTTGATTGTCCTGTGACAGTGGGCAGGTCTTCATGATCATGTGACTGGATGGGTGTGGCTAGGTGGTCATGATCCTAGTTCCCCCTATGAGGATTCCTGTATCCGGACCTTTTGCAATCCCCCAAAGCAATAAAGGAAACCAGGTTCCATACAGCTCTGAACGCTTAAGGCAAGCCAAATACAGATAGTCCTCACTTAATGGCCAGTTGCTTAGCAAGTGCTCAAACTTATGACTGACCTCCCCAGAGCTACTTGATCTGTTTTTGGAGTTTTGACAGCCATATGTATGCACAAGCACACACACACACACACACACATTTATGACCAGTTACAACATCCAACACAGTCATGTCACAGGTTTTCTATGTTTTTGCCAGTTTCCAACAATTCCTTCTGATTTTTGTTTAAAAATGCCCATTGGGGGAAATCGACAGCCACAGTGCTTGCTTAATGACCACAAGGTTCATCTAATGGCTATGGCATTTGCCTAACTCAGGGGTCTGCAACCTTAAACACTCAAATACCCATTTTCTATTTTATTTTAAACAGCTATCTCTCTTGTCTCTCTTTCCCTCCCCCTTCTCTCCCTTCCCCTCTTTCTTCTCTCTCTCCTTTCCTTTCCCCAGAAATATCTATTTATCTCTCTCTCTTTCTCTCTCCATTTATTTATTTATTTATTTATTTATTTATTTATTTATTTATTTATTTATTTATTTATTTATTTATTTATTTATTTATTTATTTATTTATTTATTTATTTATTTATTTATTTATTTATTTATTTATTTATTTATTTATTTATTTATTTATTTAAAGATGGGGTGCCCATGGAAAAAGCACCGACTGATCTGGTTTGGTGACGACATTGTGGCATCACCAGCAGGTTGCTACTGCTTCAGCCAAACTGGTCCAAACCAGGGGAACCTACTCCTGGTAAGGCCCCTCTGTAAATACACCTGTGTCTAATAGGAAATGGGCTCAGATGATGAATTTTCGGGCAAACAACTAACTCTAATGTTCAAAAAGCAGATTTAAATGACACAAGCTTATCTACAGATTTCTTTTTTTAAAATATTTTTTTATTACTTAAAAGCAAAGTAAACAAGCCGTGTATTTACAAATGTGCATATGGATCAAAGAATACAACATGGCTACAACAAACAAAGAAAGAGAAGAAAGAAAGAAAAAGAAAAGTACAAAAACATACAAAAATTCACTTGGTTAAAAATAGGACAGAAAGCTCCCTTTCTCTCTTGGCTATCAAGTTCTTATTTATATCTTTTTTTCCCATTTTCAAAGAATATTTTATGCAGTTATTTATATCATTTAACATTGTTATATTCTCATTTTTGGTGTATTATAGATCTATAACTTTAGTAATACATTATTGCTATTCAGTAAAATATACTATATAATTAATTAACACATTTACTATCTTTCACCTTTGTATACTAAATGTTTTTATCTATACCAATTTTCCTGAACAGATTTCTATCTAATCAAGCTGGAACTCAGAGTTACAATGGCTGGAAAAAGCTATAATCCAGAAATAGCAATGTTCAGCAGTAACACTTATCAGCTATGGACATTTACAAATGGAAATTCAACACTTTGAGAATGATATGTGGGAAGTCATTACTCCACAAGAAGATCAGCACAAAATGCCAAAGCTTGGTATAGGAGCAATAGATAAACAAGAGGTTTAATCAGTTTCTCTGTGGAGGATGAACAGATGATTAACATCCAAAGATAGAGCAAAAACAGCAAAAAGAATGTGGGTTTCCCTTCAGAAATTTCATGAGAGAGCTAAATCAAACAGCAGAATGTACCTATTAAATAAACTGTATAGAATGGGGTTGCAAATCACACATCCATTTTTCATTAGGTTTCCTCTTTGGTAGAATATTATTATTATTATTATTATTATTATTATTATTATTATTATTATTATTATTATTATATTATATTATTATACTAATAGGCCAAATTAATGCAATGGACATAAATAATAGAAAATAAGCAATACCTCAAATAGAAGCTTATATGAAGATCATATGAAAGCTGCAGCTGGTCCAGGATGCATTGCAGCAGGCAGGGATGGCATGCCTGAGTATGCCCATTTGTTCTAGCTGCTGCCCAGGTTCCTAGTGAGCTCCTAGGCAGAATTTAAGGTACACAATAAATCTCTTCATGGCATAAAGCCAGGTTATTTGAGGTACTGCTTATTTTCTATTATGTTTGCTTGTCCGGTAAGATCAGGAAGAGTCAGTTCACAATGGGCCCATTTATCAACAATGCCGTCTAGCAGAACATAGGCAGTGTACCATCTCTGTTGTCACCACTTCCCTCTAGAATAGAACAGAACAGAACAGAATTCTTTATTGGCCAAGTGTGATTGGACACACACTTGGAATAGCATCGCCCCATAAAAATCTGTGGGGTTCCCATCCTCATGGAATTCCAGCAGTTCTTTAAAATCCAGTTTTCCTTCCCAGGCTCCAGAGTAAGGTGATTGTTGTTGAGCACCTGTTAGGTGTATTTTATGAGTAGTATTTGGAACTTGTATTCAGAAATGTATACTCTTCCTGGTTGCCTTTTTTAAAAATAGTATAAGTTCGCCACTGTAATTGTTTTGATGTTGGATGGTCTTATTAAATAGACAAATTAACAAAACCAAAATTCTAATAATGTTTTTAGTATTTTGCAGCAATGTATAATAAAGCCTCCTCCAGGTAAGAGGAAAGTCCAACCAGCACCATCTCTTCCCGAATTGTCCAATGAGACATGGTGGAAGGCGCTCTTTAGCACGAACTGGAATGTTGTGTTGTAACCCTAGTTTCAACAATCTCAGTTTTATCATGAGCTAGCTGAGGACCCCTAGTATTATAAGTAGTAGGGTTATTCTGTTGCGGCAGTGAAAGATTGTTGCTCAATGTTAGTAGATTTCTTTGGTTGAAGCCTGTTTTTCGAGTTGCCATGATGGGCATTCCTGCCTATATGAGGGAATACATAGGGAAAGGATTTCTGCCCCCAGCCATTAGTGAGAAAGAGCGTAGTTGGCATAGGAACTCCTGGTTGATTAAGCTGTTTAGGGAAGGTGAGAAGCTGCAAAGAAGAATTTACAGTAATCAGTGATTGGTATATACAATATCACTGGAGCAAGGCAGCTAAAAGAAATGTGCTGCGGTGTCAGTTGTAAAGATGGGGTCAGACTGTTGAGAGAGAGATGGCACCAGACACTACTAGTAATGAGGAATCAACTCTATGGTGTTGATCTGCACTTGCTGCCTGGCAACCCAAGTACTAGATCCATTGACAGATTACCAGTGAATTTGGCCCCAAACAGTTCTTGATAATGCATTTGTTAACAAATCCCTGTTCACCAATGACTTGGTTGTGGGTGAACAGGTGAGCCTACTATATATATTCAAAACTTAGCTGCATGAAAACAGTGATGTCACCTTTTCAGAAATATCCTAAACTGGGTTTTGGGTCTTCCAGAATTTTTGATCCAGATTAAGGAGGGGGATTGGGTCTCAGAAGGCATTTTACCTATAATCAGAGTCCCGGCTCCTGAGCTGGAAGCTAGGCATAGTACTTGATTAAATATAACTCTAAAGACCACCTGAGGATCTTTGAGTTGGGCTGTCTAGCTAGGAGAATGTTTTCTAGAGTCCCAGCCAATCTTCAGACTGATAATGGAGTTCCTTCAACTTTTGCTGTTAGGTTACATTAGTCTCCATATCTGGAAATGCTCATAATTTCATTACCACTATATTAGCTCATGTTTTTGCCTGGGAGCAGTTGTATTGTACCCTTGATGTGAAAGGCATTGCAATTAGCTGTTTGCTAGATTACATCATTCCCTGCTTAAACATCTAAAAAGAAATATTAATGCAATAGATGTTGTTTTTAATAGTAATCCTTTATCAAAATGAATAGATAAAATTTATATCAAATACCTTTGGACTGTGGTAACATAGTATTTAATTTATAGATAAAAAATAAATAATTGAAATTGACACTTGGTATATGTTTATTTCTACCAAATAAAGAGATAAATTTAGTCTAGCGTGATTTCCTTTTAACAAACTTATGCTAGCTACTGTTAATTGAGCATGTCTAATTGTTGACAGAGTGATGTTTAATAGCCTGCTCATTATAGATGTCAAACTGACAGGACTGTAGTTTCTGGCTTGTTTTCTTCCTTATATGAGAAGACAAACAGAAAACAGAAATTAAGAGGTTCTGCCTTCTCAGTGTCATTCATCCTACAATACACACTTCTCTGTATTTTTACATCCTGTTGCAATAAAGAACGTGCACTTACAATAGCTGTTTCAAGCCTGAAAGAGGCGAAACACTTACTTGGGGAGACGGAGTTCCAGCAATGTCATGACCCAGAACCGGTTTCAGTAGAATCCAAAAGCTTCCAGGAGCTTCTACCCGCCGAGCCAGAGAAAGCAACAGACCCAACCTCCCTGACCAACACCCACTCTCCAACTGAGCTGTGCAGGTCCAATAGGGTCCCTAAACACCCCATCTATTTATGGAACTATGTATGTGAATAGTACTGCTCCATCTAAGAGGGGTGGGGTGTTAGATATCCAGACTGCATGCTTACACCCAGGTCCTCCATTCAAGCGGGAAAAGGGAGAGAGTTGATTGGTTAAGGCAACCATCTGACAGCTCCCTATACAAGGGCTAATGGCCAGACTGGCTCTCTCCTGGATCTGTATATATAGTTAATAAAGAGCTGTTGCATTAAACCTGTCTCAAGCCTCTTTAGTCCCAGGACTCAATAATGATTATTCATTGAAAAGATTTTTAGTGAATGGTAAAATGATCTAAATGTTGCAGCACTACTATTAATAGCACTAAAGTATTATTCATTTTCAAACTACACTTATTTTTGTTTGCAGAATCCTAAATTAATAGAATAAAATTTGCTGGCATGACTTCACAAGAGTCTGGTCAGCGTACAAAAGTCTGGCTCAAATGAAATGCCTGAGTAGGCATAATGTTGCAAAGAAAAAACAAAAACAAACATGAACAGCACAGGTGGACTTTCACAGTTCTCTCTCTCTCTCTCTCTCTCTCTCTCTCTCTCTCTCTCTCTCTCTCTTTGCCTCCCTCCCTCCCTCTCCCTCTCCTTCTCTCCCTGTATCTCCCTGTGTTTCCTTGTGTATCTCTGTGTATCTATTTATTTATTTATTATTTATTTATTTTATTTATTTATTTATTTTGTCCAATACACAATGAGAGTTTTAGTGGGTGTATATATATATATGTTTTTGTATGTATATATATATATATATATGTTAAATGTTTATAGCTGGAATTTTAAAATTAAGGGAGACCAGGATAGATCTATTTCGGCCTTATATATATACGCACACATAGTACATATATATATATATATACACACACATATATACACATACACACACACACACACACACACACACATATATATATATATACACACACACATATATATATATACACACACACATAGTAAAATACATGGTGAAGGTTATGGAGTAACTCATAGTAAAATATATCTAAGAAAGAATAGAAAAGAAGATATAGCAATAGAACATATCAATGAAAGAATAGAAGGATATAGGAATAGAAGAAAGGAATAGGAGAGCATCATTGCCTCCATAGTTCAAGACCAGAACATTTTACAGAAATATGCTTATTTCATGAATCACTGTTCTTTCTGCTGCACAAGTAGTTATAATACAGTGTATACGGAACTGTTTACTGTATGTTTTACAATAAGTTCGTCAGACGTGGATGTGCCATGCAAGAACAAGCTCTTTCCTCTTACACCCATAGGGTGTTGCCAATAAAAACTAACTTGGCAAAACTTAAAAGGAAGAGCTGAATTTACATTTCATGAAGATTTTTTCTTTTCTCTTTCTCAATCTTGAGCTGTTGCGTCAAACTGTTTTTCTTTTTCTTTTTACTGTAAAAATTGGTCAAAGACCGTAATAAAGAAGTTTGATTTGTTATTGCTTCTGTCACAGTATGAAAACTGCCATCTATTGGTAACATTAAGGAAATAGGCACTTCTATTGAAGGGCTAAATAATTATCTGGAGAGAGAGAGAGGGGGGGGGGGAAATGATATTGTCAACAGATTCAGATTTTGCCTCTCCCTATAAAGGCGTCTAACACCATCCCAGTGGGTGGCTCTAAAAGGGATGGCTAAGATCCTTAAAAGATTAAGAATCACTACATAAATATTTATCTTTTCCTGCCTCACCCTTTGGTCTTTATCTGTCATGTCTTTTCAGATGATAATTCCACAATCAGAAGCTCTTCTTCATTTATTTGTAAGGCATACTGGGAGCATTTTTGGCTGAAATATGACTACTAAATACAGTATACTAAATAAACTAAAGCTTGTAGTTTTAAATATAATGCTTTTGTTACAAATTAGTTTGCACTAAAGCAACAAGAAATCTTGGTCTGACTTGGTCTACATCACATATCTCTTTAAAATACTGTAATGCTGCAGAGTAATTTGGAGAATGATCTGCATTCCTTTCTTTTACTGCCTGCCCCACCTTTCATGCAACAGCAGTACCCCCAACAGCTGTTTGACCCCCTACCTTAGTTTGGGGGAGGGATCAGCCTCTGATTTATGAATTGCCAACTCCCAATAAGCACACACAGCCTTAGTTCACATTCTAAGAGCCAGCAGCACCCTTGACTTGAAAACTGTGACATGCTACTATGAAACATTTGGTTTGAGAGAAATGTGAGGGGAAATAAAGGATAATAATAATAATAATAATAATAATAATAATAATAATAATAAAACAGATTTCATGGGGGAGAAACAGCCCCTCAGATAGCCTGGCTCTATGCCATGAAGAATTTTATAGGTGATAATCAGAATCCTTAATGTATCCCTCCCAAAGGGACATGATTAGAGAGTAAAGATTTTGGTTATCTCTTTCTCTCAAAAAATAGGACATTTTTAAAAACTAAATGTATTTTTCAAGCCATGACATCTTCAATCAGTGATTCCAGTCACCTAGCCAAAACTCATTAGATGATTCCAGTCATTAAGCCAAAACTTAATAGAAGTAATATATTTAATTTCATAAATTGAAACACTGTGTATGTTTTCTGTTCCATTCCAAATATGGGATACTAAAACACAGCACATACAGTCATTTGTTGAACTGGCTGTGTCCATACACATCAGCGTGTTCTTTTTGAGCCAAAAAAGAACATGGATTAAAAATGGCAGTGTAGGTCGTAATTACTTGAATTTAATACCAAACTTAAAATTAACTATAACAACATTTAATGGGTTACAGTTGTTGTGCTGTTATCCCTTTCCTGCCACATTAAAAATTATATTTCAGTTATTACTTTTGATGGGTTGTGTTCTGTATATAACACTGTTGGCAAAACGTTTCAGCACCAAGTGCAGAAAAGGGGACATAAGCACATGACAGGTAGGTTCCGCCCAGTTTGGACTGTTTCACCTGAACTGGTAGCAACCCACTGGTGACATCATGATAATTTTATTGGAACCAGTTTGATCAGTGCCAGTTTGGGGAGACAATTTTTTTCTGTTTTTTTAAATATGTTTTTTTTTTATTTACTTACTTACTTTTTTTTTTTAATTTTTATTTATTTATTTATTCGACTTCTATGCTGCCCAATCCCGAAGGACTCAAGGTGGCTTACAACAATGGTATAAGTACAATAAGAATAAATACAAAACAGTAAAAGAAGTCGAACAGTTAACTGAGGTTAAAACATAAACTAAAAAAAAAACATTAAAAGAAGTTATTATAAAAAGAAAATCACACTCATGTGCATACACACGTTCTTACAGTTGGCCATCAAGCTGTGAATTTATGGCCCCCAGGCCTGTCGGCAAAGCCAGGTGTTCATAGCTTTGCCAGCAGGGTGGGAGCAGTACGGATATTGGGGGGAAGTTGCTTCTGTTCCATTTTTCTTCTGCGCATGTAAGGAAACTAAATTTCCAGCACCGTTCATGTATCACCATCTTCTATTTGGCTTTTAATTTATTTATTTTTTAAAAAATCACTACTGCACCTGCTCAGAGGCACAGCCGCGCAATGTGGCCAGTAACAGAGCAGGGGGACGCAACACCAGTAACAGAAATGGAGCTGCATGCGCAGCTCTCGGTTACCGGTAGGGAGGTGCATGTGTCACAGTGAGATTTGGCTTCTGCGCATGTGCAGGAAGCAAAATGTTGTGAGAGGACATGTGCCGAGATTTTGCCGATTTTTGGCTATTTTTTGCTTGAACGCATGAATGGAAGCAAAAAACCTTCAAAATCTCACAAGTCCACTCATCTTCTCATGATATTTGCTTCCTGCGCATGTGCAGAAGCCAAATATCAATCCAACACATACGCCCACTGAACACATGCGTGCACCCACCAGTCACCTAGAGCTACATCTGCACCAGTACCGGCTGTAAGTTGGAACCCCCGCCTGAGTCCAGGAGAAGCAAACTGGCAGTGAGGTAAGTTAGAGCCCACCCACGGCGCACACACAGGCACTGGAAAATGGAACAACAGCTCCCTGTTGTGCATGCACACATCAGGAACATGATCTTTCCATTTCTGGTGTACATGTGTGCAGGAAGACCAGTATGCCTGTGCATACCAGAAACCAGAAGTGCAGTCATCCAATGCACATGCATGTGCTGGAAAAATGATCTTCCCGTTTCTGGTGTGTGTGTGTGCACCGGCTACCTCATCTTCTGGTTTCTGGTATGCATTAGTGCATGAAGGCCAGCTGTCTGGTGTGCATGTGCACACCAAAAACCAGAATGCACACCAGGCGGCTGCTCTCTGGTTTTCAGTTGTCTTGTATGCATGAAAACCAGCTGGCTGGTGTGCCAGAACCTGAAAGAGGGACATACAATAACTCATGTGCCTGGAGAAATGGCTTTGCATGCCACTTTAGGCACACATGCCATAGGTTTGCCATCACAAATATATAAGATTATACATATTTTAACAGCAGCTAGAATGGCATATGCACAAAATTGGAAGCTGAATAAAATTCCAGAAGAAAGAGAAATATTACGTAAGATTTTAGATTGTGCTGAAATGAATAGGCTTACTTTAAAACTTAAAGATAAAGAGGTGTGTGATTACTATAAAATCTGGAGAAAGTTTTATGAATGGTTGGAAACTAAAAATAATTGAGAGGTATTTTCTTTTAATTACTTTTGAAGAAATGTATGATCATTTAATTTTAATCTATTAAAGACCCAGATGACGAAATAAGGATTGGTGGCAGCATTGAATAAGGACTTAACACAGAGATGAAAGGATTAAATTAGATATTGAGTTAAGATGTTGTTTATGTTTTATTATAAATAGAAAAAGAGAATATAAGGGACTAGATTTCATAATATTGTTATCTGTAGATGAAATATATTTCATGTGTAGTTAATCTTAATTAACTTAGCAAAGGAGAGGATAAAAAGTTCATACTGAAAATATTATTAGCATTTTCTTTCTCTGAATGTTTAATGTATCAAAGAAATATTATTAATTATTATTTTAAGTATTGATTCTGTGTTTTTTATTGCTCATGTGGTTTTATTGTATGTTGCAAGAAAAATAAATGAAAATTTTATACCCCAAAAACAAATATATAAGATATATATCTTATATATATATAAGAATCATACTGAAATTTTTGGAGTGCACATTTGGTATTGGCATCTTGATCTGATTTACAAGTGACTGTGTTTGAGTTCATAAACCAAAGTATATCTCATCCTGATACATGAATCAGCTTTAGTATATCTTTCTATCTTCTTCTGGATCTCCCTTAATTGTAGGCACATTCAGAAAATGTCTATTCATTCATTCATTCATTCATTCATTCATTTATTCATTCATTTGACTTATATGCCACCCCTCTTCCCGGACTCAGGGAGGCTTACAACATTTCAATAAAAAATACAATGTATAAAACAGTTCTAATCCAATTAATAGAAATAATTAATTTAAAAATTATCTTAAAAAGCTAAACATTTTAAAAATCAAACATCCACATCACATGCATACTACCACATCCTACACATTCACTGGGCAGAGGCTGGGGTCTAGTGGCCCCAAGACTGATGGCATAAATGGGTTTTCAGATTCTTACAAAAGGCAAGGAGGGTGGGGGCAGTGCAAATCTCCTGGGGGAGTTGATTCCAGAGGGCTGGGGCCCCTACAGAGAAGGCTCTTCCTCTAGGTCCCGACAAATGACATTGTCTAGTTGATGAGACATGGAGAAGGCCAACTCTGTGGGACCTAACCGGACGCTGGGATTCGTGTGGCAGAAGGCGGTCCCGCAACTAATCTAGTCCTATGCCATGTAGGGATTTATAGGTCATAACTGTTGTGTGTACTCCCTTTCAGCCTGGGGAATGCTCGGATTCGGAGGGGGGGGGAGTGATTTAGAACTTGTCAGTTTACCTGATTTAGAGACAGATGGGAATGTTAGTAAAGGAGACGAAGATCGTGACATATACATGAGTTCAGATGAATTAAATGGGCAGGATTGGAGATGGGTTAATCCCCACTTCAGACGCCACCAGAGACGATTAGAAGAAGTTAGAGGGAGGAGATTTTAGAATCTTAGAGTGAGGAATTAATTAATTAATTAATTATCTCACATCCAGGAGTCAACGGAAGAGAAGCTGATTGCGTCAATCTTGTCCCACCAAGATGGATTATTTCCAGTTACGCTCTCGCACGTAAGCTACTGATGATGTGATTTATAACTTGTTTTACGGCTCTTCGCTAGCACTGATTAGCCCATACATTTTAGAATGACTTGTGGAATGCATTGAAGTTACTACTGAGATAATCTGCCTAACTGCTTAAGAGGGAAATGAGAATGAATTGCACTGCGCAATAGCAGCTGTTTAATAAAGAGTGAAGAAAAAATAAAGAGAAGCTTTGCTGTGTTTTACAAAATAAGGCATCTAGCAGTCATTTATTCCAATTATTATCTGAATTAGCCTGAAACCAGAACAATAACCAACACTTTGAACCAATAACCAACACTTTGAACCAATTGGCAGTCAGTGCAGTCTGTGGAGTGCTGGAGAAACATGGGCATACCTTGGCAGGCCAATAACAGCTTGCGCAGCTGCATTCTGAACAATTTGTAGTTTTTGAACACTTTTCAAAGGTAGCCCCATGTTTAGAGCATTGCAGTAGTTGAACTTCGAGGTGATAAGGGCATGAGCGACTGTGAGCAGATACTCCCTGTCCAAATAGGGCCGTAACTGGTGCACCAGGCGAGCCTGGGCAAATGCCCCTCTTGCCACAGCCAAGAGATGATGGTCTAAAGTCAACTGTGGATCAAGGAGGAAGCCCAAGTTGTGGACCCTCTCTTGTAAACCCTCTAATTCCCAGTCTGGAATGTTCTTCAACAGCCACTCTTCTCTGCAAGTCTCCTTTTCCCAATCTATTTGCTCCTAGTGTGTCTTCATCTGCAAATTCCTTCTCCAAATCTGCCTACATTCATACAGCCCCTCCAGTCCATACTAAATACAACACCCGAAGTGTCCCATAATCTCCTCCATTATATTCTTTCATCAAAAAGAAGACTGCTTCACCACAAAGCATCTCAATTAGACAAGAAACTATGTAATACTTTGCATGGGACAAGTAGACAAAAACAACACAACCCTGTAATTGAGACCCATTTACTATTCCATCTCAGTCAGGACATCTTACCCTGCTACAGTTGATACAATCACCCAATCGTCTACATTTATCCTGTCAGATTTATATTTCTGAGAATGTTGTGCCTTCCTGTGTAGTCTTCTTAATGTCACAGAATAAACCAAAGCAATAAAGTATATGTATAGTGTGATACAGTATAGCATGAACCGTCGTGGTGCAGCAGGTAGAGTGCTATACTACAGGCCACTGAAGCTGATTGTAGATCTGTAGGTTAGCGGTTCAAATCGCATCACCGGCTCAAGGTTGACTCAGCCTTCAATCCTTCCGAGGTCAGTAAAATGAGGACCCAGATTGTGGGGGCAATAGGCTGGCTCTGTTAAGAAGTACTATTGCTGACATGTTGTAAGCCACCCTGAGCCTAAGGAGAAGGGTGGCAGAAAAATCGAATGAATGAATGAATGAATGAATGAATAAATAAATAAATAAATAAATAATAGTCATAGGAAGGGACATTTACATCATCGTCCTATACCAGTGATGGTGAACCTTTTTTCCCCTCGGGTGCCAAAAGGTGCCAAAAGAGGGTGCGTGCACGCTATCGCACATGTGTGAGTGCACACACTCATAATTCAGTGCCTGGGGAAGGTGAAAACAGCTTTCCCTACTCCCTGGAGACCCTCTGGAGGCCAGAAATGGCCTGTGTTCCCAACTTCTGGTGGGCCCACTAGGCTCGTGTTTAACCCTCCCCAGACTCCAAAGGTTTTCCTAGAACCAAGGGAGGGTAAAAACGCCCTCCCCCATCCCCGAAAAGGCTGTCTGGAAGCCAAAAATGCCCTCCCAGAGCCAAAAATCAGATGGCCAGCACATACATGCATGTTGGAGCTGAGCTAGGGCAACGGCTCGCATGCCAGCAGATATGGCTCCGCGTGCCACCTGTGGCACCCATGCCATAGGTTTGCCATCACTGTCCTATACCATTATAGGGTTGGATCCTTTGTTTTGCTGAGGTTGTGCAAGTACCTATATATGGCAGTACTTTCCAATAACCCTCCACGCATCCCTATGAGTCTTGCAAACAATGAGGTTATTTAAACAGTTGAAGAAAAAATGCTTGATTCTTGTGTCTACTCATTGAGAAGCTCCGCTTCAGAATGTTTTGCACAGCTTAATTTAGTACTCACAATGGGAATCCCTGGAACTGTCAATTCTGCCCTAATTTCTTCATGCATATGTAAAAAAAAAAAATTCCAGCAGGGATATCACATTGCACCAAATGATTGTTACAATCATACTCCTAAATGGTAGCAGATCTGTATACTTAAACTGATAGCTGTTTAAGAAAAAGCAGTCTGTTAATACTGGGTGCACTCTTCACCCACAAACATCACTTTGGCAGTTTCTCTTTCCACTTTTCTTCACCATCCAGTTCTAACCTTTGGTTGTTCAAAAAACACAATTTGGTAATGTACTTAAGGGTACATTAGAATGGCCTTTGCACTTCTCAGCCTACCAGAGGTGACTGGAATGCAGTGATTCACAAGCTAGACTCAGATCACAGATAAACAGATTTAACGCCCACTTGTCCACTGAGCGTGTCAGGTGTCTTTGGAACAGCCTTAAGGTTGTAGGACAGAATTGAAGGGGAAAGCCCATGCATAGTACATGAGACCCTAGAGCAGGGGTGGGCAATTAATTTTGCCATAGGGCCACATGAGAAATTGGGATGGAAATTTTAGAGGGCCGGACCAATATAATTAACTCAGTTCTACCCAATACTGTATATTATTGGGTAGAACTGAGTTAATTATATTATAATTATAAATTATACTTATATATTATATTATATATTATATAATATATAGTATATAGCATATAATATTATATATTATATCTTGAACACCCGGTTCTTATCTAGAAAAGTTGGACCGAACTCCGCGGGCCGTTCACAGACAGCAGGCGGGCCACATCCGGCCCTTGGGCCACATCTTGCCCAGATCTGCCCTAGAGAAAGATTTGGATATAAATGCAACAGTAACTGCACTATAAATTTAAGCCCATGGAATTGCCATCATCACCTTTAGTTTGGCCTTTAATTTCTCCTCTAAAAAACAAAGCTCCAAAGTAGCTACTTGAACTTGAATCTCAAGAGAAGGGCGGCATAGAAATCAAATAAATAAATAAATAACCCTACCAACTGAAAGTTCTTTAAAACCCATTGCAGACCCATTTACCCCAAAATATATTTTTCAACACTTAATATTTGTTTATTCAAAAGCAGACATGGATGCGTACAACTATCATGCCATGCATATATAAATTCATCACCGCTACACAATGTTTCTCACAGCTGTCATACACCTAATTACTAAAACTCAAAGTAAAATCAAGAGAAGCAGTTTTGGAATGCAGCAGGCATCACTTTTTTCTAGGAGAAGGAAGGTGGAAATCAAGCTTGATTGTATGAGAATTCAGTAGCAGTAGTACGCTGCAATTATTATCACCCACAGCTGGATTTCACTTCTGTGGGAATTACTTATAGATGGCAATATAGATGCTGACTAAAAAATGTCATCTCCATTTCCACATTCATGCTGAAAAATCAAAGCAAAGTAGCCAATAAGTAACTCCTCCATTACCAGGTGGGAATGAGATATGTGTTGTTAACACAACTTCTAGAACAAGTTGTGTAATTTTTGTATTACTTTTTAAAAACTAATTAGTACAACAGTGAGACCAGAGCTGAATCCATTGATTTTGCAAGATAGGACATGTTCAGTTATTGAACTTCAATCATTACTGAAGGGCTATTGGAGGAAGTCACCAATTTAAAATTCTCCTATTGGTAGGGCTATCGCTTATGATTAAAACACAGAGAGAGAGAGAAAGCAGAAGTGTAAAAGTTTCACTTGAACATTTAGGATAGTTGGTACCTATAGCCTTTCCTGATAAAACCTATAGCCATGAAACTTAAAGATACCCTCAATTTGAGCTTCTGATCTGGCTGTGGCTTCTGTGATTCTACAGACTGATCTGGCTGTGGCTTCTGTGATTCTACAGACACAACTTTTTGTACATTTATTTTATGCAGTTCAGTTTGCAAAATCTGAGCACTGTACCATAACATCCATACTCTCTCTCTCCCCCCCCCCCACACACACATTATATATATACATTTGTTTTCGTAGACTTTCATGAAAATATGAACAAGCGGGATGATACCTCCCGCCTACCAGACCTCTGGAAACCAGCCCTCAAACGTATCCCAGCCATAGAAACTGAAACCAGACTCAAAACACACATTGCAAAACAATCAAATAGCCTGCAAGCTCCAACTACTCAGGATATCACGCCTAATCTACAACCATTAACTAATCAGCATACCTCAGTTACATCAATGACCCCAGGTGTTACCCCACTGACTCACCAGGAAGTTTCTACACAGCAGGCAATTGCTGAGCCATCAAACTACACCCAGCCACCAGTATTTATAGAAGGAAGGCAGCTCAGGTCTCGCTGTGTTCGCCCTAGAACAAGGACAGAAACACCAGCCTGAAGATGACGAGTGGGACCTTGTCGAAACGTCGCCAGAAATTTCCAAATCCTACACGGGAAGAAACCTGAATATACCAAGACTATATATATATAGATATAGATATATATATACAGTATTTGTTTTCGTAGATTTTCACGGGTACAGGTATGACGGTCTTGGTATATTCGGGTTTCTTCCCGTGTAGGATTTGGAAATTTCTAGCAGAACAAATCCTACACGGGAAGAAACCCGAATATATATATGTCACATGTTTTTTTGCTGAATTTGAAAATTAATATATATATATTAATTTATATATATATATAAATAAAAAAATAATGTTTTGACTCAGATATCTAAAGGGTGCAGTTATATTTCTAAGAAATACAAATACTAAATATATACAAAGACGACAAAGAATTTTATTTGATAATCATCAAAGCACCTGGGATTTGATTACTACTTCCAAGGTTTCTTCATACACAATATTTCCTAACAAAATAAAAAAATGACACTGCTAATTTATGTAATGTAAATAAATAAATGTAAAGAACAAATGCTAAGCAATGCTAACATTTGTTGGCAGAAACTAGTATGTTCATACATGGATAATTATATGCAGGAACAACTTGAATCAGATTATTTTAAAACTTAAAAACAAAATTTGTCAAAGAACAATTCCTGGAGAAGAAGGAACATATGCTTTTAACAGAAGTTTCCACAGAATATTAATAGCATAGTACTTTTATTTTTGAAAATTAAGAAATGCTGGGGGGGGGGGGGAGGGACCACTAAGATGCTTTGAGTTTAGTTAGTTTCCAAAACAACACAATTAATAAAAGCATCCCAATTTTGTTACTCTGTTTTTCCCCAACATTCCACTGTATTGGAACATAGCAGTCAGCTGGCATAATTAGTACTTATAATCAATCAAATGTCTTGTCCAAGTCCCTTTGTGACCTATAATCCACATATGTATACTATTATACCCCTTCCTCACTGTTATGTTTCATGTTTAAGACACCATTATTGGGACAGACACATTACATAAAAACTCTGCATATCCTCAATTCATACTATTTTAAAACACAGATTTATATAAAGAGCATGGCAGCAATTCAATCATATGGTTCCTAGTGAGGGTAAGTATGGCAGGATTAATTCTGTCAGATACATTTTAGAATTGATGTAATAGTCTACACTAATGTTAAAAGTAGTCTGATCCACATAAACGGCTTTTGCCTGCAGTGATAATGCAGTACCAAGGAGCATTTCTTTTTTTTGTAAATTTTTTATTTTTTAAAAAACAAAATTTATTAAATATCAAATGGCAAAGTGGGGAAGGGGGAGGGTGGTACATAAAGTCAAGAGGATATGGGAAAATAAAAATATTGTTACACAATAGTGCGTAATGATACTGTATGTGTTGAGCTCTTTGCCATTGAAATAAGTATCTTATTGTTCAGTTTACATTTCATAACATATGCATTAACATATATATACATACTGACTGATAATAGGTAAGTAAAATTGATTTATAGAGAGGAAAGGAAACGCGAAAGAATTTAAAGGTAGGAGGAGTAATTGAAGGAAGATATTGTTTTCACTTAAAACAGTCAAAGATGAGATGAGTTTATTACTTTTAAGAAATGAAGGATAGATATTTTTTGCTGTAGTCCATTTGTACCAATTGTCCCATATTTTATAATAATCTGACTCCTTTTTGTTTTGAATCTCCATTGTAATTTTGGACATCTCGGCACATTCCATAATTTTAGTAATGATTGTTAATATTGGGGGAGTTTTTTCTTGTTTCCATAGTTGGGCGTATGAAATTCTTGCAGCCCCTAGGATCTGTAAGATGAGATATTTTTCTGGTTGAGTAAGTTTCTGCCTAAATATACCTAACAGGTATGCTTCTGAACTACAACTCCGGTGCTCTTAGAATAGGCTGAACATTGAAGGGGGACCTCCTTATCTACACTGAGTTTTATTTTATTGTCTTTATTCTAATCTCTCCCACTATCAACCTCTAGACCATAACACTGATTGTTTAACTTGGAGTTGAATAAAATGACGATATTACCGTATCTTATGACCCAGTATTATCTCAATCTACATTTTCAAATGATTTTTTATGTAAACAAGGTAGAGTCAAGATTTCCATGCAAACAAAGTTGAAGTAATAGTTTAGTTAAATATCCCAAGATACTGGTTCTGTGGGTGTGGTGTGACTTGGTGGGCGTGGAAGGAAGGATACTGCAAAATTCCCATTTCCTCCTGATCAGCTGGGACTCAGGAGGCAGAGAACAGATGGGGGTAGCGCCAGTCAGAGGTGGCATTTACCAGTTCTCCGAGATACTCAATTTTTCCGCTACCAGTTTTCCAGAACTGGTTCAAACCTGCTGAATCCCACTTCTGTCTCCAATACATTAATATACTCCAAAAAACCAGGCAGAGAATTCTCAACCCTTCATTCCGCCATATTGTCTGCCATTTGATTCTTCTTTAAGCAACTTAATGAGCATTCCTTTGCTTCATTCTTTTTGGCAAGCTTATTACATTGTGGCATTAATTCACTGGGGCTAGATCAATCAATAGCAAAAATGTGTTCTTTGAGGTCTCAGCCTTACGTCTTTGTTTTCAATTTCACTTGCTATTTTCTGAGAAGGAAATTTTACAATTGAATGAGGAAATTCATCTAATATCATCTGAATGTTTAATTTGGCACAAATTTGACAGACTCCTGGGAGCATATAAACCAAAAATACTATCCCCTGTGAAACCTCCATTGGCAATTTAAGTCAGCAAATGGATTCCACATATTAGAAGAATATAGAAGAAATGGATTCCATTATGCCATAGAGTAATATGATACTGCTTTTAACTAAAATCTGAAAATAGAAATGAAACCACTCTATTTACAATCCATTTAGAAAACGGAACTTTAAACAGCTAAAAGCAGTTTTCTTCATCCCTGTAGTCCAGAAGTATTTGACTACAATTTCCATCATCCCTTCGGCCATGTGGCTTCTACTAGCTTTCTTTGAAGCCTACTTTATTTCTCTAGGCCCTTTCATCACTCTCTTTCTTCCCAGATCATCTTCCACACATCCTGTCCTAACTGAGGACAAGGACAGGATTTAGGTTTACGGAGATTCAAGGAGAGCATGAAAGAGAGGCTGTGAGCCAGTCGTATATGTACCACTATATAACATTTTGTCTTAGGATCGGGATTTAGATATATTTCAGGAAAGGAACCACAGAGATAGTCAGAAACTAGATATCCCAAAAGTTGCTTTCTAATGTCCACAACATCCAAGGAAAGAAAGAACTAAGCAATTAAGATAATATCTAATGGAATGTGTAAAAGTGACCTCTCTGTTAAATGAAAAACATTACGGTGGAGGTGAGGTTGAGATTTGTTGTATGCAGCATATCTTGCCAAAAATGAAAGAAGGCATTTGCTACTATTGGTGCATGACTTTGAAATGTCCCCTCCCCAGCAGAACCTGTCTTCTTTCAACAAAATATATAGCTGGACGAAACTGATGAGATCTCTTTTAAATGATCTTCCTGGTATGCCTAAGTTATAAACTTCAGGTGTAAAATTTATGTCACATTTTTGACCTGATTTACAAAAGCCATAGATGTATTACTGATAAAACTTTCTGATAGAACAGTTGAGACCACATATTAGATGGAAAATTCAGAGTCTTAGAACAGTTTAGTCCTCTGCAGTACAATGGAAGAGACTAAAATGGCTACCGTATTTTTCAGAGTATAAGACACACCTTACTTTTGGGGGAGAAAAACAAGGAAAAAAGGCCTCTGCCATGCATGTGGAATCCAGAGCATGATACCATAGTCTTTCGAGCCCGAAGGGTGCCAATGCTGTGTGTGTGTGTGTGTGTGTGTGTGTTCACAAGTGTTTAAAAGTATAGAAATAAAGATTGATATTTCCCATGTTTAAAATCATGCAGACATTATTTAAGGAAAAAGAGAGAGCAGAAAAGATAATCAGAACTTTTAACACTGATAAAGCCTCAACAAAAACACCACAGAGAAGGCATAAAGGCAGATTTTGGAAACATTTAGCATAATTGGAAACAGTTAAGCTATCACTTTCCAGAATGATGTTCTGCAATTCAGGCAGTATGCTTTCAGCTATCAGTTGCATGCTAACAGGAATCTAGACTAGCAGCTGCAAATGGATCTCATGCTGTTTTAGGGGGGAAATTACAAGTTGAAGGAGTCATTCTCTGAGCAAAAATGTTGTATCTTGTTGTGTAGCAATTTTCTGACAGAGACCGACAAGCTGGCATTGTGTGTGTGTGTGTGTGTGTGTGTGTGTGCGGCCGTGTGTGTGTGTGTGTATATAAATATTCAATATATTTTAAATTATTTAGCCCTATTTTCGCATTTTTCTCTTTAGGTCTCAAATCTTTGTTTCGTCTTATAGATTTACAGGTACAATTCTCAGAAAATCATGTCTGACCATACTCTCTCACTAGTTTTCACACATATTAACAAAGCCACAATAGAAGAAATATTTACCACTAGACCTCAGCTGAAATAATTCCTAAATTGCACAGCATTATACCAATGCCAATACTACATATTTCACTATGAGAGTGCAGTAGTACCTTTAACTAAGAACGCCTCTACTTAAGAACTTTTCTAGATAACAACCGGGTGTTCAAGATTTTGTTGCCTCTTTTTAAGAACCATTTTCTATTCAAGAACTGGAGCCTGGAAAAATTTCCCAGGGAATTTGAGAGTGGCACGAAGGCCCGGCCAGTTTCCCCCCATTCCCCCTTTAATCCTGGCCATCTCTGGCTTTTCTGGGGTGCCAGAGGAGCTTTCGGTGGCACTTAAGGAAGCTGTGACAATCCAGAGCGAATGAAGCATTTTCCTTTTGCTGGAGAGACGGAGTAACGACACGGACACAAGAGCTGGATTTAAATTGGGTCATTTTTATTAACATAAAATTTGCATAATTTATTCAAATACTTTGCATAAATTAGCATAATCAACTATGACCCGGAACTGGACCTGCAGGGTCAAACAACTACTTCCGGGGCGGAAATGACGTTATGCCAACAAACATTCCTGGGCAACTCATGGGCGTATCTCGATGCAAGTCCAGGTGAGGGCCAGGCCGTCACCTGCGACCCTGCCATGCTGTGCATGAGGGGGGTCCCACCGGCTAACCGGAATCCGGGAATTAAAGGTGCAGGACCCAAAGACAGGTTCCCCCCAGCTGCTCAGGCAGAAACTCCCTCCATGAGCTTGCGGAGAACCTGTCAATCATCCCCAAAGATGCCCAAGGGAGAACGCGCGGTTGCTAAACCACCCCAATTTTCCGCCCCTAACCTGCCTACCCAAATGACCAAAGGTAAGCCAATTAACCTAATAAAAGCAAGCACCCCCTAACCGCACATCCATCACCCCAGTGTGGAATGGGCGAAAAAACAGCTCTGCTAAGAGGCAGAACTGCAAAAAATTCCCATTCGGCCCCCTAAGGGCGACCCCTAAGCACACTGCGAAATAGTGGAGGGCGGGCGGGTGTCTGCACAGCTACAGCAGTCCGGGCGAAAAGGGAGAGCCCCGGGCCTGCTCGCCCTTATATAGGGCAAGCAGGCCCCGCCCGGACCAATCAGGGCCTGGCCAATCAGGCCCTGATCTCCCGAGCGAAGTCTCGCATCGCGAGACTTCGCCCGGGATCCAAAATGGCGGCCGCCATGAGGGACCGTGTCTCCCGGTCCCTCCAGCAAAGCCTGCCTGCCGGGTAAGTCCGGCGCTGCCCTTGCTGGAGAGACGGAGTAACGACACGGACACAAGAGCTGGATTTAAATTGGGTCATTTTTATTAACATAAAATTTGCATAATTTATTCAAATACTTTGCATAAATTAGCATAATCAACTATGACCCGGAACTGGACCTGCAGGGTCAAACAACTACTTCCGGGGCGGAAATGACGTTATGCCAACAAACATTCCTGGGCAACTCATGGGCGTATCTCGATGCAAGTCCAGGTGAGGGCCAGGCCGTCACCTGCGACCCTGCCATGCTGTGCATGAGGGGGGTCCCACCGGCTAACCGGAATCCGGGAATTAAAGGTGCAGGACCCAAAGACAGGTTCCCCCCAGCTGCTCAGGCAGAAACTCCCTCCATGAGCTTGCGGAGAACCTGTCAATCATCCCCAAAGATGCCCAAGGGAGAACGCGCGGTTGCTAAACCACCCCAATTTTCCACCCCTAACCTGCCACAGGAGTGGGGGTCAGATCTCTATCTTGGCCCCCCGACTCCCCCCTCTAGCTGCGCCAGCTCACGCAGAGACCGCTGCAGGTCCTGTAAGAAAATGGCGTTCCCCCGCTCAGACAGGTGAACGCCATCATCCCGGTAAAGCCATGGCCGGTCTATTGAGATAAGGGGATGGGGTACTACCACTCCACCCAATTCCCTAACCGTTTTACCCATAGCCCTATTCACCCGTCGCCTAGCCCGGTGAATGGCCCTAAGGGAAGAGGCGTCCCTCCACACAAGCCTAGGTAATATTTCTGACCACACCACTTGCGTGGTGGGCCATACCTCACGAAGCCTTCACAGGTCTTCGCGTGCCTGGATGATCAGCGCCAGGCCTCCCAGTATGCACAGGTCATTGCCACCTAAGTGCAATACCAGCCACCTGGGTGCGGCCACAGGACGCTGCCCACCCAGACCCCCTTGGGCACGACTCCAGGAGCCGCCCCCCATATTGCCGGGCGCAGCCACAGAATGCTGACCGCCCAGCAACGCCGGTAGGAGACCCTCCCACCGCATACCTCTCCGGCCCATCCAGGTAACCTTGACCCACTGCCCCAGGGACAGGTGGGTCCCGATGGCGCTCCTGGCTGCCGCGCGGCCGGCCCAGAAAATCATGCTGTGGCCACACAGCAGCGCCGTCGGTTTCGTGTTAGCCTGGGGACCTGCAAGAGGACACACACACAGAGAGGTTACCTAGCCTAAGCCCTGCCTAGGATCCTCAGCGGGCCTAACATAACCCAAATATGCCGCTGACCGCCAGCGGCCGATCTCCCGAATCCGATGGGCCGGGAAACCAGAGAGTGCCGCGCTAGTGGCGGCTCCGATACGGAACGAATGTGTTCCGTAACCGGAGGGATCCATGCCCACCTGGGCCATCGCCCTGGATACCAGCGCCCAAAATTGGAAACGGGTCAAAGGGGTGCCGTCCCAATGCCTAAACAGGTACCCCTGACTTGACCCCCGCAGGCCACAATAAAGCTGTAGGGCGGCCACCGGACACACTGACTGGTCGGTGGCCGCACTAAGTTGGATGGTAACCCCTCTGCGCAGCTGATCCGTCTTAGACCGCCTTACTACAAGGGACACCCCCCCTTGTCTAAAGGCCAGATCAGCATACTGGAAGGCTCGGAGCGAAGTGTCAGCCTGAGAAGAAGCCATGGCCTCGCTGACCCGAAGGGCCCCAAAAAACATGACACAAGCCGCTGCCCTAAAAAGACGGGCCTCGTACAATGAGGAACACAGACTGTCAAAAACCACGTTGATTAAAGACAGCTGCTCCACCGTCAGAGCCTGACGAGTGTCACCAGGGGCCCCCGCTTGCTCCCTAAGCCAGCCTTCCAGCATCTTCCGGATGCGAAAGTCACCCGAAAGATCTGCAAACCCCCCCGCCTTGGACAGAAAGGCGAGGCCGGCTAACCGGGACCGGATCGTCCTAACTGACAGGCCACGCTGCCTAAGTTGGACGCAAAACTCGGCCAAATGCTCTACAGGGACAGGCCAACTAAGCTGGTAACCCCTGCCCTGCCTAAACTCCCCAAACTCCTTACCTGCACGCTGGTATGCCCTGAGGGTGCCGGGCTCTACAGACAAGGAGATTGCCCGGGATGCCTCGTCTCTCCACCACTCTGGATCCCTCCCAGACTCCAGAGGTGGCTGGGGAACGCTTCTGGCAATTCTCGGGCCCACGGGGCCAGGGTCCGAAACCTGGACAACTGACCACGGGATAAGGCATCAGCAACCCCGTTATCTAACCCGGGGACATGCTTAGCCAAAAACAATGCGTTTAGAGACAAGGACCTGTGCACAAAATGGCGGACAAGCCGCATGACCCTGTCGCTCTTTGAGGACAGGGCATTCACCACATGGACAACCGCTAGGTTGTCACACCAAAAGTGCACGGTCTTGTCCCTAAACTGCTCCCCCCAAAGCTCTAAGGCCACTATCAAGGGGAAGAGCTCCAAGAACGTCAGGTCCTTAACCAACGAAGAGGCACTCCATTCCGGAGGCCATGCCGACCAGCACCACTGGTCACCTAACACCACCCCGAAACCACAAGTCCCCGCGGCGTCAGAGCAGAGCTGCAACTCAGCTTCCAAAAGAAGCTCGTGCCTCCAGAAAGACAAACCATTAAACCTAACCAAAAAATCCCGCCACACGCCGAGATCAGCCCTGACCCCAGCGCCAAGGCGGGTACGATGATGGGGCAAACGGAGCCCCTTCATCGCATCATACAACCTCCTGGAAAAAGCCCTACCAGGAACCACTACCCGACAGGCAAAATTAAGAATGCCTGCCAATTCCTGAAGCTGCCGTAGGGTCACCTTCCGGCAGCCCAGCACCTCATCAAGCTTCCGCTTAATCTTAAGCAACTTCTCTAGGGGCAATCTGGAAGATTGCTCCTCTGAGTCCAATTCAATACCCAGAAAGGTAATCCTGGTGGCGGGGCCTTCGGTCTTCTCAGAGGCTAAAGGCACCCCCAATTGAGCACAAAGGGCTTCGAAGTCCCGCATCAGAGCGAAACATTGCTCCGAATGCGCAGGCCCCGCCAACAGGAAATCATCGAGGTAGTGAACGACAGTACCCAGACCACTTTGCCTCCTGAGCGCCCATTCCAAAAAGGTGCTAAAACTCTCGAAAAGAGAGCACGAGACAGAGCAACCCATGGGCAAGGCTCTGTCCACGTAATAACCCCCCTCGAAACGGAAGCCCAACAGCCCAAAGTCGTCTGGGTGTATGGGGAGGAGCCGGAATGCCGACTTAATGTCGCATTTACCCATAAGGGCTCCCACCCCACACTTCCTAACCATAGTCACGGCTGCGTCAAAGGACGCATACCGGACTGAACACAGCTCGTCAGGAATGAAATCATTCACTGACTCCCCTTTTGGAAAAGACAAATGGTGAATCAACCTAAATTCACCACTCGCCTTTTTGGGGACCACACCTAAGGGAGACACGCGAAGATTCGGGAAGGGCGGTTCCGGGAAAGGCCCGAGGACCCTGCCCTCGGCCACCTCCTTCCGAATCTTCTCCCTAACAATGTCTTCATGACCAACAACCGACCTAAGGTTGTCAGACATGAAGGCCCTCCTAACACCCAGGTAAGGGATCCTGAATCCCTCCGAAAAACCTAGCAAGAGAGCGGCCGCTCTCGAGCGAGGGTGGTAGTCACCCAACCAACCCTCAAGCACCATTAAATTAATTGGGCTGGGCCCCTTTTCCCCCAGCAGGTGGGGGAGGCTTTGGGGGACCCGAGCCTTTCTTTTCAATCCCCTTCTTGGGGCGGGGGCACACGGCTGCGGAATGGTTCCCCCCACAACTCCCGCAGGCGTGCCGAAACCTGCAAATGGGACGGAAACACGCCCCCTTTGCAGCGAACTTGTGACACACCAAAGAGGCCCCTTTTCCAACGGCACCCGCCACAGCCTTGGCCGGTGCGGGCGTCGCGGGCTCCTCTTCCATAAAGTGACCGCTATTGGTCCTATCGCAGCCCTCCTTCCCTGACATATGCGTGGCCTGGAACCACAGGTCCGGAACCACCATATCCCAAGGCAAGTAGGGGTCATGGGCAATACGCATCCTGAACCCCTTGTCGTAATGCCTCCATATGGTGCCCCCATATTCAAAATGGGCCCTCGCTATAAGGTCGATGTACTTCAGCAAGGCAGCGGCCCTACCCGGCTGCCTCTGAATTACCACCGACGCAAAGGTCAGAAAGGCGTACAGCCACGAGCTGAAGCACTTTGTGACCTTTGTTTTCTTAACCTTCTCCCCAGGGACCACCTCCTTGTCCTGTTTAGGGACCTCCCTGTTTAAAATGGAGAAAAGGTCAACATACTCCCCCCGCCAGATTGCCTCCTTAACTGACGGGTGAAGATGGTACCCTAAAGGCGTCGTGGGCAACCCACAAGGGATGGCCCCAGGCTTGATGCTGGCGAACGGGTCCCACACCGTGGTGGCCCCCGAGCCCAGCACCCCAAGCCCAGGTGGATACATAAAAGGAACCGGTGGCATAATGGCCGGTGGAGGAGGGATCCAACCCCCCACCCCCGCCCCGGTTGGGGCAGGTACCCCAGGCGCCCCCACCGGCGGAGCCGGCGGGGCCCAGACCTGTCCACAAGTGCCTGCAGCGTTCCCCATAAAGCTGTTGCCACCCCCCAATGTGGGCGAGATGAACCCGGGACCCTGCACGGGAAGGAGCGGAGATGTGCCTACGTGTGGTGCAACCTCACCTGCCCCGTAAGGGGTAGAAGCCATCCACGGTGGGCCCATCCTTGTTGGGCCCTGGAACGATGACCACTGCCCCGACTGGGCCATCTGCCCGGTGTGGGCCGTCTGCCCGGTGTGGGCCATCTGCCCGGTGTGGGCCATCTGCGCGTTGTGGGCCACTTGCCCTTCTGGGGTTGACTCCTCTTCGGGGTCGGTGCCCCATGCTGCGGTGGCAGTCGAGGGAAGCCCCTCCGGGCCTGCACCCGACCGCCACCTCTCCAATTCATCCAGCCGCTCCAAGACCCTAGACCAGGAGAGAGAAGGGGACATCTCGGGTTGAGGGACCGTGGGTATAACCCCCCCCCGCTGGGATCCCCCCCGGGGGCCCCTCTGCCGCAGCCCAAGCCCGGGCAGACAGCCTGGCAGCCCTCCTAGGCCGCACCACTGGATGGGTAGGGAGGGCCTGAGCTTGCCTCCTCTTAGGGGCCATCACCTGAACTGGGGTCTATTTTTCAACAAAAGAAAGGAAAGAGGGCGTGACCATCCCCCCCAAAGTACCCTGCACCCCTTAGGCAAGGCCTGCCTTAGACAGCAGGCCTCAGCAGTGCAGACCTCCCAGGAGGCGAATCCACCCCCCTCCCAACGGGCAGCAAGGCCCACCACCAGGCCTTTATGCCCAGGCCAAGGCCCCCCGGCAACAACCGCGGGCCCGCGAGGCCACCAGAAGGCGGCACCCCCCCACAACACCCAAACAGGCAATGGGGCTCCAAACCGGAGCGGAGCCCAGCCGATGCTGGCTCCGCTGTGAAGTAAAAGGCTTTCCGCAGGCCTGCATGCCACAAAATGGCGCCTCGCACGAGGTCGCCAACAAAATGGCCGCCGCGAGCAGACGAACGAACGTCTGCACAGCTACAGCAGTCCGGGCGAAAAGGGAGAGCCCCGGGCCTGCTCGCCCTTATATAGGGCAAGCAGGCCCCGCCCGGACCAATCAGGGCCTGGCCAATCAGGCCCTGATCTCCCGAGCGAAGTCTCGCATCGCGAGACTTCGCCCGGGATCCAAAATGGCGGCTGCCATGAGGGACCGTGTCTCCCGGTCCCTCCAGCAAAGCCTGCCTGCCGGGTAAGTCCGGTGCTGCCCTTTCTGGGAGCTTGGAGAGGGAATAAACCACTTTGCTGTGGTGACTCCCTTGCGCTGCCTCCCATACACCCGGCACGAGGTTGCGTCCTGGAACATTTGGGTGCCGAAAGGCAAAAGAGGGTGCTTCATCCCAGATGGATCAACTCAGTTTCAGCCAAAACGAGGAGTCACCACAGCGAAGGAAAGGCACCGGCTACAAAGCGAGCGAGTGAGCGAGAGGAGAGGGAAGCCCTTCAGCATGGGAAGGAAGAGGAAGTAGGTAGCAGCAGCAGCCGCCTTTCGGTCAAAGGAGCGGGAGGTTCCCCCCTATCGCTTGCCTGAGTTTTTCTCTCTGGCGCAGTGTATGGAAGGCATGTACTTCTCCTCACTGCCTCAGAATCCCTTTTTTTTTAACCCTTAAAGTTTTGGATTTTTTAAAAATTCTCCTCCCCTCACTTTCTTCCTTCAGCAGCGACTGTCCTCCTCTTCTTTCTCCTCCTCCTCCTCCCACCCAAATTCTGAGCTTTTATTTCTTTCCTAATGGGTTTGCATGCATTATTTGCTTTTACATTGATTCCTATGGGAATACAAACTTTTCTACTTAAGAACATGGTCACGGAACACACCAAGCTACAAGAAATAAATTGGAATCACTCTATAATATGTAAACAGATATATTGCTCTTGGGTTAAGTGGACTATACAAGAAATACCCCCAATTTGGTGGTGTGTATGTCGGGGTGGTGGGCACAATTCACTACGCACTGTTTTATGTTGTGTGATGTTAAATTGTTAAAAATCAATAAAAAATATTTTTAAAAAAAAAGAACATGGTCACGGAACTAATTAAGTTCTTAAGTAGAGGTACCACTGTATTTCACTGACAAGAGACTATCTGTAGCATGTACAGTACTTCAATAGTAGATGTTAGTATATAAATACACACCAAGCTGAATTAGGTACCCAAATGCTAATTTTGCAAAACAATATAAAAAGGCCAACCATCAACATATACAGGTAAAACACATCCTGTTAGACTGTTTCTCAATCTCAGAACCTTTACGATGTGTGAGCTTGAACTCCCAGAATTCTCTAGCCAGCAGGTTGAGAAACATTGCATTTAGAGCAACAGTAAAATGTATGTTCATTCAATATCAACAGCAGAAATTGTCTAAAATATTTCCAAAATCAAAGCACTGTACAAAGTTAGCACCCACCCCTCTCCTAAAATAATGAAATATTTTGAGAAATATTTTTAAAGGGCAGAATATTATATTTCCCCTAAAACAGAAATAGAAATCTTAAGGGAGACAGAAACTTAGCTCCAGCTTCCTGCCCCCAGCAGATATTTGGTGTCCATTAAGAAAGACTGGACCATCCTATCTACAATACAAAAGACCTTCAACTCCAGGGTGATGGGATTAAGATATAATAGGATTATCTAGCAGCAGAGTTCACCACATTGCAAAATCACCTGGGGACATTGCATCACCCTCCAGGCTTCAACCAAACTTCTCAGACAATCTACAGGGTTAGCTATGATCCCTACAGCAGCCAATAGAATACATGTTCTCGCACAGGAACAGGAAGCTCAAGTTCAAAGATCAAAAGAAGATATAAATATCCCTGACTCTCTACTTCATGTGATCAGCTGCCCAGAACCACCCATTTGCTCCTTCTTCTTCAATAAATGGACCCTCTTTCCAATCAGTCTCCAGCCTCCATTTTGTCTCCAGTGCCTTTCTCCCACCTTGGAACTGAACCAGATGGATATTTCTTCAAGAGCACTCAATTGCCCAATGAAACTAGGTGTTGCTGATGCCTGACATAGTTTTTAGGACAAAGTGACCCAGCAGAGAGGTTCCTCCTTGGCTAATTGCTCCATGGGAATTTTGACTAGGCACATCACAATGTGGCCACCCAAGGTATCTGAGGCCAGGCTGGTACATGCCAGTTGAGGTGCTCCAGGGTAGCCAGTCTTTTTCTACAATCCCCAAGAACTCTTGTCTGCATTCCCTAAAACGTATTCAAGCCACTGAAAAACAACTACAGGTAGTCTTCTGAGCACAAAGTTTCTGTTGGTAAGTGAGACAGTTGTTAAGTGAATTTTTCCTGAATTTACAATCTTTATGATCATGAGACAGAGCAACGGTTATAAATATAAGTCAGTTGCCAAGTATCTGAAGTATTCTTATCATGTGACCATGGGGATGCTGCAATGGTCGTGCATGCAAAAAATGATCCTAAGTCACTTTTTTCAGTGTCATGATTACTAAATGAACTATTGCAAACCAACCTACCATATTTTTCAGAGTATAAGACGCACCTTTCCCCCCTAAAAGAGGTTGAAAATTTGGGTGCGTCTTATAGTCCAAATGTATTTATTGTTATTATTATTTATTAGATTTGTATGCTGCCCCTCTCCGCAGACCTAATGATGTGCTAATTCACTAGCTAAGCAATCTTCCCTTTGCCTGTTTTTCTCATTCTCATTTTCGAAACTGTTTTTTATCCCTAATCAGGGGATGAAAAGCAACCACATAAACTCAAAACCAGCAAACTAATGTGCTGAACCTGACCAGACTAAGGACTAGCCAAATGAATGCCTGGTAGGTAGATTATTTTTCCCTATTTTCCTCCCCAAAACTAAGGTACATCTTATACTGTACTCTGAAAAATACAGTATATAAGCAAAAAAAAGAAAGAAAATTGGTGCAATAAACCACCAAAATCATCAGGCCTTAATGTATTAATGGGTAATTCTTGATTGTAACCATTTGTTTAGCAACTGTTCAAAGTTACGACAGCACTGAAAAAAGGACTTATAACCAGTCCCCACACTTACAATGGCTGTAGCATCCTCATGGCCCTAGGATCAAAATTTGGGCGCTTGCAACTGGCATGTACAGTATTTACAATGGTTGCAGTGTTCCAGCATCATGTGATTGCCATTTGTGACCTTTCCAGATGGCTTCTGATTAGCAACACCCAAGAAGGAAGCTTGATTCACTTAATGGCTATATGATTGACTTTTGCAATTGAACAATTGTGGTAAAAAAAAATCACAAAAATCAGGCATGACTCACTTAACAATGGTGTTGCTAAGCAATGGAAATTCTGGTCCCCGTTGTGATTATACAGTATCATTAAATTTATTAAAAGTAAACCAAAAAACCCCCCCAAACCTATGAACAGAAAGTCCTAGCAATTTTGGATGCCTTTAGATTACCAACTTTCCTTCCATTGATTAATATTTTAGGGAAGGGGAGAATATGGAGACTTTGGCCACAAGAAAATGGACCTGAAGCTGTTTAGGGATTTATAAATCAACATAAGTCAACTTGTATTCTATAACCAATACAGGCTGCTACAAATGGACACGTCTTTCTCATATACACCTCATTGCAGTAATCTAGACATAACATTATCATAGATTATAAGAATTGAAAAGGCCAAGTCCAAACAGTAGGAAAGTATTTTTTTTGGTCCTGGTTAAAGTTTGGCTAAACTTGGTCAGTCATCATTTCTAGTCTCTGCTGCAACCAGGTGCCCATTAGCAAGAATATATCCAGAAGTATACCTAAATTAAATACCTGTTCCTTCAAACCTATGCAACTCCTTTCTGAAAAGACCATATTATGATCTCATGGATTTGGAATCTACTGCTAGCCAGCTGTAACATTTCCAACATCTTAACCAAAAAAGGAGATATTATTATTATTTCCAAAACTGTAGGGTCCAGGAACAGTTTCTTAATAAGAACTTTCATGGCATTGGTACAGGCCCATATTTTAAAATGACAGTGATATGCTTCACAAACATACTGGTTGGGGAATTCTGGGAGCTGAAGCATCTTAAAGTTGCTGAGGTTGAAGAAACTGTTCTAAGGCAAACTGGATGGGCTAAATGTCAGTTTTGATTTAAATTTGTCCAGCTCTTTGCCTGTGTTTGCCAACGGAACATGTTGCCAAGTTTAGAGCCATGTTTATATGCAATTTTGTTTAGAAAAGAAAAAAACCCACATATTTTCACTTACAAAAATAAGCAGAGTTATACATTCATGCATGAAGTAGCACAGAAATTTAAAGTTAAGCCATCAGCTTCAATTCCTACATTCTGTCTACAGCATTACTTTTTAATGAATTTGCTTATATGCACTTTCTCTTGGGTTTGTTTTTTCTTATTTTCTGCAAATAGGGAGAACTCTAAAGTTTCTTCCTGCAATCTTCAAATGCTATTAAAGCTAGAAAATTGTTTGTGTTAGTAATGGAAGAAAAATAAGGTGAGGGGTTGGGGTGAAGAAGAGATTATAGCTCCCGTATGTATCAACATCAGAAAATATAAATCATCAAAAGAAAGGACACGACTTCTGCTATAATTGGTAATTTTCAAGCGGGAGACACAGCTAATTCACATAATAACACTATATTTGTTTGACAGAGGATGCAGAATACTCGTTCTGCTGTTTTAAGATAAGAAGTTGACTGTCAGTATTAAGAATTTAAAAGTTTGTAGCTTACTACACCTGAATCATCACTTTTAGAATTATCCTTAACCTGCAGAGAAAGAAGGCTGGGATTGTAAAATCAGAGGAATTGTAGTCTCCAACAAATATAAAAACAGAATCTGATCCTATTTCCATGATGTAAAATTCAAGACCAGTAGTATGAGTTGAATTCCCATACTTGCAATTGTCTTAATTCTTTGCTTAGATTGAAATATGTTTTCTTTAATTTTAAATCTCTCTGCCTTTGTTTATCATAATCTTTCCATATGCTCTACAAAGTAGCTGGAATTGTAGAAGGAAAAACAGATGAAATCACTCTCACCAAGTCCTTTTGCAGCTATTAAAGTAATCAGAGCCTACCCCTTCTGCATCAAATGGGGAAGCAATCACTACACATTATGTTTAGAAACTAAAGCTTTACCAAAGGGCGCCTGCACTTAGGATGGGAAGCATCAAAAATGCACAAAATTAAGATACTCTCCAGATGAATTACATTGCTGTATGAATGCAACTCACTGCGTCCTACAACTTGTTACCTCTGTAATAATTTACTCTTTATGATTTAATATATGGGTGACATCTTGTTTTTGTTTTGATCTAAAAAGCCACTTATTTTGGAAAATCCAAAACTTCACCTGTTCCCTATCTATTTTAAGAAGAAAATAAACTAATAGCTATAATGGCTTTGTCATCTCTTTAAAGAATCTGATTAAGTTTTCAAGCATACCTGCAGCTGCTGAGCTGAACCCTGTTAAATTTCAGACATATATATAGAGTGAGTATTTTCCAAAGAATCTTTCACATTTACTTTTTTTAAAAACAAGATACTGCCTTTTGGATAATTGAATTGTCAACATTTATGAATACAGCAAATACAGAGTTAAGTGGCAGTACATAGGCAATCTTGTCAGATTTTTTAAAAAGTTAAGCAGGTCTTTGTTGCAAAGATGATGCAATGGTCATAAGTGTGAAAAATGATTGTAAATCACTTTTTCAATGCTGTTGTAATTTTGAAACAAAATGAAATTGTTGTAAGGCACTACATGAATTGTTGTAAATCAAGTATTACCTTTCTTAGAAAGCATAAGAACTAACTGCCACACCAATCCTATCATTGCCATTCTGCATTATGTTGAAAAACATTGTAGTTTTGTTCACATTATACGTTGCCATAGAAATCTATTAAGAAATGTACACTCCCTAGCATAGGGGTCTGCTTAGATCTGGCCAGGTGGAACAACCCTGATGTGGCCCTCAATAAAATTGACTTTGACATCTCTGCCCTAGCATGTAACATGGTCCATTTTAAACATCTTGAGTCGCATTGTATTGCCTAAATTTGGTTACACAGTATAAGGGTATTCTCACCTGGCATACCCAGCAATCAGGTATTGCAGTTTAGACTCCCACAAATCCTAAGGTTACAAATGGAATGGGCGGGCCCCATTACTCAAGGACTACGTATAAATGTTAAAGGTCCCTGGAGATATTGGAGTCCTTCAGTCTTGGATTTGAAAAGCCATAGTGTGATGTCTGTAAACATTGCAAGACTTGGACCAACAGGGAGAGATACTTAGGGACAATGATACAAGTAGCAAGATCAAAGGAATCAGATGTGGCAGATACTCCTCCAATGTTCAATGACTAGTGTTAAGTCTGTATATAACCAATGTAAAACTCTGTAAAAGAAAATACCTTGTAAATACTGTTTAAACTATGAATAAACCTTGGCCGCGTCTGATTGGCTAAGACGCACGGCCGTTTCTTTTAGGCGCGAGCCTTAAACGTATAAAAAGGGCTGTTCTGACACTGACAGCTCAGATGCGTTCCTTGCTGAAGTCACTTTCGAGAGAGCTGAATAAACGGAACCATCTTGCACTCCTGTCTGAGTCTCATTTATTTCACTGGCGACGAGAGAACGAAGAATCCACGAGTCAAGCATGAATCACCTCCAGATCGGCCGGGCTCCCGACTACTTCGACCCCGAGAAGTCGTCTTGGGACGCCTACATGGCGAAATTTGAAATCTTCCTAGAAGCGGCAGGAATGGGAGAAGCTGAAGACGACAGGAAGCGGGCGATCTTCTTGAACTATTGCGGGACTGAGATTTTTGACCTCGTCCAAACGCTTACCGACCCGCTTCCAGCTAAATCCGTTCCGTGGGACGACCTCCAAGCAAGACTGGCAAACCACTTCAAACCAACGAAGCCTGCCGTAGTCTACAGACAT
Organism: Erythrolamprus reginae; assembly: GCF_031021105.1. Classification (NCBI taxonomy): domain Eukaryota; kingdom Metazoa; phylum Chordata; class Lepidosauria; order Squamata; family Dipsadidae; genus Erythrolamprus; species Erythrolamprus reginae. Next base: position 147,572,007 of record NC_091952.1, on the reverse strand, counting down.
CAATTTTCCAGGATGACCCAGCGTGAGTCTGAGACAATCAATCAATTCGCCACGAGACTTCGCACGGTGCTGTCAAAGTGCAAATTTGACAGCCCAGAAGCTCGCCTCACAGACGCTCTGATCTTTGGGATGAAGAATGCGACCGTCCGGAACAAAATCCTAACAGAGGACGACCCAACGCTTCAGTCAGTCATCAAGCTGGCTCAAACAGCCGAAGTAGCTGACGCGGCCGCCAAAGAACTCAAGGAACACGAAAAGAAAGACACCGTCTCCAAAATCTCCGTTGCTGTTTCCCGCGCCGAAACCACAGATGACCTCAGCCCAGCTGCCACGGACGACGACACCTGTCTCCTGCTGCCTTCCGAGCAAGCCAGACAACCCAGATACCAACGCCCCTCCAACCCATGCCCCGGTTGCCGAGGAAATCACCCACGACAGCGTTGCCCCTTCAGGGACGCCATTTGCCGCCGCTGCAATCGACGCGGGCACATCGCCGAGGCTTGCAGAGCGCCCCTTCCAGAGGAGTCCTTCTCTACACCCCGCCAACAACGTTTCAACAACCAGGCACAACAACCGCGAGACAACAAATTTTCCAGAGGCTTCAATCGCAGAAACGACTCTACCGCTAACCGTGACTACGCACGAGGTAAAGCACAAACTTACGTAAATTGCGCAACTGCTAAAGGAGGGAACAAGATTATCATCTCACTACTTTTAAATAACAAACCTTGTAACCTAGAATTAGATACAGGCTCTAAGCATTCTATTATGCCTTGGGACAAATTCAAAATGTATATGCCAAATTTTCTTAAAACTGATTTTGTTAACTCAACTTTAATAATAAGGGATTTTCAAGGTAATGTCATACCTGTTTGGGGGAAAGTAGAGGTGCCTGTGAAATTTAAAAATTGTGAATATTTTCTTCCTCTGATTGTGGTTGAGGGAGCCAAACACTCCCTCCTGGGGTTAACATGGATGTCTCCTTTGGGAATTGAAATACTGGGTCTTTGTCATGTAAATGCTGAACCTGATATTCCTAACTTTATCCAAGAATTTCCTGAGGTTTTCAGCCCTACTTTGGGCACCTATAATGGGGCCCCTATCTCCTTCTCTCTAGATCCCAAGGTACCCCCAGTCAGACTTAAGCCTCGCAGGGTACCCCTACCACTATTGCCTAAACTAGACATCCAACTGGACAAATTGATTGCCCAGGGCATCTTAGTCCCTGTAGAACAAGCGCCATGGGAAACCCCCATTGTCACTCCAGTTAAACCTGATGGCTCCTTAAGGGTCTGTGCAGACTACAAAGCCACTATCAATAAGGCCCTTCAACACCATCCATACCCAATCCCAGTGGTCCAACAATTGCTTCATTCTTTGGGGGAAGGGAGAGTATTTTCGAAAATCGACCTGGCACAGGCATACCAACAGCTTCCGGTCGATGAGGCCACATCCCTGGCCCAGACCATAGTGACCCATAGGGGTGCTTTTAGGTGCACCCGCCTGCAATTCGGGGTCAGTACCGCCCCAGGTATTTTCCAAAGTTTCATGGAACGATTATTGGCAGGTATAAAAGGAACCTCCCCATATTTTGACGATATATTTATATCAGGGAAAAACCAAACAGAATTAAACATGCGCATCAGAGAAGTATTGGCTAGACTGCAAGCTAAGGGGTTAAAAGTAAAACCAGACAAGTGTGTATGGGGAGCAAGTAGCATAGAATTTCTGGGCTATAGAATAGACAGTGAGGGAATACACCCCACAGCAGACAAACTAGAGGCCATAACCAAAGCACCCGAGCCAAATAATAAGACAGAACTCCAAGCATTTCTGGGCCTCCTTAATTTTTATTCTGTCTTCCTTAAACAGAAGGCAACGGCAGCAGAACCACTACACCGACTGCTGCAGAAGGGAGTTCCCTGGACCTGGGGCACAATGGAGCGCGAAGCTTTTCATAAAATAAAACAGTTATTGACCTCTAAAAGCGTAGTGGTTCAATATAGCTCAACTTTGCCAATAAGGCTCACGTGCGACGCTTCGGCGTATGGGGTTGGCGGGGTATTAGCTCACATAATGCCAAACAATACAGAGGCCCCCATCGCCTTCTTTTCTAAAACATTGTCCATGGCAGAGAGAAACTACAGCCAATTAGACAAAGAGGCATTGGCCCTAGTCTCTAGCGTTAAGAAATTCCATTATTATCTCTGTGGGAGGAGTTTTGAACTAATAACAGATCACAAACCCCTGCTTGGTCTTCTAGCTGCCAATAAACCAACTCCTCCCTTCATGTCCCCTAGATTAATAAGATGGGCCCTTTTCCTGTCAGGATACCAATACCATCTAACACACAAGGGGGGAAAATCAATAAATCATGCTGACGGGTTAAGTAGATGCCCCATGCCCGAGTTAGTCTCAGATCCAACCCCCACAGAGGATGTCTTACTAACATTCATTTCAACTAGCCATTCAGAAAGGGTGGAGAATGTTAAGAGCAGGGGTCTTCAAAATTGGCAACTTTAAGGCTTGTGGACTTCAACTCCCAGAATTCTCCAGGCAGCTATGCTCTAGCTTTGCTGACTGGAGAATTCTGGGAGTTGAAGTCCACAAGCCTTAAAGTTGCCAAGTTTGGGGACACCTGGTTAAGAGTTTGGAGTTCTCTTCACCTGGTTGCTCCTGACTTTAACTTTCAACTGTCAGTGTGAAGCTTTTTGTTACAGAAAGAAAACTTTAGGATTACTCTGCAATTTGTAGGCCCCAACACTTCAGAGATTTTTATACAGTCATGGTAGAATTCATGCTTCTTATTTCTCCCTCACTTTGCACTGGTGAAAATAGGGTGAGAATGAGAAATTATGTATAATGTAGGATGTAGGCTCAGGTTCGTGCTGCGATGTAGCCCACACATGAGGGTGAGGTGAGCATGACAATGTAGTGTTTGAAGGCTGCCTGTCACAAAGTTAAAGAACATGCACTGAGTTCACAACCACACCTAACTTCAACAACCCATCATCAACTTAATTAGCTTTTTTGCTGATGGCTTGTTTGGGTATGACTGTCTCTTTTGGAAATTTTGACTCTAATGTGATTCATTCATTTTTGATCTCTGTTCCCTGGAGGGGAGGGGAAACCCTGTAAGACATTCACAGAATTATCCCAACAACCAGTTTTTCCAATTCCACTATGAATAATTGCAGATATTTTGTTCCAGAAATGTAACATGCCATGTGTATAGAATCAGTCCAGCATGGTATCACTCTAGATTTCCCATGACGTCCGAGTCATATCCCAATATACTTTAATTTATAACTTGCAGGCAAGAGATGCATCAAATTACCTAAATTACCTAAATGTTCAACAACAGTTTCCTGTGAAGTTTCCTGTCATTTCACACATAATCTTGATTATTAGTGACATAGTCTACTAAAGAAGATTTCAGCTGTTAACCTTCTCAGGTAAGCCAGTCAGGAAACAGGACTACGTGAACTAATTCTATTTTATTGTAAGATTACATTTAATAGAACCTTGCAAGTCAGAAGGCACAAACGTCCTACTGCCACTTTTAACTGCTTTATCAATTAGGGTGCTTCTTTCTAAGTTCCTTCTCTGACAATTATGCCATAGGGGGCTCCTGCCTTTTTTATCTGATTGTTTTCTAGGCAGCATCTCTTCCTTCCTTTCCTCAAGATCATCCACACATTCCATTACAGCACCTTATGTTTATATTGTATACTGCCAGCCTTAATAAGAGGAACCATTTGTTGTATCTTCCAAAGAACAGCCTTCAATTTGGAAAACTGTCCATTCTACCTTCAGTTTAAAGATGAAGGTTGTAAGAATAGAAAGCAGCAGAAGCTGATTAATTGCCTATCAGTAAGGTGTAGGCAGCAAACCTACACAGCACATAGTTCACTTGGGGAAAGTCTTCCCAACTGCACTTAAATATACTATATTCTTACTCAAATGATACTAATTAATTTTAAATTCATATTTAAACACATATAAAGTTTATGTAAATAATATGTAAAATTCTTTAGGGTTTTAGTGATGCATAACTGGCAACTCTAATCCTCTTTTTTCTCTATATTGTCTAAATCTTTCAATAAGTTTAATCAGAATTATATACTAATAATAATAATGATGGTGGTGGTGGTGGTGGTGGTGGTGATGATGATAATAAAGCTTTGCACGGGCAGTTCCTCAACAAGATTGAAGGAAAAGTTGATAAGGAGAAGAACTGTTTATGGCTCACTAATGAAACACTGAAGAAGGAGTCAGGAGGTTTGATTCTTGCAATCCAGGAGAAAGCTATCAGAACAAATACAGTTAAGGCCAGGATTGAAAAATCAGCTGATGACCCAAAATGCAGACTTTGCAAGGAAGCTGATGAAACAATTGATCACATTCTCAGCAGCTGCAAGAAAATCCACAGACGGACTACATGGTCCAGATGCTTCATTGGAACCTGTGCCACAACTACCATCTACTAGTGGTAGAAAACTGGTGGGATCATTAAACCCGAGAAGGTACCGTAGTTAAAAAGAAGCATGCCAAAATACTTTGGGACTTTCGAATTCAAACTAACAAGGTTTTGGAACACAATACACTCACGATTGTGGAAAAGAAAAAAGTGTGACTCATTGATGTCGCCATACCAAGTGACAGCCAAATTGATGAAAAACAACAAGAAAAACTTAGCCAATATCAGGATCTTAAAATCAAACTACTGTACAACGACTCTGGCATAAACCAGTATAGGTGGTCCCAGTGGTAATCAGCACACTGGATGCTGTGCCAAAAGACCTCAGCTGACTTTTGAAAATAATAAACACTGATAAAATCATGATCTGTCAGTTGCAAAAAGCCACTGTGCTTGAAACTGTGCACATTATACAAAAATACATAACAGAGTCCTAGATGTTTGGGAAGTGTTCGACTTGTGGTATTGTGAAACGAAATCTCATTTGCTGTGTATTACTGTTTTTTGTGTATAAAACAACAACAACAGAGTTGGAAGGGACCTTGGAGGTCTTCTAGCCCAACCCCCTGCTTAGGTAGGAAACCCTACACTACTTCAGACTATGATTATCCAACATCTGCACAGTGCACATCTGCAAGATCCCTCTCACAGTTACTACTGTTGAGCAAGGTACCGCATATACTGTACCTGTGCCTTTTGTTTTTCTTGCCTAAATGTAAAACCTAACTTTTTTCACCACTGAATTTCATTTTGTTTGATAGTGCCCAATGTTCAATGTCAAGATTCTTCTGTATCTTCTGAAGTGTTGGCTATTCCTGCCAGTTTGGTGTCATCTGAAAATTTGATGAGTTCCCCATCTCCTCGTTGTTGTTGTTGTTGTTGTTGTTGTTATTATTATTATTATTTATATTTGTATGCCGCCCCTCTCCGTAGACTCATCCAAGTCATTGATGAAGATGTTGAAGATATAGTATTATAATAAATCATTCCTTTGAATATTATTCACTAAGGCTACACAAAAATCCATATCTGAAGGGCTAAGTGTGATGCAGAGTTTGCACTGGTGTGCATATAACATCTGTTCAGGAACACTTTAAAGCAACTGCATATTTTCTTAAACATCAGCTGCTGAGAGTAGTTATGCAAATGCACGAGAAGGTACAATAGTTTTAAGGAGTTCCTGAAAACTGTGGTATGTATGCCCACACACATGGCAAATGATTACTTTGATCTTTGAAACTATCAATCAGTGAATTTATAAAGCTGCTACTTTACAAAACATGATAGTGATTGCTTTACCGCTTTACCTTGCTAACATTATAAAATAGTAAATACAGTGATACCTCATCTTACAAACTTAATTGGTTCCGGGACGAGGTTCTTAAGGTGAAAAGTTTGTAAGATGAAACAGTGTTTCCCATAGGAATCAATGGAAAAGCGATTAATGCGTGCAAGCCCAAAATTCACCCCTTTTGCCAGCCAAAGTGCCCATTTTTGCACTGCTGGGATTCCCCTGAGACTATCCTCCATGGGAAACCCCACCTCCAGACTTTCGTTGCCAGCGAAGTGCCCATTTTGCGCTGCTGGGATTCACCTGCAGCATCACAAAAACGGAAGTCCAGAGGTGGGGTTTCCCATGGAGGGTAGCCTCAGGGGAATCCCAGCAGCACAAAAACGGGTGCTTCGCTGGCAACAGAAGTCCAGAGGCGGGGCATCCAAGCGGCAGCGGTGGGTTTGTAAGGTGAAAATAGTTTGTAAGAAGAGGCAAAAAAATCTTAAACCCCGGGTTTGTATCTCGAAAGGTTTGTATGATGAGGCGTTTGTAAGACGAGGTATCACTGTATTATTTATCATAGAAATCTACAAACATTTCCATTAAAACCATGTATAAACAGATGATGTAACTTGGTATCACATGCTAGTATTCATTCATATTTTCCCAGTTTTGACATACTAAACCAAACCTTTATTTTTCAGTTTTTAAATAGCATGTCTACTATTTTTCATTCATAATACTCATTATTTCAGGAGAACAGGTGCTCAATAAGTAAACCATTTTTACAAAGACAGAGCTCCACAAACAAAAGAATTCTCAAGATTGCAGCTTGAAAAGCCACAAAGATCTGGGCAGGTCCAACGCCCTCCTGCATGTTTGTAGGACTGCGCGTGTGCCAACTTGGCAGAAAGAAGTGCAGTGTTCTGGTGTTTCTCTCAAGGTCCACTCTAGGAGTGGAAACAAAGATGAGCTGTGATTGGTCGCCCCATTTGACAGCCGACTATAAAAAGAAGCTGTCAAATGGTGATCTTCTCTGAGATAGCTTGTTAATAAATATTAATGTGTTTGCTTCTAACATTGTCTCACCTCAGTTATTACTCCAAGCCTGGCTCACCCGACAGAGCCATATTAGTACTTTTAATTGTATGATTTCTTGTCTTCCAATCACCCTTTTTTCTTCAATTTTCTGTTTGAAAGCAGCCTTTTCTTTACAGCTGTTTATCGCTGATAAATAAAGCTAAAATAGGCGCAACACCTCCATCTATTTTTACTCAAATTTAGCTCAGTTACTGTATGACTGACCAAAATATCAACATATTAAAGCTTGAGGGTTCACTCAAGACTCTGCTTTCTGGGCTACATTGCCTACCTTGTGAAAAAGAAACTCTGAAAAGTAAAAGAGGGAGTGGAATATTATATCTTCAAAGGCTCTGTGTAGCATAACAGCTTGCAGTCAGGCATGTTAGAATAATAGAGATGCTTTATGTCACCAAGTCCAGATATATCACCTTTAGGCACTACATTACTGATAAAATTCCATTTTTCCTGCTTATTTTACAATCCAACAAATTATTTTGTGACTTTTATAGATATGATTATATCTGGCCAGAGGTAAAAGCTCATGGCATAATTAATTTTGAATTAGACCTTATTTTATTTATTCCTTAGATCTGTTGAGGGTGCCCGATTCTAAAAGGACCCTGGGTAATTTACAATTTGTGCAATACATAGGTTTAAAATGCAACCTAGAAACCACAACTTTGCACAGCTGTCAGATGAGAACAGCCAGGTCCACATGTGAAAAATTCAATTAGCGGATTCATGGCTCATGGCTGCATACAGACTGATGGTTTGCACTTGGGTAATACTGGATAAAGCCCAACAGCACTCAAAATGGGTCAGGCTTTGCGCTCTTGTGCCCACATAGGAGATTCTAGACTAATTCCCATTTCTCTCCTTCCTCTAGCTCTGCCTATCTCTCTCCAATAACAGCTTACTCATTATTCCTCCAATGTACAATGTGAATCTGCTACAGAGGAGAAGCCATGTAATGAGAATAGCAATATCATTCCTTTCTCACCATGGCTTCATTTATTTTAAAAAAATAAAGAGAATGATTCATACTTGGTGTCATCATTTTCCTGCTAGCCCAAGATAATCTTAGGGACATTACAGTACCGTAAACAAGCATAATCTCCTTGTCCATAGCTGACTCAGAGAGAAATGCTGCTGTGCAAGAAGGCTGTCCGCTCTAAACATTTGACATTCTCACATCAGGTATCTAGTTTTCTTAAAGCTGGTAATCACACCTTTATCCTAGCTGATTTTCCTCATTTAACTTCAGGTGGGCTTCATGAGCCAGAGTTGACCCAGGATAAACTATGCAGCAGCATTTGCCAAAACATGATTTAAGTCTGGTAAACAAAGAAAGCATTAAAAAGGAACTCAAACTCACTCTGCCGTAACTCCCTCAGGTATAAGGTGGAAAGAAGGGAGACACAGTTAGGCTTTCAAAATTTCATTATTAAATGGTCTAGATCTAGTTACCTTGCCAAAGTAAAAGCTTTTCTAAACCTGGGTAAACCAATTTCCTGAGGTATGAGGCAGGCTTTAAAAAGTACCATATGTGCTGCTACATAGACAGTTTAGGACCTCTGCTTATATTAGTGTGACACACTACACCAAGAATGCACTGTTTAATGAGCAATGTCTATGGAGATTCTCAGCCATCCAGTTCATTGATTGTCCTTTTGCTTTTCAATTGTTTTTTTTAATGTTTTGTTTCTCATCTAAGAAGCCTCCAGAACTTCCAGAACTAAAGATGCTTGTTTTCCAAACAGTTTTAAATAAAAAACAAAATCCAGTTGCCTTTTGAAAAGTATATTTGAGACTTTAATAAGCAATGTTGTCTGATTGTATCCCTTCTTGTAGACAAAAAAATTGTAATTTATTTACAAGGAAGCTTCTAGAATAAGGGCCATAGTTACCGGGCAGCATCAATGGGATAAAGCACTTGAATTAGAAGAACAGCTTCAACTAGAAGGCAAACTTTAAGCGTTACACTTTGGCCTGTAACTTTTATTGTAGTTGATTCAAGACATAAGGATGCATTAGAGTCAAAGGCATCTGAAATGCTGCTTTGAGAAATTTGGACTAGACTCATTCCAAGCTGGGAAATGATCAGATTATCTGGCAAATTGACAAATCATAATAATTAACTGGGGTATCTTTAGAAAAGGAGATTGTTAATGGGGTTTAAATGGTCATCCATTCCCATTTATATCCGTATATACATTATTTTCTCAACTTTCTTCCCCTTGAGATATTGCCAGCTAAGATTGCAAAAGGCTGACACACTTTTTGATATGGAAAGTTCCTTCCAAATCCAGCACTGAACACAATTGTTTATATGTTCTTTGCAAATTGCAAAATATAATTTCCCCACCAAATGAAGAGACCATCCAAGTGTTCCTAGGATGCAACATGTGTCTATGTATTTGGAATCATGGAAATTCTCTACCAAGTATTTGTAACGAATCAGATTGGTCTTGTAAAATCACCATTCACATAAAGTCATATTGTGGTTTGTTTGTGGCTTATCATGATATGCCCAATTCCCCACTCTGTTTTAGAATGGATATATACATTATGTTAAGCAAAATCTTTTGACATTTATTCTTTACTGCATGTGTGGCCTAGAGGGACCTTTGCTTCATGTTTACCTTAAGCTCTCAAAACTGTCTAGAGTTTCTGGATGCTTGTAAACATTCAAGGTTAACTGCAGTGCATTATATTCATGTTGTAACTATCCCAGTTTTAATTGTACTTGAACTTGCTTCTAAATATACATTAAAGCAACTGAGATTTGAATTAAACACGATTACAGGTGAACAGTCTTGTTGTACTTGCTATTTCCAAATAAACCCAGTAACTCCTGTTAAGCCAGGCTGTATCTAAACAACTCATGGTAGAGATGGAAAAAAGGAAGCAAAATCACTTCCAGAAATCTGCTACAAATTATGTAGGGAAAAATCTCAAAGAAAGCTCATTTAATCAAGACTTTACAATTTATAACTCAAAGAGTGTCAACATCCAGTGTTTTAAATAAAACTGGAGGGCAGATGCTGTGTGTGTGTATGTCCAATTATTTTAGCCTGAGCTGAAATGACACACCTTTTTCCTATTCTTTTCACCAAACCTGTACCCCACTGCTTATTTATTGCAATAAACGAAAAGAGTATTCTATATTTTTGTCTATATTTATTTGAGACAAATGCATCCAGATCAGGGATGGGATGTCATGTTATGAGATTGCAAATAGACATCCATGTGCTCCCAATTCACTATAATTGAACAAATACGTTCAATGTCTATGTCCATGAATATGTTATTTTTATGTGCCATTATTATTCCATATTTTAGCACAATGTGTTACTACTTCATTGTCAATCTTTAAGGCCTACTTAAAGATTGACCAGATAAGATAAGGATAAGATAAGGCCAGATAAGATAAGGCCAGATAATGTTATTTATGGAAATCAATGCCAACCATACAGATTGCAGAGAAGCAACTAACTGCCAGAGCTTCAAGACAATGAACTACAGTTCCTGTGGAGAGAGATTTTTTTACAGAGATGGAAATCAAAGGGACATGATAAGTCAGCAGCTGTGAGGCCAATAATTTGATTGAAGTAGACTATTCAGAAGTGTTAACACCCTACACTAAAATATAAACAATGGCAAAATTTCTGACAGTCTCAAAATGAGTGAACAGTGCAGTCAGGACAGGTAGTAGGGAAAACAAGTAGAATGTTTGGCTGCATAGCTAGAGGTATAACAAGCAGGAAGAGGAAGATTGTGATCCCGCTGCATAGAGGGCTGGTGAGACCACATTTGGAATACTACTGTGTTCAGTTCTGGGGACCTCACCTACAAAAACATATTGATATAATTGAACGGGTCCAAAGACGGGCTACAAGAATGGTGGAAGGGCTTAAGCATAAAACTTATCAGGAAAGACTTAATGAACTCAATCTGTATAGTCTGGGGAACAGAAGGGAAAGGGGGGACATGATTGAAACATTTAAATATGTTAAAGGGAGGCGTGGGCTACTCCATTGCTGTCTGGTGTGCATGTGCTGTGCATAAGCACCAGCACGATTCCAGTAAAAATTACTGGGTTTTTTGCTTCCACACATGTACAGAAGTGAAGAAACCGGCAATTTTTCCTAGCTGAAAGAGATTTCGGCTGCTGCACATGCGAAGCAGCCGAATCTCGCTGCCGGGGCCTAGAGCAGCCAAATGCTGGGACAGGCGTGGGGAGCGGGCAGGGCAAAAGGTGGTGGTGGCTGCAGAGAGCCGCTGCCACAAGAGGTGTGGTGGGCAGGCAGGGAAATCTTATCCTCCCGCAAGATCCCACACAGAGTGCATGCATGTAGGGTGCGGGGGCGCGCAGGAAGGGGCGTGCACACTCCCAGCCTGTTCTGGTAGGGATGGGAATGGTAGCCCGCCCCTGGTTAAAGGGTTAAATAAAGTTCAGGAGGGAAGTGTTTTTAATAGGAAAGTGAACACAACAACAAGGGGGCACAATCTGAGGTTAGTTGGGGGAAAGATCAGAAGCAACGTGAGAAAATATTATTTTACTGAAAGAGTAGTAGATACTTGGAACCAACTTCCAGCAGACGTAGTTGGTAAATCCACAGTAACTGAATTTAAACATGCCTGGGATAAACATATATTCATCCTAAGATAAAATACAGGAAAGTGTATAAGGGCAGATTAGATGGACCATGAGGTCTTTTTCTGCCATCAGAGACTTAAGTTGAAAGCATCACAGAAAAGACATAGTTGATGCATTTCTTAAGCAAACCTATCCAAATAAAATTCATATTGCTATAGTGATGAGATATACATAAGGTACATTTCATCAAATTTCCAGAAAAAATATTTTCCAAGAATTGCAAGCAAGTGAGGTATTGAACAAATCTGAGAAGAGCCATCAGAGTCACCTTGCAGGGGAGACAGAGGCATAAACATTTAATTTTTAAAAAAAGCAAGCAAGCACGCAAGCAAATAAATAAATAAATTGAAGAAGGAAAGGAAAGTCTATTTCTAATTTTCTATTGCTTTCTATTACTTTTCTACTAAAATGACATTTTAGAGTTCTCACAAATGAGCATTGGGTATTTTTGTCGGGGTGATAGCAGAACCCGGCCCTTTCTCCTCTTTCAAATGTTCATATCAAGCAGGATCCAGTCTTTCCCCTAAACCTCAAAAACAGCAGAGAATCAAGTAATCTCACCAACAAGAACGGCAGGATAGGACTTTTACTTTCCTGAACTTCCTGATGTGAAGCATGGATAGTCATTCACAGCCTGAGTTTTAAGTAATTTTATTCTTTTTTTTCTTTTTTTTAACATTTATTTTTAGGATATATTTTGCCTTTCCACTAAGACAGCTAACAAGAAACAGAAAGAATAATCATGGAAAATCTCACAGAAACACACATTAAGCTATTGAAATTGAAAAGATCTGTTGTCATAGGAAGAATGCCTAGCCTCCCTTTCAAAAGCATAAAACTGGGGACTGAACACATGTCCTGAGGCAAAGAAGCAGGTTTCACCATTCCAGAGCAGCAAAATAAGTTCTCCATCCCAGGTTCCCAATAAATGGGAGCCACAGTATTTCTCAATCTTGGCAAATTTAAGATGTGTGCTGGCTAGGGAATTCGGGGAGTTAAAATCCATACCTCTTAAAAAGGTTGCCAAGTTTGAAAAACATTGTTCCAAAGCAGTGGTTCTCAACCTTTCTAATACCGCGACCACTGTTACCTCTAAGCTGTGCGGGCACGCGCCCGCGCAGCCATTAAAAACCCCTGCGCGGAAACCTTTGAAGTGGCGCAAAGCCACGCAGTCCCGGATCACTCACTTCTCCGGCCAGCAAAGCCGGCTGCCCAGGAAAGTGGCACGTTTGAAAAGCGCGCGTTTAAAAAGCGTGCCGCTTTCCCGGGCAGTCGGCTTTGCTGGCCAGAGATGCGAGCAATCCGGGACTGCATGATTTTGCGCCCTGACAACAACAATAACAACAGCACCATGGCGGCCTTCAAGCGCGGCCCTTTGCGGCGCCCCATCACCCGTTCCTGCAGGTAGAGGTCTGGTCCGCTACCAGGAGGCGGAGGTGGTGCGGGGCCGGGCGCTAGGCACCATGGACGCCGGGGAGGGCAAAGGGGTGGACGTGGCTGCTGCCTCTTAGCTGGAGAGCCAGACGGGGGCGTAGGTGATGGTGGAGTACGGCGCTGGGGCCATGCGGGGCCGCTCATCCAGGGGGCCACGGACCGGCAAGCCACCCTCCGCTCTCTCTCCACTCTCTCTCTCTCTCTGTTGCCGGTGTGGTGTACGAGAGAGAAAGAGAGAGAGAGAAAAAGGAGGGGAGAGAGAAAGAGAGAGAGAAAGCAAGAGAGAGAGAGAGAAAGTGAGAGAAAGAAAGCAAGAGAGAGAGAGAGAAAATCTATAAAAATGATATTTCTTTTTTGACGATAACAGCTAAGAAATTAATGTAACTGTTAATTACACCGTAAGTTAGACATTGCAAACAAAACTTACCAACATTTTATAATAAATTTGTTGGAAAAATTACGTGGTCAACTAAATAATTCTATAAATATTTATTCATCTTTTTTAGTATGTACAAATCTTTCAGTACATTAATCACTTGCTTTTCTCATTTTTTGTAGTGATGTTAGCTAAAAATACATCAATGCAGCTGTTTTTGTTAAGTGTTTGAGAACATGTATGCGTTTAATAATTACAACTCAGGTATTTCATTTTTTCCTCATCTGTACTCTAACCTTCCTTACTGAGAGATGTCCTTTTCCATTGTTAACTTTAAATAGAATTAAAATAAGCGCTCTTATACATTATTTAAATGAACTGCACAGTTTCAGGCAAGGCATTTTCCTCTGAAAGAGCCTTCAATAATGTTTATTTGGAAGTTAGTGCATTCAAGTAAGGATCTCTCCCAACATTAATAAAAAACTTTATTTATTGTGTCCTACTGAGTATGATCTGGGATAATTGACAAGTAGCCTATTAACTGCTCCTTGAATAAGTTCTCTTAATTGCCCTTAATCTTATTTCCTATTAAGGTCTTTAATCACAGATCATTTTCACTTTTCATTTGCATTTGCATTTCCTTTTCATTTTGCACAGCAAACACAATGTCATTATAGAAATGATAAAATAAGGGAACAAAGCACAGTAAAGGGAACAGGATTTACCAACAACATAATTTGATTCTCCATAAAGGTAACAGAACAAAGGATAAGAATTTGTACAAAAAGAAGTTCTCCGGGAAGCATTGCAACCAGCTTCTTTTCAAAAACTATGGCTTTTTCAAATACCATGTATTTTTCTATGAACTAGTACTTAAAAGGAAGTGTAGATTTATTGAAAAAAATAAGCTGTAAAGTATGCTAAATATTTGTATATCAAAGATGTACCTACCGTTTATGTACAAACAGGTCTTTTATTAAAAATGTTCATTCAAAATCCATGTTGGCTCCACAATTTGCAATGATAATAAGAACAAATAGCACCTAAAACTAGTAAAAAAAAAATCACGGTTTTCATGTAAAGTCCACAGAAATTCTATAAGCCACTTAATCTTGAGTATGAGTGGAAAGAGACTTGCCATCATTCATTTTACAATATATACAAAAATTATTTGATTGAAAATATTAAAATGGGTGGTGTTTTTGCAGCTATTGAACCTCACAGACTATCAAATTGAGGAAGAAAGTTTGCATCCTACCTGGTTCAGTGCAATTTTTTCGATAGAGATGTTTTATTTCTTCTGGTTTATCAGTGACATTATCTTCAGTTTCTTGCAGTAGTCTTCTTCCCAGCCATTTATCACTAATCTCCAGATCAAAGTTCAGAGATTCATAAACTACCAAGAAAGAAAAAACTAAGTCAGTACACTTGGATAAGCATTATATTTATTTTATTGTTTATTGTTCTAGGTGTCAGAATCAGATCCAGGAAGAAAAAGTTCACAAAGAAAAGGAATTAAGTTTCCCACTTAACTGATTAACAGAGTTGGAAGAGACCTTGTAGGTCATAGAAACATAGAAGACTGACGGCAGAAAAAGACCCCATGGTCCATCTAGTCTGCCCTTTTACTATTTCCTGTATTTTATCTTACAATGGATATATGTTTATCCCAGGCATGTTTAAATTCGGTTACTGTGGATTTACCAACCACGTCTGCTGGAAGTTTGTTCCAAGGATCTAGTCTACCCCACTCCTACCCCACCCCCAAGCAGGACACCCTACACCATTTCTGACAAATGGTAGTCCAATCTCTTCTTGAAAGCCTCCAGTGATGAAGCTCCCACAACTTCCAAAGGCAAGCTGTTCCACTGGTTGATTTTTCTCACTGTCAGAAAGTTCCTCCTTATTTCTAGGTTGAACCACCTCTCCTTGATCAGTTTCCCTCCATTATTCCTTGTCTGGCCTTCGGGTGCCTTGGAAAACAGCTTGACCCCCACTCCTCTCTATGGCAGCCCCTCAAATATTGGAACAATGCTATCATATCTCTCCTGGTACTTCTCTTCACTAGACAAGCCATGCCCAGTTCCTGTAACTCTTCTTCATATATTTTAGTTTTCAATCCACTGATCATCCTGGTTATTTTTCTCTGCACATTTTCTAGAGTCTCAACATCTTTTTATAGTGTATGCAATACTCTAGATGTGGATGCAATACTCTAGGTGTGGTCTTATTAAGGCTTTGTAGTGGTATTCGTACCTCACTTAATCTTTATTGTATCCATCTGTTAATGCAATTTAGGATTGCATTGACTTTTTTGGCTGCTGCTGTACACTGTTGCTTATATTTAATTGTTTGTTCACTAAGACTCCAAGATCCCTCTCACAGTTAGTGCTATTAAGCCTGGTTTCACCCATTCTATATGTGTACATTTGTTTTTTCTTGCCTAAGTGTAAGACTTTACTTTTCTCTACATTGAATTTCATTTTGTTAGATAAGGTCCAGTGTTCAAGTATGTCAAGATCCATCTGGATCTTGAGCTTATCATCTAGGGCAGTGATGGTGAACCTTTTTTTCCTTGGGTGCCAAAGGAATGTGTGCACATGCTATCACACATGCACCAGTGCTTACACCCATAATTCAATGCCTTGGGGGGGAGGGGGTAAACAGCTTTACCCACCCCCTGGAGGCTGGAAACGGCCTGTTTCCCAACTTCTGGTGGGCCCAGTAGGCTCGTGTTTCACTCTCCCAGGCTCCAAAGGCTTCCCTAGAGCTGGGGGAAGGTAAAGACGCCTTCCCCCATCCCCCCGACGGCTCTCTGGAAGCCAAAATCACCTGCCCAGAGCCTCTGTGCAAGCCCAAAATCAGCTGGCCGGCACACACATGCATCTTGGAGTTGAGCTAGGGCAACAGCATCACTAATCTTGGGTGCTAGTTATTCCTGCCAGCTTAGTATCATCCACAAATTTGGTAAGTTCCCCTTCTATTCCCTCATCTAAGTCTTTTATGAAAACATTGAAGAGTACTGGGCCTAAGACTGAACCTTGTGGTACCCCATTGCTTATTTCCCATCATATAGATGCAGTGCCATAAAGGACTACTTGCTGAGTACGGTTAGTCGGCCACAGTATTCTTAGTCACTGCTTCAAACCAATCAACCACTGTTTCAGTTTAGGCAATGTCTCAAACCAGTTTCCATGCTCCCATCTCAAACTATTAGTGATTTGACCAGCCCTCCCTAGGCAGCACCAGCTGTGGATGATGGGGAAAGAACCCAATACAGTGATCCCTCGATTAGCACGGTCTCGATTAGCGCGAAACGCTGCAACGCGGTTTTTCAAAAAATATTAATTTAAAAATAAGTCCGCGCTAGTTCTCTCTCTCTTTCTCTCCCTGTTGCCGGCGTGGTATATGAGAGAGAAAGAGAGAGGCAGAGGTCGGGCGCATTACCGGGAGGTGGAGGCGGCGTGGGGACGCTGGGTGCCGGGGACACCGAGGAGGGGGTGGACGTGGCCTCTCAGCTGCAGAGCCGAACAAGGGCGGAGGCAACGGCGGAGTCCGGCGCTGGGGCCATGCGGGGCCGCTCATCCAGGGGGGCGTGGACTGGCAAGTCGCCCTCCTTTCTCTTTCTTTCTCTCTCTTATACCACACCGGTAACAGGGAGAGAAAGAGAGAGAGCGGAGGGCACCTTGCCGGCCCACGCCCCCCTAGATGAGCGGCTCCGCATGGCCCCAGCGCCGCCCAGGCAAAGGGGAAACCCCAAGATCGCTTGCCGCTTGCCGTATTGCAGCGAAGGAGGCGAAGCAAGGCTCCAAGCTGCAATACGGCAAGCGATCTTGGGGTTTCCCCTTTGCCTGGGCGGCGGGAAGACCAAGGGAAGGTTCCTTCAGCCGCCCAACACCTGATCCGCTCCGCAGCGCGGCAGCAGCGAGGAGCCGAAGATGGGGTTTCCCCTTTGCCTTTACCCCATCTTCGGCTCCTCGTTGCTTCCGCGCTGCGGAGCAGATCAGCTGTTGGGCGGCTGAAGGAACCTTCCCTTGGTCTTCCCCGCCGCCCACACGCAAACTCCACCATCTGCGCATGTGCGGCCATGAAAAAAATGGCGCGCATGCGTAGATGGTGTTTTTTACTTCCGCACCACTATAACGCGGAAATCGATTAGCGCGGGAGGTCTTGGAACGTAACCCCCGTGCTAATCGAGAGATCACTGTATATCTGAAGGCAACAAATAGGGGATGTTAGCAACCTGAGCTTAATTAGAGGAAGTACTCCACCTCCCAGATAAGGTAGCTACTTGTAACAAGATTGGGGAGGAAATAAAATTGAGAACACAAGTAAATGAAACAGAAAGTGCTTTGTGTTGCAGGAAATGCGTGCGCATACACACACACACAAACACACACACACACACACACACACACACAAATCTGGCCAAGAAAAACAAGATAAATAATTAAATAAGTTGCTAGAATTAACATGAGTAAGAAACGTAGGAAATCAACCCTCTTTTGAAATTAACCAGATCAGCCTAGCATTGTCTTTTCTAACTCTCAATGTCTTGCCAGACTTCAGTTTTAGTTCTGCCACCAGGGAAACACCAAAGTTGGATGTTCAATCCTTCTGTATACAAAGCAGGTGCTTTGTTATTCAGCAGCATGGCTCTTTCTAATAAAAAGCACATGGCAATCACTTTGCTGTTCCTAGTAAATGAGATAGAAAATGCAAATATTTAAACAAAATAGCCAGAAAAAATATATAGAAGCAAAGGGCATTAGAAAGCTTCCAGAGGCAACTGGTGTTTGGAAGCCCAAATGTTGGATAAATTAGTTAAGATATTTTTATGCTCTTCTCATGAATGTTTACGGATGCCTTCAACAAGGGTAGATTTTATGTGCATGAGAGGTAACTAACTAGATATGCAATGCATTGTTATGGATAGATTCCAAAAGAGTCTAAAAACATATCTTTGCCGTCAGGCCTGGGGACATTAGACCTTCCCCTGTCCAACAAAATGTTGTTAGCATGATTACTGTATGAATGCGAATGAATGTTTTAAAATTAGAAATCTAAGAATTGTTTTAGTATATTAATTGGACAAACTATTGTTATGTATTTTGGTACATGTTGTGAGCCGCCCCGAGTCCACAGAGAGGGGTGGCATACAAGTCCAATTAAATAAATAAATAAAATAAATATTGTCCTCCTTTCCCACTTTACAGGAGATGTAGTGAGCAAAACTCTAATTTTTCCATTTCAATTCAAACACACGGCACCTGTCCAAGATTATTTTTTTTTTGGCAACTGCTACTTAATCCTGGAAACTTGCATGTTGCTCTGATTAAGCATGGAGAGCATGTTCATGTGCCAGTAACATTTGGCAGGCTACAGCAGCGTGGTGCTCATTATATGCTATGCAGTCTCATTCTGAACCTCTTTCAAAAGTTAGCAGTGCTTTATGCCAGGTTTCCATTACAAATTTCACTCTTTCTTGCCTGAAGTTAACTGTATTACAGTTCTTTCTTTCCCATCTCTCTGTCTTTTTTTCATTCAGTTTTCCCATGCAGACATTGGGAAAAAGAAGAATCAGTGCCAAAAATTATTGGATAAGTGTAGCAAGACAGGTTCTGCTGCCTTATACAAATAAAAAGATAAAATTAATTCATTTTGAATTTACTTCATAGGTTACTTTATATAAAAATTCTTGGAAAAAAGAAGAGACAAAAAGCATAAATTCCATCTGTCCTTCCATCACCCTGGGAGGGGGCAACTATTGACCCTCTCAGAAAGGGTCCGCAACTTGGGCATCCTCCTCGATCCACAGCTGACTTTAGAACATCATATTTCGGCTGCGGTGAGGGGTGTGTGTGTTTGCATGGCTTTGCCTGGTGCCACAGTTGCAGCCCTATCACAGTCACTCATGCCCTTATCACCTTGAGGTTCGACTACTGCAAAGCTCTCTACATGAGGCTACCTTTGAAGAGCATTCGGAAACTGCAAATTGTGCAGAATGCAGCCACGTGACATGAGCAGTCATGGGCTTGCCCAGACACGTACATATCTCTCCAACACTCTGCGGTCTGCACTAGCTGCCAGTTGGTTTCCAGACTCAATTCAAAGTGTTGGTTATGACCTATAAAGCCCTACATGGCATCGGGCCAGAATACCTGCGGGACCGCCTTCTGCCGCATGAATCCCAGCGACCAATTAGTTGGCCTTCTCCAGGTTCCATCAACTAGACAATGACGTTTGGTGGGACCTAGGGGAGAGAGTCTCCTCTGTGGGGGGTCTCAGCCCCCTGGAATCAGCTCCCCCTGGAGATTCGTACTGCCACCACCCTCCTCCCCTTCCGTAAGAGTCTTAAGACTCATTTATGCTGCCAGGCTTGGGGCTGTTAGATTCTTGCCCCTGGCCAATGAACATGTTGAGAGAATGTTGAGCAAATGGAATGACAGTCTTTTATGGGGTTTGGGGTTTTTAGACTTTTAAATCTAATTAATTGGATCTAAGATATTGTATATTGTTTATTATATGTTGTAAGCCACCGCAAGTCCTCAAGGAGGGGTGGCATAAAAGTAAAATAAATAAATAAATAAATAAATAAAATAAACAAACAAACAAATAAAATGTTTTAAAGCAAAGTATGAAATGTTAACCATATGGAATAATCAATATTCTCAACAGCCAGTTAATAAGAAGAACACAGGCTTATTTGCTCCAAAGCAAAATAATCTTTAATCACATTCTGATTTTTAAACCATACAATCCTTCCCAAAAGGATATCAACAAAATTATTGATATTAAAATAAAACGAAAAGATAGTGTAATAAGACTACTGTATCATACAATACATTTGCCATCACTCTTTTTATACTTTCTGTACGGTGTCCAGTAAACATGAAAAAATAATATGTTGAATAACTCTCATTTAATATCATAATAAATATACTGAATATTATTTAAACCTCAGAGCATTGATTTTTTACTATGCAATGCCATGGTAATGCAAGTCTTTATTTCAAAGTTCAAAATAACTGAACAATAACAATGTTTGATTTGCAAAATTCCAAAACATGATTCAATGTATATAAACATTATCTTCGTTCTTTTTAAGGCAGCAGGTAAGTATTTAGCAATAGAGTCTTTATGCGTGTGTGTGTTTGTGTTTGTATGCACACACACATATAAGCATAGCTTAATCTTATTCAGTTTTTCATTGTTAATTAAAATGAGAACTCTGCATTTGATACAGCACTTTGGGAGCATCCAACTTTGTTTGCAATGACCTCTTGAGGCTTTCCCTCCTTATGGAGGGTGTCAGTGATGGTTTTCTGCACAACTGTCAGGTCAGCAGTCTTTCCCATGATTGTGATTCCTACTGAACCAGGCTGAGAGACCATTTAAAGGTTCAGGAACCCTTTGCAGGTCTTACAGCTTAATTAGCTGATTAGAGCGGGACATTTTGAGCCTGGAATATTGCACCTTTTCACAATAGTGTATTCTAATTTTGAGGTTGTGAATTTGGGGTGTTCATGAGCTGTACCCCATAATCATCACAATTATGATAAATCACAGCTTTAGCTATCTTGCTTTGCATGTAATGAGTCTCTCATATACAGTGGAACCTCTACCTAAGAATGCCTCTAATTAAGTCTTAGTCTAGTCTAGTCTGGTCTAGCTAGTAGTCTTCTCTTCCCTTCTATTCTAAAAAAAATGAGCAGAAGCACCTCAAACATTTCCATGTATTCTAGAGACTATAAGATATTTAAAAGAATGCAAATTGTCAAAAATGAATGAAATTATTTAGTACGCCTTCCAAACACCTTCCAAGAATATATAGAGAGAAATACAGGTAGTCATCGACATACAACAATTCATTTAGTGACTGTTCAAAGTTACAATGGCACTGAAAAAAGTGACTTACGAGTCATGACTATTTTTCAAGTTACAACCTTTGAAGCATCCCACGTAATCAAAATTCAAATTCTTGGCCACTGATTCATAATTATGACTGTTGCAGTGTCCTGGGGTCATGTGATCCCCTTATGTGACTTTTTGACAAGCAAAGTCAATAGGGAAGTAAGATTCAATTAACAATCAGGTTACTATCTGGAGTGTCAACTGGAGTGATTTGCTTAAAAACTGTAGCAAAAAAGGTCATAAAATGGGGCAAACTTCACTTAACAAATTCTCATTTAACAACAGAAACTTTGGGCTCAATTATGGTTGTAAGTTGAGGATTACCTGTATATGTGTTAATTGGAAAAGGAAGGGATCTGGATATGGGTGAGAAGAGAGATAAAGTTAATTTGAATGTTCAATTGATTATGTGTGCTGGGTAATGATATTCAATTGTTACCAATTAGTATTTGGCAACTCATAATCTATGAGATATTAACAGTACAAAGCAAGATTCATTCAACCATCTCCCCTCTTCTGCCACCATCACACTCCTTATTCTTCTGCTCCACTGGGAAAGGGAAAGATGCAAGAAAAAGAAGAAATGGGTGGATTGGGTTTGGACACATCTCACATGGAGCATGAAGATCAGCATGTGGGAAAGAGAAAGAAGCAATTAAAAATAAAAGCAAATATTATATGTGGAGAATAAAAGTGAAGAGTATTTGCAGTGATCATCAAGGATTTCTTCATCACCTCTGACCATCTGACATTGGACACCAGATAATCCAGCAGCTAACTTGACAATCATTCATGCACTCTCCATGAGACAGAAAGAAAAAAGCAATTGCTACACAGATGAAGGAGACCTTATTTTGTTCCCTAATTAAAACAAAAAGATATTTCTTATCTTTACAGACTTTAATAATGTAAATTTGAGGATGTCAGAATAAACATTGATGAAAAAAGTGGAGTTTTTCCCTAGGCTTCCATTTTCCCTTTCCTTCATTATTTTATTAAATTATTAAATTGCATACAAACACACACCTGAAATGTAATTATTTGGCGTCCAAATTTCAGTGGCATTGTGGTCCAAATGGTGCTGGAAATCTTGTGTAAACAGTAGGTAGGATTCTGCACCTTAGTGTACAGGATAACAGAGGCCTTATACCTCTTCTTTCTGGGCAAAACCCAATGTGACATCACTCAGATTTCTAAATCAGTGTTGGTTAAGATACTTTTCTTCAGTTCAATTAGAGTGTGGGTGTCAAACTTGTGGCATTACGTTGTTGTCATGTGACATATCACAATGTTTGTTTGTTTGTTTGTTTGTTTGTTGATTGATTGATTGATTGATTGTTAGAGTTGAAAGGGACCATGAAGGCCATCAAGTTCAACCCCCTGCCCAAGCAGGAACCCTATAGCACACCAGTCAAGTGGCAGTTCAATCTTCTCTTAAAAATGTCCAGAGTGTTGGAGTTCACAACGTCCGCTGGTAGGTTGTTCCATTGGTTGATCGCTCTGACCGTCAGGAAGTTCCTCCTTATCTCCATGTTGAATCTCTCCTTGGTCAGCTTCCAGCCATTGTTCCTCGTCTAGCCCTCTGGTGCCCTGGAGAATAAAGTGATCCCCTCCTCTCTGTGACATCCCCTCGTATACTTGTAGACTGCTATCATGGCCCTCCTTTTCTCTAGGCTATCCATGCCCTGTTCCCTCAGTCTCTCTTCATAAGTCTTGGTTTCCAGTCCCTTAATCATCTTGAAAATTCAAGTGTCATAATAGTACTCACTATGGATATGGCATAGCCTTGCATGATTTTCCAAAATACTCAGAGATATACATCAGAAAATCTTCTAGACTCCTCTTGCCTGCTGAGTTCTCTTCTTTATGTAATTAGGGACACTCCTTGACCAGCAAAAATATAGCATATGAAACATGCTATTCATCGTTGGGGGTTAAGTCAAGAGAAGCTTCTTACATTACTCTTACATTACTAACAGACGCTGTTATAAAATGTTTAGAAACTTTTAGCCCTTTCCTTATCAAGCTGTTCAGATTTTAATGTTTCCATTAGGCATTCATCATTGTAGAGGGCTACAATGTCAAAGGATGTTGCACAGATTTTTCTTAAATGGGAAATGCACCAAAGCTTTCTGCAGTGTGAATAGCAAAAGAGAATCAATATGAACTTGACATTTCTTGGAAAAATTCTAGAGACAATGAAAAAGTTTAGAAAGATTACAAAAGTAACTTATTTAGGTTTGCACTCATAGCATATCTGTACCACTTCTTTTTAAGAAGTTTGAGATGCCAGTAAGTGCATCAAACATAGGCGCTACTGCACAAATTGCTGCACTGTTTTATTTCTTTGTATAAAATCCAGGATAGAGTGGAAGGGGGGAGGAAAAGGAGTATAACTGGTTACAGACAGGCTTTTTTCCAGCCTCAACAAGTGGCAGCCTGTAGCTGACCTTGTCTAAGCTTGGAAATTAAGCAGGATCACTCCTAGTTGGTACTTGCAAATTGGGATACATATACAGAAGAAGATATAAGTGCCCAGCATAATGCATTGGTTCATTCTGAATGCCATTCAAAATGAACCAAACTAAATTATTGGTCTTAAGTGAAAATTAGTTGTTTGGTCACAGCTGTGGTTATATCAAATATAAACAATAATTATGAAACAAACAATGGGTGGGATTCCTGATAAAAGACATCTCTTATATTGTCTCCAATTTTCTACACTGTTTACAGTTCTCATCAACATTTACTATTGGGGCTGAAGAAGGAATAACAACTGGTTGGGGGGGGGGGGGTGTTTCTCTCTGAAGACTTTGTTTAAACTTCCTGAACAATGACTGGACTTTTCCATCAAAAGGATAATTAATCTGTAAATAACTATCAATTTAACTGTTGCTAAAACCTACAAAGTTAGAGTCACTTTGGACACTTTTTAAAATCATTTTTTTCAGATGTCAGAAATCCGCAGACCTGTTAGTTCGCCAGTACATCTCATCTCATTGTTGTATCTACAAAATGTTGTACCTGGTTGTGTTTTCCCATGTTCATCCACAGTAGGTATGAAAATTGTCTGACATTAGGTTAAGTGTAAATCTTAGGTTAAGATTTAAGTACTTTAAAACCAGTAACCTGTTCTGAGTTTGCCTAGTTTCCCAAGTCTTATGGTTAGTGCACACTCTTTTATTTTCCTGTACTTCCCCACCCACAAAGAAAGAAGCTTCCTAAAAGTCAGCATATAAACTCAAGGTTCTAAATCTGGTGGAAAGACTCTTTTGTACTAAAAATTGTTAAGGAATGACAAGATCTTTTGTTATATTTTTTAGGAAATATGACAAGAAAGAAATAGACCTTGTTAGCATAGAGTAATTAAAAGGGGTCCACCATTTTTGAACCATTTCAAGTGTGATAAAATCATTGCTTGGAGCTTTACCAGGCTTTAGCTGATTAACGAGTGTTTTTATTTCTGCACTTGTAATTGGGGCCCAATTTGGGAGCAGATTGGCACTAAGTTCTAAATCCAAATCAAGAAACTCTTTTTGTGGACATAAAATTCTAAAATGGTCCTCCCATGCAGAGGCAAGGAATAAGATAAAGGGGTGAAAAGGGCTTATCAACTGTGTGGGAGGTTTCAGGTACCAAAACAGAGTTCCTGGCTTAGAATGCTGCCAGGAAATTCTAGTGAACTGTTTTGTTTTGTTTCATTGAAGATGTTTGTATTTTTTCTTCAGGAGCAAAATCTTGGATGGGGTGCTTTGCTAGGTTCTCTTTGTATAACTTAAATTCCCTAATCAATTTACTTTTAAACTCAAAACATTCTGTTTATTTATTTATTTATTGTTAGAGTTGAAAGGGACCATGAAGGCCATCGAGTTCAACCTCCTGCCCAAGCAGGAACCCTATAGTACACAGTCAAGTGGCAGTTCAATCTTCTCTTAAAAATGTCCAGAGTGTTGGAGTTCACAACGTCCGCTGGCAGGTTGTTCCATTGGTTGATCGCTCTGACCGTCAGGAAGTTCCTTCTTATCTCCATGTTGAATCTCTCCTTGGTCAGCTTCCAGCCATTGTTCCTCATCTGGCCCTCTGGTGCCCTGAAGAATAAAATGATCCCCTCCTCTCTGTGACATCCCCTCGTATACATATAGACTGCTATCATGTCCGCTCTGGCCCTCCTTTTCTCTAGGCTATCCATGCCCAGTTCCCTCAGTCTCTCTTCGTAAGTCTTGGTTTCCAGTCCCTTAATCATCTTGGTGTATCCAACCCCAAGAGGAGTAGGCCCTGCCCCTTTCTTTTCCTCCCTTCTTTGATATCTGGGTAGAGACACTGGCTGAGTAACTATATCAACTGGGCAAACCCCTGCAAGGGAGAATTCTCAGAGCTCTCACTAACTACAATGGAAGGAAGATGCAATGCTGATTCAGAGGGAAGTTGCTGGAAGATTTGCTCACTAAGTTTCTGGGACCATTTAGTGCAGAAAAAGGGCAGGTGTGTAGTATCAAAATAGAGAAAATGGAAATTATTTCCTCATTCTAGCTTGTGGTTGATGAAAAATTAGTGAAATGAAATAAATCTACAAGATGCTTGTTCAAACTAAAATTAACACTTAACGAACAGAAGTCCAGAATAAAAGGAAAATGAGATGCCATAATTTTTTTTTCTAATAATTTCTCAGAAGAGTAGTTTTTGAGCCTTCCATTGTGAGCATGAAGAAATCCTCCATGCGGGAGAACATGGAAAATTCAAAGTTCAAGTTCAAATACTCAGGGGTCTCATAAATCCCAAGAATCCTAGGCTTTCAAAAGATAAGAGACAAATGAAGAACAGAAGCTTATCTATAGCTAGCATATGAAAATGAAATGGAAATTTATGTTAATGAAGGACAATCTCAAATGGAGCAAATGGCAGTGACAGAAAATAGTAAGAACTTCCAACAAAATGATAATTAAAATATTTATTTTTGTTAGAGGACTTTAAAGTGAAATTATTGCACACTTTCAATCTTTAATTAGTTTATTTTGGTTGATTAGCGAGGGGTCAGCCCTGATGCTTCAGCAGACAAAGCTGTGGCCAATAAAAGTTCCTAATTGTTTCATGATATCAAGCAGGCAACAACTGTAAACAAAGCAGGAGGGCACCTAGCCTATCACCCAATGTGGTGGGACAGTCAAATCCAAATTAGATTTAACTGAAGTTTAAGATTCTTTATTACTTAGTGCTTGATAAATGGCTAGGACACTGTGAACTAATTCCAATGACATGGAGGTTGCTGATACTATCTTCGGTGTCTTCCTTCTTCATAGAAGCTACTTGCTTCATCTGATATTAAGGTATCAATCATAAAAAAATATAGAGTTAAACCACAATGGCTGTTGTTCTGGGAAAGGCAGATGCCATTTCTGATTGTTTCTTCTTGCTTGATTCTATTCTTGTAGTTGTTTTCTTTTTCTTTTCCAGAATTGTTTAACAAAATTGAAGTGTTGCAGGCTTCTTAAAAGGCTCCTTTAGGTCTGAGTCTAGAGAAGGTTGCTTAAGTTTTCTTTTCAAACTGGAATTTGACCCAGGGATTACAGAAAGATAAAAAGAAAAATTGCATCCATTAAAGTATTTCCCAGCCACCGCTTTATTTCATAATGGGAGAAGGAATTCCTGAACAATGGTGGCTAATAAGACAAGATATCTTTTTCCAGCCTGTTGCAATAATAGTCCTAATTCTGACATGGAACCTGACTGGGTGACTTTAGAAATAGCAATAGCAATAGCACTTAGATTTATATACTGCTTCAAAGTGCTTTACAGCCCTCTCTAAGCGGTTTATAGAATCAGCCTTATTGCCCCCAACAATCTGGGTCCTCATTTTACCCACCTCAGAAGGATGGAAGGCTGAGTCAACCTTGAGCTTGATTAGATTCAATCTGCTAAA
Source organism: Erythrolamprus reginae (assembly GCF_031021105.1). Classification (NCBI taxonomy): domain Eukaryota; kingdom Metazoa; phylum Chordata; class Lepidosauria; order Squamata; family Dipsadidae; genus Erythrolamprus; species Erythrolamprus reginae. The sequence goes on along the minus strand of NC_091952.1, from coordinate 147,544,870 downwards.
CTGCTGGCAGCCGGTGATCAGCAGAAGTAGCCTGCAGTACTGCACTCTAACCCCTGCGCCACCACGACTCTTGTAGCGCCAGTCCCTCCCTCTCCGTCCAACCTACTTGAAGCAGGATTATGATTGTGGGGAAAATAGGAGAAGCCTTACGCAGCCTTGAGTTATACAAAACAAAGGCAGAGGATAAATGTAGTAACTAAATAAATAACATTGGTGGTTGCCCAATGATGAATTAGCACAAATATCTATTTAAAAGAATACTATGTATTGCAGTAAAACTTTGAGAACTGTTTCACACCTGACCTTTGCTCAGAAGAGAAGGGTTCCTAATGAAAAATTGGGAACTGTGCATCAAGAAAGTATAGGAGCATTAGGGGGTAAAACAAAATTGGGGGGGTGGGGGGGTTACGGCCACTTGATTCAGCTATGCCCTGTCTCTGGTATAGATCGAACACAGTGAGATTTTATTTCTTGGTGCCCAATAATATAGGCAACAGTTTGCAATTTAGTTTATAGCTTTCAAAGTAAAAAAAACACCAGTATAGTATTATGAAATATTGGAGATCTTTCTATCTGGAAACCCCCTGGGTATTGAAAGTTCCCTGAAACAGCAAGGTGAGAAGTCATAAATATTCTGACATTCGTGGTAATTATTTTACATTAGCATTCAACTATGTGCAATTTATTTATGTCATGGCAAGTTACAAGTTTTAAAGAATATACAAATTCAAATTGCAAAGTGTCATTTGATCAACAACCACATGAAACACCATATGAATAGTGTTTATTAATATTAATAGACCACACCTAAAGATTCTGTTCAATACAATCGGGTGATGAACAGTTTTAAAAATATTAGAATTAAATAGTAAAGAGGCTTTTATTATTTCAAATAGACAGAAGGAATACTGCCTGTTAAGACTCCTTCTTCCTGAAAAAGTACCTGGCTCCTGAAAAACTAATATCAAAGTAAGGTCACGGTTCCCGGGGAGCCTCTTTCCTATGTACAAGAAAGATTATTTCCATTGCTTGTTTACAAACCCTCCACAGCTACTATTTAAGATGCATTTTATTGTGTGTTCCTCTTCCTTTCTACAGATTTGGAATATTTCTTAGGGAACAAGGAGTTAAGAGAGCCAAAAAGGCAGAAATCTCTTGCTATATTCTGTAGTATAAAGAAATATCCAAGCTTGGAACTGCAGATTGCTTGTTCTTTTTTCCTTCTTCTTTTCATTAGAGCCTGAAATGGAAAACTCTTTCTTTTCAGAGATATCCGGAATAAGCTCCAAAGATACAGCATGACTTCCAGAGGCCGAGAAATGGCAGTAATGAATTGCTTCATATGAGAACATCCCACACTGGAAAGAAGATTAGGGAGGCAAACCTCAGCAATGATATAGGTTAGAGATTAAAACCAACGTTGAGGATGCATGCCTTCCTGTTTATCAGGTTTATTCAATCTTCTGATACACTTTGAATCTGTTCCTTTCAAAAATCCAAGTTCATCCTCCAATCCAAGACATTACTAAGCTGCTATATTTTCCCACACGTAGTATTATGGCTGTACAAACTTCCAAAAAAAAAAATGCTTGGAAAGAAATGTTTTGCAACATAAGTATGACTATGTCTCTTCTCTGTTATTTTTAAAGCATTATCTTTTCTTTAGGCTTCCAAATGAGCAGGGGTGAGGGACTCCTTATCCGCAATGCAGTGACTCTTTAAAGCAAGCACACTATTTTCTAGGCTCGCATGGAAACATGAAAATGAGGACTGTTTTAAGGAGTAAGATAGAAGGGCTATTCCCATCTTTCAGAATATTTAAGAAATATGCTCGGCTCTATGAATTATGCCTTGATAGTTATCCAGCACAAGTGAATTAGCTACATCTACATAAACAACTGCATACATTTTACCTTTTGGTGAAGATGATCTATTAAGATATTTAACTATGTGCATTTTAATGCATGTAGAGGTTGTATTTTTTTTAATGTTCTAACCTTTGGTGCTAATTACATGTTCTGTGTTTTTACCCACTTCTCCCAATCTAGTAAGAGTAGGAAAGCATCCAAACTTGCAATAGAGACTTGTTGAGGTGGAGGAATGAGTGTGAAAAGTCATTCCATGTCCAGATTTTCTCTCTCCTTAAAATGAAAAAAATTAATCAGCACTGTAGCAGAAAGTGTTACTTTGTGGGTTTTAGTTATCATCTTTAGCTGGTAACAGATGCTGATCAATGTAATAAAAATAAAGATTAAGATAAACAAATGTCATTCTCCACTTTTCTAATTTTACTTTATTGCAACAAGTTTAATTCCACTTTATTACAGGGCTTGATTTACAAACCATAAAAAGTGTTTTACAAACCATAAAATAGATTAAAAACCACAGAAGAATCTCCATAAAACACAGAAATATGGTCCAAAATTAAGGTTAAAAAGCTAACAATATGCTAACAAGCTAACATAAATGACATAACATAAATAAGCTAACATAATGAAAAGTACACATTAAATAGTCACAAATCCACAAAATGAACCATTTTGAACCCACCATTCCTGCAACTCATGGGAGCCATCCAGACCTCGGGAGACACTGTTCCAAAGCAATGGGGCAGCCACTGAGAAGGCTTCCAGCCCCACACATTTCACAGCAAATATCCAAAGCATCCCTCCTGCATGGAATGTACAGTATAGGATAGGAAGATTCTGTTTGGAGTAGACAGTTTTAAAAACCTGTGGAGCCAAGGTGTGTAGGACTATATAGGTTATTTTTATGTTATTCCCATTATGCACAACAGGCCATAAAATCATTTTCACAGGAAGGCTAAAACTACTTTCACTGAGATTTACTATAATAATTTATCATTGTGATCTGCCTGACGTTACTGAGAATGAGTTGGGCAAATATATACATTTTCCTAAACAATAAACAAACAAACAAATAACAGAATCTTGTCTGATTGGAAGGTACCTCCTTCTCCTTGTACTTTAGTGAACTAGGTATCTACCTGAGACACTTCCAAATGCTAATCAAAACTCATTCGGGACTTTAAAAATCATTTCAGCCTTTTTTTGTTAAAAATCACTTGCCTATCTCCACAAGATCATTCTCCTTACTCTCTACAATTAACTTGCTAAACTGAACTCAGAAATCTATTGGCAGCCAATGTAGCACTTACAAAATCAGTCTTAGATGGTCAGAGTGGCTTTCACCCACCAGCAAGTTGGGAGCTGCTTCTTTGCCCTGTATTTTCCAACTATTCAAAGGTAACGCCAAGAAGAGTACATTGCAATATAGTCTACAGTATTCCTAAAGAGATTAAGGGTGTAAGTCATTGCCGTGACGCCTTCCTGTTCCAAAAAATGCTGCAACTAGTAGTCAAAGCTCTCCTTTGTGATATTTCTGAATTAAATTGTTAAAACAGAAATATCATGTGCAAAAGTGGAATCTGGGAACAGAAGAACATAAACTTTTCATGTGTTTGCAGGCTCCAACTAAAAATGGTTTTTCTCCCCCGATGTAGCCCAGATTCCTTTGCCTTTTGCAAGTGAACTGACACACTCTCTGAAATACTAAACAGAGTAGCGTGCAGTCTTGCCCATATCTCCCTCAGGCAGGCTAAATGTTCTTTTCAAGCACCGATTTGTTGGATTTTGTTTCAAAAGACATTGGTTTAGAAAAAGTGCAAAACAGCTCCAAGTAGAGAAGGAAACAAATGTGTTCTTGAAGGTCCAGGTGTCAGTTTGTCAAAAGTGTCCTGGCAGCTTTCCCACCCATTTATAAATGGTTTTCCCTGAATTCAACTTGGTATAAAAACTAAACATTTGAACAAAATAAATGAACTTCTGTAGAAGCCTCATTGTTGAAATAAAACTGAGAGATGCAGTTTTTAGCATATGGCTTTACCAATACTTTCAGGTAGGGTACATATTTTTATAATGTTATAATTGAGTTAATTATACAATCCTGATCCAACAGTAACTATTAGCTGTCACTGAAGTATGTAATGAAACACTAGTTGAAACAAATATATAAATAAATATACACCTCTGTGTCAGTCACAATCTTTAAAATGTATACTTAAAACATATTTGCTGAATGAATAAAATATCTAAGTAATTATACATCCTAATGTTGTATTTGCAAAAATTCTAGCATCAAGAACAGGAAGTATATGAACATATGTACAAGCTGGAAATTATAGGATTCAAAGTGCCACACAGCTGAAGAATGCCAAGTTAAAAAATGGTTGTATTACCTAGATAAAATACTTTTCAACTTATTTACCTATCTGTCATTTTAAAGATTATATTTTTATTATAATAATAATAATAATAATAATAATAATTGTTGTTATTATTATTTAGATTTGTATGCTGCCTTTCTCCAAAAACTCGGGGCAGCTCACAGAATAAATATAGAAACAAAGCGTACAAAACAAATCTAATACTATACTATAATACTATAGTCAATGAAAAAAAGGCTGCCTATAGGAGGTATAAAGAGTCTGGAAGTATAGCTGATAGGGAGGTGTATAAAATGAGACAGAAGGAGGCGAAACAGATAATATATGCTGCTAAAGCCTCAAAAGAGGAAGAAATTGCCAAATCTCTAAAGAAGGGGGATAAAACCTTCTTCAGATATATTAGTGATAAGAAGAAGAAAAACTGCGGCATCACGAAGCTTAGTACCGGGAAAAATACATGCATTAATGGGAATAAGGAGATCGCTGACCATTTCAATAGCTACTTCTGTTCAGTTTTCTCAAAAGACACCTTACAAAATAATACTATAGAGGGATATAGCATTGCCTCCAACTGTACGGATTCAGCTCCAGTGATCTTAGAAGCCGATGTCTTAGAAGAACTTGAACGATTAAAGATAAATAAGGCAATGGGTCCAGATGGCATCCACCCCAGAGTTCTTAAAGAACTCAGATCTGTCATTGCTACCCCCCTGACTGATTTGTTTAACCAATCCTTGTTAACAGGAGATGTTCCTGAGGATTGGAGAATGGCAAGTGTTGTGCCTATCCACAAGAAGGGCAGTAGAGAAGAAGCTGGTAACTACAGGCCAGTTAGCTTGACATCAGTTGTCGTTAAAATGATGGAGACTCTACTGAAAAAGAGGATAAATCAGCACCTAAAAAACAATAAATTATTGGACCCAAATCAGCATGGCTTTACTGAAGGCAAATCATGTCAGACTAATCTCATTGATTTCTTTGACTATGTCACAAAGGTGTTGGATGAAGGTGGTGCTGTGGATATTGCCTACCTGGACTTCAGCAAAGCCTTTGATACGGTTCCACATAAAGAGCTGATAGATAAATTAGTGAAGATTGGACTTAATCCCTGGATAGTTCAATGGATTTGCAGCTGGCTGAAGCATAGACACCAGAGGGTTGTTGTGAATGGCGAGTATTCTGAGCAGAGTCAGGTTACAAGCGGTGTGCCACAAGGGTCTGTTCTGGGTCCTATTCTTTTTAATATGTTTGTGAGTGACATAGGGGAAGGTCTGGTAGGGAAGGTTTGCCTATTTGCCGATGACTCTAAAGTGTGCAATAGGGTTGATATTCCTGGAGGCGTCGGCAATATGGTAAATGATTTAGCTTTACTAGATAAATGGTCAAAGCAATGGAAACTGCAGTTTAATGTTTCCAAATGTAAAATAATGCACTTGGGGAAAAGGAATCCTCAATCTGACTATTGTATTGGCAGTTCTGTGTTAGCAAATACTTCAAAAGAAAAGGATTTAGGCGTAGTGATTTCTGACAGTCTCAAAATGGGTGAACAGTGCAGTCAGGCGGTAGGGAAAGCAAGTAGGATGCTTGGCTGCATAGCTAGAGGTATAACAAGCAGGAAGAGGGAGATTATGATCCCGCTATATAGAATGGTGGTGAGACCACATTTGGAATACTGTGTTCAGTTCTGGAGACCTCACCTACAAAAAGATATTGACAAAATTGAACGGGTCCAAAGACGGGCTACAAGAATGGTGGAAGGTCTTAAGTATAAAACGTATCAGGAAAGACTTAATGAACTCAATCTGTATAGTCTAGAGGACAGAAGGAAAAGGGGGGACATGATCGAAACATTTAAATATATTAAAGGGTTAAATAAGGTCCAGGAGGGAAGTGTTTTTAATAGGAAAGTGAACACAAGAACAAGGGGACACAATCTGAGGTTAGTTGGGGGAAAGATCAAAAGCAACATGAGAAAATATTATTTTACTGAAAGAGTAGTAGATCCTTGGAACAAACTTCCAGCAGACGTGGTAGATAAATCCACAGTAACTGAATTTAAACATGCCTGGGATAAACATATATCCATCCTAAGATAAAATACAGAAAATAGTATAAGGGCAGACTAGATGGACCATGGGGTCTTTTTCTGCCGTCAGACTTCTATGTTTCTATGTTTCTATGTTTCTAATACATTAAAAAACTACAGCTAAATACTCTATACATTACTCAATCAGACAATCCAATCACACCATGAATCATATTTATTGGTCAGGGGGCAAGATCAAGTTGCCTCAGGCCTGGCAACATAGGTGAGTCTTAAGACTCTTGTGGAAGGCGAGGAGGGTGGAGGCAGTACGAATCTATGGGGGGGAGCTGATTCCAGAGGGCCGGAGCCCCCGCAGAGAAGGCTCTTCCCCTAGGCCCCGCCGAAGGACATTGTCAAATGGTTGCAAGTTACAAGTTTGTCATTTAAATACCAGTGTTAATTTTTGGATAGGTTTGAACAGTGGTCTAGAATGAATAAGGTAGAATTTAACAGAGATAAATGTAAAATTCTGCACCTGGATATAAAGTAAAATAAAATGGAGGAAATCTGGATTGGCAGTAGTACCTATGAAAATGATACTGCTGTCCTTGTTGGCCACAGTTAAACATGGGCCAGGAGTGTGATATAGTTTCTAAAAAGACAAGTGCTATATTGAGGTTCATTAAAAAGAAGCACAGAATCCCGATCACAGGAAGTAATTGTTAAAATTACAGTTAAAAATGACAGTGACAAACTGAAGCAACTTCAGAGGGGGTGAGTTGGTGGAGCTGGAACAAAATAGGCGTTGATTGCTTACCTGAACGCCTCTTCTCGTACGGTGAGCGGGTACAGCAGTCACATGGGTTGCTCATGTCCAATCCGGTGGAAATGAGTCTAGTGTTAAAAAAGCTTGCTGGATCCGCCCCTTCCCAGAATTCGCGAATCCGTAGACTAGGCTCAGATGTGAAGCTCTTTAATGTTCAACTCTCATTGCTAGAGGAAAGAAAGGTTATAGAAGGTATAGAAGACACATACAAGGGAGGGAAGTGACTGCTGTACCCGCTCACCGTACGAGAAGAGGCGTTCAGGTAAGCAATCAACGCCTATTCTCCGTACTGAAGGAGCGGGTCCAGCAGTCACATGGGACATACCCAATAGATTGGTCCCTAGGGTGGGATTAGATTGCTATCGTGAGAGATAACGGATTGGAGTACCCTTCTGCCGAAGGCAGCGTCCGCTGAGGCGTAAGAATCAATCTTGTAGTGCCTGATGAAGGAATTTGGCGAAGCCCAAGTGGCTGCTTTGCAGACCTCCTCCAACGGGGCTTGAGTCACCCAAGCGGCCGAAGTGGCTGCGCTCCTGGTGGAATGCGCTGTAATGTTCTTTGGAATTGAGAGGGAGGCCGACTCGTAGGCCTTAGAGATAGTCCCTCTGATCCAACGGCCTATCACTGTTGAAGACACTTTGGAACCCATGACTCTGGGATGATAGGCTACGAAACGTGCTTCCGACCTCCGAAAGGGTCCTGTGCGTTGGATATAAATCTTCAGTGCTCTAGTGAGGTCCAGAGTGTGCCATCTAATTGCCAGAGGATGGTCCCGTTGGAGACAGAAGGAAGGTAAGACAATTTCTTGGGTTCTGTGGAACATGGAGCTGACCTTAGGTAAAAAGGTGGGGTCCAGTCGTAGAACTACCTTGTCCTGATGGAATTGGCAGAGGTCCTGCCTGATTGAGAGGGCTGCCAACTCCGAAATGCGTCGGGCAGAGGTAATTGCCACCAGGAATGCTACCTTAAAGGATAGGTACCTGAGGGACGCAGATTTTAGGAGTTCGTAGGGTGCCTGCGTGAGGGAATGGAGAACCTGTGGCAAATCCCAGGAAGGATATCTGTGGACCTTAGAAGGTCTGAGATTGGTCATACCTTTAAGAAATTCTTGAACTTCCGGGAAGGAACGGAGAGGCTGTCTGCGAGGCCCTGCTAGGACAGAGGAAATGGCCGCCAAATGGCGACGGATAGTGCTGGTGGAAAGGCCTTGATGGAAACCTTTCATAAGGAAGGATATGATCCTGTGAATGGGGATGCACAGGGGAGATAAACCTTCCTGTAAACACCACTGGTGAAACTTGGACCATGTATGGTCGTAGATCCGATTGGTCGATCCTCTCCTGGCCTTTAAGATGACCTCCACTGTGTCGGGGTCGTGTCCTCGCAGCTCTAAGTCTCTCCTGATAATAGCCAGGCGGTGAGGTGGAACCACTCCGGGTCTGGATGGAATGAGGCCCCCTGCCGTAGCATATCCTCCGAAACGGGGAGTCGCCAGGGGTCCTGAACGGACAGCTGCTGGAGGTCCGCAAACCAGGGCCGGCGGGGCCAATGAGGGGCGATCAGGATTACTCGAGCCCTCTCGATGATGATCTTGTGAATCACGTCCGGTAGGATTGGTATTGGAGGGAAGGCGTATAGGAGTCCTGGAGGCCAGGGGCTCTTGAGGGCATTGGTTGCCTCTGCTCCCGGGGCTGGGAACCTGGAGAAGAATCGAGGGAGCTGGGCATTCGCTTCGGTCGCAAATAGATCCAGCACTGGGAGGCCGAATCTGAGGCCGATCTGTTGGAACAGTGCTTGGTGGAGATTCCACTCTCCTGGGTCTATAGTTGCTCGAGAGAGCCAGTCCGCCTGGACGTTGAGGCTCCCCGAGATGTGATCGGCTAGGAGCAACTGAAGATGCTTTTCCGCCCAAAGGCCTAACTTGAGGGCCTCCCTCATGAGAGCCTTGGATCTTGTGCCTCCCTGTCTGCAAATGTGGCTTTTTGTGGCTATGTTGTCGGTGAGAATGAGAACATGTTGGTTGGAGATGCGAGGCTTGAACTGTTTTAGAGCTAGGGATACGGCTCTTAATTCTAGCCAATTGATGCGTCTGGAAGCCTCCTCTGGTGACCACGTGCCCTGGGCTATCATCCCCTGGGCATGGGCTCCCCATCCTGATAGGCTGGCATCTGTGGTGACGACAAATTGGTCCGGGCACCTGAAAGGAGATCCTTTGTCCATGGCCGGGGACATCCACCACTTGAGAGATCTGCGAACAATCGATGGAATGGCAATGCGACGACTTGAGTTGCTGTGCCCCGATCTCTGAAAGGGTAATAGAAGCCACTGTAGTTCCCTGGCGTGGAGACGATCCCAGGGAATGATGCCTATGCATGACACCATCTTTCCCAAAAGGGAGGACAAGGTTACTATGGGGACTGATTGCTGGAGTAAAATACGTGAAATCAACTCCCCTATGTTATGTTTTCTCTCAGGAGAGAGGAAAACCTGGGAGAATTCTGAATTAATGATGGATCCCAGGTGCAAAATGGAAGTAGAAGGCTGGAGGTGGCTTTTGTCAAAATTGATGGAAAAACCATGGTTCTGTAGAACTGACATGGTGACAGAAAGATCTACCTTTACTTCCTCTAGGGAATTCCCATGAACTAGAATGTCATCTAAATAACATAAAATGTGGATGGGCGAGGCCCTGATATAGGCCGCCAGAGACCCCAAAAGTTTTGTAAAGACTCTAGGGGCCGAGGAAAGACCAAATGGCATAGCTCTATACTGGAAATGTCTGCCCTGGAAGGAGAAGCGTAAGAATTTCCTGTGGCATTTGGCAATGGGGATATGGAGGTAGGCCTCAGTGAGGTCTAAGAAGACCATGAAATCCCCCGGATGAATAGCGGCTAAAATGGATGACAAGGAATGCATCTTGAACTTTCTATATTTGATGAATAGGTTCAGCTTTTTAAGATCCAAGATAGCTCTCCAACCTCCGGAGGTCTTAGGGACCATAAAAAGGATGGAGTAAAAGCCCCGGCCTCTCTGACCGGAGGGGACCGGCTGAATGGCTCTGATGGACAATAAATGGGAGATGGCTTCCTCCATTCGGCTACGAGCTGAGGAAGATCTGGGAGAGGGACAGGAAATAAAACGTTTAGGGGGGGGGGAAATGAACTCTAAAAGGAGACCCTTTTGTACTGTATCAATAACCCAGGGATCCTTGGAAGTGCGGCGCCAGCTAGAGGAGAAGTAAGCCAGGCAGCCACCTATGGGGACCGAAGGTGGTTTACCATCTAGGCTTTTTAGAAGCCCTGTTAGAGGACGCTCCTCTCTGGTAGCGGAATCCTTTACCCCTGGAGTTCCTACCTTGGGATCGAAAACGGGGGGAATACTGACCTGGATTTCTCTGATAGGTGGACGCCTGATCTTGTTGGCGCCCTGGGCGACAAAAGGACTGCGTTTTGGTGATCTTTTTGGTAGTCGGGCCCAATACTTTTTTCTTGTCCGTGGTTTCAGTGAGGAGTGGGTCCAGGAGATCTCCGAAGAGGAGATCGCGTTTCAATGGACCCAGGGCTAACTGCCACTTCTGACGTACTCCTGCTTGCCAGGGGCGAAGCCATAGAAGTCTTCTGGCCGTTGTGGAGGCCGTAATAGACTTGGCTGCGAATCTGGTGGATTGTAGTGTGGCATCAGCCACGTATTGGGCGGCCGCAAATACCTTGTTGAAGTCCTGTTGACCTCTTAAATCATCGGGAGGAATATGCTGTTGAAGTTGGCGAAGCCACAGGAGCATGGCTCTGGAAAAAAAGGAAGCAGCTGCGGAGCTTTTAATAGCCCAGGAGTCTGCGGTGAACCCTCTCTTGAGCATTTGTTCAATCCGCTTGTCCTCTGGGCGGAGAACCTCCTCTGCTTCGCCTGGAACGGCAGCCGCTGAGTGTAAGGTTTTGACAGGTTCATCAGGTTTAGGGTAGGATAGGAGATCCTCATAGGAAGGGGAGAGTTTGTACAATCTTTTGTCTTTGGTAGTGGGGTTAAGCCCAGATGCTGGGAACTCCCACTGCTTAAGCAAGGCATCTTTAAACAATTTTGGCATAGGGATTACCTCGTTATCCTCCTGTTCCTCTGTGAAGTAGGGTAAGTTCTCCTCCGGAGGGTCAGTGGATGTGGTGGCCTGCTTCTCTTGGGCCGCTAGCCCTGTGGAAACTCTAGCCTTGAGAAGGAGAGATTTGAACAATTGAGAGGGAAAAATAGTAACTGGAGGAGGAACCTTGATTTGGGATTCCTCATCGTCCGAGAGGCCTTGAAATGGATCCTCATCCTCTTCCATATCCTGATCATATTCATCCTGAGAAGAATCTGATTCCTCCTGAATTGGAGCTCTGGCAGCTGGAGGAGAACTCAAGGGGCGGGAGGGGCGAGGAGGTGGATGAGGTAAGGAGGGCACATTGATGGCAGAGAGTTTGGCATCAATGGCCTTGGACAACACAGAGAAAATAGATTGGAACTCTGGAGGTAGGCTAGAAATATCAGCAGGAATGGCAGAAGAATCTCTGAAGGTCTGAGAGGTTTCTGGCTGGGAGGAATCTTCAATAATATCTGGTTCCTCTGGACCTAAGCCCCATAGGTTAGGTTGGGGTCTGTTTAGGTTTGGCTCATCCAGAGATAACACAGTGACACCAGAAAGAGGCAGATTAGGAGCCTCTGGGGGGTCAGGACTGCTGAGCACTTGGGCCTGCACCTTCAAGCGTTTTGCTGATTTATCATGGATTTTTTGTAGGGCTTGGTCCCTTCTCTTCTCAGCCTTGGTGGTTTTGGTCAAGGGGTGGGCTCTTGAAGAAGAGTGGGCCGAGGCCTGGGGGATACTGGTAATCTCATCACCTGTAGGCCTGGCCTCTCTGGGACCCTGTGTGGTGCCTCTCTTGGGAAAGGAAGCCATAGTCTGACAATTAACAGAAGACAAGGCTTGAGCCAAAAGAAAACTGATTTAGGGGGGAGAAGAATTCCAAGGCTTTCCCAAGAGGAATGGGATCCTGCTCCTAGGCCTCGGAGCTGCTGCGACTTGAGGGCAATCTAGGCAAACCCAGAGTTCGTGTCCCCAAATACAGCATGGCCAGCCTCCCTAAACTTTAACTAAAGTAACCAAGGCACCCTGGTTGGAGGCTTAGCCGGTGGAGAATTAAGCCTGAGCGTCTCAAAGCCCACTCCAGGATCCAAGCGGTGGACTGAGGCACAAACGGCTGGCAGGAGGCCAACACGAGAGTACTGAATTAAAAGAGCGCGAAGGCCTTCGCGCCAAAATAACCGCTCCGTAAAATTTTTAAAAGAAGCGATCGGCTAAGTCCAGGAGACTAAGAAGGGAGCGTCTCACACCGCGGGAGGTAAAGCCCTTTAAAATAGTAATTATAGACTTGCCTAATGACCTCCAGGCCGAAGGATTGCTAATTAATCCAAAACCGGCAGCAGGAATAGTTAGCGGCGAGGAAAAGCCGCGGGAGACTAAACCGCTACTTCTCCCCTGAGAGAAAAGCCGAGCCGCAAAGGCTGGCGCTAATTAGGCAAGTACCAAAATTAAATGCAAGGATTTTTTACTGTTTTTGGAAGAAAGATCGAAGGGAAGGTGTTAGTAGTTGAACGAGCTATTCACAATAGTACCGCAGGATGCGAGAACTGAGCGAATTCTGGGAAGGGGCGGATCCAGCAAGCTTTTTTAACACTAGGCTCAGTTCCACCGGATTGGACATGAGCAACCCATGTGACTGCTGGACCCGCTCCTTCAGTACGGAGAATGCCATGAAGAACAATCAAAGGATCTGAGCAGGTTTAGCCTATAAAAAAGATGAGTAAGGCAAAATATGACAGCACATTTTAAATACCTGAAGGATTGCCACATAAAATATAGAATACAGCCACTGTATGTAACTTCTGAAGGCAGTAAGAATTAAAGAATTAAAAGTATGGGGAAGTACATTTAGGGGAGAAATAAAGAAGAATTTTCCGACTGCCACATGATGTGTTCTTCTTCTCTAGAGATCTTCAACTGGGTGATCGTCTGTCAGAGATGCTATAGTGATGTGATTGCAAACCTATGGCACACATGCCAGAGGTGACACACAGCGCTCTCTCTGTGGGCATGCAAGCTGCTACCCAAGTTCAGCTCCACCACACATTTGCCTGTGCCTCCCACCACCCAGCTGGTCTTTAGGTCTCTGCCATGCATATGGGTGGGGGGTGAGCACATGGTGGGAGGACATGCACATGTGTCACATGCACATGTGCCAGGGCGTGTGGGGCATATGCAAGGGTGCCACACATGCACATTGAGTTTTGGGAGTGTCAGGCATGTGTGCATTGGGACCTTTGTCTGGAACAGGTTAGCCATCACAGCTATAGTGGATCCTGAACCAAAATTAGATGACTACTATGGGTAACATCCCTTCTAACTCTATGTTTCTACGAGCCACTGTTTTTTCTCATATAGACAAATCCCAAAGTTTGCTTTTACAAATTTTGCTGTTTTTCACATTGTACTGCAGTTCCATACTGCACATTGTTATTGATATTTCTGAACAAAATTTTCAACATTTTACCAAGCTTTGGTGAAAAAGTACTCATCTCTAGTACTGCTATCCTTTGTCTCTCCTCCTCATAAATAGATTTTAGTTGTCAGATTCACAGAAGGAGACCTGGATATGCTCAGAGTCAGAAGTTAGATGCCTACTGAGAGGTCTCCTTGTTTCATTGGGTTCATCCTTGATGATATTGCTTTTAAACCCTGGTTTGACACTCAAAGTCACAAGATAGCACCAAGTCATTATCTAGCCATCATAATAGCTATCAGGTTACATCTAGAATCAAAAGAAGTAGAGTGAACACAAATTGCAGTTGTAGGAACATAAATAGGAGTAATCTATTGTATTTATATTCTGCTTATGTCCCTGTTTGGGGTTGGGCACTGAAAGGCTAAAATGCTGGGATGCCTTTGATCTTCTGATTCAAAATCTGTTTATGATTTTATGATGCTACTTTTGAAAAAGCATTCAAGAGAATCTTGCAATTTTTCCACCTCTTCCTACCTTTCAAAATTTCTTTTGAAGACTTGTGATCTGTTTAAGTTGCTGCATTGTTTGTTGGCAGTATCACATGGTCACTGTATGTCATTTTATTTACATATTACTGTAGATTTATTCATTAGATTTTTATCCCACCTCCTTTATAAGTAACTCAAGATGGTGAACATACCTAATCTTCCTTCTACTATTTTCCCCACAACAATAATCCTCTTTGGTGAATTAGGATGAGAGAGATTGACTGGCCCAAAGTCACCCAACTGGCTTTGATGTTTATTGCCTAGAACTTCAGGTTTCTAGGCCAGCACCTTAACCATTTTTTTTAAAACAAAAATTCCCTTCACACACTAAATAATAACAACAGAAAAAAAGGAGCCCTTTATCTTAAAACCTGAATTATAAAATATTCTCTAAAACAAAATGCTATCAACATGTTGATCTAAAGTTCTAAACCATGGCACAGAAGAAACAGATAACTAGGAAAAGATTATTTAATTCCTCAAGGTTATTGGCAGCTCACTTTGTAAAAACATTAATAATGGTAACAACATGACATTTTAAGAGCACTCAGCACAAAATCCATGCACCAAAGTATTCTAATTTAAGTATTGCAAATTGGAAAGGCAGATATTATTTTATCATAATCCCTTATTGACACAGACTGCAAGTTTATACATTCTTCTTCTACACACACTGTCCAAAATCCTTTCTGTATCCTTCCAACAATATTCTCCCAATATATAAATCCTTTATCTTAAGTCTCTACTAGATTTGTTGGTTTATGTTTAATTTTATTGCCTGGGTAATTTAATTTTTAATTTTTAATTTTACTTGTATTTTAAAAGCCTGACCTTGTACCAACTTTTTATTTTAATATTATTATTTTATTTTATTTATTTATCTCTGCATTTTATCACATTGCTTTTTTAATGATGTTTTTGTATGGTTGCTACATATTGTCATGTACCAGCTCAAGGTTGACTCAGCCTTCCATCCTTCTGAGGTCAGGAAAATAAGGACCCAGATTGTTGGGAGCAATATGGTGAATCTGTAAACCGCTTAGAGAAAACTATAAAGCACTGTGAAGTGGTATATAAATCTAAGTGCTATTGCCATACAACAGGTAAAGAATCCATTTTAAATGTAAAAAAATATATAAATCTGACTCTATACAGTGATACCTCGTCTTACAAACGCCTCGTCATACAAACTTTTCAAGATACAAACCCGGGGTTTAAGATTTTTTTGCCTCTTCTTACAAACTATTTTCACCTTACAAACCCACCGCCACCACTGGGATGGCCTGCCTCCGGACTTCTGTTGCCAGCGAAGCACCCATTTTTGTGCTGCTGCGATTTCCCTGAGGCTCCCCTCCATGGGAAACCCCACCTCCGGACTTCTGTGTTTTTGTGATGCTGCAGGGGAATCCCAGCAGTGCAAAAATGGGCGCTTTGCTGGCAACGGAAGTCCGGAGGTGGGGTTTCCCAGTAAGGGGATCCTCAGTGAAATCGCAGCATCGCAAAAACACAGAGGTCCGGAGGTGGGGTTTCCTATGGAGGGGAGCCTCAGGGGAATCCCAGGAGGTGCAAAAACGGGCACTTCGGCTGGCAAAAGGGGTGAATTTGGGCTTGCATGCATTAATCGTTTTTCCATTGATTCCTATGGGAAACATTGTTTCATCTTACAAACTTTTCACCTTAAGAACCTCGTCCTGGAACCAATTAAGTTTGTAAGACAAGGTATCACTGTATAGCTAAACAGTGGCTTGACCTCTGGAATAATCTGCCTCTAAGAATGATAAAGACTTGGGTGTCCTTCTCGATCCACAGCTCACATTAGAAAACATCTTCTCCAGGTCCTGTTGACTAAACAATGTCGTCTGGCAGGACCCAGGGGAACAGCCTTCTCTGTGGCAGCCCCAACCCTCTGGAACCAGCTCCCCCACAGAGATCAGAATTGCCCCCACCCTCCTTGCCTTTTGTAAGCTCCTTAAAACCCACCTCTGTCGTCAGGCATGGGGGAATTGAGATATTCCTTTCCCCCAGGCCTATACAATTTATGCATGATATGTTTGTGTGTATGTTTGGCTTTTAATAAGGTCTTTTAGCTATTTTAAATATTTTAAATATTAGATTTGTTATACGCTGTTTTATTATTGTTGTTAGCCTAGGGAGAGGGTCGGCATACAAATCTAATAAATAAGTAAGTAAGTAAGTAAGTAAGTAAGTAAGTAAGTAAGTAAGTAAGTAAGTAAGTAAACAAACAAAGAAAGAAACAAAGAAACAAATAAATTTGTCTATGTTTTATCTACCTAAACCAGTGGTGAATTGCTCCCCCCCAGTTTGTGCAGAAGAGTCTCACACGAGCATGCAAGCACATGTGAACTGGTACCAATGGGATTTAGAATCCACTACTGACCCAAACTTGTATAACCCCTCCCCCTTATCTATACAACCAGATAGAACTGCCTTGAACACCTTCCTCCAGTTTTCCCCATTCATATAAGGAGGATGGAAAGAAGATTTATTCTGGACAAGAAGGCTAGTGAACTGAATCGGTCTTTGTCTCTGAAGTAAGCAGGCATATAGACTCAGTATTGAGTTGTTTAATGTTCTGAGAAATCCGTCAGTGAACCAGAAACTCCCTATCTAATAAATTCAAATTTAATCCCCAACATTTCTTGCTAAAATCAAAACGCTGCAGGGACTAGGGCCAAATCCTGCTTGAGAGGCAAGGCAATCACTCAACAACTGCCAGAGCACCTCGTTTTTAATGTATGGAAAATTCATCTTTTCAAGATAAAGAATTGCCTTGGTCGAAAAGAGTTTTATTTTAATTTTGTGTAGTACAGCCAGTCCCGAGTAACGCTTTTTATTTTTTAAGATGTCATTTTAAACAGTGAGGTTCTTTGAAAAAACAGATGGTGTGTGTATGTTCAAAGCAAAAAACAAAACACCTCCAAAGAGATCCAAACAGCTGGGAGCAAGCATCCCTCTCAGCAAACACTCTCCATCAAACCACTTGCTCTGTGCCCAAAAAAGGAAATCTGTGTAATGTCTTTCAGTTGCATGCCTCATAATTAAAATTCACAAGCTTACCAAATATCAGGAATGGTATTCAGTATGCTAAAGCTACATTCAGACATTGTGCTTCAACAAGCTCCCCCGTGTTCAAATTTTGCATAAATTATGCAGCTGAAATAAAAATTGGGGGACCCAGGAGAGGCATTTGAAATGGAAAGCTCTGTTCGGCTAAAAAAATGTTTTTGCTGAATTCCTTAATTCCTTAATTCTAGGAGAATGGCTTGTTCACCTGACTCAGGTTTCTGAGTCCTGGGTTTTTAAGTACAGTACTAAATTCAGAGTCTACCCACCTTTGATTCAGGGCATCATCTTACATTATGATTGGGCTGGCTTTGAGTGAAGCCCTTCAAATTTCAACATGGCATCAGCTGATAAAATAATACTATGATAATAGCAACAGCAATAGCACTTAGGCTTATATACCACCACATAATGTTTTACAACAGTGGCCTCCAACCTTTGGGGTACCAGGGACCAGTTCCATGGAAAGAGGTTTTTCAGCGGACTGAAGATGGCATGGTTTTTATGCTGCCTGCATCCCATGGATGGGGCTTTGCTTGTTAGCGCAGCCCTTTGCTGGCATGCCACATAACAGTGCCAATCCATAGACTGGGGGGGGTGGTGGTTGAAGATCCCTGCTTTAAAGCATATTCTGGGCAGTTTATAATGTCCGCATATTGCCCCAACAATCTGGACCCTCATTTTATTGACCTTGGAAGGATAGAAGGCTGAAGCAACCTTGAGCCCTGTTAGGATCAAGCTCCAGCCAGAGTTTCCCTGATAAGATAATATGATTACAAGGAGCATGGTCAGAATTTTCCTGATGTATCACCCGAACATTCTGCCATCAACTTGATACAGATATGAAAATTCATTAGAAATGGGGCAGAGCCATTGCTTCAATACAGAAACCTGGGACAGGAGCACATATGCCTAGTCTCATATTTTGGGGTGTGCATTTTAGGGGAATTAAGGAGTAGGGCAGAGCTGTGTTTTGATGAAGCAGGATACGGAAAGCAGTAATTTCTTTATGTTTTGAAAATGCTCGTTGTAAACTTTCACTACAGATGTTTTTTAAAATTGTTCTCAGTGCAAAATGGTGAAAGACAATGTCCCAGCCTTTTAGCAAAAAAACCCCATCACAAGCCGAAGATGGATTTAGGGGGCAAAGCTAGGGGTGAAATGCTACCTGTTTGCCCCAGTTCGAGCATACCAGTAGCAGAGAACCACTAGCAGCAGCAGCGCAAGGGCCCACCCACCCACCTGGACATCACCATTTTCTTTTTTTAACCCTCTGCACATGCGCAAAGCAGAGGGTGAAAAAGCACATGTGACAGTAGTGCGTGCGTACAAAGTGTGTACTTCCAAACCAGATTTCACCACTGGGCAAAGTCTATTGCACACTTTCAATTTACACCTATCTTTCATCAACAGAATAATTAAATACTTAATCCAAGAAAGGTCTTTACTATTGTCCCCACATCAGGCTGTATTGTCATTTTGTGTAGAGATGATGTGCTGACTAGGCTAAGTGTGAGGGAGGGGTCATCAAACACATCATCAGTCACGAGACCCTTTTTACCCAACAAGAGATCTAAATCCAGCTTATCTTGAATTCCCTCTATGTTTATCCTCTGCTAATTTCCTTTGGCTGTTAGTAGTTCAGATTCTTGCAGACATCTTAAACTTGCAATAACTCATTTGAACCGCTTAGGTCTCCTAATTTCCCTGGTGCTCCCAATCATATCACCCTATCACTAGTATAGAAACTTCACTTGGGAGACTGTTGCTCAAGTCAAGTGATAGGGCACTTCTCTGTGGAGCAGCCAATAGGCTGCATGATCAAATCCTAGCTAGCATAACATTTCTTTATAACTGCTACATTACTCTGTGACTTTGTGACTTCCATATGGTTTCTATATATGGCAGATTGTGACATATTTTGTATAGTAGAAGCTATTAAAACAAACATATTTAGGCAACAATAGATATGTACATGGAAAGAACAGAAAATACAACCCCTATAATCCTAAATTCACTGTGTAGTATATACTGTATTCATGTTTGATATTTGTAGCTTCCTGAATTTCAAAGTTTTGATTCCTCTTACACAACATGCTTCAAACTCAACTACTGATAAACATGTATTGTTCTTAATTATATAAATATATAACTGTTATCATATTTAGTTGCATTGGACAGTTGTCAAATCTAAAGTTAATTACGAAAGGAGTAAGAGTAAGACGTTTCTTTGCCCCTACATGTGAGAAAGATAGTAGATGATGGATAGATAGATAGACAGACATGCAGACAGGCAGGATATATAGACATACAGGCATACAGATATGCACACATACAGAAAGACAGACAGACAGACAGATGTTAGATGGATGGATGGATGGATGGATGCCTAAAACTGTCTGAAATACATTATCTATCTATCTATCTATCTATCTATCTATCTATCTATCTAGGTAGGTAGGTAGGTAGGTAGTAAGTATTGCTGCCTATTCACCCATGGCAACTCAACTTACAGAATGTAAAATCTCATTTAAAACAATAAAACTTGTTTAATTAAACAATATTTTTAAACATAAAATGTTTAAAATAAATTAATATAATACAATAAAATCACGCCCACCCCATCCCCCACCCTGGCAACAGCAGATCACAAAAGTCATTTAATTATCTGCAATTATAACCCACCACCACCTCCTTCTGGAACCCATCCATTAGTAGGTACCAATCTAATAGGTCCTGCCTCCCAGGGGGCAGGGAAGATACAGGTCTTGAAAAACTCATTGCCACCAGACGGTGATCCAACCATGACAAGGGGACCAAGGACAGGTCTCTCTGTCAGATCTATAGGTCTACCTGACAGATCTGTCTTACTCTATACCAACAATGTTCCAATCCTACCATTAATATATGTAGATCATCCCCAGAAATCATCTCATTGGTTTAGCCCAACACTGTAGAAAGGAACAGCCACTTATTAACCATCAGAAATGAAAGCTGTAGTATTTTCTAACAGCACTTTCATATTCACTTCTGGATAACCAACGTTTAGAATAAATATAATGATTCATGTACCAAAAATATATGGGACTGTACATGAAGACCTCACAGAAGTTACAACTGGTCTAGAATGTAACATCACATACAGCATTGGATTGTCTCTAAGTTTGTTCATATTGCACCCTTTTATATGAGCTGCACTGGCTCCCAGTTTTCTTCTGAGTGCAATTTAAACTGCTGATTATATGTTTGAAGCTCTGCATAGACTGGGACCAGATTATTTGCAGGGCTGCCTCTTCCTGAAGACATCTGTCCATCTCCTCAGGGGAGATGCAGTATAGTGGACATGTTCCAAATCCCTTTCCTTAAATATTTATATATTGTGGTTCCTCAAAAGTGTGCTTGCTCTGTTGCAGCTCCTGCCCAAGGGAACACCCTCCTCCCTGAAGTCTGATAGTCTCCCACCCTTTTAACATTTTGGAAATCATGTAAAAGATGGCTCTTCCCTTAAGTGTTGGGATAAGACAAGGTCAGGGTGAGACAGGAATGTGGGTTCATCAATCAAATTTGGCTGTGGCACCAGCCATTTCTGTTTTTGTCAGGCCCAAGGCCAAAGATGACACAGTGAGATCCAACAGAATCCAATCCTTTATTTCATTGTGGACAGAATATTGCCAAACTAAAGCTATAACCATCTAAGCCAGTGGTTCCCAACCTGGGGGTCGGGACCCCTTTGGGGGTCAAATGACCGTTTCACAGGGGTCGCCTAAGACTATAGGAAAAGACAAAGTTCCTCAGGTGTTAGGAACTAAAGCTTCTATTCTGGCTCCTTGGAACATATTTTTACAATCCGACCAATCAAGCGTTTACAGTGGGGGTTTCCCTTTGACCTTCCTGCCAATCAGCTTAAAGCTCTGTTGGGAAAATTGGCGCTAGACTTAGGGTTGGGGGTCACCACAACATGAGGAATTGTATTAAGGGGTCGCGGCATTAGAAAGGTTGAGAACCACTGATCTAAGCTCTTACATATATCTTAAGGTGTGGCAACTATGAGCCTCTTCCCCCTCTCCCATTTAGCTCAGGACTGCAACTGCCTTAATCTGGGCCTCTCTCTGGGAAAGCTCTGACAGCGCCACCACCGCCACCACCACCACCCCACACACACATTGCTTCTCCAGGTTCACATTCCATAACTATTTTTAGTTTTATGGCTGTTGGCTTTATACTGTTTTATATTGTTTTATTGATTTAAGCACCAGAATTGTTTTAAGATGGGCAGCTACAAATATTAAACAAACCAACAAATCAGAATAGTCACTAGTTCACAGCATACATATCTCATTCAGATATAACTGGGAGAAAATGCCAGGCATGAGTAACAATTCAAAACAACTACCTTCATTTGCAAAACAATGAACTAAAGATCTGAACAGACCAGAAATAAAATGGGACTTGCATCTGAATTCACATATCAAACCAAACTATACAATAATTGTTGTGCAATTAATTGTTTGGTGCAGTTCAGTACACCTAGCTATTTGATTTCTACACTATGCTGTCTACACTTGTATGAGAACAAGATAGTTTAGCTTTCTCAACAGTCTTTTTCAACAAACCGATGAGAAAGGAACGAAGCATTAGAAAGTAGGCTAGAAAGACTTTGGTTGGGATTTTTACAAAGTCCACTGGGTAACTCTCAGGAAATATTTGAATTATTGTGACAATGAAATAATCCCGTGTAAACTTCTAGGGGAAAGGGTACAGTACAAATGTTCCATCTTGATAATAAAAATAATTCAATACAACATGTATACAATTTAGAAGACAGGAAGAATTAACAAGATAGCGGCCCTTTGAAGAATGATTCAAGAATTTATGGTAAAGAATGCATTGAAACAGAGATGTCAGAAATGTGACACCATTAGACACTTCAACAGGATATGTCATTGTATCAAGATCAGTAATGAGTACTAAATTAGTTTGCTACTGACTTGGGGGTGCGCTTGCACACATGCACAACTCTTCTGCTCATGCACAGAATCATCCCGGGTGGGTGGGTGGAGCCTACCACCACCACCACTACCGGTTCTAAGAACTGGTCTGAACCAGGAGAGCAATACACAGCTGATCAAGTCCTTTCATAGAGAAATGTCAAAGATAACTGATAGAAACAGCTAACCATAACTTAGTGACTTACTTATTTAGTTGATTATAGTATTTGTCAGCCACAACTGTCCCTACATGCAAATAATATTTATCTGTCATAATAAGTTGAATATACATTATTATGAATGGCACCAATGCCATACAGTTAAAGAAACTATCGCAGCTAAGGTAACCTTGTTATATATGGGTATGGGTACCTGGCAGGGGAATCTTCCACAAGTAGAGACTCATCCTCTAGTATGAGAATTGCAGGTTATAAATATTGGCCTAGCTCACTTATAATGCTAAAAATTGATGTGGTTTGTTGATATATTAACCATAATATTTTAATATGTGCACATAATACAGGATTTGTTTTAATCAGTTTATCAAGCAATAAAAAAGCCAGCCAGAGTCAGGATTAGAATTCATCCATCACATTAAGCTATAATTAATTGTGTCTGGATTTTGGTTTACCATATCTGAGCAATTTTTTCCACTGATCGTTTGCCCAGTTTGTGCTTTATTTTTTTCATTTATTTTGTCAGTAGCCCCTAGGATTGGCAACTTCAGAAACCAATCAGGAATAACCTTGATGGTTTCTTGATTAGACTATTGTTTTCCGCCTGATTGTCTGCCAGGCACTGATCCTGGTTTATCTGAATGTGGGGTGCAGGAGAGGATGGGTTGTGGTCTTTTTGTTTTCTTCCTTGGTTTTTAAAATATTATTATTATTTTCTTTTTTGAATTTGATCTGTATTTCGATTTAATTTGGATTTGAATTGGTAAAAGATGCTAATTCAAAAGAAGAAAACTATGCCCCCACCAAAATTGGCAAGGTACTGCATATAAACAGACAGCAGGTTCCGCACTCACCTCCACTGATGATGTTACCTATTGAATAATTAAATGTCTGAAATAAAGCAACCAGGTTCAGAGAGAACCAAAAGCTCTACTTTCTATCATGTTGTAGAGAATGTCATGATTCCATAGACCCAAATTTCAAAGAAACTCTTGCTGATCTTTTAAAAATAATGTGCCTATATCTGAAAAGCACTTTTTTGCCCTTCTACATGCATGTTGTTCTTTCACATGTGGCTACTTACGGTAAGTTATAAATAATTTCACACATTCATTTTTAAGATGTTGGTGCAGGATTAATGAATGTGCTCTAACTTATATACTGTGTGTGATGCATATACAAAATTTTCAGATATCATTGTATCAACAATATAAGATATGAGGCAAAACGTATTATGAATGAAAATGAATAGCAGTTGATTGAAGTATACGGATTGTGATGGCTGTCCAATTTCTTATTTAAAATCTCCAGTGATGGCAAACCACTTCTGAAAAGCCTTGTCAAGAAAACTTCAGTCAATAGATTCTTAGTCATCCAGGTCATGGTTGTCCCAAAGGTGCTTTTTCAGGAGGCAACTGGACTTCCTTGGTTTTTCTTTTGAAGACGTTTCACAATTATCAGCTGTCAGACTACCAGCTGTCTCCAAGAAATATAAATCCTTCAATTCCCCACTACCCTGTCAGAGCTGAAGATGCTTCTTGGATGAGAAGCAAAATGTCTTCAAAAAAACAACAACAACATGACTGAGAATCTCTACAGACTTTTAGCTATACAATTTGGGATGAACGCCTTTTGAACGGTGTGGAAGTAGGAATGGATTTCCAGAGAAAAATTGCAGAGTACAGGAACCAGGAGCATTACTTGGTGATCCTGATGGCACAGATGAACCTCCAAGTGCTTCAAGGACCCTTTAAAAGGACCCTTCACACAGTTTTGACGAAAATGATGAAGAGATCAAGGCCCCACTTGCTGAAAAGCATCACCTTCACCATGAGTATCAGAATGACACGTCATCAACAGCTAAGAAAAATGCTTTCAACAACACTCGCAGGATCGTACAGAGCAAGCTTCGCAAAGATGCAGGACTGAGTACCAAAGAAGATGAAATCCAGACGTTTGCCAATAGAAATGATGTTAAATGGTTCTATGAAGCCCTCAGATCCATGTATGGACGTCAGCCCTCAGGGAGCTCCCCTCTACTGGTAAGCAGGTGCAACTCTCATCATTGAGAAACCCCTGATTCTACAGTGTCGGGCTGAGCACTTCCAATCTGTATTGAACTGCCCATCTTCCATCAACAATGAGGCGATCAACAGAATGCCCCAGGTGGATATCAACCACAGCTTAGACTCCCCACCATCAAAGATTGAAACCCTACAGGCCATCAACCATCTCTCCAGTGGCAAGGCCCCAGGATCTGATGAGATACTAGCAGAGATCTATAAGGATGTTGGTGCAGTGCTTGTCAACAAACTCACTCAGCTATTCCAGTCTTTCTGGAATCAAGGAACCATTCCTCAGGAACTGAAAGATGAGTCTATCACACACCTCTACAAGAGGAAAGGGAATCGACAAGTCTGGGATAATCATAGAGGAATATCACTGCTTTCCATCACAGGCAAGACCCTTGCATGAGTGTTGCTAAACCACCTGACTGACCACCTGGAACAGAATCTATTGCCCGAAGCACAGTGCAGTTTCCATGGACATGATCTTCACAGCCTGACAGCTCCAAGAGAAATGTCAAAAGCAGAATCGTGAATTGTAAATGGATCTCACTAAGGCTTTTGAAACTGTCAGCCGTGAAGGCCTGTCGAACATCATGGCAAAGTTTGGGTGCCCTGATAAATTCATCCTGATGGTACGGCAATTTCATGACAACATGACGGCCCATGTGCTGGACAATGAAGAAGCTTCAAAGTCCTTTTCCATCACAAACAGTGTCAAGAAAGGATGTGTGTTGGTACTGACCTTGTTCAGCATAATGTTTTCAGCCATGCTGTCAGATGCCTTCCAGAACAGTTCCTTGGGAGTTAGCCTGAGATACAGGACCAATGGGAAACTGTTCAACTGTGAAAACTCCATGCTTTCTCCAAGATAAAGGAGACTGTGCTACATGCAGTGTTCCCTCTAATTTTTTTTTTTGGGGGGGGCGGAAAAGTATAGTGTCTGAGCGGCAGTCCCTTCGGGACTGGGCGGCACAAAAATAATAAATAAATAAACAAACAAACAAACAAACAAATAAAAAACCCACCCTGTTTTGCCTCAGAAAATTTCAAAATAAAATACTGTACTGTGTGTCTATAACAGTGAGCTCATAATAGGGCAACTCTATCAATATCAAAATGCCACTCAAATAGTTGGGATAGTTTCAAACTAGATTTTGATTTTCTTTCTCTCTTCCTTACTCCCATTCTTTTTCTTTCTCTTTTCCTTCCTCTTTTTTCTATCTGTTTCTCTCTCTTCCTCTCTCTCTCCTTCCCTCTCACTCTTTCCCTCTCGGCTTCTGGGCAGGTTTAGAAAACTCTGAGTTGATGATGATTTTTAAGTGAGCGATTGCTCACTGCTCAGCTTAGAGGGAACTATGGCTACATGACCTCCTCTTTGCTGAGGACTGTGCCCTGAATGCTGGATCAGAACAGGAAATGCAAGCCAGTGTGAATAATTTTGCAGCAGCATGCAACAACTTTGGTCTCCTTATCAACATAAAGAAGACTGAAGTTATGCATCAGCCAACTCCAAAAACCAAATACCAAGAGCCCACCATCACAATAAAGGGACAAAAGCTACAAGCAGTGGACCAATTTACATAACTTGACAGCACCCTCTCCCATACAGTTACAATCGACATTGAGGTCAACTGCAGAATTGCCAAGGTTAGCTCTGCATTTGGCAGATTAATGACCAACGTGTGGGACCGACATGGAATAAGCCTTGCTACAAAGCTCAAAGTCTACTGAGCAGTAGTGCTAAGCAGTGTTCCCTCTAATTTTTTTGGGGGTGGGCGGAAAAGTATAGTGTCTGAGCGGCAGTCCCTTCAGGACTGGGCGGCACAGAAATAATAAATAAATAAATAAATAAATAAATAAACAAACAAACAAACAAACAAACAAACAAACAAAAACCCACCCTGTTTTGCCTCAGAGAATTTCAAAATAAAATACTGTACTGTGTGTCTATAACAGTGAGCTCACAATAGGGCAACTCTATCAATATCAAAATGCCACTTAAATAGTTGAGCTAGTTTCAAAATAGATTTTGATTTTCTTTCTCTCTTCCTTACTACCATTCTTTTTCTTTCTCTTTTCCTTCCTCTCTTTTTTCTATCTGTTTCTCTCTCTTCCTCTCTTCCTCTCTCTCTCCTTCCCTCTCACTCTTTCCCTCTCAGCTTCTGGGCAGGTTTGGAAAACTCTGAGTTGATGATGATTTTTAAGTGAGCGATTGCTTACTGCTCAGCTTAGAGGGAACTATGATGCTAAGTACCCTATTGTATGCCAGTGAGACTTGGACCGTATACAGGAAACATGCTAAGCAATTGAATTACTTCCACATTATCTGCCTACGTAGAATTCTGAGGATCCCATGGCAGGATAAGGTGCCTGACATGGAGGTCCTCTGCAGAGCAGGCCATCAATTCCCATCCTACTGATGAAAGGCAAGACAAACTGGGCAAGCCATGTTGCTAGCATGCCAGACCATCACATCCCTAAACAGCTCCTCTATGGATAGCTGTCTAAAGGAAAGCGATCGCATGGGGGACAAAAGAAGCAATACAAAGACACGTTGAAAGCCTCCTTCAAGTCCCTCGATATCAACACCACCTCCTGGGAAGACCTGGCACAAGATCCACCAACACGGTGCATGCTGACCCACCAAGGCTGCCAGACATCTGACATTTAACATTCATAGCAGAAGAGAAGCGAGCACTCCGCAAAGCCAGAGCTGCAAATGCTGTGACAATGATGCCCATACATGTCTGCTCAACATGTGGCAGAACATTTCGTACCCGTATAGGCCTTACCAGCCATCTGCGGACATATTGTGTACAGCCCACAACCCATTAGATGTCAAGGTCCTCTTTGAATATGATGGGTGAACATCAAAAGGATGAAGATTAACAGCTGTCTGCAAAGAATATAAATCCTCCCATTCCCCATTATACTGTCAGAGCAGAAGAAGCTTCTTGGATTAGAAACAAAACGTCTTCAAAAGAAAAAACAAAAAAGTCCAGTTGCCTCCTGAAATATTCAGGGACTTGTCTAGGTAGCTTCCAAAAATTGGACACAAGTGAACAGAAGATCAATCTGTCTTTATCTGTATCAATATAGAGATGGTAGAATTAGAAGTAGAGGTAAAAATAGATATAGCGATAGAGATGATAGAAACAGAAATAAATATACAATAATAGAAATAGAGATAGAGACGATAAAGAGTTGAAACAGGCACACACTTAAAACAAGAGTATCAGTTTGGTGTAGTGGTAAAGGCTGGGTAATTTTGGACAATTCATTTTCTCTGAGCTCAAGGAAGAAGACAATGGCAAATCACTTCCAAAAATCTTGCCAAGGATACTGCAGACACTAGACAGTTGCCAGGAGTTAACACTCATTTAAAAGCATGCATACATACACACACGCACAAACTTTGAAAAAGTTTTCCTTTCTCTGCCCTTGTTGGTAGGATTCCATCTCCCCTTCTCTGAAACCCTTAATACTGAAGCAGTAATACCGGTAGAATGGGACTGTCCAGGAATTAGCACTTTCACAGGTAGCAACACAGCTTTGTTAAAAAGACAGCAGAGCCTCTTGTATGTTCTTTGGCATGCCAAGTCTACTGGTAGCTTGCAGATAACATGCTACTCTGCACTACAATAGCCAAGAGTTCCATTGTTAAGTGATGCAGTCATAAAGTATAACATATATCCACATTGCTAAGTCCCAGTTGCTATTGTAAAATTAGGACCACATTGGTCATTAAGTAAGGATCTTACATGATCACAGCTTCTGACTTCCTGCCAGCTTCCCCATTGATTTGTTTGTGGGAAGTTGGCAGGGAATGTTGAAAACTGGGACACTATAACAGCCAAAACAGTGAGGATTCATCATAAGTCATTTTCATTCGGAGCCATTGTAACTTTGAATGGTCACTGAATTTAAAAAAATGATTGTCACCTAAGGACTACATATAAGTGGGATATACTCTAACACAAGTATGGTCAAAGCTGTATGCATACTGCAGAACAAATCTCTCATGTTTTCTAGTTCAGGTAACATGCATAAGTTCTCCAAGACACAAATCAAGATCAGGTTTTTGTAAAACTAGACCACTCTCACATTCCTCAATGGGTAAACAAGAACTCCAGAGAACACAGTAACCCTAGTAGGGGCAAGACAAATAGTCTACTTCTGATACATTTGCTCAGTTT
This sequence comes from Erythrolamprus reginae, assembly GCF_031021105.1. Classification (NCBI taxonomy): domain Eukaryota; kingdom Metazoa; phylum Chordata; class Lepidosauria; order Squamata; family Dipsadidae; genus Erythrolamprus; species Erythrolamprus reginae. Next base: position 147,516,184 of record NC_091952.1, on the reverse strand, counting down.
TCCACTGTATGCCCTCACAATTGAAACGTGTTGACTTGAGTTCAACCATTCACTTTCCCAGGGCTATGTATGTGCCTCAGTGACTTTTATGCATGATATGAAGCATGAACTATAAGCAGATGAATTTTCTTTTGTTCAGAGGTAAGTGAGATATTGCACACAGCTTTTCCCTTCACAAAATCCAGCCTCATAGGGAAATTGCGAGAGATACCTAATGAAGAGCCTTTCCACTAGTTATGCAACCGTAGTGGAACAGATACATGCAATTCCTGAAAATGCTGATCGGCTGTTACAGTGGTGCTAAATGACCTGGAATTTCAGATACTTCTATGAAAATCCAGAATGAACTAACTACAGCTGGTTGAAGTAACATCAGAAAATCATGGTTCCCAAGAATTTTAAACTTGAAAAAAATAATACAAGACTGCTCTTGTTGACTAGCAAAGCAATGCATGGAAATGTTTAAATCTCTGTCATGAACCTACAAAGACACACCTTCTCTGCCATCACCTGTACCCATATAGTGAATCATTAGTATCTGCCCCATTGGGAAAAAAAACCCCTCCAAGACAATGCATGTGCTCAATGCAGAGATGCTAAGAATAATTGTTATGAAATGGTAAAAACATAAGGTTGTACATTGGTGAAGAACTAATTGATCTATTCTGTCATTTCAACTAAAGAATCAGTTTATGTCATTTAAATGTCAATAAAACTATTCAGAGTACTCCAATTTTTTAAAAAAATGTGTATTTATTATGTTATCTGCTATTCAGTACCACATCAGTCTGTATGGTTTCACTAGATAAGATCTACCTAAGGTATACAAAAATAAGTCTTGCTGATTTAAGGACAAGAAAAGCTGAAAAAATTGCAGCTTGCTCTAAAATACTCAACTTAATGACATTCATGGAGGGAAGACTAATTATCTTTTTCCATATCAAGCTGGAAGAGATTACTGGGCTATTAGGTGAAGACTAGTAACAGCACTAGTAGATGCTTAAACCCACTAAATTCTTTTTTTTCACCCCTCTCTACTAGTCAAGGTGGAATGGGGAACAGCTAAGAAGAATGGAGCATAAGGTACTGTTTGGAGGAAAGATTCATTATTGACACTTTGAAAAGATATTATTAATACAGTGATCCCTCTACTATCGCGAGGGTTCCGTTCCAAGACCCCTCGCGATAATCGATTTTTCGCGATGTAGGGTTGTGGAAGTAAAAACACCATCTGCGCATGCGTGCCCTTTTTTTCTATGGCCGCGCATGCGTAGATGGTGGAGTTTGCGTTCCCCGCCGCCCACGCAAAGGGGAAACCCCGATTCGGCTCCTCGCTGCTGCTGCGCTACCGAGCAGATCAGCTGCTGGGCAGCCGAAGGAACCTTCCCTGGGTCTTCCCCCTCTTGCTGGCGGGCGGGCGAGCGGCGGGCATCAGCGAGGAGCCGGGGTTTCCCCTTTGCGTGGGCGGCCGAGAAGACCCAGGTTGGGGGTTCGGGGGGGTGCTGGGAAGCCCCCCAGGCCAGCTGCGACCTTTTAAACCAGCCGCGCCGCTTCCCAGATGAGTCCTGAAGCCAAATGCGGAAGTTCGCCTTTGGCGTTTGGCTTCAGGACTCAGCTGGGAAGCGGCGCGGCTGTTTTAAAGGGTCGCAGCCGGCCTGGGGGGCTTCCCAGCACCCCCCGAACCCGGGTTGGGGGCTCGGGGGGGGTGCTGGGAAGCCCCCCAGACCGGCTGCGACCTTTTAAAACAGCCGCGCCGCTTCCCAGCTGAGTCCTGAAGCCAAACGCGGAAGTGGGTTTTTTTTAATTAATTTTTTTTTTTAAATCGCGATATAGCGTTTCGCGAAGATTGAGATCGCGAAACTCGAGGGATCACTGTATATGATTTTATTAACTGCACAAGCCTAAACATATCTTCTTAATAGGCCCACCGAATTCAGCTAGGCATATTTCTAGCCAGAAAATGAGTACAAGAATGCAATCTAAATATTACAGCCTTCTAAAAGCATGCATTAGATCACAAGCTGAATGAAGGTCAGTTTAGTAATATATGCAGTTTGGCTACAATCCCACAGTGAAATGTGCATACAGGTCCTTCAATTGTAGGAATCCAAGCCAAATCCTAGCTTTTCCATTTAACACTTATCCAGTAGTTCCTTCGGTCACTGGAGAAAGTTCCATAGCCAGGGATAACCCAGAAGTCAGTGAAGCGAAAAGCAAATTTCAGGCCAGCCCTGGTGATTTAGTGGTCATATTTGTACAATATGCTAAACCAGGGTTAATTGAAACACAGTTTATTCAGCCACATTCCCTAGGTTCTTTTAAATTACTGACCCCTCACTGGATGGAGGTCACACAACATGCTAAGTTAAAATACAGTTAGCCAGTATTAGGCAAATTCAATGAATCAGGTGGAAACTCCAAATTTATTTTCCCCCAATTTTCTTCAGTAAGTCATGTTTCAACCTCCCAGGGAATATTTCTGGGAGGGGGGGACATTATTGGAACTGGTGACTGAGCAGGCAAGTACACAGCTCATTCCAATGGGGCTGGCATAGGAGAACTTCAGGGAAGGGAAGGGAAGGGAAGGGAAGGGAAGGGAAGGGAAGGGAAGGGAAGGGAAGGGAAGGAAAGGAAAGGAAAGGAAAGGAAAGGAAAGGAAAGGAAGAACCTAACATTCCACAATTGTTGAAGGTGGAATGTTAGGGTGTGTGTGTGTATATGTTTTAATTGGGTTATTAATGGATGTTGTTATTGTTTTAGAATCTGTTTTTACTGTTTTAGAATTATTTTTCTACATTGGAAGCCACCCAGAGTCCTTCGGGAGTCGGGTGGCCTATAAATTACGTTAAATTAATAAAATAAATAAATAAACTGCCGAGCCCGCTCGCCGGTTCGGCCATCCGAGTCGCCTGCAAGCCTACAAGCGAAGGCTCCCGCAACGCCCGTTCCCTTGTCCGCGGCCTGGAGTCCCAGAACGGCACCTGTCAGGTAGGGCGAGCGGAGGAAGGAAAGAAGACCCCGAGAACCCCCCCAAAGACTCTGCAGGTAGGGAGAGCTTCCCGCTCCCCGCCCCCTGCATTTGGGAAACCGCCCCCCTCCCTAGGCAGGACACCCAGAGGTGGGCTGCTGAGATGGAACGGTGACGTGCGCTCGCCCCCCGTGGCTCTGAGGCAGTGTTTCTCAACCTTGGCCCCTGGAAGATGTGTGGACTTCAACTCCCAGAATTCCCCAGCCAGCAGGTTGAGAAACACTGCTCTGAGGGCTTGCGGAGTCCGGCGCAACCCTGCCACTGCACCTGGGCAGGGAGCGAAATCGCGCGCGGACACGCAGGGGCGCCCAGGTGCAGTGGCAGAATTGCGCCGAACTCCTCAAGCCCTCAGCAGCCCACCTCTGACTGGACACCCTATCACCAAAGCCCCCGACCCTTCTGTGGGAGTCCGTTCTTCGGGCGCGCCCCCTCCCCGCCGAACTGCTCTCTCCGCGACCCCTCAGGTTCATTCCCCGCCCCGCCCCCCGCGCGCCCCGCTTCTTCTCACTCACCGGCTGAGGCGTCTGAGCGGCCTGCCCGGGTGCACGCGAGCAGCAGGAGCCCCAGCAGCGAGGCCAGGAGGCACAGCTGCCCCGCGCGCAGCCCTTTCCCGCGCCGCCAAGCTCGGCCCCTCTTCGGTAGTGGCGGCGGCAGCATCTCTCAACGGACGTGCAAGAGCGCCCAACGAAGGATGCCGGCTGGCAGGTCCCCCGGAGAGGCGAGGCGAGAAGCGCCCGGGCGTCCGCCGTCGGGAGGCGAGCCGAGCCGAGCCGCTCACGCCGAGCCGCTTCCGAGGGCTGTTGGCCGGAGGGTGCGCGGCTGCTCGGCGAGGGCGAGGCGCTGCGCCATGCATAGGCAGGGCTCCCCGGCTGGCGGCTGCTACGCTTTTGCGCTCTAAGCCGGCCTGGCAGCGGCGGAGATCCGTACGGTCGCGGGGCCCCCTTCTCGCCGATCGACTCCGCCCCCTCCGCGAGGCCGGGGGCGGGGTCGTTTTCGGGGCCGTCCCGCCTGCTGTCGCCGCCTCTTCTTGGGGAAACCGATGGACCGGCCGGGGAGCTCACGCCCCGTCCAGCCTGGAAAGCTTCGCGCGGCAAGCGGCTCCGGTCTCTAACGCAAAGCCTAGCCGCGACCAAAAGGTGGTTTGGGGCGAATTTAGGGCGCGGTTTCAATCTGTCTCCGGGTTTCCCTTCAACGTCTGCTGAAGGCGGCCAAAAGCAGTGAAGGGCTGTAACCCTGAGCATGTACAGAGTCCTTGACCCCGACCATTGAAGGGTGGCCCTCGTTAGGGTGCCTGATCTGTTGAGAGACGTAGTTGAATATGTGCATCCAACTGACATGAAAGAAAGAATCCGACGGGGGGGGGGAGAGAAAGCTGAATTAAGATGTGAATGGTGCTCAGGAGGTTGGCGTCCTGTCTGCAGTGTTAGGTCATAGCTCATTTCTATATAAGAGTCATCAGACAATCAGCTCAAATCATCTTGCCTGAACCAACTTTAAGGTAGGACGCCTGGTCCCTAAACAATTGTGATAAATGTGGCTTCCAAAGAAGGAAGAACTCTACTCCTGTCTTTCCCCTATGTTAAAAAAGGATTGTGGTTTACTTTTGCATATCAACCTCAATAATTCTATCCCTCTTCCCAGGTCTCTCTCTCTCTCTCTCTCTCTCTCTCTCTCTCTCTCTCTCTCTCTCTCTCTCTCTCTCTCTCTCTCTCTTTCCCTCTCTCTCCCCTTTTTGCTTTGTAAGCAATTTAGTCATCTAATTGTAATAAAGATTCTATTTTATTTTATTTATTTTATTTTATTTTATTTTGTCCAATACACAATACACATTGAAGAGGGTAGTCAAGTAGCAATATATATAAAGAAAAGGGTAGAAGAAAAGATATCAAAATAGAGGAGAAGATATATGAAAGGAAGAAAAGATAAAGGAGATAAAGGAGAGACAATTGGAGAGGGGACGGAAGGCACGCTAGTGCACTTATGCACGCCCCTTACTGACCTCTTAGGAACCTGGAGATGTCAATGGTGGATAGTCTAAGGCAGTGTTTCCCAACCTTGGCAACTTGAAGATATTTGGACTTCAACTCCCAGAATTCCCCAGCCAGCTGGCTGGGGACTTCTGGGAGTTGAAGTCCAAATATCTTCAAGTTGCCAAGGTTGGGAAACACTGGTGTAAGGGAAAAATGTTGGAGGTTAGAGGTTCACACTACTGAGTCAGGTAATGAGTTCCATGCTTCTACAACTCGATTGCTGAAGTCATATTTTTTACAGTCAAGTTCTCGGGATTGTTTTACAATTCTACCTTGGCCTAATAAAGTTCTTGCTTTAATACGTGTTTGTGATTTAAAAGCGAGGATGTTGTTTTCCTTTCATTGTCTCATTCAGCTTGCATAAGCAACACAAGCAGGGAGGTGAGATCACCAGCCGCATGTGAGATCCAAGAGGAATGCCTGGGAATCCTTTGCTGTGTCACAGAGAATACCAGAAGCACCGTTTCTAGAATGCTCCCAGATCTTAACTCACTGGCATTATTTTTGTGCAGCTGTAAGAGAAAATGAGGCTGGAAGGTATGAGATAGGGGCTTCCCATCTCTCTGTTTGCCTGCCCAAATGGCTTGTTCTGATTCATCTTCAACGAAAGATAAGTTCTCCAGAAATCCCTTGGGAATATAACAGATGCTTATGATTGAATGGCCTGGATAGTTACACAAAGATGACTACTAGCTGTAAAACTCAAATTTGTTTCATTAGAAATAATTGGCAACAACAGAATTATCTTTCCCCTTGACAAAGTTGGTGGCACAACTGACCAGAAAGGAGTAGCAGAGGGAGAGATTTCTATTACCAAAAGAAATTGAGGTAAATTTTGTAATTATTTACAAAAATACAAAAGCTTTCATTTTATTCCTTCAAGTTTTTCTAAATATTTAAAAGCACATTACTTCTCAGAGACGCTCCAGAATAAAAAAAAATGCCATTATAAAGCAGGCTTTGCTCACATATGGTTAAAACATGTCTTCAGAATTTTCAGGACTACACTTACATTAATAAATGACATGGAATCACTATTGAGAGCCAACTTATCTGACATTAAAACAATCATTCAAAGATAATTGATAGGATAATCTTTCCCTGGATGGGACAGAGAACAGATCCATGAAGATGGAATAATTGCCAGAAGTCATGGGTTTCCAGCCTGAGAAAATGAAAGTATTTAAAAAAAAAAAATACAAAAGTGACAGAAAAATTACAAAAACGCATTCAGTGTGGCTGGAAATGCTGCCAGTGACCTTCCATCAGAGACTTTTTGCTATTGCATAAATAGCGCCCAAAGAGAAGCAATGGACTCTCAAAGAGAGACAGCTCTGCCTGTACCTTTGCATCACAAAGACATGTCAATCAAAAGGTTTTTAGTTCCCCTGTTTCAATATTCAAGCCTGCAGTAATCCTGCTGTGTCAGTGCTGGGCATCCCTAAAACATAGGTTAAGAAAATAGTAGTGGAAGGGAGATATAGATACTTATAAAAATCAAAAGAAAATGGATGACTGATGGTGGAAAACCATAGACTTGTTTTAAATCCTAGAATTACTATATTATATTTAATTTTGATCATTAATATTACTAGTATATACGTTTTGATTAAATATTTAATACAATCATTTAACTAAAAGTTTTTTTCTATAGGTTTATAATTGTATATTATTGTATTAAACCAAATCTAAAATCAAATGGGTTAAAAGCAGGCTATTTCTCTAACATTGTTCTCAAAAAGAGCTTTGAGGAGGTTGCAGAGCTGACCTCAACAAGCATTGCTAATAGAAGATGAAGAGCAAAACTGTATGTAGAGTCCTCATACTGAATCCCTGCCTGGGAGTGCAATCATGCTTGGGAGGGCCCAGAGCAGAGGTCTCCAACCTTGGCATCTTTAAGACTTGTGGGCTTCAATTCTTAGAATTCCTCTGCCAGCTTTGAAAAAGAAAATTTAATTCAGTTTCAGTAAATCTGAAGTAAGGTATCAAGATATCGATAGAATAGACTTAATTTACCATATTATATTTATGTTCTTCTATTCCACTGGCTGTTTCTGGCACAGATTCATATGAGGGAGATGAATGATTAAGAAATAGGAAATATAAATAAATAATAAAATAGTGTTTAACCTATAAAACTGTCGGAATCTACAGATCATGTCTCACTGATTAAAAAGCTATTTATTTATTTATTTATTTATTTATTTATTTATTATTTAGATTTGTATGCTGCCCCTCTCCACGGACTCGGGACGGCTCACAACAAGGCATAAACAAATCGTAACAAATCCAAATAAATTTAAATATTTAAAAAAGTTTAAAAAGAACCCCAGTATACTAACACACACACAAACATACCATACATAAATTGTACATGCCCGGGGGAGATGTTTCAGTTCCCCCATGCCTGACGGCAAAGGTGGGTTTTAAGAACTTTATGGAAGGCAGGGAGAGTAGGGGCAGTTCTAATCTCTGGGGGGAGTTGGTTCCAGAGAGTCAGGGCCGCCACAGAGAAGGCTCTTCCCCTGGGGCCCGCCAACCGACATTGTTTAGTTGACGGGACCCGGAGAAGGCCCACTCTGTGGGACCTAATTGGTCGCTGGGATTCGTGCGGCAGGAGGCGGTCTCGGAGGTATTCTGGTCCAATGCCATGAAGGGCTTTAAAGGTCATAACCAACACTTTGAATTGTGACCGGAAATTGATCGGCAGCCAGTGCAGACTGCGGAGTGATGGCGAAACATGGGCATAGCTAGGTAAGCCCATGACTGCTCTTGCAGCTGCATTCTGCACGATCTGAAGTTTCCGAACACTTTTCAAAGGTAGCCCCATGTAGAGAGTGTTACAGTAGTCGATCCTCGAGGTGATGAGGGCATGAGTGACTGTGAGCAGTGAGTCCCGGTCCAGATAGGGCCGCAACTGGTGCACCAGGCGAACCTGGGCAAACGCCCCCCTCGCCACAGCTGAAAGATGGTTCTCTAATGTGAGCTGTGGATCAAGGAGGACGCCCAAGTTGCGGACCCTCTCCGATGGGGTCAATAATTCCCCCCCCCAGGGTCAATAAATGATTAAAAATCCAAATAAACAAAAAACTTTGAGTAGCAGATGGCAAAGATTGGTAAGAAAAAAAAAGTCAGCTGTACTCAAAGCAGTAAACAAACCTTCAAAATTGCAAAATTATTAAGGGTGGGCTAAAGGACGGACAGATGGAATTGTCCTTGGGAGGCAGAACCCACAGCCACTCCGTCTTATCCGGGTTGAGTTTGAGTCTGTTGACACCCATCCAGGCCCCAACAGCCTCCAGACACCGGCACATCACTTCCGCGGCTTCGTTGACTGGACATGGGGTGGAGATGTAAAGCTGGGTATCATCAGCGTACTGATGATACCTCACCCCATGCCCTTGGATGATCTCACCCAGCGGTTTCATGTAGATATTGAATAGCAGGGGGGAGAGGACCGACCCCTGAGGCACCCCACAAGGGAGAGACCTCGGAGTCGACCTCTGACCCCCCACTAACACCGACTGCGACCGGCCGGAGAGGTAGGAGGAGAACCACTGGAGAACAGTGCCTCCCACCCCCAACCCCTCCAGACGGTGCAGAAGGATACCATTGTCGATGGTATCGAAAGCCGCTGAGAGGTCAAGGAGCACCAGGACAGAGGATAAACCCCTGTCCCGGGCCCACCAGAGATCATCCATCAACGCGACCAAAGCAGTTTCAATGTCTGAAAGCTATCAGAGGCAAGAAAGCTTTTGAAAAAAATAAAATCTTTGTCAAATGAGATCCTCAATAAAAACATGTTCTTTAACAAAATTAATGTAAGTGGTCAATAAATGATTAAAAATCCAAATAAACAAAAAACTTTGAGTAGCAGATGGCAAAGATTGGTAAGAAAAAAAAAGTCAGCTGTACTCAAAGCAGTAAACAAACCTTCAAAATTGCAAAATTATTAAGGGTGGGCTAAAGGAGATCATGGAAATTGCAGAGAAACTTTACTTCTACTGAGGACATAGAAGAGATGCTGTATTTGGAACTCAGATGAATTACACTAGAGGAAGGCAATGCTTGGATGTAAGTTCAATTGACAATTTAAAAATAAACTAATAAGTAGATTCAGATAATCTTCACTGTCAGATTTCTAAATAACTCAAATATGAAATTTGTTGGTTTTCTGAAAAAAAGACTCAATTTGTCTGCCAAACTGGCATCTTTTTCTGAAGAGTAGAAAATGTCCAATATACCTCACTAGTGTTGGGCAAACTGAACCTGCACAATTCGGGTCCATACCGAATTTTGTGGTGTTCGGCATGCCGGAACTGAACCTGAATTTTTTTAAAAAAAATTGTGCTTTAGTTCGGTGTTCGTGCCAAACACCGCGAAAGCCACCGCCCAGCTGTCATCTGTTGAGAAGAGGAGGAGGAGCCAGGCCCAGGTGGCGGTTGAGGAAGGCAAACACTGGGGAGCTGTCAGCCGGTCGGGAGGCTGGGAGGGAGGCACAAAAGGAGTGGGAAATCCCACAAAGAGATTCTGGGGGTGGAGCTTTGATGTCACGTACACCGGCAGGTTGCTAAGGACGCCAAAGTGATCCCTTCCTGGATTCCGTGACGTCAAAGCTCCACCCCTGGAATCTCTTCGTGAGAGGGATTCCCCAGCTCCTTCAAAGGGAGGTCTTTTCATGTAAAAATAAAAGTTTTTATTTTCACGTGAAAGGACCTCCCTTTGCTTGTGGCGCCGCTGCGGCGTCCTTTTCGTAAAAATAAAAATAAATAAAAATACAAAATCCGTAAAAATAAAAAATGATGGGATTCCAGGAGCGGAACTTTGGTGCCACGAACCGTTTGGGTTTGGGTTCAGCCGAATTCTGTGCAAAATTTGTCCAAACTTGCCGAACCCGAACACCATTGGGTTTGCCCATCACTATACCTCACTAAAAATGAATTGGGAGAGGGATGTAGAAAATTATAGGCCAATCAATTAAAATGGCTGAAAGTGTTATTAAAGGTTCAATAACAAAAGGAATAGAAAAGCTTGGCTCAGGAAGGCTGTGTGTTCTTTTAATGTTTCAAATTTTTAATTCCTTAGAGAAAGTATACAGTGATCCCTCGAGTATCGCGAGGGTTACGTTCCAAGACCCCTCGCGATACTCGATTTTTCACGATATAGTGGTGCGGAAGTAAAAACACCATCTGCACATGCGCGCCCTTTTTCCATGGCCACGCATGCGCAGATGGTGGAATTTGCGTGGGCGGTGGGGAAGACCCAGGGAAGGTTTCTTCGGCCGCCCAGCAGCTGATCTGCTCGGCAGCGCAGCAGCAGCGAGGAGCCAAAGATCGGGGTTTCCCCGCCGCCCGCGCAAAGGGGAAACCCCGATCTTCAGCTCCTCGCTGCTGCCGCGCTGCCGAGCAGATCAGCTGCTGGGCGGCCGAAGAAACCTTCCCTGGGTCTTCCCCGCCGCCCACGCAAAGGGGAAACCCCGATCTTCGGCTCCTCGCTGCTGCCCGCCCGCCGCTCGCCCGCCCGCCCGCCGCCCATCACTTGAGAGCAAGAGGACGAGAGATAGAGAAAGAGAGAGAAGGAAAGAAAGAGATGAGAGAGGGAGGAAGAGACTGTGAGAGAGGAAGAAGCAAGATAGAGAAAGAGAGAGAGAAAGAAAGATGAGAAAGGAAGAGAGTGACGTCATTGGGTGGGAAAAACCGCGGTATAGCAAAAAAACCGTGGAGTATTTTTTAATTAATATTTTTTGAAAAATTGCGATATAGCGTTTCGTGAAGATCGAGATCGCGAAAATCGAGGGATCACTGTAGTAGGTTACAGGTATTCCTCAACATACAACCACAATTGAGCCCAAAATTTCAGTCATCAAAGTGAGTAGCTTTTGCCCCATTTAATTATCTTTCTTGCCAGAGTTGTTAAGAGAATCACTGCAGGGGTTAAATTAGTAACACAGTCGTTAAATTAATCTGGCTTCCCCACTGACTTTGATTGTCAGAAGTTTGCAAAAGAGGATCACATGACTCTGGGACACTGCAACCATTATAAAATGTGACAATTACCAAGAATCTGAATTTTGATCACAGGAACACAGGGATGCTGAAGTGGTTGTAAGTTGTGAAAACTGTAACTTTTTTCAGGGTTGTTGTAACTTAGAAGGGTCACTAAATGAACTGTGGTAAGTCAAGGACTATCTGTTCTGGGCAAACCTAAATACAGTTAATAGCTTTGACAGATCTTTAACCTATCATTTTGCAGGGATCCCCTTTTGCTTCCCCCCTGGGATCCCTGCAGAATGATAGGTGCTTCAGACAGATGGCAAGCACGAAATGCAGGGATTCCCAGCGGGGGGAAAGCAGAGGGGGATCCCTTCAGCAGAAGGACAGGCGCTTCGGCCAGCAACGGAAGTCTGGAAGCGGAGCATCCCAGCGGCGCTGGCAAGCGGGGGGAAGCAAACAGTGAATTTTGAGGTGGGTTTGCGTGTATTATTTGCTTTTACATTGATTCCTATGGGAAAAATTGCTTCTTCTTATGAATTTTTCTACTTGCGAGCCTGGTCACGGAACGAATTAAGTTCGCAAGTAGAGGTATCACTGTATAAGGTTCCAACTTTAGGTGACATATAGATTTGCTTATTTTGTTTAGAATAGAATAGAATAGAATTCTTTATAGGCCAAGTGTGATTGGACAAACAAGGAATTTGTCTTGGTGCATATGCTCTCAGTGTACATAAAAGAAAAAGATACATTTGTCAAGAATTATGTGGTACAATACTTAATGATTGTCATAGGGGTCAAATAAGCAATGAAGAAACGATCAAAATTGAGGATGTGTACTCACAACAAAGCAAACATCTAGTTGTCAGCCCATTCCTGAAGTAGGTTGGTGCAGGTCCCAGATGATCTGCATGAAAGTCAGAAAAATTTGGAGGAAACGAGCCAGCAGCCACGTAGACAATTTGGGCAACATGAAAAAGGAAGCTTACTGGGCTTCAATAAGCGGCTGGACTTTAATAGGCTCTTTGCAGGATTGGATTGCTTACCTCCCATCTTTTTCAAGGGTCTCTGTGGCGCCCAGGGAGACAAAACATTCCTTGCATAGTTTTTCATTCTGTTATTCTGTTTATGAGTGTATGAGTGGAGAGAGGGCTGTATGATTTGGCTACTGGGAATATCAACCTCACAAAAGATGAAATGCAGGATTTTGAGACTTATATTCACAGCTGGAGAACTTGCCTGGTAAAATAGATGGTGGAGCACAGAGGAGAAGAAAAAGGAAGCAAGATACCAGCTCTAATTGCTGTACCCTTCCTGGGCCATCGGACAACTCTCAAAAGGTAAAAACGTGCTTCTCCATGTTTTTCCTCTTTTTGCTCACCTTTTCAACATCCTCTTAAGAATCAAATTTATCCATTCTGCAGGACTTTTTTGTCACATGTATCTGATTGTTTGATCCTCTCTCCTCTGCTCTTATTCTTTATTTCTTCAGTTACTAATCCTTTCCTTTCCTCTATATCTTCCAGTGTTTCTGTTTTCTTAAAATCGTTCCTCACCTGCACATCTTATCAGCTGGTTTGTCTCTTCCCCTCTTTCTTAAAAAAGAGGGTAAAATGCATTGGTCTCCCACAAAGTTTACACTGACAATTTTATATTCAGGCTTTTAAAATCCTGCCCAAGCAGAATGCAAGGGGATTATTGAGGACAGCAGTAAGTATTCAACCAGATCTCTTGAGTTCTAAAAAGAAAGGCAGCCCCCGTCACCAGATACACACATACCCTTCTACAGAGCAGAGTCCATAGAGCTGGATCTTTCTTTTCTTTCTTTCTTTTCTAGAGTCATTCCATGTAAAGATGATGAGCGATGTAATACAACCCTTCAGAGAAAAAAGAAAAAATGTTCTGTCCTTTAGCTCCCATCCATTATTTGCTTACGGAAAGGTGACAGAAAGTGAGTGGTACAATACCAAAATAAGGATGTGATCGAGATGAATGAAAAGCAAATACCTTTCAAAAAAGAAATTTGGCTCAAGAATTTCCTCAGGCAACCTGTGCCTCCACAGATACTGCTCTCCACAGGATCCCTTTATCAAAACATTTGGGTCATGTGTTACTTTCACAGAAACCATGGCAACAGACCCCTTGTAAGCCAGTTCTTTTTCATTTCTGTGATTACATTTGAGGGGTGCTATCTAGCAGCATTTTCCTTGATAATTTGCAGCATTTTCAAACGTGCTCTGTGTTGAGTGTAAAGGAAATCTTGGAAGCATATTGAGGCACATTTTATTTAACTTTTTAAAGATAAAGTGGCATTTCCTGGCCCCCTAGCTATGCAATTCAGCAAGCTCAGCACTGTCTACTCTTGTTTTATAGAATGCATGTTGTTGAAGACATGAACAAGTAATTTGGTGAAATTTGGCCAAGTGAACGTTTGTTTGATCTTTGGCCTCTTGGCTTTGTAAATGTAGCTGAAATGAACTTCTCTGCTAACTAAAATAGATTTCGCTGGTCATTTCAGTGAGTAATGTATATGCCTTTATATACCCGTGAAGTCCTGACAATTCTCCTAAATATTTCAGCAAGTTTCATTTTTTGTCAAACGTGACTTTTCCTTTGTCAAGAATTCCTATTCAAAGATCAGATTTTAGAAAATACTATTGCTCAGGAATGTGATATTAACACTAGGAATCTTGCAAGCTTGCAATTTATGTTTTGGATCAGTGATGGCGAATTTATGGCATGGGAGCCACAGGTGGCACGCAGAGCCATATCGGCTGGCATGCGAGCCATTGCCCTAGCTTAGCTCCAACGTGCATGTGTGTGCTGGCCAGATGATTTTTGGCTTGCACAGAGGCTCTGGGATGGCGTTTTTGGCTTCCAGAGAGTCTCCAGCAGGATGGGGTAGGGCATTTTTATCCTCCCCCAGCTTCAGGGAAGCCTTTGGAGCCTGGGGAGCGTAAAACACGAGCCTACTGGGCCCATTAGAAGTTGGGAAACAGGCTACTTCTCTCTTCCAGAGGACCTCTGGGGGGTGGGGGGAGCTGTTTTCTCCCCCCCCCCCAGGCATTGAGTTATGGGTGTGGGCCCTCTCGCATTCATGATAGTACACACCCACGCTCTTTCGGCACCCAAGGGAAAAAAGGTTCGCCATCACTGTGCTAGATTTTTGTGGATCCATGTAAAATTGCTAAATAGAGTAATCTGGGACTATGGGCAAAAGGCTTGTCACTTAGTACCTCAATGTGTGTGTATCTCTCTATATATATTAGGCTGGGAAATAGGGATGATATTTTTTGGGTTGATTTCTTAGAAGGTGAATAGAAGCGGAGGCATCTGCAGAGATTTAAGACATTTATTTATTTATTAGATTTATTTATTTCCATTCTTATTGTTGCATGACTAAACTGCTCCATATCAGCCATTTTACTATTTAGATCTTGGAGCTGTGTTGTGATAAATATTCTTCAAAATGGAGACCAGGGAACTGCAGGAAGCCCGAGATGAAGGATTGCTCATCTCTATTGATATATAGCCGGGATGGCGAACCTGTGGCACACAGAGTCCTCTTTGCAGGCACGCCAGCTGTTACCCCAGCACAGGCCCACCGCACACGCACGCACGCCTCCCACCGGCTAGGTGGTCTTCAGGTGTCTGCTGTGCATGCATAGGGAACAGGGCGCACACAGGTGATGTGCATACGTGGAAAGCTAGGGTACATGTGCGGTAGGGCGGGGTGAATGCAGGGGGGCACTCACATTGCCTTTTGGGACCTCGTGCAGCATCCCCACTTTGGCTTCCAGGTTGGTGCAGGAGGCTTTTCAGGCCCAAAGCTTTCAGCACACAAGGACAAAAAAGTTAGCCATCACTGATATATAGCTTCCTTCCTCTTTCTTGGGTGTCAAATGCAGAGCTAAATGTGGATTCAGTAAAGAAAATAAATGTATTATTACATCCTATTTTGATTATTCCTGTATGCTTATAATTGTACATGTTGGGTTTGAAACATTGTGCATTTTAAAAGGAGATACATATTTATCAAATTTGCAAATGAAAATTCGTTAGGATGAAACGATTTCCTGCATTTGGCAGTATCACAATTATTTGGTTGCAAAAGATTCATTTAGCTGTGCAGATCTTTCTTCCCTTCCTTTAGAGAAACCCAGTGATTCACCAACAAGATTTAATTTACCAAAATAGGAACTATAGAATTATTCCAGTGACCCCGACAGAACAGGCTGTCAGACTAAGCACATCAGATTAAGAGTCATCTATGCCAGTGCTCTCTTTAAAAAATTTATTATCTAAACTTCAATTAAGGGAATGAAAATACAAAGGAGAGAAAGAAACAAAGAGAATCATTGCTAACAAATGTCGTTATATGAGAAGCTTTCAGCTCCCAAGATTCTGGGGACAATCTTTTCATTTGCTGTTGCTTTTTCTAGGGTTTATGTTGTTGGGTTACTTTATATATTATTGATGTATAGATAAATCTGTCTTTCTGTGTTGTATTTCATTACTTCCTACTTCATAAACCTTTGAGCCACTGAGTCACTTTCTAAGAAACAGCAGTTATGTTGTTTTAGAATTTAGAGTTAATGGCATTTGTCACCATTCCAAATAAGGACAAATCTACTGATTGTCCCATTAGTACAAGCACCTCCTCTGCTCCAAAGCCACTGTTTTTCTTTTTTCCCCATTAATTAATTGTTCTATTAAAATAAATTTTATTAGATTTGTTTAGATTTAAAAACAACATAGAAAAAGAAAATAGAATACAAACTTTACAATTGATACAACAAACATCACAAAAATACAAGGAATATATATATATATGATTGTCAATCTATTAAGCAGTTAAAATATTTTAAATTCATTATATTCAATCTCCTATTTTCTTTTTGCTAACCATTTGTAAAATATGTTCCAGACCTCATAGAATTTCCCTTCATCTTTGTCCTTCAATTCCAGTGTCCAGTGTTTATTTAATTGATCAAAATATCTTTTATCCAATTTAATCAGGATCGTTTGAAAGTAATCTGGGCAAAAGTGACATTTTAATGGTAGATATTCTTCCAATTAGTAATATTTGCAGTCTATTTCATTTCTCTAATTGTGTTTTTATTTTTTTAAGTAATGTCATATAATTATCTTCTTTAATCGTGATGCATTTCGCCGATAATATTACTCCTAAGTATTTAACTTTATTTACAATTTGAATCCCCAATTTTTCTTCTAGTTCTTGATTTTGTATTTTGGGCATATTCTTGGTTATAATTTTACTTTTCTGTTTATTAATGTTTAACCCTACTGCTTTTCCAATATCTATCTATCTCGTTTAGTAGTTTCGGCCCTACTTCTAGTGGTTCTTCTATATTCACCACCACACCATCCACGAAAGCTTGAAGTTTGTATTCATGTTTTCTTATTTTTAATCCCTTAATTTCTTGATTTTCACGTATTTGTTGTAACAGCATTTCCAAAGATAGTATGAACAGTAGGGGAGACAGCCAAAGCCACTGTTTTTCATCCCAAATCCTCTTACATCTTTCTATGCAAATGATTGAGTACTTCCTTCTGATTAGTGACAGTCCCAGCTCTAATTGGCTATAGTGTTTGACATGGTCCTATCCCTCCAGTCTCTGTTTTGGGCTACTAATGGGTTACATTTTCTGCTGGTGCCATTTTTGATTATTTTTCAGTGCTTCCAACAATTTATTTATTTTATTAATTGGATTTGTATGCCACCTCTCTCTGGGTACTCACCAATAAAGGCAATGGATTTTCTTCAATCTATGTTCCTCTACTGCTAATAGAAGCTCAGTTCTCTATTTAGCCATTACAGTGATCCCTCGAGTTTCGCGATCTCGATCTTTGCGAAACGCTATATCGCGATTTTTTTTAAAAAATTAATTAAAAAAAAACCACTTCCGGGTTTGGCTTCGGGAGTCAGCTGGGAAGTGGCGTGGCTGTTTTAAAAGGTTGCAGCCGGCCTGGGGGGCTTCCCAGCATCCCCCCGAACCCCCAACCTGGGTTCGGGGGGTGCTGGGAAGTCCCCCAGGCCGGCTGCGACCTTTTAAAACAGCCGTGCCGCTTCCCAGCTGAGTCCTGAAGCCAAACGCCAAAGGCGAACTTCCGCGTTTGGCTTCAGGACTCAGCTGGGAAGCGGCGCGGCTGTTTTAAAAGGTCGCAGCCGGCCTGGGGGGCTTCCCAGCACCCCCCCGAACCCCCAACCTGGGTCTTCCCGGCCGCCCACGCAAAGGGGAAACCCCGGCTCCTCGGTGATGCCCGCCGCTCGCCCGCCCGCCAGCAAGAGTGGGAAGACCCAGGGAAGGTTCCTTCGGCCACCCAGCAGCTGATCTGCTCGGTAGCGCAGCAGCAGCAAGGAGCCAAATCGGGGTTTCCCCTTTGCGTGGGCGGCGGGGAACGCAAACGCCACCATCTACGCATGCGCGGCCATAGAAAAAAGGGCGCGCATGCGCAGATGGTGTTTTTACTTCCGCAACCCTACATCGCGAAAAATCGATTATCGCGAGGGGTCTTGGAACGGAACCCTCGCGATAATAGAGGGATCACTGTATATCACACTGGATAGCTTTTAGGTTTCTGTCCAGCTGGATGAAGAATGGTTCCTTTATTGTTATACCTCTTACATACAGTACCACAGTATTCTTTTCCCTTCAGAACCCACTACTGCTACTGAGCTGTCTGCTTAGCATTACCAGACCTCTGGCAAAAGGAGACTATGTCCTCCTTTTGTTCCTTATGTCCACCATCCAACAGACACAGCTTTAACATCAAGTATTGTCAGACTTTTTGAATAGGTAACTGAGCAGTTTGTCTCTGCCCTGTGCAAGGTGCAGCACTTCCCTAATAAATGCTAACCACAAGTTAACAAGTTGGTTCTGAAATTGGAAAGATGTTAATCAGGCTTTTGACCTCTAACCAGTTTGCAGCCTAAGCAAACTAGGAAAACAGTTGGCACTGGCCCATTCCTCTCAATGTGAATTCCCCATTGCATTTACACTCTGCCTCTCCATGAATGCCAATACAAATATAAAATACAAATATCATTGTCTCTGAACTCCTTTATGATGTCCGTGGTGCTCTCTGGGCTTGGTTTTCTTGCAGATGTTTCATTACCATACCAGGTAACATCAACAGTGCTAGAAGGTTTGAACACTATGGTGTTACCTAGTTTGGTTAATAAAACATCTGAAAGAAAACTACGAAGCTCAGAGAACATCAAGGACTCCATAGTTCAACCTTAAGCTACAATTATTTTTTTTTCTATCAGTGCCTGCCCTCCTTTGCCTGTTCAGATATCTGTTCATTCTACATTAGCTACACTCACCTGAGGTAGCTTGTTTCTACCTGCTATTCCACTCCCACCTAGTTCATACACATGACTAGGAACTTTTGTGGATATGACAGTAATCATGATCAGGTTTGCTTTTTGCAAGCCTATGCCTGTGTATGTCAAGAGAGCTACTTCTGTATTGACGTCAGTACAACCACTGGACTTTCCCCACTTGCAATTTAGTAGAGCATATATGTGTCTAGCAACCTTCTTTGTTTTGCTTTTTCTCCATGCCTCACCTTCATCTCATCCTTAGTCCATGAGTGAGGCAACCTTGAGTCATTTTAAGCCATAGCAATGGCTTCCCTTTATTCAGGCACAATCCAAGAGTAACCAGAAGGTAGAAACAGTGTGATTACAGCGATTTGGAAAAGAGTATACAGATCAAGTGTAGCAATAGTAAAATTCATAAAAGAAGGGAATTTTGCCATTGGGAAGCAGCTTTGAATCATCTCCATTTCCCATCTCATTGCAGGAATACATCATGCCTTTGGCCATGGCCTCTGCTATTTCTCTGGGTAAAAGATTGCACTCCTCTACATGTTAAAAAAAAATAACTTAGAACATCAGAATCTGTCTTCTCATAACTGAAATCTACTCTTTTATGCAGTATGCTTTGGAAAAAGAGGGAACAGATTCTTAACCTCCTTTTATGTGATTTCTTTGGGGGGATGTAATACAGAGGTGAAATCAACTTACCTTCCCTACCGGTTTGAAAGTGCACCTTTTGCACACACAAGCACACACCAGTGAAGGGCTGCAAAACATTTTACAACCACATTGTGGGTATGGCTTATTTTGTGGGTATGATTTGCTGGCCATGTGACCAGGTGGGAGTGGCTTGATGATCATGTGACCGGGAGTGGCTTAAAGATCATGTGACTGGCTTAAAGATGGTCACTCACGTCAAGGATTTGGGTTTGGGTTAGGGTTAGAGTGCCTGGCATCTCCTCACCTCAAAGAGATACAATTTCCCAATCTATTTACTATTATTGAACATCCAAAATATACTATTTAATTCTATGTATATACAGTATGCCATACGTGTACATACATAATACACACAGGCACAAAAAATATACATTATCTACTATATAAACTGTATGTGTATGTACACACACACACATGTGCGCATAATTCTTCTAAAATTATAAACATTCAACCTCATTTACTGCAATAGGAAAAACAACCAGAATCCAGAAGGGGAAAAAAGAAAAAAAATTCAAAATTTTTCTACCAGTTCTGCATAGCTGACCAAAGTTTTTCTACCGGATCTGCGTACCTGACCGTACCCATAGGAGCCCATCACTGGCACACACGCTCGCTTTGCTCATGTGCCACTGTCGCATGTGCTTTTTTCACTGTCTGCATATGCACAGAAGTCTCTATGCATGTGCAAAGGGTTCAAAAAAAGAAAATGGTGACATTCAGGTGGATGGGCGGTGCGGCTTTGCGCTGCCACCACTACTGGTTCTCTGAACCACTATCACCTACTGCTTTGGCCTGAATTGGGTTGAACCAGTAGCATTTCACTTAATGTAATATCCCTTTAGTAACTATCCCCCACCTCCAAAGTTACATTTATCCAGTTCCCTCTGCCTTCATTGGGTTTAGTTTCTAGACCTGGATCCTTTGTTGCCCTGGTCCAATTTTTGGAAGCCTTCTTAAAATATAATACTGAAATCTGGAGCTGGTAGTCAAAATGAGATCTTATCAACATAGAATAAACCAGAATGATTTTTTCCCTATGATTTGGAAATTATATGTGACGTGACCTAAAATCTATTTTTCAGACAGATTATACTGCTACTTCAATTTGTAATCAGCTACTATTCCACAATCTATCACAATGCAGTCATTTACCAATCATCGCCAAGACATGCATTCCTCATCTTATACACGTGCAATCAATTGTTGCTTGGTACTGTCTCGTTTAAATTTCATTCCCTTTATTTCAGCCAATTTCTTGAGCTTATCAAGATTATTCTTAATTTTCTTTCTGCCTTTTATGGAATTGGCTTTTCCATCTAATTTTGTATATCTGAAAATCTGATACACATTCTGTCCATTCTTTTCATTAATAATAAAAACAAAAGAATAGACCATCAGGACTGAATCTTATGGCACCGTATTCAATGCCTCTCACCATATGGAACATTATACAATTTCCAACCTCACTTTCAGGCATCTGGCACTTCATCACTTTTCTATTATGTATCAAATATATTAGGTTTTGTTCAAAGAATCAGCTGGTACCTTAAGCACCATAGGATACAATTAAATTTGGTTTAGAATTATCAACTCACTCAAAATAAAATAATGAATGGGTTTTTCTTGACCATATTTTATTGATCTTAAACTTCAAACTGCTCCCAGATCCTGCTTTTCACAATTGCCAACGTAGTTGTTATTGGCCACAATTTTGTCCTTTTCACTGAGCAACTGAGATACCAATTCTTTTCTTTTCTTTATCCTGAACATATCAAAAGAAACTCTTTGTGCTATTTCTAGCATCCTTCATTAATCTCAGTCTATTCTGAACTTTCGCTTTTCTGATATCAGCCCCACTGTTTTGGACTATCCATCTGCAATCTTCTTCAGTGACCTGATTTTTTCCCCATTTCTTTTTTGTTTAGCAAACTTCACAAAGCTTTTTTCTGCAGCAACATGGACTTCCAGTATCCTTCATTTTTTCCTCATTGTTTACAATTGTACTTTTATTATGTCCTTGTATAGAAACTCCCATCCGCCTTTTCCTACCTTCCCTTGCCAGAGTATCTGATTTATCATTTCTTTCAGTGTCTTAAAATCCATTTTTGTAAAGTCCCCAAATATGTAATATATTTTCTCCATGATGATATGAGTTTTAAAGTATTTTGTACACATCTTTTAGTCCCAAATGTAGATATTAACAGGAAGGGACTTCATAAATCTTGGAAGTTGTTTTCTTTCATCCTGCATCCCAGGTTACAGTATTCATTCCTGTACTTTTGTATAATTGTATTATTTTTGTGTTTACAACAGTTTCTTAGGGCCATCACATTATAATTCAGCCCTTAGAAATATTTATCAATTGCACAACCGTAACATATGGAATCCTTTAGAAACTGACCTTTATAGCACCAAATCAAACTTGGACAGCATTAATTTCAAATGAACTTTAAAATGATGGGAAAAATTAGCACTACTTTCATTTATTCTAGAGAGACAACAGTTCATTGTGACATCCATAACCATACCACCAGTAATCACTTATTTCTTATATCTGCTCTGAAGCCCAATAGAATCTAGCAACAAGCAAATTAAAACATCTATTTTTGTTTGTGTTGGATATATATGCTATATTAATTTGCAAAATTATTTGTATAGATTGATTTACTTGATTGGCTATATATTGAATTAACTGCTATAGAATTAATTTGATTGATTGATTAGATATTGATTAGGTTGACTAGGTTGACTAGACATTAAATTGATTATTAGAAGGTTTAAAATATTAATATATACAAAATATATACAAAAATTTATTACAAATGGCAACTCAACAAACATTAACTAAATCGATGAAAAGGGGTAATTTAACTCTGTTATCACCAGCTGTGCAGAAATCCTCTTCGACTTCCGACATTGCTACAGGAGAGAGTAAAGATCAGGCCCCCTCATTACAAAGCCTACAAAATTCCCTAGACAAAATTCAAGAATTTATGGTAAAACAACAAGAAACCTCTAATCAAACTCAAGAAACTATAATTAAAAACCACCAAGAGACACAAAAAAAATTCGAGGAAGTAAATGAAAATTTTGCCAAATTTAATAATATAATAGAGGGTGTTAAAAAAACAGTAGACAGACAGGAAACTAAAATACAACAGGTGGAAGAGACAACCGAAGCAAATAAGTTAAGACTAACCAAAAACGAAGAAGAACTCAGAAGGGTAAATAAAGATTTAGAAGGGGCCATCGCCCAATTGGAATTCGAAAAAGCCTCTTTTTACCTTAGATTACAAAATATACCCGAAGAAAAAGGGGAAAATCTGTTTGCGACAGCAGTGGAACTTTTCGCTGAAGAATTAAAAATAAATGAAAACTAACTAATTAACCATGTAGACGAGGTATATCGAGTGTAAACCAACTATGCATGCCATCACCAACTCCCCAGAGAGGTCCACATCAGATTCACTAAAAAAACCCTGAGAGATGAGATATACAGGAATACTAGGGGGGGTCCTCTCGTATAAAGGAAAGGACATTATTGTATTGAAACAAATACCAAAAAGAATTAGGGAATGAAGGAGGGATTATCATTACTTCACAAACAAATTAATAAAAAATGAGATACAATTTAGATGGTTAGTCCCAGAAGGGGTGATATTAACGTGGAAGGGGAAGAAAATAAATATAGAAACATTAGAACAAGCAGATAAATTTATTTTATAACATCTGAAAAAAGAAGGGGAAAGCAGCACAGAATTAGAGACAACAAGCCAGGAGGAGGGAGAGATAGTGGAAGAAAGAACAGATAAGATCAGTAAAGGGAAAGAGGAAAAAACAGAAAACTACAGAGAACTAAGAAGCAGCAAAAGGGCAAGATAGTTGATAAAGAATGAACAAAGAAATTAAATTATTTTCAGTGAATATAAATGGAATGAACTCTCCTCAAAAAAGAGGACAAATATTTACAAAATTATTAAAACAAAATTTAGATGTAATATGCCTTCAGGAAGTCCATGTAAAAAAAAAGGATAAGAAAGTATTGGAATACCCGAAATTGGGAAAGTTATTTACATCCCTTGCAAATGAAAAAAAAAGAGGAATTGCACTATATGTTAAAAGCTGGCTAAATCCGAAAGTAATTGATAGAGATGAAGAGGGTAGAATACTTATTTTAGAAATTGAAATTAACCAAAAAAAGACAAACCTAATTGTGATTTATGCCCCCAATAAAGATCAAAAATGCTTTTATAAAAAGTTGTATCAAAAAATAATAAAAATTGAAGAAGGAAATATCTGTGTGATTGGGGATTTTAATATAATAATAGATTATGACAAAGACTATAAAGGTAAAGAAAAGAGTAAAAAGAAAAAAGTACTACCAGAAGAACTCAAAGATATTATAGAGGAATTCAAACTAAAAGACACATGGAGGGAAAGACACAGAGATGAATGTAAGTATACGTACTATTCACACCCCCACAACTCATGGTCCAGAATAGACATGATATGGACAAATATAGAGTTACAACAAGAGATAATATCAGCAGAAATAGAACCCAGCTTTTGGGCAGACCACAACCCAGTAAGCATCATAATTAGAGGGAATCAAACTAAAAAAAATAGATGGACAATGAATACAAAAACCATACAAGAAAACAAATATAACGAATTTTTAAATAAAGAACTAGATATTTTTCTAGAAAAAAATTGGAACGAAGATACAACCATACAAAACATATGGGACACAACCAAAGCTTATATTAGAGGGATAACAATTGCATACCATAGTTCCCTCTAAGCTGAGCAGTGAGCAATCGCTCACTTAAAAATCATCATCAACTCAGAGTTTTTCAAACCTGCCCAGAAGCCGAGAGGGAAAGAGTGAGAGGGAAGGAGAGAGAGAGGAAGAGAGGAAGAGAGAGAAACAGATAGAAAAAAGAGAGGAAGGAAAAGAGAAAGAAAAAGAATGGGAGTAAGGAACAGAGAAAGAAAATCAAAATCTAGTTTGAAACTAGCTCAACTATTTAAGTGGCATTTTGATATTGATAGAGTTGCCCTATTATGAGCTCACTGTTATAGACACACAGTACAGTATTTTATTTTGAAATTCTCTGAGGCAAAACAGGGTGGTTTTTGTTTGTTTGTTTGTTTGTTTGTTTGTTTAATATTTCTGTGCCGCCCAGTCCCAAAGGGACTGCCGCTCAGACACTATACTTTTCTGCCCACCCCCCCCAAAAAATTAGAGAGAACACTGTTGCATACACTAGTAAAAAAAATAAAGATAAAAATAAAGAAATGAGAGAAAACCAAAAAGAACTAGAACAAATAGAAGCCGAGTGGATAAAAGTTCCAAAAAAAGTGGAACTAAAGGAAAAAAGAGATGTAATTAAACATAAGATAAACTTGATAGTGCAGGAGGAAGTAGCCCAAAAAATTAAAAGTGTAAAACAAAACTACTTCGAACATGCAAACAAACCGGGAAGGTGGCTCACCTATAAAATTAAAAAACAGAAAGAGAAAAAATATATCCAACAATTAGAAGATGAAAGGGGAGAAAAACAAATTGACATAGAAGAAAAAAAAAAGATAATACAAAACTACTTTCAACAGCTATATAGGAAAGATGATATAAAAGAGGAAGAAATAGACCAGTACCTAAATGAGACCGAACTACCTCAAATATCGGAGAGTAACATAGACAGGATGGACAAAAATATAACTATGACAGAGCTAGAGCTAGCAATCAAAAAACAAAACAATAATAAAACCCCGGGAGTAGATGGAATACCAGCCGAATTTTACAAAGAAATCCACGAGCCAGTCAAAAAATTACTGTTACAGATGCTAAACAAAGTGCTAGATAAAGGAGTAATGCCTGAATCCTGGAAGGAAGGGTTAATAACACTAATATCAAAGGACCCAGAACAAAGACACTCGATAAAACAATATAGACCAATTGCATTGCTAAATTCGGATTACAAAATTTTCTCGACAATATTAGCAGAAAGGTTCAAAGGGATAATCAATGAAATCATACATCCAGATCAAAACGGCTTCCTACCAAACAGAAATATAAAAAATAATTTGAGAAACATTATAAATATTTTAGAACATTACGATGCAAATCCAGGAAAAAATTTGGCTTTAATATTCTTGGACGTGGAAAAAGCATTCGATAATTTGAATTGGAACTTTTTTATTAACCAATTGATCAAAATGAAATTCAAAGAAAAATTTGTAAGAGCAATTAGGACGATATACTCTACACAATCGGCAAAAGTCATAATAAACGGTCAATTAACGCAGAACATAAAAATGGAAAAGGGAGTACGACAAGGATGTCTGCTTTCCCCATTAATATTCATCCTGGCCATAGAAATTTTATTAAAACAGATAAGGTCAAATAAAAATGTTAAAGGGTTGAATTTGAAGGGACAGGAATACAAGATCCAGGCTTTCGCCGACGACTTAGTATTCAATATAGAGGATCCTATAGAATCAGGGGAAATTTTATTAAAGGAGATTACTGAATTTGGCAAAGTAGCAGGACTAAAAATTAACAAACAAAAAACTAAAATACTGACAAAAAATTTAACAAATACAGAGAAGAAAACAGAAGGTAAATTAGGCCTACAAATAGTAAAAACAGTTAAATATTTGGGAATAAAACTAACGGCAAAAGCAACTACAATAAAAGAAGATAACTATATGGTTCTAATAAAAGAAATAAAAATGAAATTAGAAAAATGGAATAAACTGCCTATTTCACTCATAGGCAGAATATCAACAATTAAGATGTCCATTTTACCCAAAATATTATACCTATTCAGAACGATCCCAGTTATATTAAGAAAAAGCTTCTTTCAAAAATTGAACAGAATGATTACAAAATTTATCTGGGCTGGAAAAAGACCTAGAATCAGAATTCAATATTTACAAGATAATATTAAACAGGGAGGATTTGGGCTACCAGATTTTGAAATATATTACAACGCATCGATCATGGACTGGCTGAGAGAATGGTTCAAACTAGAAAACAAAATATTATTAATACTAGAAGGACACGATATGAGAATTGGGTGGCATGCTATCTTATGGGAAAATAAAGAAAAAACACATAGTTACTTCAGACAGCACATAATTAGGAATTCACTATACACAACCTGGAAAAAAATAAAAAAAAATGTATTATCACCAAATTCCAAAATGGTATTCTAGCCTAGAAGCGACGGTATACCCAAATTCGAGAGAACTAAACAAAATGCTAAATTATTACCAAATACTAGAAAAAAACAGGGAACTAAAAACAAGGGAACAGCTAGAAGAAATTGGAATAAAAATTGATTGGTGGACATACAACGTAATTAAATCAAAATATCAAGAAGGGAAAAGAAAAGAAATACAAATAAAAGAGATAGAATTAGATAAGATAATTCTAGGCCAAGATAAGAAAATGATTTCCAAAATATATAGATATATGTTACATTACAAAATGGAGGAATACATTGTTAAAAATAACATACACAGTTGGGGCAGAAATCTTGGTTATAGTATAAATTTAGACAAATGGGAAACAATCTGGACTAAAAATTATAAATGAACAAGGTCAACAGCTTTTAGGGAAAATATATATAAAATGTACTACCGGTGGCACCTCCCACCGGCAAGACTAGCACAAATGTACAAAGGAATAAATCCGAAATGCTGGAGATATTAAAAAATGGGGACCTATTACCACATCTGGTGGACCTGCCCAAAAATGAAAAAAATTTGGATTAAAATGCAGAATTGGATAGAAGAGATATTACAAATGAAAATAAATAAAAACCCCGAAGCCTTTCTCCTTGGAATCATAGACCAAAAAAATAGATAAAAACAAACATTATTTATTAATACATATATTGACAGCGATTAGAATAGCAATAGCTGAACAATGGAAGCAACCCGAACCACCAGACGACGATTTGATAATAAAAAAAAAATTAGACTGTGCTGAATCAGATGCACTAACACTTAAATTAAAAAACAAAGAAGACTCCGAACATGATAAAACCTGGAAATACCTTTATAATTGGTTTAAGAGAAGAAATGAAACTCAAAAGAAAACACAAGACTAACAATACTTTATATCCTTTTTATTAAATAGGAAAAATTATAAAAGATATATATACAAAAAAACTTTTTTATAAGAAAGATTTGTATGATCTTAAATAAGTTAAACATGAACGAAAGAAGGCGGATAAGAAAAAAATAAATGATTTAAAGAACAGTGACAACCTACAAGAGAAAATGGTAAATACTGAGGTTACAACATGCTTCACCAGAAAATAATTTAAAATCAAAAATCATTCATACCTCCTGAAGGGAATATAAGTACAAATACTATATAACATGCTAAGCGAATAGATATTGCTATTAATGTACTTAAATAAGTAATTACATTTTAAGAATCTTTTTTGTTTGTCTGTTTGTTTGTCATGTGTTGATTTGGCTTTGTATCAATATATGATGTAAAACATTTATTTTGTGTAAATGTGTATATATGTAATAAAAAACTTTTTTAAAAAAATAAAACAGAGTATAAATATTGGAGACAATGCAATGGAAAAGTGAAAAATCTTCTTCAGTCTGGTTTTAATTTGATTTAAGATATGATTTCTGGGTCCCTGTCTCTTGTCTAATAAGACACCCAAAATTCATTTCTGAAGCTGATTCAAGATCATTATCATATGTCTATGATAAGTAATAGATTCCAACTAAGTAATAGATTCCAAGATTTTATTCCTTTCCAGTTTGCTCTTCTGCTTAATATATTCTATGTTGCTGCATGCAATGTAACTTAGGTTTATCCTATACTTGTAACATTGGGCATTTAAATTGAGAATATTAGTAAAGAGTAAAGTTAAGGTTAATAGCAAGTATTCTGAGCAGAGCCTGGTTACAAGCGGTGTGCCGCAAGGGTCTGTTTTGGGTCCTATTATTTTTAATATCTTTGTGAGTGACATAGGGGAAGGTTTGGTAGGGAAGGTTTGCCTATTTGCCGATGACTCTAGTGTGCAATAGGGTTGATATTCCTGGAGGTGTCTGTAATATGGCAAATGGTTTAGCTTTACTAGATAAGTGGTCAAAGCAATGAAAATTGCAGTTTAATGTTTCCAAATGTAAAATAATGCACTTGGGCAAAAGGAATCCTGAATCTGAGTACAGTGATCCCCCGATTATCGCGAGGGTTCAGTTCCAAGACCCCTCGCGATAATCGATTTTTCGGGATGTAGTGGTGCGGAAGTAAAAACACCATCTGCGCATGCGCGCCCCTTTTTCCATGGCCGCACATGCGCAGATGGTGGAGTTTGCGTGTGGGCGGCGGGGAAAACCCAGGGAAGGTTCCTTCGGCCGCCCAACAGCTGATCTGCTCCGCAGCGCGGCAGCAGCGAGGAGCCGAAGATGGGGTTTCCCCGTTGCAACGGGGAAACCCCATCTTCAGCTCCTCGCTGCTGCCGCGCTGCGGAGCAGATCAGCTGTTGGGCGGCCGAAGGAACCTTCCCTGGGTCTTCCCGCCGCCCAGGCAAAGGGGAAACCCCAAGATCGCTTGCCGCTTGCCCGTTCACCCGCCCGCCCGGCTGCTCGCTTACCCGTTCACCCGCCCGCCCGGCTGCTCCGCTTGCCCGTTCGCCCACCCGCCCGGCTGCTCGCTTGCCCGTTCACCCGCCCGCCCGGCCGCTCGCTTGCCCGTTCGCCCGCCCGCCCGGCTGCTCGCTTGCCCTTACACCCGCCTGCCCGGCCGCTCCGCTTGCCCGTTCGCCCCGCCCGCCCGGCTGCTCGCTTGCCTGTTCACCCGCCCGCCCGGCCGCTCCACTTGCCCATTCACCCGCCCGCCCGGCTGCTCACTTGCCGCTCGAGAGCAAGAGGGGGAGAGATAGAGAAAGAGAGAGAAGGAAAGAAAGAGATGAGAGAGGGAGGAAGAGAGTGTGAGAGAGGAAGAAGCAAGATAGAGAAAGAGAGAGAGAAAGAAAGATGAGAAAGGAAGGGAGTGACGTCATCGGGTGGAAAAATCGCGATATAGCGTTTCGCAAAGATCGAGATCGCGAAACTCGGGGTATCACTGTGTTGTATTGGCAGTTCTATGCTAGCAAAAACTTCAGAAAAGAAGGATTTAGGGGTAGTGATTTCTGACAGTCTCAAAATGGATGAACAGTGCAGTCAGGTGGTAGGGAAAGCAAATAGAATGCTTGGCTGCATAGCTAGAGGTATAACAAGCAGGATGATGGAGATTGTGATCCCACTGTATAGAGCGCTGGTGAGACCACATTTGGAATACTGTGTTCAGTTCTGGAGACCTCACCTACAAAAAGATATTGACAAAATTGAATGGGTCCAAAGACGGGCTACAAAAATGGTGGAAGGTTTTAAGCATAAAATTTATCAGGAAAGACTTAATGAACTCAATCTATAGAGTCTGGGGGACAGGAGGGAAAGGGGGGAACATGACTGAAACATTTAAATATGTTAAAGGGTTAAATAAGGTTCAGGACAGAAGTGTTTTTAATAGGAAAGTGAACATAAGAACAAGGGGGCACAATCTGAGGTTAGTTGAGGGAAAGATTAGAAGTAACGTGAGAAAATATTATTTTAATAAAAGAGTAGTGTATGCTTGGAACAAACTTCCAGCAGATGTGGTTGGTAAATCCACAGTAACTGAATTTAAACATGCCTGGGATAAACATATATTTATCCTAAGATAAAATACAGGAAATAGTATAAGGGCAGACTAGATGGACCATGAGGTCTTTTTCTGCCATCAATCTTCTACGTTTCTATGTTTCTAAAGATCTTTCCAGGAAAGCTGGAATCAAGACTTCCCTCACAAACATTTGTTAAAACCATTCCCCATTAATTATCAAACCACACAAATGGGTATTGCAGGACAAGTGAATTTTGTAAGGATTGAGATGGACAATTTAGTTTTTTAATTCATTTAATACCTCCCTCTCTGTCAATCTCCTCGTGTTTCCATATACAGTGATCCCTCGATTTTCGCGATCTCGATCTTCGCGAAACGCTATATCGCGATTTTTCAAAAAATATTAATTAAAAATATTTTCCCACCCGATGACGTCACTCTCTTCCTTTCTCATCTTTCTTTCTCTCTCTCTTTCTCTCTCTTGCTTCTTCCTCTCTCACACTCTCTTCCTCCCTCTCTCATCTCTTTCTTTCCTTCTCTCTCTTTCTCTATCTCTCCCCCTCTTGCTCTCGAGCGGCGCGTGGGCGGCGGGGAAGATGCAGGGAAGGTTCCTTCGGCCGCCCAGCAGCTGATCTGCTCGGCAGCGCCGCAGCAGCGAGGAGCCGAAGATCCGGGTTTCCCCTTTGCGTGGGCGGCGGGGAAACCCGGATCTTCGGCTCCTCGCTGCTGCGGCGCTGCCGAGCAGATCAGCTGCTGGGCGGCCGAAGGAACCTTCCCTGGGTCTTCCCCGCCGCCCACGCAAAGGGGAAACCCCGATCTTTGGCTCCTCGCTGCTGCGGCGCTGCCGAGCAGATCAGCTGCTGGGCGGCCGAAGGAACCTTCCACGGGTCTTCACAGGTGCGGAAGTAAAAACACCATCTGCGCATGCGCGGCCATGGAAAAAAGGGCGCGCATTCGCAGATGGTGTTTTTACTTCCGCACCACTATATCGCGAAAAATCGATTATCGCGAGGGGTCTTGGAACGGAACCCTCGCGATAATCGAGGGATCACTGTAGATCAAAGTGTGATGGTTACTTTCCTTATTAATTAAGATTAATAGAACTATGTATCAGTCTTCCCAATGGAAAACTTCATTCCATTGCTTCCATATAAACTACTCGGAGGAAATATTAGTGAGAAATTAGTTTAACCAATAACATAGCCACACCTATCAGCATTCTACAGTGGCAATATTCTCTACTGATGCCCACAAAAAGCCGTAGGGAAGGTGCTATGCCTGACTAATTATTTCAAATTTTGTTTTATCTTAAGGTTCCTTTCTTGTTTAGCATTTTTTCATTATAAGCCCAATATTTGTGATTCAGAAAAGCTCAATTCTCCAATGCTTACGTCTGAGATAAAAGAAATTCTATGGCACAAAACAATGCTCCCAAAGATAGTATCATCCCTAATCATTTTCCTTATACTGGAGAAACCTGAAATAGGCAAACTATTTTCCAGCACAAACTGGGATCTACAATGCAAGAGATGCCAGCAGATCACAAACATCTGCACATTTGGCCTCAGATGGAGAGAAGCAAAAAGCAGCTCAGAAGATATGGAGACAACCAGCTTATTAAGTGTGCATTTCTTTCAATTCATTTTTATTTATTACTTAGATTTATATACATAAATTGTTCAAATCAACAGCATAAAGTAATTGAAATAAGTAAAAATTATAAAGAACCATAACTAGATGAGGATAAAAATAATCCAGAAAGGAAAGCATCCATAACACATCCACCATTAAAGAAATAAAAAATTAGAATTAAAAGAAAAAAGACAATTTGAGCAACAGTGAGTGAGCGAGGCAGAGAGCCCTTTAGAGTCTTTCTCATCTAACCTCATTGCGCAATATTATCAAAGATGGATTGCAGTCAGAAGTATTCTCAGTTTATGTAAAGGTTCCTGTCTGTGTATGCAAAATCACCATAATTGCACTGCAAAAGTGGTTATGAAGCAAAATGGAATAAAATAATATATTCTGCTACCAAGCAGTTGCTTGAAAGCCAGTTTGACGTAGTGATCAACCAGGGTAGAAGACACACTGAGTTCTAGTCCCATCTTAGGCACAAAACCAGCTGAACGACCTTGGTCCAGTCAATCTGTCTCAACCCTAGGAAAGAGGCAATGGGAAACCACTTCCAAAAATTTTTGCCAAGAAATCCTCAGGAACAAGTAGTCTCAGGCGCCCAGGTAGTCACTTTGTGCATATACACAAATCAAGTACAGTGGTACCTCTACCTAAGAATGCCTCTGCTTACGAACTTTTATAGATAAGAACCGGGTGTTCAAGATTTTTTTGCCTCTTCTCAAGAACTGTTTTTTACTTGCAAACTCGAGCCTATGAAATTGTAACCAGAAAAGGCAGGGAGAAGCCTCCGTGGGGCCTCTCTAGGAATCTCCTGGGAGGAAACAGGGCCTCCATCCTCCCTGTGGTTTCTACAGTTGCACACATTATTTGCTTTTACATTCATTCCTATGGGAAAATTGCTTCTTCTTACAAACTTTTCTACTTAAGAACCTGGTCACGGAATGAATTAAATACGTAAGTAGAGGTACCACTATATTTAAGTTTTTACAGATCCAATAATAGTATTCCTAACTTGAAGAAAAATATCATTTCAAAGAAAATGCTCACTTCAATCACACCCAGCATATATGTTTCCAAAGGAAGGAGGGGAGAATGCAACCTGGTAAAGATCAATTTCAATATTAATAAACTTCAAGCATCTGAAATGATGCCTATGACTCACTATGTCCCCAAGTACATTTCGCTTTTAATTAAAAAGACCATAAGTCTATAATAAGTACAAGAGTGCCAGAAAAACAAAATCGCACTATCATGACTACAGAAAGCAAGAAGAAATGTCAAGAATCACAAAATGCAGAGATAAACAGCATCATTTGTCTAACCAGAAAGTGTTTCATGATGCAAAAATAACAGTGTTAGCAGTTATGAGATGATTTGTGGAAAACATCCTTGCTATCCACTAACATTATCTGGGCAGCTAATTGTCCATAATAAGATTATTTAACGGATGTTTATTAAGAGTTTGTTAGCTTTACCTCTTAACAGCCTACCAAGTGATCGTAGTGAAAGATTACAGTTGAATATATTATCTTTTGCCTATAGGATATAGCATAATTATTACGACACACTTGCATAGTTCCCCTTCATTTTGTACAGTTTATTTGAAGACTTGTACACTTAATAAATGTATCTATTCAGAGAGAAAAATAAAATAAAATGACTGATGTACAATAAATGAAAACATATAAAAATGCTTCACATAATTGTTTTGGTTTCAGTTACTTTGTTCTAGGGGAAAGTAAAGAAAAGAGCAACTAAAATGATAAAGGACCCGGATTGTGGGGGCAAAATGCTGGCTCTGTTAAAAAGGGCTATTGCTAACATGTTGTAAGCCACCCTGAGTCTAAGGGAAGAGCGGCATAAAAATTGAATGAATGAATGAATGAATGAATGAATGAATGAATAAATAAATAAATAAATAAATAATAAAGGGACTGGAAACCAAGACCAATATGCCGATGATACCCAGCTTTACATCTCCACCCCATGCCCAGTCAACGAAGCGGTGGAAGTGATGTGCCGGTGCCTGGAGGCTGTTGGGGCCTGGATGGGTGTCAACAGACTCAAGCTCAACCCGGATAAGACGGAGTGGCTGTGGGTTTTGCCTCCCAAGGACAATCCCATCTGTCCGTCCATTACCCTGGGGGGGGAATCATTGACCCCCTCAGAGAGGGTCCGCAACTTGGGCGTCCTCCTCGATCCACAGCTCACATTAGAGAACCACCTTTCAGCTGTGGCGAGGGGGGCGTTTGCCCAGGTTCGCCTGGTGCACCAGTTGCGGCCCTATCTGGACCGGGACTCATTACTCACAGTCACTCATGCCCTCATCACCTCGAGGTTCGACTACTGTAATGCTCTCTACATGGGGCTACCTCTGAAAAGTGTTCGGAAACTTCAGATCGTGCAGAATGCAGCTGCGAGAGCAGTCATGGGCTTACCCAGGTATGCCCATGTTTCACCATCACTCCGCAGTCTGCATTGGCTGCCGATCAGTTTCCGGTCACAATTCAAAGTGTTGGTTATGACCTTTAAAGCCCTTCATGGCACTGGACCAGAATATCTCCGAGACCGCCTTCTGCCGCACGAATCCCAGCGACCGATTCGGTCCCACAGAGTGGGCCTCCTCCGGGTCCCGTCAACTAAACAATGCCGGTTGGCGGGCCCCAGGGGGAGAGCCTTCTCTGTGGCGGCACCGGCCCTCTGGAACCAACTCCCCCCGGAGATCAGAACTGCCCCTACTCTTCCTGCCTTCCGTAAACTCCTCAAAACCCACCTTTGCCGTCAGGCATGGGGAAACTAAACATCTCCCCCTGGGCACGTTGAAGTTATATATGGTATGCCTGTCTGTGTGTATGTTAGTATAGGGGATTTTCTTAAACTTATAATATTTTAATTAATTGGATTGTATTGGATTGTTTTTCACTTGTTGTGAGCCGCCCCGAGTCTTCGGAGAGGGGCGGCATACAAATCCAAATAATAAATAAATAAATAATAAATAAGACATACGAAGAGAGGTTGCTAGAACTGGGCATGGATAGTTTAGCAAAAAGGAGGGCCAGAGGGGACACAATAGCAGTATACAGATATTTGAGCGGTTACCACAGAGAGGAGGGGGTCACATTATTTTCCAAGGCACCAGAGGGCCAGACCAGGAGCAACAGATGGAAATTGACCAAGGAGAGATTCAACCTGGAAATAAGGAAGAACTTTCTGACAGTGAGAGTGATCAACCAGTGGAACAGCCTGCCAACAGAGGTTGTGAACGCCCCATCACTTGACACATTCAAAAGAAAATTGGAATGCCATATAGTTGGGGGAGGTCTAGGGGTTCCTGCTTGAGCAGAGGGTTGGACTTGATGACCTGCAAGGTCCCTTCCAACTCTAATACTAAATAAATAAATAAACATCTGGAGATATATTCCTCAGAGGAATAGATTTAAGGTCCTTTCAAAGAAAATTAATGGGATAAATGCTTTAATCTAATTTAACTTTATTGTGTTTTTATGAGTATATTATTGTGAATAATTGTGCATATATTTTCTTACTATATTGTCACAATTCATGAATTATTGCCATTACCAATAGCCTTTTGAAGCAAAATTTGTACGTAAATCACACTGGTTTATTAAAAAACAAATTGTGCTGTAATGGGCACTGGTTTGAATTCAACTTGACATCTTTCCTCTTGAGATTTCTTTTGCTCTTTCATAGTACCAACACATGTCACATTTTAAAAAGATGGAGTATTGACATTGGCATAGTAGTAGGTTGATAAGCAAACATCTAAAATTTGGTGCTGAATGCGTGTGAGTCCTCCCTCAACTTTTTTCCAACACCATGTGGAATTTGACCCAGGTCATCCTAATGTTGGAATCATTGCAGAACAGGCCCTCATTTTGTTGGCTCAGTCCTCCACGTTTTCCTCCAGGGGGAAAAAGAGGAATTCAACTGGGAAACTGCAGCAGAAAACTGAATTAGTTTCATTAAACTATTCAGCTCTGTTACCAGAATCAAATTAGGTTAGTGCTGTGAATAAGAGTGAAAACCAGAATATGGAGAAAATTCTTTCAGTGGAAGAATAGGCCAGATTCAGAATTATTTTATTGTCTGAAAAACATTTAAGTGAAAAATATAAAATTGAAGATATCAACTGTTTGCATCCTTTATGGATCTTATTGCACCATTTGATTCCATAAACAGAGATACTTGGAGGAAAAAAGTAGCCTTAGTAAATATGGAACCTAGACTCCTATATTTTGTTACATTTCTTTAGACAAATATATATTTGAAAATTCACAATGAAGTAAGTAAGTCTTTAAAATGGAACACATTATCAATAATGAAAGCTCTTTGGCTCAATTTCTTTCTTTTTTTGAGGGGGGGGGATTTTTTTTCTCCATACAAACTTCTTCAATACATTCAAAAATATTTTCATATTATAATAAAAACATTATTGAGTTAGTACATTCTTTATAGTTAATCTCCCCCCCCAAAGGTATTAGTTCCAAATTACCGTAATTACTTTTGGTGTCAATTCAACCCCCCCAACCTTGACCTCTAATTTTGTCATCTATCTAATTTTCATCTAATTGAATTCAAGCTTAATTTCTTTTAAATCTTATTAAAATAATATCCTTCTCCTTTAATACTTCAAATATGCCATAGTGCCTACTCCTCCTTCTTATGTATTCTCCAAAACCTTTACAAGAAAAAAAACTTTATCAACTAAAAATAATTAAAAAAAGAAATTATAGTTTAAAAAGGGAAAGAAAAGAGCAAAGAAAAAAAAGAAAAAAAGAAAAAGCCAAATAAACAAAAAGAAAATCAAACTCTATTATTATACCAGTATTATAACAATATAAAGATTAACCAAACCATTATTTTAAATCTTCAATTAATAATCATCTTAATATTATAATCATATTTTGTTTTAAATCATAATCAATTATTGTTAATCCAATAATCAAAATATATCTATTTCTATATAATTCTATAATTCAATAAAATTTAATAACTTGTAATATATCTTGAAAACAACACCTAATTAATCTAACTACATCATTTCATAGTTAATGCATATTTAATAATCTGTCAACCCTCCTCAAAATGCCATCTTTGCCAATCCTCAAGGCTTTTATTTTTTATCATTTTAAACCCATATATTTTCTCATTGCCTCCCTTTTTTTACCAAAATATAGAATCTTTTTCATTTCCATTCTGACTTCCTTCTTACTTGCCATTTCCAGGGGTGTCAGGTCATATCTGTTCTTTATTTCCTTAGTGCTTAAAGTAGTGCTTAAATCATTATGAATATGACCATCAAACCCATCAACCTCTCGTTCAATCAAACCATTTTCCAATTCATTTCTAAAAACCACTATTTCATTAATGTTGTGTCCTTTAATCAGTTCCTTTTGGGAATGCCCTTCTGGTGATCCTTTTCTATTTCCATTTCTCTGTTGCTCATTCAATTCCAGTTGTCGAGGACTCTTTTCTTCTTCTCCTTCAATTTCACTACAGTCTTGCTGTGAGCTTTCAGTATAAAAAAGGTGTTTTCATTTCTGATTTCTTCTTTCCAATCCTGGATCTCTTTAAGTATATCTTTGAACAAATCTCTTATGTCTTCCATCTTTTGAAAGTTAGTGTATCAAAAAGTTTTATCCAAATATCCAATTAACCTTTATAACATCCAGAAGCCAAAATTTTCCAAAACAGATCATATCCTTCTTTCCTTCTCACCCTTTCCGAGTTCAAATAAAGTTCAAGCCCAAGATGTTCTCTTTCTATTTATTTTTCAGTTCCTCTTTATCATTTATAAAAGGAAAACAATCTGCCCAGCCTCATTGTATCAAGGACAAATTCAGTGAACAAGTCCAACCAAATATTGCCTCAACTTCACCAGCAGATGTCATCAGTATGCAATCACGGTTACTCCCAATTCTTCAATTCTGGCTTCTATAATCACTTTGAAATTTAAATTATGCTAATTCTGAAAATCCAGCCTTGTGTTCCCAACTTCCACAGATAAAAACAATTTGTAAAGTTCTTGGGTTTTTAAAATAAATTTTAAAGTTCATTTACATGCCAAATAATATGTCCCAAATAGTACAGCTGCAGCCATTTCTGCTTCCACCCCACCTCCGGACTTCCATGTTTTTGTGATGCTGCGAGTTTGCTGAGGCTCCCCTCGCTGGGAAACCCCACCTCCGGACTTCCGTTGCCAGTGAAGCGCCCATTTTTGTGCTGCTGAGATTACCCTGCAGCATCGCAAAAACACGGAAGCCCAGAGGTGGTGTTTCCCATGGAGGGGAGCCTCAGGGGAATCCCAGCAGCGCAAAAACAGACGCTCTGTTGGCAACAGAAGTCTGGAGGCGGGGCATCGCAGTGGCGGCGGCTTGGGTTTGTAAGGTGAAAATAGTTTGGAAGAAGAGGCAAAAAAATCTTAAACCCCGGGTTTGTATCTCGAAAAGTTTGTATGACGAGAGGTTTGTAAGACGAGGTATCACTGTACTTCTATGGTGCCCTGAGATACTAGAAAAAGGAAAGTATGAGATATGTAACATGTTACATCTTCATTGATTGGCTTACAACATTTTTGATCCTCTGACAGTGCAAACTCATATACGTCCACCTAAAAGAAAGTCAGCATGACTGTGAGGTTGAAACATAAATCTGACCTCATTTCTTGTTTTGAAAACTGAATGCTTAGAGAAATGTTTTTAAATAATCCTCCTCCTCAAATTGTGAGCTTCTATACTTCTCTGAACCCAATGCAGGAGTGAAATGCTACCAGTTCGGCCCAGTGTACTGGTAGCAGCAGCCACAGGTGGTTTGGAGAACCGGTAGTGGCAGCAGCATGGGGTTCTGCCCACCCACCCAGACATTGCCATTTTCTTTTTTAATCTTCTGTGCATGTGCAGAGTGTGAAAAAGCATGTGTGATAAGGGCACACTCACTTCACTTGTGCATGCATGCAAATCGCACACTTCCAAACAAGTAGGGAAGGTAAGTAGACTTCACTGCTGACCCAATGTTTGCCTGATTAGCAAACTAGCTACATTATCTTCTGTACTTTAACAATGACTGAACCAGCCTTCTGTTAAATAACACCTCTGTTCTCATTAAAAAAAAAACACCTCCTAAGCTGGAGCCCTTGACAGATGGGCTACAGTATCTGACCCCCTGACTTTGCTTTTGGTGCTTTGTTTTCCAAGAGTTAAAGGCTCATCTATGGAAGAAAAATAAATGAACTTCAGCTCATTTGTTTTTCCATCGCCAGTAGGCATTGCTGGAAAAGTCTACAGAAAAGATTAAAGCGATAGGGTTTGGAGGGAGAGTGTAATCGTTTATACCCTGTAAAGGAACACTCAGCATTCCAATGCTTTAGGAGGAGAATATGGCAAATGTGCAAAACACATTTACTTGGGAGTAAGTCTAATCAATTTTGTTGGGTTTACCACTGAATAAACATCCATCAGACTCTCTGGGCTATACAGAATAAACATCCACACAAAATAAATTAAAACCAAACTATGAGAAATACAGTTCAGCTATATTTAAGGATTTTAATTCATATAATACAGAGTTTTTAAGAAATAAACTGATAACTGGCTTGATAGCAAACAGATCTCAATGATTGAATATTGCCGATTATATAATGCTAAACTATGAGCAGAAAAAAACTACAATATTGAGACACCATACAACAAATTAACTGAGCATGTGTTTTCTCACAAACTGCTTGAGTGCTTCAGTCTAATTTCAATGGGAAAAAAATTAAAACTGTCAGACAGTCATGGACCTCCACAGTGATCATCAGAATGGTGCACATGATCAAACACCTGATGTCTTTTACATATGAGTAGTGTCCTGACCCTTGATGAAAAGGGTGGGACTTTCATCACTGGATCTGCCAACCTTTTTGAAGCTAGCCACCATTGCTGAGACTGTCCCTAAAGACTCTACTTATCAACAAATATAACACCTGCAAATCTGATGTGGATTTTTTATTTTGTGTTATATAATCCTCATTTTAACTCATCTCTATAGTTTCAAGATGAAGTATTTATAGAAGATGCTATAAAGAATTTTTCCCAACTGAAAGATGACTACTGTAGTAATTACAACAGGGAGCCTAGAGAGGTTTCTTTATTGAATCCATTGCATCATAGCAATTTTGTAGTACATGGTAAATGAACTTATACCTAGAAATGCACATTTGCATTAGATATCTGTCCAAGGATCTTAGCACTTTGATAATCATTCAGAAAAGGTGTTTTGGAGTAGGTTGGAACATGAATATAGCCCCTTTAAATAATACACATTTTCAGAATCAAATCTAAAGAAGTATTAATATTCTCTTAATATCATCTCATAAGCAGAAGGTAGGAAGGCATCAGCTGTCACGTCTGGTCAGCCTTTGTGACTCAACATGGATGTTTTCAGGGCTGACATACCAAAAAGAAAATTTCTGACTAGCTTCTTTGTTAACAATCTCATCTTAGGTGAAGGGATTTGTGTATATGTGCAGGGGTGTCATTGAATCACAAAAGTCCTTCCCTTGCAAAAAAAAATATTAAAATGTATGAAAGGTACTTAATGTGAATGTAATAACGAAATAAGGAAGCAAGGAAGCATTTGTTTGTTGATAGAACACTCTTGGACAGGCATGGTCTTTTGTTGTTGGAGATAGTTAATCACTAACCGGACAGATTCTGAGTTTGCATCTTGCACTGCAGATCTTCCACTGGGCAAGGGTTCAGCTACATGATCTTTGAGTCATTGTCAGCACTGCACTTCCAGAAATTTGAGTGCACTGGGTGGATGGAAAGATGCTATATAAATTATATCATTAAATATATAATAGATTATATATTATTGAATTGGACAAATTCAGTACTAAATATGTAATTTAACAAATGTCTATACAACTTATTACATTCAATAATATTGAGTTATGTAGACAGAGTAGGTAATATATTGTTAGAATATATACCTGTTAGAAGCAATTTATTATATCTTTAATATTATTTTCTCTAGTATTTCTTGAGTAAGGTCAGGGCTGGAATGTGTTGTTTCTTCCTTCTCCCTGTCACTAGGGGTTTTTTTCTTCACAACTATGTGGGATAATTTAGGTTGAAAATTAATGGCTGGCTCAAGGTCAATTTGTGAGCTTTGCTGCTGGACAAGTATTTAGGTCCCAGTCCTTGCAATGCTGTTCTCATTTGCTTACTGCACCACCCTGATTTGTGAAAAAACTGAATACTCCTCATTTGAATTATTATTTTCCTTATTGTTGTGTCATATCTATAATATCAAGAAGCTCAATCACCGTCAGCACATGTGGTAGCTTCTGCCAAAGACTTTAGAAATATTTCCCAGGGGACGTCTAAGGCAAACATGACAGAATTATAGCATGTATGTAGTACATACTGCGGAGAAGGGCGGCATACAAATCTAATAAATTATTATTATTATTATTATTATTATTGTTGTTGTTGTTGTTATTATTATTATTATTATTATTATTATTATTATTATTATGTCAATACAACACAGCAAACAAGATCACTATGCTGGATTTCGTATTTCATCACCAGTCGGGTGCTTCCCAAGCACCTAGGACTGCGTGATGTAGCGATGAATTATGTTTGCCAATCCCAGTAAAGCGGCCTTTTGCAATTGACAGATGGAGATTTTGTCAATTCTGATGGTTTTCAAATGTCCACTGAGATCCTTTGGTACTGCGCCCAGCGTGCCAAGTACCACTGGGGCAACTTTCACTAGCTTATGGCAGAGTCGTTGCAGCTCGATTTTTAGATCTTCGTAATTCACTAATTTCTCTAGCTGCTTCTCCTCAATTCTGTTGTCTCCTGGGATTGCGATGTCGATGATCCATACTTTCTTTTTCTCCACAATCAGGATGTCTGGTGTGTTATGCTTCAGAATTCGGTCAGTCTGAAGTCGGAAGTCCCACAGTAGTTTTGCTTGCTCATTTTCGACCACTTTTTCAGGCTTATGATCCCACCAGTTCTTTGCCACTGGTAGATGGGTTGGATTCTTCCATTCTATTTCATTCTCCAATGAAGAACTGTATATGCCCAGCCAGGAATAAATAACATGCTATTTAACGAATGTTCAAAATTACAACCAACCAAAAAGCTATTTAAGACCTCATTTCATAATTTTATGGCTGCATAAGGCTTGCAGTCCTTCAACCTTATGATCCATCATAGTGTTGCGGTAGCTCCTGCCCACCTCTCTCCCCGCATTCCAGTCCACCAGAAATCTGCAGCACTTGGGCCTCATCCTGACATGCCCATCACACTTCACGCTTACCTTCTGAAGGTCTCCGGACTTCATGTTCTGGAAGGAGGGCAGGCCATGTGTCCATGGGTTGTGCTTCAGTGACCCAAATCCATCCACCATTTTGCCTCACCCACCATCAGGTCGGGACAAAATGGTGGCCGTCAGACAAACTGCTTCATTTTGCTGCCTTAGAAAGGTATGCATAGTGTTGCAGAAGCTCCTGAATGCTGCAAAAAGTTTCTGTAGCACTGTGCAGAGCTTGTTAAGGCAACAAAATGAAGCAATTTGTAACTAGGCTGAGCAGCAGCAACCCAAATGCAGCCATGATTTTGTGGATGGGACAAAATGGCAGCTGTTTTCAGAATTGTACCATGCAGCCTTGCAAAGAAGAAATTCATCTCAGCACTCTGGAAGGCCTTGGGCCTCT
The DNA here is from genome assembly GCF_031021105.1 of Erythrolamprus reginae. Taxonomy (NCBI): domain Eukaryota; kingdom Metazoa; phylum Chordata; class Lepidosauria; order Squamata; family Dipsadidae; genus Erythrolamprus; species Erythrolamprus reginae. Next base: position 147,474,014 of record NC_091952.1, on the reverse strand, counting down.
TCAGAAGGTAAGTGGTGGGAAGGGTGTTTGGCGGGATGAGAATCAGGCCTAAGGCCTGGGAAGATCCAGTAGCAGTGGGAAAAGACGTGTTGGGACCCAAGGCACGGGAAATGGAGCATGGGTGGTGGAGGCCTTGGGGAAAACCAGGGCAAGTGAACCTGGGTCTGTACTAGGTCCCCAATGGCCTTGCCCATCCAGGAAGCACCTCACACTCCACAAAATGACCTGCACATACCTTTTACATTTCATTGAGTAGATCAGGGATGGGAGGGGTGTTGTTTGGTGGCATGTTACACCTAATGACTTCTGTGACATGTGTAATGACATGCTATGTAGTGGGCAGACTCTATTACAGTTATATCTCGAGGACTATCTGTATCGTTGACTGCATGTAGAATTTGGTGAAAGAAGTGCAAGTGTAAATGCAGAAAATGAATCTTCGGTGACACTTCATATCTTGTATGCTGTAAGAAATTTGTCAACCAGCTGAATGTAATTTGTTTTTCTGTGGGTGTCAAGAAAATTCTCAACAACATTCTGAACGCTTTCCAGGTGATTTTCTCTGGCCTTGCCAACGGATCTTCAAACCAGTTGCCATTGATGATATATCTCATCTGTTGTTTTCAAGAATAACTGATGCCTTTCTTAATTTCTATTTTTGGAAATATCTGTCTCAAATAACGAACAACCTTCCTTATTTATCACCTTTACAATTTTTTTCATCTGTCCGAGTTTATGTGAAGCCAAGGTAAAAATGTTTCTCAGATCAAAAAGTGATTCATATGCCACATTTTTTTTCTATCATCAAATTAACTTCTTTCGGAGTTGCCATTTCTTTTTAATGTAATGAGACTCTCTTGTGAAGTCCATATGTTTTTGCAGTGTAGGTGTTGTAGGTTAGTGGATAATTTTTTTTCTGAAACCAAATTGTTTGTTAGAGAGAAGGTTGTTAATTTCTAGGTGAAGGGTGATGGACTCATTTAAATGCTGGGGTGGCACAGCAGCTAGAGTGCTGTACTGCAGGCCAATGAAGCTGACTGTAGATCTGCAGTTCAAATCTCATCATCGGCTCAAGGTTGACTCAGCCTTCCATCCTTCTGAGGTGGGTAAAATGAGGACCCAGATTGTGGGGACAATATGCTGGCTCTGTTAAACTGTGCTATTGCTAACATGTTGTAAGCCGCCCTGAGTTTAAGGAGAAGGATGGCATAAAAATTGAATGGATGAATGAATGAATGAATGAATGAATGAATGATTCCATGACTTTGCAGGTGATGCAAAGAGATTGGTCTGTAATTTTCAACAAGATAGTGATGACTGTAGCTAGTGACCATAAGTTGGGTAAGAGGCTAGTCCTGAAGGGTTTTTCAAAAATTATGCTTAAAGGGTCCACTATGGTTGTGGAGATATTTTCTAAGAAATATGCACATAGACCATCAGGTCCAATGGATACAAGTGGTTTTAGGTTGCATAATGCTTTTCCAACATTATCTTCTGTAAAATTAATTTGTGTTAGATCATTGCAATTGTTTGGGGGGTGACTAGGAAATATTGGACATGAGCCATTGTTGTTTACAAAGACAAAGACAAAGAATGTATTAACGAGGTTGGCTTTAACAGCTTCATCATTATATTCTTTACCATTTGGTCCTTTGAGGGGTGGAATGGTCCTCAAATGTTTGAGTTTGTTGTTTACAAAGTTGTAGAAAGCACATGTGGAATTTGTGCACAGGTTTTCTTCTTGATTGATGTGATAATTGATACATTTGATTTATGTAGCGGTTTTAAAAGTTTTAAAAGTTAGCAATGTAGCCAGTTTGTTTTTCTGCCAAAGGAATCTTTTTTTGGATTGCAGCTTCCTTATTTTTATGGGTAATTTGTTTTTCTTAATTTTGGTGATAATTAATGGTAGATATAATTTAATTACTCTCTGCATTTCGAGCCAAAAGATATTGTCGTAGTCTTCAGCAGTATTATAGTTAGAGAATAATGTTTGTGAATCAAGAGATGAGAGGTCAGGCTCTATGATATAATTGGCTTTTTAAAAATTGTAATTGGTTATACTTGCACTGTGGTCATTTTTCTAAGTATGTATATTGAGACAAAGTCAATCATGCTATGGTCACTGCTGGTAAAAGACTCTATTGTTTGTAGTCCATAAATTGAGTGTGAACTGTTGCAAAATATGATATCGAGACAATTGCTGAGTCTGGTACAGTATTACTAGCTGTTTGAGCCCTAGATTAGTAATAGCATTGTAAAGGTTTGAGTGTATGGGTCCAGTTGAACATTCATTTAGGGTCCAGTTAATATGAGGTAGGTTGACGTCACCAAGAAAAATGAGAGGATGTGGGCCAGAGGCTGCCCACATTAATAGTGAGGTTAGTTTGTTTGAATGTGTGATGTTGTAATCAGAGCTTCTGTAGCATAGTAGGAAGCGAAGTGGGGTATTTAAGGTCAGTTTGCAGATGATGGTTTCTGCAAGATTGAATTCATGTCTAACTTGGATATTTTTAAGGTTTAGTGATTTCTTTTGTAGATGTTGGCAACTCTGCCTCTTCTACAGTTTTCACGATTGGACCGGTAAACATGATAGTCTCTTACTGTAATAATGGAGTCAGGGAGGGAAGCATCCAGCTATGTTTCGCAGACAAATATAATAATCTTGCCAATTTGTCACCCAGTGAACTGTGCCCCAAAGTGAATAAGTTGTCTCACTTGTAGCTAGTGAATTTGAGCAATGACAGGGATTGTTCTTAAGGAACAGAGCAGGAACAATTGAAAAATATTTCCATGGTTTAAAACAAATAAACTACATACTGAAAGGAAGAATGATTCTTAACTTAATATTGATTACTTAAGAAAAAAAGGAAAATTACACATAAAAATATTAATATCTATAAATTGTCCAGTGTCTTATCAACCTGTTAAGGGAATAGGCAGTATGTAAATGTTTAAATGTTTAAATAAGTAATAAATTAGCAAGGATGTGCAGAGCTTCTAATTCAAACCTGAAAAACTACTTTAGAGTAGGTTGGATATGCAAGCCCCAGTTATTGGCAGAGTTCCAGAGAAACATGCTTGTGGTCCCGTACATTATGATGCGTGTGGCTGTACCTTTCAATAACAGTGCCTGTTTGGCTGGGCTTTTAAGATGGGAAACTAGTTGTTATTTGAAGAATGTTGAGGAGGGCCAATGGTTCCTATGTTTTTGAGTTTTGTTCCTGTATAATATGGCCAGATCAGAAGATTTGAAGTGAATATTTTATTCCTAGCTTGAAATAAAATGCATTTCTAGTTGCCAAATCTAACTAAATAATCCCAGGGGATTTTCCTCCCAAAAAATATATGCATATAATAAAAGTGTATGTGTTTTTGCTGTATCGTTGTCGTCATCATCATTATAATCTTTGCATGATGAAGACCTGTTCTTTGAAGCTTAGGAAGCATAATCTTCCAAGCTGGTCCAATGTAGGTTAATAGATAGATATACTATTTCCTAGTCTAGGGCTAAAAGAGAAAGAGTGGCCCAAAACCACCCAGTCAGATTTCATGACTAAGGAGGAAGTACAGGTAATTCTTGCTTAATTATGGTAATTAGGACAGGAAACCCTGTAAGCAGCCCTGTCACAAAGCATGATGTCGTAGGTCAATGCTAACTTAGGATGACAGCTGTGGCAGTTCTGGTTGCCGGTTAAGTGAATCCCTTGTGGTCATTAGTCAACATCACATGATCATCATTTGTGACTTCCTGCTGGCTTCCCCATAGACTTTGCTTGTCAAGTGGCCCTGAAGGTTGCAGTTGGCAAACATGGGACACTGAATATGGGACGTTGCAACCTTCTGAGAAGCAAAGTCAATGGGGAAGACAGATTCGCTTAAGTGCGTTATTAACTTAATAACTGCAGTGATTCACTTAATAGTTGTGGCAGCAAAGATCATAACATGGAGCAGAACTATGATTGCTTTTCCAATCAAAATTTTGGGTTCAGTTGTAGTTGTAAGTCAAGACTTATTCAACACAGGTCAGATATGTACTCGAGAAAGCAGTTAAGACAAAAATTAAGTGAATACAGAACATAGAATAAAAGAGCTAGAAGGAATTCTATTATAGTTGGAAGGAACTGGATAAATGGTGATTAACATTAATTGTAAAACATGGCCAAACACACACAACTATCTTTCCCCTGTCCTTTAACAGAGACAACAAAAGAGGGGGAAACAGCAGAGTTGGGATTTATTTATTTATTTATTTTGTCCAATACACAATAATATACAATGAAGATTATAGAGGATATAGTAGAGAAGAAATACGAGATATAGGAGAGACTATAGGACAGGGGACGGAAGGCACTCTAGTGCGCTTATGTACGCCCCTTACTGACGTCTTAGGAATCTGGAGAGGTCAACCGTGGATAGTCTAAGGGTAAAATGTTGGGGGGTAGGGGATGATATTACAGAGTCCGGTAATGAGTTCCATGCTTCGACAACCCGATTACTAAAGTCATATTTTTTACAGTCAAGTTTGGGGCGGTTAATATTAAGCTTGAATCTGTTGTGTGCTCTTGCGTTGTTGTGGTTGATGCTGAAGTAGTCTTTGACAGGCAGGACATTGCAGCATATGATCTTGTGGGCAATACTTAGATCATGTTTAAGGCGACATAGTTCTAAGCTTTCAAGACCCAGGATTGTAAGTCTAGTTTCGTAGGGTATTCTTTTCGAGTGGAGGAATGAAGGGCTCTTCTTGTGAAGGATCTTTGAATATTTTCAAGGGTGTTAATGTCTGAGATGTGATATGGGTTCCAAACAGATGAGCTGTATTCGAGGATGGGTCTGGCGAAAGTTTTGTAAGCTCTGGTAAGTAGTGTGAGATTTCCAGAGCAGAAGCTATGTAGGATTAGATTAACAACTCTTGAGGCCTTCTTAGCAATGTTGTTGCAGTGGGCTTTGACACTTAGATCTTTAGTTATTAGTATTCCGAGGTCCTTGACCGAGTGGGGATTATCTGTGATAATTAGTTTATTAAGTTTGTATTTGAAGTTCTGATTCTTTTTGCCGATGCGGAGAAGGAAGAATTGTACATACAAGGATAATTGAAATGAGGGAATGAAAAGTAGGGAGGAAAAGAAGGCAGGGCGATTGTGGAAAACTCCAGGCATTTAGTGCTGAGAGTTCCGTGATTCCTATTCACACACAGAGAGGATTTCTGGTCATACCTAGACATCATAAATTCCTAAAACAGTTGTTTCCAATTGAAGGGAGGACAATATGTTAGTTTGACATTTACTCCTTTGCCTTCTGTACCTGAAAAGGATGTGTATTTGGAAAAATTGTGGAATTATGGATAGAGGATTCTTTCTAAAATCTTTCCTCTCAATGAGGCTGTACAGGAATGCAGGGATTCCCCACTTCAAAGGTAATTTATTTGGGGGATAAACCTTGTCTGCACGTTCATGCTGGCTAATCACAACACATTTTAAATTAGTCCTAAAAATATCAATTTGGTACTTGTGTGTAAAACACAATATTTATAAAGCTAAATCTAGCCATTTAATTAAAGTTGCCTGTGATCAACACCTCTGTAGGGCAGAAGTCACCAAGAGGGTCCACTCCATGGGCTGATAGATTGGGAGAGTTTGATCTGACAGACAGTTCTAATTATTTCCTAGTTAGCCTTTGCCAATAGGACAAAGGCTAGGGCTCTCAATAAAACTGTGCAACCTGCTTCTTTGTGCCAATCCCATGATGTGTTTTTCTCCCATGAAGAACTTTGGGAGGTGAAACAATAGAATTAATGCTCTGGACTCCTGGAGCCCCATGGAAAAAGACCAGGCGAAAAGTGAACCTGATTGAGCATAAATACAAACTTAATTCTGAGCTTTTGTCATATTAATAAAGGAGGCAAAACACCAATACTTCTCCTTCATGGGCTGCTTGACTGTCAGCCTTATTCCATCATGGGGAGGAACAAAGAGATGCTTAACACCCGATTGTGCAATATTTTACCAACCAAATTGCTCAGAGTCCCAGCAACCTTGAGTCCTGGGCAGAAACTATGTGGTGATTTTGGTATCACTTAACTGTGTTATGAGGGTCTCTCTTGGCTTGTGGATTCCAAGAAATAGATACACTAATCTCCGGTATCATTCCTACCTTAGGAGGGGGGAGCCCTCCTGTCTCGTCCGCAAAGTTAAGTGTCTGATGAATGCAACGTATTATCAATGCCACTCTTCAAGAAAAGATGACCTGAACAGTTCTAAAGAAGAGCTCCTATTACTGGTAGTATTACCTATGCTTTCTTTTGCCACAGTTGTTCTATTTCTATTTGCAGGTTTTTGTATTTTGTTATATTATCCAGTTTCTTTTCTTCAATTCTGCTGCCTAAAGGTACTGCCACATCCATTATCCAGATATTTTTTGTCTTTCTTATTGACAATTGTTAAGTCCAGTGTGTTATTATTTTTCAACTATTTTTTGCAGATAAGCAACTGTTCTATATTTATTAACAGTATCAAAGACCAAGATAGATAGCTTTTGTTTTATGGGCAATGTAAGATTTTTAATAAAAATGTACCGTATATATTCACTCTGCTTCAACATACCGTATATTATATAAAAAGAATAATAGAATTACAGAATTGGAAGTTCTCTCCGAGATTGATTGATCTAATTTCCTGTTTAATACAAGATTTGCTAAAGCACTTAGATTGCTACCAGCATCTTCTTTGAGGGACTCCAGTGAAGAAGATACAATATTTCAAAGCTCCCTCCCTCCCTCCCCCCTCTGCCTCTCTCCCCCACCTTTCACACACAGACACTAACATATAAACCAGGGATGGGTTCCTGTTGCTGGTTCGCTTCCTCCTGTGCTGTGTGGCTGCACCTCATGCATGCATTATGCAACCTCCCTCCCATTTTTTTAAAGCCACAAACAAAATGGCAACACATGCGCAGTGCCGGAAACTTGGCTTCTGTGCATGCATAGAAGAATTTTTTTTTAAATTGAAAAAAAACTATTTAAAAAAAAGATGGCATCACCCACGGCCCAGCACCAACCAATTCAGTTCAGTGATGTCATTCTGATGTCACCAGCGGATCCCTACCCCGGTCTGAACTGGGAGGAACCCACCTTTGATATAAACACATGCATCTGAAACTATTTTAAGATTGTATATGTCTAATTAGAAAATCTTTCTACCCCATTATTTAAAGCCATTTTTAAAAAAAAATCTATGATCATAACATATATTTAAGCATTCCTCAGTACATAGTACTACAACAGAGAAAAATGCAACTATATAATCAAAACATTTTAAAGCCACATTAAATCCTTCATCTTGTCATCTAGTTTATAAAAATGTCAGCACAATGATCAAATCATGCATGCAATACACAAGAATAATTTCTAGTAGGAAAATTGGAAGGTTTTAAATTTTGCAAAGGAAATTTGATCTCCCCCTGGCTTCTGTTTCAGATAATTTCAGTTTAATACTAAATCTACATGCACTTCATTCAGTGCCTTTTGAACTTCTGTGTTTTCAAAAATAAATATGGAATACACTTTATTTTTATTCTTCTGTTGCTTCTCTGGAAGCAGGAACAATTTGTAAGGAAGTATCTGTTTCATCTCTAATATTAACAATACTTTAATTATTCTTGCAGAGGTACAGGAGGCAGCTTCCACTAAAATAGATTAAAATAACAAAATTAAAATACTTGGAGACTTTAATTCACTGAGTTAATCCATATTATCCAGACCAACAATACTTTGAGAATTTTAACCTACATGAATGTGTATGAAAATTTGAAAGAAAATCAGAAGAAGAATTAATTCCATATTTTATATTCTCAAAAAATAAGTAGGGTGGAAACTGTGGGGCAAATTAATGTCATGATACATGAGATATTATTTCCCTTTATTCATCATTTCCCTTTGTTTGTTATTATAATTTTTGTTTGTTTTTTTGGAAATTGTTCTCTGCCTGCCTTCTGGTTTTGATGTACCATATGTTCAAATTCTGTATTTAGAGAAACAAACCCATGGAGTGTTCTCATGAAATTATCAAATGCTGCTTGGAATTATAGACCCAAGAAAGCTTCAACCACTGCTATTTTCCTTTTCCATGAAATATTATTAGCTTTAAATTTCAGAAAGAAATAAAAGCCAAGGACACCATCTGGTGCCTTTTAAAAGTGACAAAATAGAAAAATAATAATAGAGCCTTTGTGCAAAACACTGTTTTGCATTGATTTAAGCTCAAGAATTTGGAGCAGTTACTATGACCTTGTTGTCAAGGTACATTAAATCTTAGTAGCTGAACATTTATGCTGATAGCAACTGATTCATTGGAAGCTAATTGTTTCATAAGGTGTTGTGGAATTATTTCATAAGGTACTATGTACCAGGTACATGAAATATCCTCTTTGGTACTACTTTCTTGTTTGATTTATATCTATCTTTCTTCCAGAAACCCAAAGACCTTCTCCATTGTGGTATTTTTGTTCAAAACTCTCCTTACTTATTACTTCTGTAAGCTGTGTTTCAGGCATCTATTTTCACCAGTCTTTTGTTGTCATTTTTGTCAACTCATTTACTATTCTGCTTCTTTAAAATTTGATGTATTCATGTAGTAGTTTCCTGTAATCTGTTATATACCCCAACTTGGGGAATATTTCTTTAACAATTGGTAATTAAAGGCGGTCCTCACTTAACAATAGTAATTGGGGTGGGAATTTCCATTACTATGTGATGCTAGATAACATGACCACATCCCGTATTGTGACAACAATCCTGGCAGTTCCCATTTATTTATTTATTAGATTTGTATGCCGCCCCTCTCCGTAGACCATTGTTACCCAGATTGAATTTTTAGGTTACTTTATTGATGATCATGGTACCACGCTCTGGATCCCCCATGGTCTTTCAAGACTGAAGGATGCCAATGTTATTGATGCTGTTGTCATCCATCCAACCCCTTCCAAAATTGCAGCTATTCAAAAGGCACTAGCTCCTACTACTAACAATGAACTTCAGACTTCTCCAGGCCTTTGCCACACAAAGCTACCATTGCAGAGCCATTCCATAGACTTTTAAAGAGCCAGACACCTTGGATTTGGGGATGTAATGAAACTGCTGCCTTTGCAGCTGTCAAATCCCTCTTGATGTCATCCAATGTCTTAGCCAAATATTCAATAACTTCTAATAGGCTTCTGCTGTAACTCAAAATACTGGTGACCACCCATAAAGCCCTACATGGCATAAGACTGGATTATTTGTGGGGTCACCTGCTTCCAAGGGTATCAGGTTATCCCTCACTCAACAAAAGAAGAATCCCCATGGTTATATCACTGAAACAATTACATTTAATTACATTTAATCACCAAAACAATTACACTTGGTATGACCTTATAGGCATGTCTTGTTGGTGGTGGCCCCATTTTTTAAATGATCTGCTCCAACAATATACAGTAGACCAATATACAGTAGACAAATCCTGCAGATCTCTAATTGGCCCTGTTCTCAAACTTTTCAAGTTAAAATTGAGTAAAATTCTAATTGGACAGATAGAACAATATTTTAGGCAGGATTTCAATTTACTGCTATAGTGAATTTTAATGCATCGTATTGTTGTTTGCTTATTTATATCCCACCTTATTTTTACAAATAAATCAAAGTGGTGAAAATATCCATATACCTTCCTCCTCCTGTTATCACAACAACCCTTTGAGGTGATGCTTTCTTTCCCATATATATCACCCAGTCATGCAATTTAAGTTGGACAGCCATATAAATATTATAAATAAAATAATAAATTGATTGATATATAGATAAAACTGTAATACTGTATATTAACCAGTCAGTCTTTCTCCATTAAAAAGCCAGAATTGATGTCAAGCAATGTCTTAGCAGAATATTCAATAGCTGCCAACAATTTTTCATTAATAATACATGTATCTTAATTTCCCACAAATTTTTATATTAACATTACAAAGAAGATAATTCAGAATGAAGATTCCTCGTTATATTGGTCATAGTTTTTCTGTATGTTATGAGAGGCATGAAACTGTACCAACTCTTTCTCTCGTGTATGAAAAATACACTACACACACACACAGAGAGACACACATACAAAGAAAGTAAATAATGGGGATTTTCTCCAGCACACCATGACTATTCGTGATTCTGAGCTGCACTTTCCTTGCTGCAGGAACAATGGCATTAGAAGAGAAAAAATTAGTATACTATTTATCAGTCTGATACAGAGAGTTCAAATATCTTTAAAGGAAATGTAAACTTGAACAATTGTGTTTTCCATTAAAATACTCCACATTTTAATCTCATCCTCCTCTATAACCAACATCTTGACTAAAGAGAAAAAGAGAACAGTAATTGCCAAGAAGAAAGGAGTTCAGATTTTTGCATACTCTTTGAGAATCATCTCCAATTTTTGACCGAGTAAAATATTGCCCTTCACCTTCACTTTCCCAATCAGAAAAGCCTTCTGGGGCTTCATCTTGCCCAAAGCTAGCTGCATGAAATCATGTTCAGAGAGAATAAAAACTGTGTTAGCAGGCTCGTGAGATGCTCCTTTATAGAGTTGACTGGAACCAGACTTCAAATCTAGGGTCCACTGGGCCACAACCTTTCCTCCATTCATGATGTCCCACTGGAAGACAGCATTCACCTTTTTCACAAGTTGACTGCCAACACCTTTGATGCGTCGCCCAATTTCCTCAAAAATAAGATCACTCTGAAGCCCTGGGCCTTTCGCTGAAGCATTTCTAGATGTCATCAGAGGTTCATACAGATCTGAAACAGCAGTTTGTTCACTTGTGTTGATTTTCATTAGGGGACATTTCAGTCTTTCTCTCCACATCTTCTTTTATAAATGTTTGGAGAATTAGCAATTGTTATCTCGCTTTGTATATAAGAGCTAGGGTGTTACCATACCTCTTTTCACAAACAGTATTTACATTTCAGCAATAAAATGAAGTAGAAATCATTGTTGGGTGGACACATTGTGTAATCAGATATGACAGCCAGTCAGCATTAAGTTTTAGTTGGTTTGTATACTGTAATCTCATTGGTGGATATACTTTATTGTGACAGGCAAGGTTACTTATAGGTAAAGGCTGTGGGTAGATGCTGCTTGGGTGTACATTAGGTGTATATAGACAGTGTGCCGCCAATCATTTTATTTTAAATGAAGACATTTTTGTCATGCATTTTTTCTACATAGTCAATAAAATTTGAGTTTTCTTGAAGAATTTCAATGATATGAAGCCTGGGGTTTGGCAAAAAATTATTTATGTTGTTACAAAAAATGTATAGTTCTTTAACATTAAGGACTGGAATCAAGCTATGTGCTCCTTATTGATTTTTAAAAAATATCTTCATATTTTAAGAATGCTAAAATGGTAGTCTTTTTTTCTGCTGCTGCAGCACATTACTTCTTAAGTTGATAATTTGTTTCAAAAGTTTACTCCCTTTTTCCCATATACATCTGGATATCATCTATTGATTTCAAGGTCAAGTGTCAGTATACTAATAGTAACTACCTGCATATCTCAACCTCTGGCATTCCAAGTGATGTTGTTGGCATTTGAATAGGGAAGAAACAACCAGGCTTAACTCTAAGCAAGAGTGGGGGCTTTAGATACTGGGAGAATCATTTCTGAGGATTTTCTACCTAGAGTTCTAAACAATCTTGCATTTTCTCATTTGAGATTGGTATGCAATCTGGGGATCATCCTAGGCTCTAAGGCAGAGGTCCTCAAACATGGCTACTTGAAGACTTGTGGACTTCAACTCCCAGAATTCTCCAGCCAGCATATTGTACATTGTTTTATTATTGCTGTTAGCCATCCCGAGTGTCCAGAGAGGGGCGGCATACAAATCCAATCAATCAATCAATCAATCAATAAGTGGCCACGTTTGGGGACCCCTGCTCTAAAGTATCCCTCAAAGAGCAAGAGGAAGATGTAGCCAGGAGGGTGTTTGCAGATTTATGTTGTGCACAAGTTGAACTGTTTCTGAACTAGACCTCTTCACAGTCACTTCCTTTGTGAAGCTGATTCAAAATGCAAAATTATGCACATTAATATGAGCCGAGGTGGCGCAGTGGGTAGAGTGCAGTAGTGTAGGCCACTAAAGCTGACTGCTAGATCTGCAGCTCAGCGGTTCAAATCTCATCACCGGCTTAAGGTTGACTCAGCCTTCAATCCTTCCGAGGTGGGTAAAATGAAGACCTGGATTGTGGGGGCAATATGCTGGCTCTGTTAAAAAGTGCTATTGCTAACATGTTGTAAGCCACCCAGAGTCTAAGAAGGACGGCAAAAAAAAAAAAAAATCGAATAAATAAATTAATTAATGAGCAGAGCTTAGTATTCCCATATAAGAAACCCCGCAAGCTGCACTGGTTACCAAAAAGCTTTGGGTGCAATTCAAAGTGCTAATTACCACCTATAAAGCCTTGCATGCTAATTATTTGAGGGATCATCTGCCCCAGGGTTTCTGCCCATCCTGTGTGCTCAGAAGTGGCATATTCTGAGTTCTGTACGTGTCACTCAAGAAGCAGGTCTCCTCTGTAGTGCCTGCCTTCTGGGATCATATCCTCTGAAATACAAAACATCTCCACTCTGCTTTCCTTTTGATGAACATTTAGGATCTGTATCTTTTCTCAAGCTTTTTGACTTTTTGAAAATGTGATTGTTAGGAAAATGTGAGATTTCCCTCTAAGTTTAATGTTCCTTTTGTTGATTGGCTTTTGTCTTTCCCATTTTTATTTCTGTTTGCCTCCTGGGATCATCTGGAGTTGGATGGTCTAACAAATAAATTAAATAATAGCAACATGAAATCAGTTCAAACCTTAGTCTAAATGTCAAAAAGATACACTATTTGGAATGATAGCAAATTCTGTATCTGACAAAGACTGTCGTAAGAAAATTAATTTGCTAGCCCTGATTTATAAAAGTATGATATGATAGCCTTCCATCCTTCCGAGGTGGATAAAATGAGGACCCGGATTGTGGGGGCAATAGGCTGGCTCTGTTGGAAAGTGCTATTGCTGACAGGTTGTAAGCCGCCCTGAGTCTAAGGAGAAGGGCGGCATAAAAATTGAATAAATAAATATTTCCAGGGTAGTTACTATAGGTACTGTTGCCTCTACCATTTCATTCTGGGGCAAGGGTAATATCAGCTTGCCTTTATTAGCTTTATACTATAAGAGGAGTATCACTGTTTCTCAAGGCTACAGTATTTATATTATAATTTTTTAAAAAAATCCTTTCCCACGAGAAACAGCACCTTCCAGGAAAATGGCACTTGAATGTCTCCTTTGCTCCAACCCTGCACCTCCTGGAGTTTTCTTTCCCATATGACTGGGTAAAATATGCAGGCCAGGGAGGGCCTGGTGTTTGAATCACATATTTCCTATGCTGTGTGAATGTCATCAGCAGCCAGTGGACACAAGAGATGGAAAATACCTAATACCTAAAGAAAGTAAAAATTACCTCTGAAATTTTTAAAAGAAAAGAAGGGTTTCATTAAACTTTCCTAACAGACAATTTTGATATCTAACACTAAAACACATTGAGTTTCTTTTAAAATAAAATAAAAAAACAGGCTTAACAGATAAAAAAGTTGTTCAGGTGCTGTAATTTATTAATAAAGTTCTTTCCTTTGAAAAAATTTAACCGACACATATAAACACACACAGTTCACAGGTTAAATAATTGGTAAATTAATCTAACTTGAATTCAGTATTTTCCACAGATTGTACAGCCAGACACACTCAACACACATACAATGCATTTTACACTTTGTTCTCAAAAGACATATTAGATCAGGAGTGTCAAACTGGTGGCCCCTTGTCCGGATGAGTCACACGCGGACCACGACCACCGCAGCTCCATGAAGGGGGAAAACATCACGAAACATTATGTGACAGCAACGTGACGTTATGAGTTTGACACCCATGCATTAGATGGACCAAAAGTAGAAGCATGCTCTTACAAGGAAAAAAAAGTAAGAGAAAAGGTATTTTAATGACATGGATCGTAAGATTTGATATATTTATGCTGTTACAACTTGCATAAAAAACTTTCCTCATCAGTAATGGAAGCCTCCATCTTACCACTGGTGAGATGAGGGCTGAGGCAGCACAGCTCCTTCACCTAGAGCCAAGGAAGCATAAACACAGAGAAGGAGCTACTGCTGTGACTACCCCTCACTTCAGGGTCTGGAAGGTGGATGATGCAGGAGACTCTCTCCCACACAGTATGGGCCTCCTCATATTATCTGGCAGTATGGAAAGGAAGCACAGGAAAATGTCAGAAAGAGCTCTGTAGATATCTACACACAGGACTGATTTCTAAAACAACAACTCTGGTAGAGTTGTCCCACTACACTAGCAATGTTCACAGTATGAAAGACATCCACACATTTCAGCTGGAAAAGGATTCTATCATGATTTAACCCATCCTTTACTGAGGGACGGAACGTTTAATTTCAAGTAATGAGTTGAACTTTATGAGACATTCTAAGCACCACACAGCTCAAAATATAAATAATGGACTATCCTGTCTCTTCATCAGCTTGGAAAATAGAATACAGCCTGGGGATTCCTGGGGAATTTGAGGATTCAGATTGTTTGGGAGTGGTGGGGGGGCATGGAAGATGGAGAACACCTGCAGTTGTATTGAGTTTCTAAAATGCAGGAGGCTTTTCTATTCTACTCCCCCTGGCCCTCCTCTATTGATAGATTGATAATGCCCACTGGAAGAGCAGAAGGGGGGGGGGGGGACTGTTGCCATGATGAGAGCATTTATGCCAAGAACCACTGGTAAAATAATGTGGGAATTTCACAGTTATATAAAACCTAATTATATGGATGAGATTCTGCAGTGAAAACACTGTAAATAAGGAATGACCCAAATAGAAACTTGCTTTAAAACCTTTAAATGGTGGACATTGATAACATTCCTTTGGTTGTTAGGAATACAGCATGATGGAGATCCTTACTTCTGTCAAATTCTCCTTCTGCATCAAATAATTTTTCATTGACAAATTTTGCATCCTCAGTTAATGAGCACAGAAGGTCACCAGTAGTGTTTTATGAACTTTCCTGTTAAAAAGAAAGGGAAGAAAGAAAAAAAAATATAATGTCATACATTTTTTTTAAAAACTTTTGTTCTCCAGATACATGTTTAATTGCCACTGGCTTTAACTCTCAGTTTAATCCTTAAAAAAAGGAGACTAAATGATTGAAGTAGCATTTTAAACAATTGTTCAAACTTTCAAAATAATCTCCTTATATGTTATTGTAAGCAATTTGCCTGGCATTTCTCAGTATAAATAGTTGGAGCAGGTTTTTTAGGAAATCCTTCCACTCAATAGCTACAAGTACATTTCTCAAATAATGTCTTGAACAACATGCAAATGATTCACTAGATTTCTGTAGTTAATGCTGCCCAGGAAATCTCTGTGGCTACACTCCCATTTACTCAGGGATGTAATTGCCAAATATGATGCTATAATATGGGTGTATAGTATCTTAAGTTATATGGATGATGCTACTGCAATTTTAGTGGTGAAAGAGATAAAGAAAAAATGTATAGTTTTCCTATGCTTAATGGCATGAAATTGTGAGTCCTTTCAACATGGAGACTTTTCAAAAGTATATTCTAGCCCGGGACAAATGCCCATGTTTGTGAGCCAAAGCTTTAACATCCTCATTGATTCTACTTGTTGAAAGACAGCAGGGAGGGTTATAAATGGTTATGTGACTGTAGGATGCTATAACCATTTAAGTGTAGCCTGGTTGCCAAATGCCCAGATTGCAAAAATGCGACACCAGGTGGTGGGGCAGCCAGAACTCTGACGATTGGTAGTTAACTACCATTCATCACCAGCATAGCAACTGAAACTGTTGCTGAATGAGTGATTGTAAAATGAGGACTAACTATAGTTCATAATTTTATTTACTACCAATATCCCTCATGATATACAATAGAAGAGGATGCTGCCCCATCCCCTCATTGATGTTATCTTTAAAAGGATGACACAAGACAATGGAATGTTAAGAACAATATCCTTGTTCTTGTGATATTGTCTTCATCAAATCTGCCACATATTTATTACTATTGTTATAATGTAGGTTGTTTAAGTTCTGTTTTTATGTTGATTTAAACTGGGCAGTATTTAAGTTGAAATAAGACAGGGAATGTATTTCTCATAAAAAAGCCACCAATCCAAGTAATCTGCAAAGAAACATCATGTTTTCTGAAAACACAAAGACAAGATAAAAATATAGTACTTATATTTACACATTATCAAAACATGCATTTTTGTCAACAATGCAAATAATGGAAAGAGAACATGGAGGATAAAAATGGGGGTGTTGTTGTTAAAAGTTTATGGACTTAAGCATTGAGGCAGACAACAAAAGAAGACAAAGAAGACAATTCAACCTTGATGCCTGCATAACAGCCACTGAAATTTGCAGTCAGTAAATGATATAAATTGTAAAGGTTATCCATGGTATAAGAATAATGGCACTAAAAGAAAATCAAGAACATTTAGCATGGAATTGAAAGCAAAGGAAAGCAATAAGTTTGGCAAAAAATAGCAGGAAGTCTAATCTTCCTAAAATTACACATTATCTAAAATCTTCTTTAAAATCACCAGAGATGGAGCCTACACAATCTTTATATATACTATTCAATTATTATACAGATCTTACTTTCATATTATTTTTTCTTATGTTGAAATGAAATCTAGGTAGTTGCAACTTATACTCGTTATTTCTAGTCCTACTTTATATGGCAATGGAAAAACAGTTTATGCCCTTTTCCTTGTAGTTTCTACATGCATCTATATATGGCATCATGAATATTCCATGTTCTTTACTATTCTGAATAGGGCATGTCCTCAGCTCCTTGTAACATCTTTGTTGCCATCCTCTGAATGCTGTCAATATTCAACTGGAACCTCTCCAGGAGGTTCGTAAGCATACAGGTTTCTGTATCAGCTTATTTAGGCATAAAAGTTAAGCAAGCACTAAGCACTTAGACTTATATACCACCTCATAGTGTTTTACAGCCCTAAGAATATTTCCCACAACAATCTGGGTCCTTTACCCACCTTGGAAGGATGAAAGGCTGAGTCAAACTTGAGCCTGGTGGGATTTGAACTGCCAAATTGCAGGCAGCCAGCACGCAGCAGAAGTAGTCTGCAGTACTGCACTCTATCCATTAGGCCAGTGAGGCTCCTATATTATTGTCAAGAACACTAACCCACCCACCCCCCATTTATCTCATAATCAGTAGATAAACCCAATTGTATCCAATCTGAAACTCTCAGATAACTCTGTTCAAGGATCCTTTCCAAGGACCATCACTCAATCTTCAGATCATTTTTCTGTCTAATTATTTTCAAAAGGAAAGGGGAACATTTTTGGTTCATAGAATGTTGGATGAGCATACATATCAATCATGTTTAAACTTCATATATGCATATGTGCTCATATGTTCACACGTACAAAAGTAGGTTTTCTCCATTACCATGCTATTAATTACTTAGGATAGAAAAGCCACATTCCCCATTTACCTATTACTATTTTGCTATTTATTATATTTGTATGCTACCCTTCTCTGAAGACTCAGGGCGCTCACAAGGTACAATATAAAACAATGCGTATACAAATCTAAATAATTAAAAAAACAAGCTAAAAATAACTACCTGCTTTTGACATAGCACTGTTACTGCTACTGTTAATTTTTGGTCCTGATTCTATGAACTTCAGCGATTGTGTAGATTGCTCAGAATAGAAGCTAAAATACCAAATGTTTTCACTTCTGTCATGAGAAGGCACAACAATCACTGGACTTGCAGGAAGGGGCTGATTTCCTGAAGGATGCTGCTTTTTGCAAGGCTCAACAGCCAGAGAGGAGCTCTGACTACTCTGGCTTTCCAGGCAATGAAGAAGAAGGCCTTTATTTTTTTTTTATTTTTTTAAACAGTTTATTGAAGATTTATATGTCTGCTCATCTTAGGTTCACAAGTATATAATCAATATCTATAAAATAATCATAAAATGGTAAACCACAACTCTGTGCCTTAATTATTCCCCTGGGATGGCCCTTAGCAAACTCCCCTCATTCCATTTTTTTCTATCTATTCAATCCTATCCCATTTCTACAGTAAAGAGCCAGGTCTTATTGGCCTTCTGAAAAAGGCTTAATGGGGCTGAATTGTTAGGGGGAGGGGAAGTATTTCACTAAGTAGGAGCAGCCTACTTTTGTGTCCCACTAGGTGGCAAGATTTCACGGAAGGAATTTGGAGCATGCCTATCCTATGTGATCTAAATGGCAGGCCAAATAAAAGAATTCCAGTAGAAAAACAAAGGTTCATTCCTATTCTCCATATCTTCAACCACAACTCCTCATATCTTGTAAAGTAAAATATTGCAGTCTTTAGAAAAACAAAACTCCCCACACCTGTATACTATAATAATAAATATAAATAAATAAATAATAAATATAAATGTTATCTAAAGTGTTTTTATATTTATCAACAATGTAATTTTTGTTGTTACTTATAAATGAATTTTATTAACAAAGAGCCCTAAAAAAAATTCAGTTGCTGGACTTTTCTACTGAAGGTCTGTGCATGTTAGCGCCTTGCAATGCTAAAACTGCCTATTTCAAACTTCAAATTTTCCAAGGCATTTTTGGATGTTTTAGGGGTACTCCTATAAATCTTCAGTTATATCCATATGGTGATAGTTGAATAGAAACTCTAGGTCATATACTATTATACTATTCTTTATAAAAGGACTTTAGACAGACCCTTATATATCCATTCCTAACTGAAAGAAATGTCCAGGTAGGGAATGTAATTTCTATTTAATGGTACTACCCTCAGACTAGGACTTGAAAACACCTCTCAAGTTACCTAGTTCATTTGTACGATATGCTATACCACTACATAGTATTGGAACCTTTTATAATACAATTTTATTTGGATTTAATAACTATGTTCTTAATTATTTTTAGACTCCATTATATTTACTGATTTTCCTTTATACACATATACATGTAAGAATGTACTACTTCTTTTATTTCATATATTATTTTATTTATATCTGGCCTTCGGGCCATAATAAAATTGAATTGAATTTTATTAACTGTTCTTTAAGAATTACGCCTGTGAATGTGCATATAATGGATTTCCCTTGGCACTCTTAAGGAGCAAAATTTGGATCAAGAATGATTTCAAAAAAGGACTGATGAGTTGGAAAAGAGTCTTGAGAATAGCGTAGAAGATAGCCAAGGAAATAAATTAGTCCAGAGTTCTTATTCAACATCCAAATTATGAGGCTCAAATTTTTGTATTTTGGATACATCATGGGGAGACCCAAATCTCAAGGGAGGTTTGTAATGGAGAGAAAGGTGGAAGGATACAGAAGAAGAAGAAAAAAGATCAGTACCAAGTTTTATTTCAGTGTCATGGGTACACTACTGAAAGATATGAAGCCCAGACTAGGAAATAATCATTATGGAGTATCACCAGAGATGATACACTTTTGATTATTGTTTATCTATCAGAGAAGTCTGCATTCTGATATTTAAATACTTTGCCTTCAACATGTCCAGTATCCTTTTTTCTTTACTGTTTCTTTACTTTACTGAATTTGAACATTATTTCTCCTTTTCCTTCATTTGTTCCAAGCTTAGTCTCTTACTGAATGATTTAAAGTGAAGAGACATCATGTTACTACTGCCCAGGATGTTTACTTTAAATATTTTCATGATGGCAAATGAGAGGGCATGGCTTTCAAAATGAAAACATAAGAAGCTGTTTGTTTGATTGAATGACTTTCTTTCAGAATTTTACGAAACTGTCACTGAACTCAATGAGGACAATGGAGCAAAATGTTCAGTGAGTCATTTTGAGAAAGCAGACTTACCCTGGACACACCAAAAATAGTGTCAGGACTTACAGAAAATTCATCATGAAGTGGTTGTCAAATTGCTCTATCAGGTGGACAAATAATTATACAGTCTACACCATTTGTTAATTAATTCCTTCGCAAGGTTAACATGAATTGTTCCCGCAATCCAGTGATGCAATTAGATGACAGCTTTTCCAGGCAAGCAGTGTTACCTGTATTGATCTGGTGATGCTAGACTGTTTTTTTAAAAAAAAAAATCACATCAATCAGCTCTTCTTGAGAAATAAAAAGAGTAGATTAACAGTTGTACAATATTTTATATGTTCAAACGTATTTCAGATATGTTATAGCTATGGCAATTTTATGCACTGTGGCACTACAGGTACAAATCCTTTCAATGTTATAACGTGCTGTGAGATCTGAATAGGAACATTGTGGGTGACATTTGCCCTTGAATCAGAAAGTTAATTCTGGTTTGAAGGCAGGTAATAATCACAATTTATCAAGTTGGACATCTTGGCAAACAATGGTTCATGTTTTTCTAAAAGCAAAAGGGAAACCATGCTTAAGACAAGAGAGCCCAGAACTGGTTGAATCACTGAATGAATTATATATCCTCAATAACTCTTTCACTCCTCTATAGTAAAATGCATCACTGTTATTCACATATGGCAAAGAAATATGTGAATAACACAAATTTCTAGTGATTTCATCACAAACTGAGAGCTGAGACAACACTCTTTCCAAATTATAGCCTGTCTCTTTTAATCACTGCCTGGGGCTATGTGCCATGTTTTATGCAAACATCAGCAAGTTGCTATTTGCCTCAGCACACAAGGAAATATAAAGAACCTAAAGAAAAACAATTGTTTAGTATGACAAAGTAATAATAGTGACCACCTACAGTAATGTTTTCAATTGTCATTCACAAACCTTTTATAACATCTAGCAGACTTTCAATCAGCCAACCCTTTTAAGAATAAGGATTTAAAAGCAATCTGGTAAACGCAAGTTCTGGACTTTTGCTGCGACAGCACAGTTCAAATTGTGGTAGCAAATGGTAACTTCCCCCAATTTTGAGTGTTTTCTATTTCTCCCTCTCCCCCTCCCTCTCCCTCTCTTTCTCACTGTGAACATTTTGAAGAGAAATGATTCTAGTTACCAAACTAGGATTGCTGTTAGTTCCAAAAACAGAAAATACTAGAGTGGCCAGCTAAACCTTCACAGTGCTTTACAGCCCTCTCTAAGTGGTTTACAGAGTCAGCATATTGCCCCCAACAATCTGGCTCCTCATTTTACTGTCCTCGGAAGGATGGAAGGCTAACTCTGAGCTGGTCAGAATCGAACTCCTGGGATGAGTAGTGAGTTAGCCTGCAGTACTATAATCTAACCACTAAAACATGATAGTGGGGAGAAATGAAGATTTTTTTTTCTATCTGTTGATGAATGGAAGATGCGGTCTGTTTAACATATTAATATCCTAAACCATTTATTTTTACTGGAAGTAAGTACACTGTAGTCTTCTTAATACTTGTCCAGATCTTCTAGTTGTAAGAACAAAAAGAAAAAGAAAATAAAGTGCTCAAACTGCAAGATATTTTTAATCTTCCTGTGAAACAAATTTATTCTGAATGAAGTTATTCTCCCAAAGGAGCAATATATAGCTTCAGGGTGCTTCTGGTTTTCCAGATTGCACCAACAGCCACAAGCATCTTTTTATCAGCTTTGGCTGATACCTACTGTTGTTTTCTGCGGGGGAAAGTAACTTTAAACTATTATTTCATCTATTGGTAAACTCCAAACTAAAATGTCCTAAAGAGTGTTTATGTTTTAAGAGGATTTTTAAATCCTAACCCTAATATTTGCATCAAGGCTGGAAATTCCATCTGGCACAAAATTTAGCAAAGAGATTGGGGATCAAGAAGAAAGCAAAGAGAAAATCCCACGCCTGTACTTAAACCACTGCACTGGCGGTTACTTTACTTCTGGGCGAAACACAAAACACTAAGAGAAAGCATCTTCTGCTTATTGACATCATCCAAAGAGGTTCCCCTACAATTACAACAAGCTTATCTAAAGGCAACCCAGGATCAAGAGTTCTGTATTGTGGCCCTATAGTTCCCAGCAGAAATTAACATTTTGATCAACTTAAAAACATTTTAAAAATGCATATACAGGCTTCTAGCTATTCTAGCTATTTTACTTACATTCGTTGCTTTTAATCATTTGAAACTATTTTTACTGCTTTTTTATTCAGAGTTTCCTGGAAGTTTCATCTTAATGTCTGCAGTATGCGTAAAATATAAATAAATAAATGTTTCACAAATGATAAAGAAATGTTTTAATTATACAAGATTTTACTTGTTTGCTTTATTTTTTAATTTTGTTTGTTTACAGAACTTACAAGTTGCTCTAATCAACTGAGCAGTACCTAGCAGTTATTAAAGAAGGGATATTATTTCAAGATAGAAACATTTCTACTTCATAATTGTGATTTCTATTTTTTCCCTCAAGTTGAACCTTGTACGAGAGAGATGGGGAGAAAAAGAGAAACTAATGACCACTTTTTTCAGTGAAAGTGTAATCTCATTTTATAAGATTCTTCCTCAACTAACTGACATATCACCTTTGACTAGTCCTACTTCCTTCCTCATTTTTATGATACACTATATTCAATCCCACCTTAGGACATGCAATTGCTCTTCAGATTACAATAAAGTTTTAAGATGCATGGCATCACTAATTATGCATACATTCAATTACAAATAACATACTTTTTCTTCCTCCCTCTCCAAGTAAATTCCATTCCATTGTGCATTCCATTATTACTTTTTCCTATGTTAACTTAGAGGAGAAATAAAATTCCTTTAACCTTTTAGATCTGGACCTACACCCTATTTGGCAGATTTTAATTAATATATTGCATGAACAATTGGCATATGCCAAATCACAAAAAATGTCATTAAAAGTTTACAATCAAGTGGAGAAGCATAGCCTGAATATATAAGATATTTTACAACATTTTGTTCCTTAAATGTCTCTCAATGATTAAGAGGTTGGAATATATAAATGGCCATAGTCCAGAATGTTCTGGGAACAAAGGAAATTTCTAATTATTTATCAGAGAAATTAGGTGGAGGAAGTGAACAAAAACTTTAAAAATGGAAATGGAGAGAGAAAACTATACAAAGAAAATAAAACTGGGCTATAAGAAATGAAGTGGAAGCAGCTTTAAATATTGAAAAAGGACTTACAGGATTGAAAAGAAAATAATAAATAATTTATACAAGACTTAAAATGGCAGGAAATGGATCTTTTCAACAAGAGCAGAGGCAGAAAGTTCATACCTGAAGGTGATTAGAGAAGTTAGGGTTCCCTTTCAGAAGAAACATCTCCTTCAGCCCCACTGCTTGCACTTGGGTCATTTTTACTTTTAGGAAGATTTCGTTCTCTGCTTGATTCAGAAGGGATCTTCATTCTGGTTTTCTCTTTCCTCTGTTGTTGTTTCTCAAGTTTTGCTAACTGTTGCAAAGGAAAGATGGAAAAGCACGTTTGTGAATGAATGTCAACGGAAGTAGTACAATATAGCAATATAGTATCATCCTGTTCCAGCCATGAAGGTATGAATCATTTTAATTTTAAGGGATTTTTAACTATTTTTATATTGCTTTTTAAATTGTTGTATGCTGCCCTGAATCTGTAAAATGTTGGGCGGCTTATAAATTTGACAAATAAACAAACAGAAAGAAAGAAAGAAAGAAAGAAAGAAAGAAAGAAAGAAAGAAAGAAAGAAAGAAAGAAAGAAAGAAAGAAAGAAAGAAAGAAAGAAAAGCACAGACAATATCTTAAGTTTTTAAAAAACTATGCTAACCTTTTGCAGCAAAACAAGACAAACAGTAAAGAACAGGAAGTTTTTGCAGATTACTCCAATCCTCTTCATCAGATATACGAGGATATTGATCTCAGAGAAGAATATTTTACATGCACAAACTTATGGGAGTGGGGAAAATATGGCATAATGTTTATGAAAAAGGGTGAAGGCAGAGAACTATAAATATTTTGGAGGCTGGAGATAGTATCAATAATTTTTTTTAAAAAACATTCTCATTTCTAAGGGAGTAGCTGTGTCAGTCTATTGCAATAAATGCACCAATAAATCAGTTAGCTTATTGTCCTGATGGGAGAAAATGAGGGCGGAGGAAATCATAAAGAGAAAGTGCAGGGTAGAACTGCATAAAACAGCAGTTAGACATGATGCAGTCATTCTTGCAGTGAATTGTTAACATACCTTGTTTGATAAGAAGTACAGTAATGCCATGAGAAAAGCTACTGAAATTCTTCTAACAAGTTTCACCTCTGTTGTTTCAGGGACTTTTCTCACATATCGCCACTTTGTGGTCAAAGAAATAAAGTCTCATGTCATTAGTTTAATTGTTTTCCAAGAATGTTTAAGAATTGCCATTTTTATGACAATTGAGACCATTGATCCTGGTCAGCATAGAATATTGTGGGGAATTGTAACAGATCTCATATGTCATTGATAGTTAGCAAATATATGTACCTTGATTTGGTGGGCAAGGTTTATTAAACCTTGAAATGGTGTGAGAAGAGTAAAATATATAGAAGAATTGGCATATCAGTCTGCCCTCGTTGATCTATCTGTCTCACTATTTTAGAGTGTAGTAACAGCTTAGGATAGGAAGTTATCTCTAAATATACCAAAAAGTAAAGATTTGCCACCATTTTTTTAAAAAAAGGATTGTCCAAGATGATATGTAAATCACCAAAGATATATTTGAAAGCAGCAACAATAATTATATGCAAAAAAGAAGCCACAGTTGACCAGCTAGCTAAACTTTACATTGAATCAATTTAAGTTCTACAGATTTAAAACACTTCAGGAAAAAATTCAAATAAACTGACAGGAACTCATACCATGTCAAAAAATATGCAAAGAAAATTAGTGACAGATCTTCACTTAATGATTTCCTATAATTAAGATCATTTTGTGATCAGTAATGAAAATCTTTAAATAGAATGCTGGCAATGTATCCTCATCATTACAAGACATATATATCAACAACATTTCCAGAACAGACTCCTTGGTAATTTTACTTTGTCAGAGCATATCTCAAGATGTCAATCTAATAGTACAGCCTGTTTCCAACAGGCAATACAAACACATGGGATTTCCACAATAGTTACACTGCAGAATACACATTAAATATTAAAATGAATTACTTTTTTTCTAGTAATAGCATTAAAAGAATATTTCTAGCAATTTTTTGAAGTATTAGAGTTCCTTACATATCACTGATGTTATTTCTCCAACTCTTTGCAGATCCTAGGTACCGAGCCCTACCCAAAAGACTAGAGAATTATGTTTATTATTTTCTTTGAAAGCTTCTATTTCAGAGAGAAGCTTGAGAAGTAGTAAACACTTTAAGGCTATTATTTTCTTTCAATGTTTTTATTTAGAAAGAAATTGATCAAGTAACAATAGAAAGCCTTTTTTGAAGGTTTCTTCATGTGAATAAACTGCTCTCAGAAAGTGTAGATTAGGGAACAGTAATAGGGTAAATATAAAATTTCAATACTTGCTTATTTATATCAAGCACGGGTTTCAATGGATTCAATACACTAAAGCAGTTTGAAATTCAACCCAAGCTGAAAATATTGTACAGATTATATGGTTAGAACTTCACATGTATAAATGCTGACATCAGGGGAAAGAATAGCAATCAGGGTCAATGTATTCATTTGGGTTGTGTGATTACGTGTCCTTTTTTTATCTCAAAACACAACAAACTAGAATGTAAGAATCATATCTAATTAGAAGTATTTTTACAGCAGGTAGTTCATGCAGAATGACCAATGCAATTTATAGTACAACTAAAGAGGTATCTTTGATTACCTATTATTAATATTTTGATCAAGTTTTTATTTGTCAATATTTGTTACATATTAATATGCACACAGATAAAAACTCTAGTATCAGCATAACTTTAATATAGCACAAGCGGATATCAGTGAATCACTAGCCTGTTTCCCCCAAAATTAGACATAGTAATAAGCCCAATCAGGCTTTTGAGTGCATGGCAATAAGGCCAAGGGCTTATTTCAGGGTTCAAAAAAAATATAAGAAAGGATCTTATTTTTGGGGAAATACAGTACTAACCACCTATTCTTAGAAACTGTATGTCTCAATTGATACTATATTATTACATGACTCTTTGGTATCTAAAATTAATACATGCAATGGAAGTGCAACTCATTCAAAATGTTGCTCTGTTAACTATTTGAGCAGAAAGAGCCACCAATAAGACAAACAAGGGCCAGATCAGCTTGAAAGAAAGCGCAGAAGCAAATAGTAAATTCCTGATGGAAATAATTGTTCACAGAACGTAGAATATGATATATTCTATAATACAGTGTAGTAAGGCACACATACCAGAAATCTATTGGATCCATTACATATCTGATCGAACTTTTCCCATTAGCTAAAATTAAACAGGAATGACTTCCTCTTTTCTATTCAAGTAGACTTCTATTAGCATCTATTTTTCTAGTTATCCTCTCTTACAACCCAGTGTCAATAAAATGCATCAAGATTATTGACCGATATATAAAATTATCAAACCCTCTAAGTAACTTAAGTCATAAATCTAACAATAAAATGAACTCAAGATTTTGTAATAATGCTTTGGGCAACATATTAAACCTCAGCTGAAAAAAAGGCAACAGCAACAATGATCCCAAAGTATCACAGCCCTGGTTTATTATTCTTCCGTCGTAATTGTTGTAATGATATTTTCATAACAGGTTTTTAATACTCTCAAAGAGAAACCTCACTTCTTTTTAAAATAATTATTGTTCAGGAGTGGCTTAGCTATTCTCAGGTCAGAATATAAAAATGAGCCCCACAGAACATAGTTAAGGCTTTTAATATCAATATATGGACTATCTCAAAATAAGTAAGTAAAGAAAAGCACTACTACGACATACTTGTTTAGAATCAACAGGGGCTGTAGGAGACTCCAGTTCAATGGTCACGGGTCCATCGTTCTGAATATGTACCTGCATGTATTCGCCAAATTTGCCATCTGAAAAATTAAAGTTGGAAAACAAAAAGAGAAAGGGTACTTGTTCATAAACAATATTTAATTCTCCTTTTATTAAAATCACCATATCTCTACCAATAACTCAACCCAAACATAATGAACAGCATTCAATCTTGACTTTTTAATAGTTTCTTTTGAAATCTGTAACTTCTTGCATCTATGAGATTCAAACTGTTAAAAAATTTCCAAATGATAACTTTGTATATATCTCTTCCACTACCACATCAATCTAGATCAGTGATGACAAACCTTTTTTCCCTCAGGTGCCAAAAGCACTTGTGTACACATTATGGTGCCTGCACGAGTGCCCACACCCATAATTCAATGTCTGGGGTGGGCGAAAATTGCCTCCCTTGCCCCCTCTGAAGGCCAGAAACAGCCCGTTTCCCAAGTTCTGGTGGGCCCAGCAGGCCTGTTTTTCACCCTCATCTGCGGTGGGCAAAAACGCCCTCCCCATTTCCCTGAAGCCCCCCTGGAAGCTGAAAATGCCCTCCCAAATGCCTCTGTGCAAGTCGAAAATCAGCTGGCTGGCATGTACATGCGTCCTGGAGCTGAACTAGGGCAACAGCTTGCGTGCCAGCAGATATGGCTGTGTGTGCCATCTGTGGCACCTGTGCCATAGGTTCGCCATCACTGATCTAGATCTTACTTCTTTTTTTTTAACTGGGAACTAAATATACAGCCAAGTGCCAGGTTCTAGCCCAGAAAATCATTTTTTTTTTAAAAAAGATGTAATTATATCAAACCATATGTAAAATGATCCAAACTACTGCATGGTTTTGACTGGCCCTAAGGTAGGCACTTGGAAATTACATGGCATATCTGAAAATACAGAAACATCATTGAATGGCAGGAATAAAAACACTGCTCTCTTTTTTATGAATTTTGAGGATTAGGGAGCTAAATGTAGGACCGGATGCCACTGCAGCATCCATTCTATCCTCTTTTGCCTACAGATAGAAAGAAATACACCAATGAAAATTCCACCAGTGGTGTTCTAGTGGCCATGGAATACTTTGGACTCAAGTTACTCACAAACTCATGGTGTACAGGGGAGAATTTGAAAAACAAATGGTAACAAGAAAAAAGGCCTCAAGGAAATATATACCTAGAGACAATGTTTTCTCTCACACCTTAAATAAAAGGAATTGATTCACTCTTGAATCAAAGGAGGAGGAGAGAGAAATTATGCTTAAAAAGCACATAAACACAACTGAAAGAAATCAAGAATGGTCTTTTTGTGAGATCCTTAGATCACAAGTCTCCCAGGCACCAAGGGGGGCAAACATACTTTTCACCCTAGGTTTTAAATTGGAAAATATGCCATTTCAGAAATCCATGCATGTTTTCAAATGTTTATGGTCTCTTTTTCTCCTTGTGATTCACACAGATTTTTCTTATATCTGCACTACTTTTCATTCCTTTATATCCAAAATAAAACACACCAGTTTATTAAAACAAGAATTATAATTTAGTGTAATAAATTACAATGTAAGTATAGCAATTTCTGTAGGAACCTAGCTTATTGCCCGAGAAATATTTCAACTCATCAGTAAATTTTCCCTTACCTTTAATTAATTCTGGCTTGTATGCTTTGCGAAGGTGCTCTAAGAAACTGTTGTAGAAAGATTCTGCTTGATCAGAAGGCATTGCCATATGATAATCTGGTTTATTTCCTTTCAGGATACACTGAAGAGTAAACTGGCTAACACATAGCACTTCATACTGCTTATCCATTACACTTTTAGACCAGTGTTTCCCACTTTCATCTTCAAACACACGAAGATTTAATATCTTTCGAACCCTGCATGAAAAGTCAGAGGCCTTTATAGAACTTTTCTGATATTAAGCTATTCAATATTCTACCAATACTTTATATTCTATATTATATTCTACAAATATAAAGACCAGAAAATGGGGAGTAAAGGTAATATAAACAGATTTACAATAGATGTAAATTCTATACATAACAACTGATGAAAAAAATAGGAAATATCATTTATTTAAGTAAAATATGTAAGTTGCAAAATGGAAGAAAAGTTAAATCCTTATTATTACTTACATGTGCTCAAGCTCTTTCTGTGTGTCTTCCACAGAGATACCCAGAAGTACACAAATACCACGTCCAATGGAACTTAATTGTTCCTCACCAACTATAAGGGATATTTTAAAGAAGTTAAATATATAGAATTTATTTCATGTCACATAAAATAAAAACACATATATAAAAGTTTCTTATTCTTAAATTCAGAAAGTAACTTATTCAGAATTGTATTCTTATAGTCAATTCTATTTCCAATTGAGATAGATTTTTTTTAAACAATTTGTTGCAAAACACAATATGCATAGATCCACTTTCAAAGAAAAACAAGAAATATAAGTATGCCTTTGGGATGTAAAATATATTACCTCCTTAGCCAAAGGTTAATGTGTAGTGGATTTATTGCTTTTATAATCCTTCAATCACTAACTACAACATAGTATTTATATTATAAAATATAACATAGTAGCACAATTGGAAATAGAAGGCAAAAACAGAATATATGTCTGAATACAAAATAGTTAATAAATGCTCATACAACCAATTTAAATATCATAGCATGATATCAATATTTTAGTATTTAAATACCTAAATATTTTAATACTTAAAAGGAATCTTCTTTCAGGCAAAATTCTATCTTACCAATAAACCTCTTCAATAGGAATTTTACACATTTACACTTCTAAAGCTGACCACAAAAACTAAAATATTTCATACGCTTAAGGAATATAGCCAATTTAAATAAATCCAGATGCTTTATTAACAAAATTGTAAACCATGCAAAATTTAACCAGTCTTGCTGTGAAAACAGAAACTAGTTTAGGAAAAGATTTTTTAAAAGAAGAATTAATATCCTGTCCCCTGCCTTTTGATAGGCATAATGGAAGCAGGATATAATTGTTTACACAATTTAGAATTCATACAGAAAAAATGCTCTACTACATCTGCTCTATTACCGCTGCAGTGGCAGCCTTGTTGTTCATAAGGTATTTTAAATATCTATCCTTTAATACTACAGCACCAAGCTTAGGAAGAATAAGAAACCCACACTGTTTTGATAACATTCAATATAGCCAGATTTTAACCAATCTTTTCCTCTGTTAACAAGAAATAATGATGGAAG
Organism: Erythrolamprus reginae; assembly: GCF_031021105.1. NCBI lineage: Eukaryota > Metazoa > Chordata > Lepidosauria > Squamata > Dipsadidae > Erythrolamprus > Erythrolamprus reginae. The sequence continues at coordinate 147,443,774 of NC_091952.1, read as the reverse complement.
CCGGGTGGGAATGGGTGACTTCTGCAAAATGTAATCTTACATTTACTATTTAGTAACTTATTATTATTATTGTTATGTGATTAAACAATCAGAGACTCAGGTAAAGAGTATGGGATGCCAGAGGGGGGAGGATAGATCTTGGGAGGTTCCACTCTGGAACTAAAACCCTCCCTGCTGAAATCTAAGCAGGGTTTAAACGCAAGCAAAGAGATGCTTGCATACAGCCTAGGCCAGACTTCCTGGGGGGCCCTCATCTTCCTGAGAAACCTTATGCTCCTTATCTTACCACACTGCCTCTCTGCTATTCAGCTCTGGGATACATAGGCTGAAAGAATTGCCTCCTGAAATAATTTAGCTCCCCTGGAAAGATAGCCCTCTGGCAAGGTGCAGAAACAGAGCTCAAATCCTGAAGATCTGAGCTGTTTTTGCAACCTGCCGAAGGACTTCAGTTCCTCTTCATGTGCAGAAGAGACTCTTGCTAGTGGGCTGCAGAACAGGAACTTAAATCTTCAAGATTTGAGCTCCATTTCTGCACCCCACTGAAGGAACTAGATTCCCTAGGCAAGCAGCTCTTTCAACCAATTCCCAAAGATAAGAGGGGATCCTCTCAGAAGGTAACAGCAATTTGCAATCTTCCCTCTGGCTTCTCCATTCCAACTTCTGGGGAAGTTGGCAGAGAAGATTAGATTGTGAGCAGAGTACTTGAAAATCAGTTATAAGTGCAGACAGACTGCCAAGCATCCAAATTGTGATTAGGGGACTGTGGGAATGGTGAGCAACATTTTGTGAAGTGTTTTACACTCCTTGTACTTATAATTAATTTTACACTATTTTCAGGCAGTTGTAATTCTGGACCATCATTTTTAAATGTACTTACAGACCTTCCCAAACCTATTGGATTGACGTGTGCACCCAGAATTTTGAGTTGATATTGTGGACATTGTAACAAAATCAATGTCATGGTGGGGTGCCCATTCATGAAAATTTACCATAGTGAATATGACCAATCATAAATATAAGGGTCCGGTAAAATTACACAGGCAAATATATTATAAACCAGCAGTACTATTACTACCCTTATCCTTTGCTCTGGGAGCTACACAGACTTCCTAACGAAGTGCTGTGTGCTGATCTGACCTGCCAATGTTTGTCTCTAAGAATGCTTACAGATGGGAACCACAATGGATATATCAAAGGATATTTGTGGAAATGATACACGTTTATAAAAATTATCTCCAAAATGATAGTGAGAAATGTGTATTTGGGGGAGGCATCTCGCAACCCAGGCATAGCTCTTAAAGTACAGTGAACAGAAAAAGGCTGAACCTGTTCATTTGAAACTTAACATTAATCTCTCCAATTTTGCTTACAAATGTAACTTCTGTGTTTCAATTCTGTATAGTCATCGGCAACTAATATTTTAAAAATAAAAATAGGAATCCTTAACAATCTACCACCGAAACACTTTTCCTGAAATTCTGCTGTTACTGCATCAAATTCCACAATTATGACAAAGGAAGCCAAAGCTTATGATTAACTTCCTATTTTAGTCAATAGGATATTTCCACAAGTTAAAGGGAATAGTTGAATTCTTAGCTAGACTCTGTTCAAATGTTTTCCAAATTTGGATTCCTATTGAATCTAATAATAATTCTTATGGCATATAAATAGTTCCTATTTTCTGTTTTTATTTTACCAAACTTTCACTGTTTTTCATTATTACAGTCTGGAGTGTACTTTCTCTGTTTCTGTTATGTACCTTTAACTATTTTGATTTATATATTTTTATATTATGCCCATTTGTAAGGATTTATTCTACAATGATAAAATATTATAAATAATAAACATACATGTTACAGATATTATGCTTTTAAAACTGTCATACTACAATAAAATGATTAAAATTATATAGAATATTTTGAACATTTTACACAATCAAACCAGGATTTTACTTTCTGACTAAAGGAAGATGGGAATGTTATTAAATCTATTGTTCTGAAGACTCTGTGTGTGTGTGTGTGTGTGTGTGTGTGTGTGTATTTGTTGTCATAGATTTTCATGTGTACCTGTATACATATGTAGATTGTTGTGAGTTCGGGTTTTCCCCCCATTTAATATTTTGAGTCTCTTTGCGACGTTTTGGTGAAATCACATTTGAGTATGGTAAAGCAGCACAAAGCCAATAACTTCAGCTTAATTATGACACTCAAAATATTACACCTGATCTCGTGTGTGTGTGTATGTATACTGTATATATATACTGTATATTTATGAGGCACTGCTGATCCTCACAAATTACCATTCTCTGTGTAGCACCTTGCGTATTGTGTAACAGCATAACGAATCAACAATTTAGGGCTTCTATTCACACATCCTTTTTGTTTGTTTAACACTTAAAAGTTGCTTCAAAGATAAAGGAAGGGTGTGGACAAATGCATGATCCATATGGACATGCCACAAAGAACTGGGATTCGCTGCAATGCCCAACGTGAGGATACAATACAAGCCAAATCGGGGCTTAACGGAACATAAGACCCTTTAATAGCAACCAGGCGGTGGGTGGATTTGGAAAGAATCTACGGCGGGAAGCGATGGAGATGCTTAGCTCGACCACAAGAAACCCCGCCGGCAATGCCGGAGCTATAGACAGGGCCTTTAAACCACCACGTCGAGGGGCAAACGAGGGGCAGCTGACAGAAAACGGAATCGGAACATTAACGGTCCCCCGCGCACCTGTTACACTGGCTCGAGTGACACGTTGGATGATGGCCTTCATCACGCCGGGCTCAGTGGGATCCGGAGCGGCCCTAGCACAACTTCCGGACCGGACCGGAAGCAAACAGCCCTGCTTCCTGCCCATCCCACCCTGAGCTATGGATGTAGAATATTTAGAAGTGAATTTACCTCATGATTCTGAGTTCCCTGAAAACTTACCGCGTCCCCCACTATATCCCCTGAATCACTGCAGAGGTGGGCTGCTAAAGTGGCACGGTGACGTGTGCTCGCCCCCGTGGCTCTGAGTGCCTGCGTGTCCGCGCGCGATTTCGCTACCTGCCCAGGTGCAGTAGCAGAATTGCGCCGGACTCCGCTAGCACTCAGAGCCGCGGGGACGAGCACACGTCGCCGTTCCAAATGGCTGTCCAATCTCTTTCTTGGAGCTCCAGCATCATTTGGAGGCAACCAGGTCCGCTGATTCAACTGTTCTGCCGAAATTTCTCCTTGGTTTGCTCCTTGATTCATTTCCATCCCTTGCTCCTTGTCCTGCCTTCAGGTGCTTTGGAGAAGAGGTTGACTCCCTCTTATTTGTGACAGCAGTTTAGATATTAGAACACTGCTATCATGTCACCTCCACTACTTTTTATTAAACTATAGATATACCCAATTCCTGTAATCATTCTCTGTATGCTTTAGCCCAGTGTTTCCCAACCTTGACAACTTGAAGATATCTGGACTTCAACTCCCAGAATCCCCCAGCTAGCATTTGCTGGCTGGGGAATTCTGGGAGTTGAACTCCAGGTATCTTCAATTTGCCAAGGTTGGGAAACACTGCTTTAGCCTCCATAATCATCTTTGTTGTTCTTCTCTGCACTTTCTAGTCACTTCTTAATATCATGGATGCATATGGAGAGGGGCAGCATACAAATCTAATAAATGAAATGAAATTATATAATGGTATTAATACTTCACGTGATCTTGATTCTATTAATGCAGCCTAGGACTTCATTGTTATTGTTAATACAGCCTAGGACTGCACTGGCTTGTTTTTTTTTGTTGGGCAGCTTCAGCACATTGCTGGCTCAAATTTAAGGACAGTGATGGCTAATTTTTTTGGTGTGTGCTGAAAGCACGCCCCTGCGCATACGACCCTTGCACCCACAATCTCATGCTCTCCCTGCCCCTTATGCATGCACACACAAAAACCCACCCGCCCGAGCCAGGGTGGCACAATGGTTAGAGTGTAGCACTACAGGCTACTTTAGCTAACTGCTAGCTGTAGTCCAGCAGTTCAGATCTCACCACCAGCTCAAGGTTGACTCAGCCTTCCATCCTTCCAAGGTGGGTAAAATGAGGACCCAGATTGTTGGGGGTAATATATGCTGATTCTGTAAACAGCTTAGGGAGGGCTGTAAAAGCACTATGAAGCAGTATATAAGTCTAAATACTATTGCTATTTTGGGCCTAGCAGGCCACTGCAGCCTCCTGAGACCAAAAATGGATGGGGGGCACCACACCCTCCTGTGCTCCCCCAGCACATGGCACAGCTGGCATGCAAAGGACATGGGGGTCAGTGAGGGGATGGAGGTGTTGCATGCACAGGGGGCACACAGATATGTGTTGTCATGCACATGCTTGTGCACTTTCGGGACACAGCAAGAAAAAGGTTAGTCATCACTGGTGTAGGGTCTCCTGCTTGAGCAGGGAGTTGGACTAGAATTCCTCCAAGGTCTCTTCCACCTCTACATCTTCCAGCAGACGTGGTTGGTAAATCCACAGTAACTGAATTTAAACATTCCTGGGTAAACATATATCCATCCTAAGATAAAATACAGGAAATAGTATAAGGGCAGACTAGATGGACCATGAGGTCTTTTTCTGCCGTCAATCTTCTATATTTCTTCTATGTTTCTATTATTCTGTATCTGAAGTTAGAAGGTCATCATTCCTCTTTATCTTCTTATTCAAGAATGGAAGATTTGAGACAACTTTATGAGTTCTTTTGTATCCAAGTTTTCAATAAAGGTTAAAAAGCTCTTTTAAAAGTAAGAATATAAAACATTCTTAATATATAAACATTTATAAAGATTTATAATAAAATATAAAATATTCAAGGAAACATTAATCATTGTAAGAAATGGTGGGCTAGTACCAGCCTGGTAGATTTCATTCATCGAACTCTAATTGTAAAACTCTAATTGTGTGATTTTAGGAAAAACAAGATTCAATCTCTGGGGTCCCCCCACCACCACCAAAGTGGTAGTTTTTAAAAACTAAATTAAAAACTGCTTCAAAGTCACTAAGATTCCACAGAGAAAGTTAAGTAAAAATAGTTCATGAGCAATTGGATAGTGGAGATGCAGTTCAGGGGAGCACATATGGTTTAGGCTTGCCTTACAATGCTATATTTTGTACCATCTATCTGCTACTGAACTACAGTGTTTTCCCCCCACAAAGCTCTGTTGGTGAAGAGTTACAAGTAATATAAATTGCCTACAAGTTCCCAAAATTGTCATCCTTTTTAAATGTTGTAATACATAGGTTTATATTAAGATCATATTGTTTGTTAATAATTATATAACACTGAAAAATCAGTTTCACACTCCCAGGTTGTTTGTATCATTGTTTAAAACAAAATGTTATTTGAAGTCCAAAATTCACTGAAAACCTTTACTTTGAGGTTGATGTAAATTCTAAAAATACCAGCTTCCTTCAAATAATCAACCAAATGCTCAAAGGCACAAAAGAACAATAGTGCTCAAAATCTATCATTATACAAACTTTGGAGTTTTTCCAGATACATTTCCTTCAGCTTTTTCTTATATGCTTAATCCTTTTACATATTAATCCTGACATCAGAGTACAGCTCTTCTGGGAGGATTTGAAAACTGTAAGATCAAGTGTTACTTCTACCATATTCAGAAACTAACACCTTTTCCCAACTCCAACATCAGAGGTAAGTGCTACAGAAATTCTCTATCCTTGAAAACAAAGCTATCTATCATAAACAGTAAACTCTATGGGGAAAATATTTATGGTTTCTGTAAGAAGAAATAAGGAATCAATCATTTAATCTTCTTTAGGATTTCAGACACATGCTAGCAGAATTTTAGGAAAAGATATTAAAATAAAATATAAACAAAATAAAAAATATAAAATTATATTCCATATATTTAAATGCATGAAGATGAAGCAGGGTTAATTTCATAATAGGCTGACAGAACATAGAACTTTCTAATTACTGTTGTTTCAAAATCAGATCTCATGCAACTCTTTAATAAGTTACAGAAACTGATACTTTGCTTTTTTAAATATAATTTACTTTTCTTTCCCAGTATTATAATAAAAAAGTGAAATCATTATATTATGCAAATGTAAGAATATAGCACAAAGTCAGATGAATTCGTTTTCGCCGTTAATGTGAATCCAGTTTCAGTCTTGAATTCTGTCCATTCCTTTCAAACACTTCTGGAATATTGCTTGTGATCTAAATGGATAAAGATAAGAATTCTAGGTCAGACTATACGAGCAAGTTCTATTTTTACAAAACAAATGAAGTTTCAAAGTCTCATTAACTTCATCTGCTTTGTTTTAATACAAAAATGACACATTAAAATGTACAAAATCAATGATATGGCCTTTCTTGAATATGCTTAACCTAAAATTACAGTTGGCAAGTTTGCATATTAGTTTGAGCCAATGAGATATAAACTCTATGATATAATTCTAGAATATAATTCAAAATTAGATTTTATTCATTAAATATTGGGAAAGTTTGTGGAAAAAGTTTAAATATAAAAATATATTAATTTCCTTATCACTGTTTACTCAAGTTCGCTTTGGTATTCTTAAAACACAACTGCCTTATGTATCCCTGGGGTTACTCAAACCTATTGTGCTTAGCATGTTAAATGTAAACATGATTCATTGAGACACTTGGGTTTACTAATTTACCCTAGTCCAGGGGTCTCCAACCTTGGCAACTTTAAGACTTGTGGACTTCAACTCCCAGAATTCCTCAGCCAGCAAAGTCCACAAGTCTTAAAGATGCCAAGGTTGGAGACCCCTGCCCTAGTCCATTTTAAATCAGTAAACCCCAAAACTGTAAACTGCAAGCTTAAGATTCCTTAAACCTAGAAAACACTCCGAGGCGAAAAACTGCCTCCCCGGGGCCAAAGATCTATATAGACGGCGCTCGGGATATACCGAGAGGCGGCGGTGGCGGCGATTGCCCGCTTTTCTCCTCCTTCTTCTCCTCCACCACGGGTATCTCCCTGAAACGCACTGTCCGGGAAATGAAAAACGCAATAACCGTCCACACTCCTATCGCGTACATCAAAGCGAACCGACGCGACCACACTTGGGCCCGCTGCGCCTTCATGTCGTCATTCCACATCTCTGCGCCAAACTGCCCTTTTAGCGGCCGCCTAAAGGGAACACCGAGTGAAGCAGAGGACTCGCACCTCACTTCCTATAATCTCGTGGTTTGCTTTCTCCGCCTACTCTGATGTCATATCCTGTCTTGAAGCTTTCGGCAGCTTTCTCTCCCTCCCCCCAATTCTCCTCATTTAAGAAAGGGGACTCGATTGCTCTGGTACAAGGATAGACAAAGTTGGTTCTTTTACGACTTGTGGACTTCAGCTCCCAGAATTCCTGGCCAATCATGCTAGCTCAGGAATTCTGGGAGTTGAAGTCCACATTTTATTTTATTTTATTTTTTTTATTTTTATTTGTCATACAAATATAGTACAGTATTGTATTGTAGAGATAGAAAAGATAAAAACACATTAGGACAGGAACGGTAGGCACAAAGGTGCACTTATGCATGCCCATGTCACAGAAGAGCCAACTTTGTCAGTTCTTCCCTGGTCTGGTAGAACTGACTTTTCTGAAGATGTCCTGATGAACCAGGGGTTCTTAATCTTGGCAACTTTAAGATGTCTGGATTTCAACTCCCAACATTCTCACCCAGCATGGCTGCCCATCAGAACTGTGTAGCTTGAATGTCAGTGTTTTAACTGTTTCTCAAGATTGGCAAATTTAAAAACGTGCAGACTTCCAACACCCAGAATTCTCTGGCCAGAGGTTGGGGAGGAGAATTCTGAGAATTGAAGGCAATACATCTCAACATTACCAAGATTGAGAAACTGGTATAAACAATGGCTTAAAAAATGCCCTCAGTTTCTGGCCATAATTGATTTCCTATCCTGAATGAAAATCTTCAAATCTCTTTTCAGAGATACCAATGTTCTCATTTGGTTAACCTTTTTTGCAGACAATCCCATTGTGCTTTTTCATACAACCTGTTGGAGAAATTTACAGAACTTTCCATTCATCAACAAGGCCATATACCAATGATGGTGAACCTAGGGCACAGGTGCCACAGGTGGCCTGCAGAGCCATATCTGTTGGCACACAAGCTGTTGCCCTAGCTCAGCTCCAACATGCACGTATGTGCCAACCAGTTGATTTTTGGCTCCCACAGACTTTGGAAGGGCAGTTTTGGGGGATAGGGGAATGCGTTTTATCCTGCCCCAGCTCCAGGGAAGCCTTTGGAGCTTGGGGAGGGTGAAACACAAGCCTACTGGGCCCATCAGAAATTGAGAAACAGGCAATTTCTGGCCTCCAAAGGGCCTCCGGGTGGTGGAGGAAGCTGTTTTCACCCTCCCCAGGCATTGAATTATGGCTGCGGGCACTTGTGCCTGCACAATAGCGCTCGTGCACTCTTTTGGCACCTGAAGAAAAAGGTTCGCCATGACTGCCATATACTAATGCACTCAACAGAACTCACAATAAAAATACAGATTTTAACTTTACAAGTACTGGTGTCTTTGAACCTTTAGTTAAGCCAGTGCTTCTCAATTATTTTCTGTTAACCCCATCCTAGGAAGAAGTAAACATTTCACGTCCATCCCCAACTTTTCAATCTGGGCCTCAATGGCGTTTTAGTGTTAATATTTATTATTTTACTTATTATAAGCTGCAAACTATTGGATGGGGAAGGCTGCTTTACCTGATTACCTAGGAGTAAATCACATTGAATTCAGTGGAGCCTGGTTTCAGTTAGGCAGGCATAGGCTACCGTGGTTTGGGCCCTCTTGACACGGGGCCAGGCCAGTTTAATCAAGCCGACGTTTTGGGGTCACTGGCCTGGCCCATAAGCATTGCTTCTGCTGGGCACTCACAGCGAATCATGTGGAAGAAGGCTTTAGGGTGCCGTGCAAAGTTTTCACCCAGCTGCACAGGATGTTCTTCCTTGTCCAACAGCAGGTTCGCCACGCCGTTCAAGACTACCCCGGCGCCCACCCAGAATAACAAGAACCCACGCAGCCGCTCTGCCCCACCTGGCCGCCTTCCAGGTTTGGAGCAGCGTGCAATTTGGAAAACACTCCTCGTCTGGGGGAATCGATCGAGAGGAACCATGCATATTCCGCAGATTCACATGTGCCCCCCCCTGGCATTGCTCCACCACCCCAGGGCGGTGGCTATTTGAGAAGCAATGAGTTAATCTAAATAACTATGTCTAGGACAGCTAATTCTGGAATCAACCTGTATTGTTCTTAATTATCAATAGTTGACTGTAAAAGGCAAAAGCTATAATATCTTTAAAAGCTTTAATATCTTTATAGCCAGTTCTAAGGTTGGCTATCAATCCAGAGTTACCTATATTTGATTAGCAGTACCCTGAATTGCATCCAGGTCATTGCCAACCAGTACAACTTGTGGAGCAATGTTATCACCTGGGCATGCCATTTTTTAAAAAAATATTCAATCTATATGCTACCCATTTTGCTATACAAATTGACTGGGAAGCTTACAATGCAACAGCAGTTAGACATATACAGTAGTCCCTCACCTATCACTGGTGTTACGTTCCAGACCTGGCCACGATAGGTGAAATCCGCGATGGGGAATTTATCGACTGATAGTACTTATTTAAGTATTGATATTGTAATTGTTTGGTAAGTTTTCATTGTTTTAAGTGTTTATAAACCCTTCCCACACAGTATTTATTTTAGATACAGTATTTAAATACAGTATTTACAATTTTAGATTTTTATTTTTTATTTTAAAAACCTGCCGATCGAGTTCGGCGGGCTGTTTAAATCTGCCGATCGACTTCCTCAGAAACCCGCGATGAAGTGAAGCTGCAGTAGGTGAAGCGCGTTATAGCGAGGGACTACTGTATACCACTCCACAGGGCTTTACAGCCCTGAACAATCTGGGTCCTTATTTTACTGACCACGTAAGGATGGGAAGCTGAGTCAGCCCTGAGCCAGTCAGAATCAATACTAAATGGTAATAAATGGTAATAATAATAAATTCACCCAACTGTTTCCAAAGTGATTACCTACCTTTAAAGAGACAAAGTATTTACACTAGTTTTAAGTTTATTGTTATTGCTGTTGCTGTTGCTGTTTTTGTTATTATTATTATTATTTTATTGGATTTATATCCCGCCCTTCTCCAAGGACTCGGGGCAGCTTACAGCATATGAAAAAGAAACAATACAATTCTGAAATCCAATAACTAAAACAATCAATCTAAAACCCCAATTTAATTTTTTTTAAAATCATTTCTAGTCGACTAACATACATTCCATTCAGCATTCATTCATTCATAGGCAGGGTCTGATTACTAGTGTCCCCAGGCCTGTCAGCACAAGTGCATCTCCAGACCCTTACGGGAGGCAAGGAGGATGGGGACAGTACAAATCTCTGTACTTTTATACTTTACTTATGTTTTATGTAAATATAAAAAAGCTAAAATTAATATTTGATTAAGATCATCATCGTTCAGCCATTCAGTTGTGTCTGACTCGGTCACTCAATGGATCAACACTCTGTGTGCCCCTCTGTCTCTTAACTTGACTCTTTCAACTCCACCAGTTATCCCGGTATGATCTTTTGAAGTGTCCAGCCAATGGGTACCAGGATGGCCCTTTCATTTTTCCACTGATAACTCCCAGTGTGATTGACTTTTCAAGTCAGCTCTCATGACATAACCAAATACGACAGCCTCCGTTTGGCAATTTTGGCTTCAAGAAATATTTTTGGTGAGGTTCAGTCTAGGACAGTGATCGTGAACCTATGGCACGCAGAGCCATAACTGAGGGACGCAAGGTATTGCCCTGTCAGCTCCAGCATGCCAGCCGAATTTCGGCCTTCCGCCATTTTCACTCTCTGCAGGCTTCAGGAAAGCCCCTGGAACCCTGGGAATGGCAAAAAACAGTCCAACCAGAAGTTTGGAAACAAACTTCTAATTGGTCCGTTTGATTGTTTTACGCCATCCAAAGTCTTCAGGAGGCTTCCCTGAACCCTGGAGAGGGCAAAAACAGCCCAATGGGCCAACTGGAAGTTTGTTTTTGAACTTCGGTTGGCCCATTGGCCCATTTTTTGCCATCCCCAGGCTTCAGGAGTCTGTAGGCTTTAGTGAGACCTGTGTGCATGCGTGGGGAGGCAGTGTGTGTGTGTGGGGGGGGACAGGGCTGCATGAGGGGCAGCATGGGAATTGTGCACATGCATAGGGGGAAGGTATGGGTACGGGCATATATGCCTGCGCTAGCACATCCACACACATCATTTTGGCACCAGAGCTGAAAAAAGGTTTGCTATCACTAGTCTAGGACTTCATTAGTTTTGCAGATGGGATACACAATAATTGCTCACAGAACCACGGTTCAAAGGCATCCGCTCTTTTCCTATTTGCCCTTTTTCAGAGTCCAAGTTTCATAGCCATAAGTAGCAACTGGAAAAATTGTTGCATTAACTAATCTGTATTTGTTGTGAGGCTGATGTCTTGTTCACTAAACAAAATTTTATAAGTCAAGGACTACCTGTATATATCGAATGATTGTATTCACTAAATCTTGTCAATTGTGTAAACAATCTTTTGCATTTTTCTCTTTTTCTCATACTTGAAGAAGGTAGTATATCTACTAAGGATATTTTATTACTGTACAAAACAGAATCTTGTGTGACTGCTATTAGATTATTTTTCATCCTATACTACTTTAATATTCAGATAATTCCTCAATTTATCATACATTTAACCATTTCTATCAATCTGTGCAAAGTACATGGATTGTTGTATGTCAGTGAGACATGGATGTATACAGGAGACATGCTAGACAATGGAACCACTTCCACATGACTTACCTCTGTAGAATTCTGAGGATCTGGTGGCAGGATAAGGTGTCTGACACTGAGGTCCTCTCCAGAGCAGGCCTGCCATCAATTCCCACCCTGCTGATGAAAGCCCAGACACACTGGGCAGGCCATATTGCTAGGATGCCAGACTATCATTTCCCTAAACAGCTCCTCTATGGTGAGCTGTCTAAAGAAAGCGATGCATGGGGGACAAAGGAAGCAATATAAAGACATATTTAAAGCCTCCCTCAAGCCCCTTGATATCAACACCACCTCCTGGGATGCCCTGGCACAAGATCCACCAACATGGCTCATGCTGACCCACCAAGGCTGCCAGACATCTGAGGGCAGAGAAACATTCATAGCAGAAGAGAAGCGAGCACTCCGCAAAGCCGGAGCTGCAAATGCTGCGACAATGGTGCCCACACATCTGCCCAACATGTGGCAGAACATTTTGTACCTGTACAGGCCTTACTAGCCACCTGTGGACACATCGCGTACAGCCCACAACCCATTCGATTACAAGGTCCTCTTCAAAAACGATGGACGAACATCACATGTATATTTTTGTAATAAACAACTGTTCATATTCTGACAATACTAATTCTTTGCATCTATCCAAGCCAGAAAATCAGGAATGATAAACCTTTCATCCTGTCCCCAATAAGTGGTAGAGAACATCATACACTAAGGATTAACACTTTTCTCAAATTTTATTTTGCTTAGTTGTAAGAGCAGAAAAATGAATTATGCAGGACAATATAAATGCAGATTTTAATTTTAGAATAGGAACATGAAAATGAAGAATTTGTAGAATAAAGGCCAGTATATCAATAAGTTAAATCTGAAATGTAAATTTCTCCTTTTATATAAGAGTTAATTAAAACTTTTGATTTTAAAAAAGGGAATGTTATGAGTTTCTTGATAGACTGTAATCTATCAGCAGCATGATTCAGTAAGATTGTTGATTTTTGAGACTTTAGTATCAAAATTAGGATGCACTTGACACAGCCAGCTTTTTTAGATGATCCATGAATACTTGTAGACTAACATCATCTGTTAGTATTGGAGCACCAGATTCCTGAAATAAGAAACTATAGTTTAGAAACAAAATCTGAGCCAACATAAAATGTGGGGAAATTGGAAAAGTACAGCATAATTTACATGATGTATAATCATGTTGACTCCTATTGTACTTTTATTATCCAAGTTTTAAAATTGACTTGAATGAATGGGTGAGTGAGTGAGTGAGTAATGAATGAATGAATGAATGAATGAATGAATGAATGAATGAATGAATGAATGAATGAATGAATGAATGAATGAATGTTCCAAGTCTAGTTTATGCAGTTTTGGACCACAAACCATATAATTTATTATCTATTTTTCAAACATTGGAGGCTCAAAGGAATTTCCAGTTAACAATGCCCAAACCCCGTAAGTGGTCAAAATAAAGAGACAAACTCCTGCACCTTACATAACCCATGTCATAAATTGTGAATGCATGCACAATAGACATAGAACCAAATGTATCATTACTTACTTGTCCCCATGCGTACAGATTATTATGCGTCTGAGAAGGATTCACTTTAGATAGGAGAAATCGTGCCTGTCAAAGCCAAAACAAGCAGTATAGATGCAATATAATTAAGATTTGTCATATAAATTTGCCATTACTTGTTTTCTTTTAATACACCTCAGAATAAATTAAGTAGGATTATTTGGAAAAGAAAGAAACTAGAAGAAAGAAAACAGGAAGCAAATTCATATTTTGAAATAAAGAACAGTTTTGTTATAATCAAATAGAAGCCATTATCAGTAGCATCCAGGTTAGATAACACTCCATGTCATCCTGAGGTTAGGACCATTTGTACAGCAAACCTACAAGTTATAAGAGCTCCTGTTGCTTTTTTACCCATGTTAGAAACATAGAAGATTGGTGGCAGAAAAAGACCTCATGGTCCATCTAGTCTGCCCTTATACTATTTCCTCTATTTTATCTTAGGATGGATATATGTTTATCCCAGGCATGTTTAAATTCAGTTACTGTGGATTTACCAACCACGTCTGCTGGAAGTTTGTTCCAAGCATCTACTTCTCTTTCAGTAAAATAATATTTTCTCATGTTGCTTCTGATCTTTCCCCTAACTAACCTCAGATTGTGCCACTGTTCATGGAACTCCCTCTTGGCGCTTGCCCACCATAGCTCTCATCTGCAGATCTACTTGCATGAAATTCCCACTTTTTCCTACTTCTTAGTCACAAGACCCTCATTTAATGACTTACAGTCAGTGGTGGGTTGCTGCCGGTTCGGACAGATATACCTGAACTAGTGGGGGAAATTTTCACCCGCTTGCCAAACCAGCAATGATGGCCAGCTGTCCACATCCCCCCAACAGGTTCTCTGGTTGCCACAGCTGGCAAGAACAATCTCTTTACACATGTGGTGAGGCTCATTTCCCCGACATGATGTAGAGGTGCACGTGAGCAATGCAAGCACACATGTGCAAATCGCACACTTCTGTCATGATATAACCTGGTAGAGAAGGTAAGTGAAACCCCTGCCTGCATTCCTGGGGTTATCAAAGCCATTAACACTGTTATGTCTAAGCATTGAAATCATGTGAAACATGCTTTACAATTGCAATGGTTAGCAATGGAATTTCCAGTCCCAATTGCAATCATAACTTGTGGACTATTTGAATTCTGCAGCCCCTCAGGACCAAAAAAGTGGCCAGGTTTTGATTTATTCACAAAAGTGGTAGGAAAAAGCCTAGGATTTAATCTCTGGAGACCAATTTATACACTTGACCACTATGTACTACAGTAGACAGATACCCTGTCTATATAACTTACGTGCTTTTGACTGCAATAAATAAACTAGTTACATTATTCTTTGAGCCTTCTGCCCAGTAAGCCAGGTCCTGAATAATGCATTAGTTTATGGAGAACTAGATTTTCAGTTAAGCCAGTATAAGGCCTAATATTAACAGATATTGCAAAAATATGGATTTTTCAATATGAACAAATGTTTAACCAAGGCTGAGAAACTGCTAGACAGAGGGGCATGCATTTCTAGGCTTATAACTGTAGTCCAAGAACATTTTAATTCCTCCCGACCCTTGTCAAGTAGAGCATTGCCAAGGACAAGACAGGTCAAAGTCCTGAAGCAGCTCAATAATACTAGGAGGAAAAAATATCATTCCCTCAGGGAAAAATTGATGAAACATTAGCATTGGTCATGCTTTCTTAATAATTTTGAAAAATAAATTGGGCTGAAATAATTAGCCCAAAGTTATCCTATGAGTTTCTGTAGCTGAGGATAGTTTAGAATCTAGCTATCCCTGATGCCAGTCCATCACTATGCCACTCTGATTCTCACCTGACATTATTTTTGATCAACTTATACTGGATGAAGTGAAATATCTCCAAAAAGTCAAGACTGATAATGTGAAAACATTGATATATTACAAATATATTAAAACTAACATTTAACTATAAATATAGCGATGGGACACCTTTTTTTAATGCACCTAGTTTTTAAAGTTTTCCTTACCTGGCTGCTTCCATGTTCTGTGTTAACATAGCGTGGCATTGGGAATCTTGTTTGTAAAATTTCTTCAGCATCATCCAATGGAGCCTGAAGTAAATGCTTGAAGTTTTCATATTCTGGAATATCTTGATAACCAGCCTTACGCCACTGGGCAATAGTCTTGTGGAAAACAATGTGGGAAGAATTAATTAAGGCACTTTCGTAAATATTTGTCTTTTTACTGCCCAATTCACATCATGTGTAAAATCCTTATATGATTTATTTCACATTTTAGACAAAAAGAAAGAAAGAAACCAAACAAATAATGTCAAGCAATTGTTTGGTGAAAATATCTTGCCTGAGAATATTTTTTAAAATTATTATGTAATTTTCACTTTCATTTAATTACCAACACTTTGTGCTTGGTTCTAAACCAATTGTGTTTTGCCATGCACAAAAAGAAGGCAAAGAAAGGCCTTTGGAAGGAAAAGGAGTTTGTTATGATCCCAACCCACTTGTGGTTGCCATCATTATTTGATACAGTCCCCTCATCTCCACAGCAAGACTAACCACACAGATGGGGGAAAATCTTTAATTCTGGTCTGCTTCCTTTAAATTTTTGCAATTTCAGAAATAAGTCCTTTGGGGGGAAAAATCAGTATGTCATTCTGGACAAAATAAACTTGTTTGGAGGCCAGGACCTTCACACAGTATCACATCAGGTCACTTCTGATTCAGAGTATTTATTTTCAGAGAGTACTGAATGTCCTAGGAAATACTTGATTCTGACAGAAAAGGGAACTTTCTGGAAATCCTTGAAATCAACTAAATCAGCACATCTCTAATGAAAGATGAGATCACAGGACCTCACATCATATGAAGCTTTAATTGTTGGAGTAGTTTTGAACTAGCATGATATGGAAATACAAGTACTCTTAATAAACAATAATTGAACAATGTCATTATTAACCATTTCACTATTACATGTTTTAGCCAAATCTTGGTCAAAATGATGTTTTTGCCACAGTAAAAAAAAAGTTATTACATAGGGATATGCAAATAATTCCATGTATGAATCTTGGTGCTTCAGATTTATGTGGATACCCATAATGTACCTCTTAGGAGCTCTTTAATGAATATTAAACTAATATCCATTAAAGAGCTACAAATATTCAATTAATATTAGTTTGAGTACAAGAGGAAACAGGATATAACACATTTTCTGCTCTCTGGTGGTATCCAGATTTTTTGCAGCCTAGACCAGGTATCCTTTTCTTTCTAAAATGCACATTCATGATTGACTGAGTCTTGATATTTACTGCACTAGTTTCTTCTTTTGATGCAATTAGGACAATGTAAACAGAAACATTAATTTAGATTAAGGGATAAATTGCTTCTTAGTGATTTACACATACATAAAAAGCCGTAAGATTTCATCAGTGTGAATGTGGCAGCAGATTTTTCGCCTAAAGATCATAGTTTGTGTTGTTCTTTTAGTAAATATATGGCTTGTATACTCTCAGTTCAGATGAGAGGTTTAATAAAAACGCAGTGGAGTTGAGATATTTGAGAGACTGCCTTGCTGTGCAAGACTCCTCTCCCTGATTACGGTCACCTGGAAAGCTCATTTCCAATGGTAGTGGCGGGCTGACACTTGAGAATGAGTTTTTACTATAATTGCAAAGCTTCTATGAAAGAAACTCACTAATGCACTGACTTTTAAGAAGGGTTTTAGAAACTCTGACAATTAATCTACAATACTTAATTATTTATTTAACAAATTTTAATTTTGCCAACAAAATTATTTAATTCTATTTTAGCATAAGATTTTATAATTTTATATTGTTTAATTTCTGATATGTTTCTGTTTTGTGCATCACCTAGGGACTTCAGCAATGCCTGGTCTAAAAAAAACCAAAAACATTTCCTTGTCATTCATAGAATTCAGTCATAACAAAGAATTAATTTTTTATTTACCTCACCAAGGTAGATAACAATCTGGAAAAAAGTATCCATCAGCAGAATCCTATCAGCAAGAATGCTGCTGCTATCCAAAAGAACAGGCTACAAAACAAAAAAAGAGAAAGCGTAATTTTACAAATAAGAAATATAACACAATTTTAATCAAACTTTTGATTGCAGAATTTGAAAATATGTGCCCTAACATTTTTATTTTTCTTCTTTAAAGACTGTAAATTTGAAAGATTTGTTCATTTATTTGTTCATATTTGAAACTGTTGCATTTTGAACATACAGTACATCAATTTTATTAAGTTTTTTAAATTACTATTTTCAATCAACTTTCATCAAACATAGAAGGAAAATCACCTCAGGTGGTCCATAGAATGAATAAGAATAAAGTATAGGCTGAATCATAATAAGGGACTGGGTCAAATCCTGTCTGGCAAAGTGATGACGGTAATAGGAAGATTCATCTGGACTATTATTGAATACTTGAAGGAATGGAGATCGTCTCAAATGGAACATGAACTAAATGGAACAGAAAAAAATCAGAAGTCATACTGAGTATAATTAAAAGATTTAGTCATTTCCTGGCTCTTTGCCTGTCTGAATTATTTTGAGATACAAATACAAAAAAGGCATGTATCAAACATAAAATATTTTACTATTTAATACAGTTCTCTGATAACCATAGAAATGACTTGGAGGCAAACTGCTACTTTTCTTTTATTAAATTATTTTATTTATTTTAAAAGTTTGAGATAGATTTTACCTGAGGGTACAAGGAGAATGAATCAGACAGTCTAAAGGAATTTGGATCATCTTTGTTGTATTGTCCAAACTTCTGACACTGTTGAAGAAATATGCAGATCTCAATAATCCGTTGAAGATAATATAAATCTTACAAAAAAACGAAGAAGGAAAATAAAGACATAACTTGCAATAATCCCCCCCAAAAATATTGTTCATAGTATAGAAAGAAATAAAGAAATAAAATTTGTCATTTTTTGTTTCCAATATGCCCAATAACCAAAATTACATTGCATAAAAGGATATCCTTTCAAAATTATTAGGAAAAAATTGCTGTTAAGGACATCAAATGCACAATATCATAAGCAACATGATACATTGCAAAAGCCTAATGTAAACTTTGTCAAGCATTTGATGGTATCTGGTAAATTTACAGTATATGTAATTAATTGGGATTAAATTTAGTGGCCAGCTTTGAACAATCATATTTTGGCTTAAAACAGGTTCAGGAATTAACAATACACTGATTTATAATTTTGCGTCATCTTTCCCCTGTGTAGCTCAACAACTGCATGAACTGCTGGCAGAGACTGTTGCAGTGAGGGCATGGTTAGTAGACTGATAGCATTTAATTTCATAATTTCTTGCTATCTAATTTCATGGAAGCAATCAGCATCTCTAAATGTTAAAATTTTAACAGATGTGCTGTTGGTAAAAAAAACCCAAACACACTTACCGGTAATTTGTAGTATCACATAATGCTCAGGTGCCATTAGGTTCCTGAGCATTATGTGATAGGTAACTGCTATGGCAAGTATCATATTTGGGCAATTATGCTTAGCATCCAAGCTGTAACTATTCTTAAACCAGACAGATTTGACAACTTTTAATTCAGACTTTAAATACATCTTGATCCAACTACTGCAACATGGTTTTGTGAAAGTGGACATAAATATCAGTGGTACAGCTAGGCCACAGGTGGCACGCGGAGCCATATGTCCTGGCACACAAGCTGTTGCCCTAGCTCAGCTCCAATGTGCATGAACGTGCCGGCTGATTTTTGACCCACAAAGAGGCTCTGGGGGGGCATTTTTAGCTTCTGGAGAGCCTCTGGGGGGGATGGGGGAGAGCGTTTTTATCCTCCCCGGCTCCAGGAAAGGCTTTGGAGCCTGAGGAGTGCAAAATATGAGCCTACTGGGCCCACCAAAAGTTCAGAAACAGTCCATTTCCGGCCTCCAGAGGGCCTCTGGGGGGGCGGGAGAAGCTGTTTTTGCCCTCCCCAGGCATTGAATTATGGATGTGGGCACTCAGGCAGGCACAATAGTGTGCACACTTTTGGCACCCAAGGAAAAAAAGGTTTGCCATCACTGAGCTAGGCTCTTACTTTGAGTTTGTTACTGATATTGCATGTTGCTTATAATCAGTTTAATTATCTGATGATCTCATTATCTTATTTATTTATTATTTTTACAAATAAGGTGGCAAAAATATCAAATACTCATTCCTCCTTTCCCCCCACAACTACAATCCTGTGAGCATTGGGCTGAGACAGAGTGACTGGCCCAAATTTACCCAGCTGATTTTCCATTGTCAGGAGCAATAAGCCAGGAACCAGAATAGGTATTCCATTCTAATGTTCTTGACGCTGCATTTGGGCTCAGCCTGGTCCGCTCCTATACTTGCTTTCTATCCTAGTGCCTTAATCCCTAGACCAGCCTGTCAAACTAGCGTCCCATAGGCTGGATACGTCATGCACAGGCTGCACCCACCCTGGCTCTGCAAAGGCAAAAAATGTTGCCATACGTCATGATCCAGCCTATAATACCCATGCACTAGATCAAACTGGACACCAAGATTTATATGAGAAGCCATTCTGAAGATGACCTTGTTTTCAGAGTTATATTTCTTAGGCAAAAGGAAGGTGGTTTCCTCCAGGATCATTGCTAGGTCAACAAAGAAGGCACTTTCTTAAGAACGGGATCTGGCTCTCATTCCCTGTGCTTTTAGAAGAGCAGCCAAAATCTGTTTCACCAAGCTTTTAATCTTTAGTTTTAATTAATATTTCGCATTTTAACCATTGATAGTGGAATATCCATATACAGTGTTCCCTCGATTTTCGCGGGTTCGAACTTTGCGAAGTCTATACCACGGTTTTTCAAAAATATTAATTAAAAAATACTTCGTGGGTTTTTTCCCTATACCACGGTTTTTCCCACCCAATGACATCATATGTCATCGCCAAACTTTCGTCTGCCTTTAATAAATATTTTTTTAAATAAACTTTAATAAATAAACATGACTAATAATCTAAATGGTTGCTAAGGAAATGGAAAATTGCAATTTAGGGGTTAAAAGTGTTAAGGGAAGGTTTGTGATACGGTTCATAGCCAAAAATAATGTATTTACTTCCGCATCTCTACTTCGCGGAAATTCGACTTTCGCGGGCGGTCTCGGAACGCATCCCCCGCGAAAAGCAAGGGAACACTGTACTATTAAATTTTCATTGTCATGACGTTTAATTGGACGAAACAGTACATAATAAGGCAACCATTTTCAAACAAGATACCTCAAATGATATAATTTATGAAATACGTCCATGACTCTCAAGGGAATGAAATTTGAGAAAATTGTGATAGTTCCCAGCTTGTCTTGCACCCCTTGCCCCCTCATCCAGCAGCAACCATTTGCTTACCTGCTAAGAAGGAAAGATTCTGAAGACTCCCTCCTAAATTCCCATAAGAATACTTAAAGGGGAAGCCAGAAGGAAGTAGGAAGTTGCTCCTACTCCTAATGCTTCCTGCCTCCGGCCCCCCTGGTCATTATATTTCTCTGTTTAGATAAGAAAATATATCTGAAACAATGACCTTTCTGAACTAGCTAAATGTCACAAGACGAATTTATATGGATTGAACCAACTTCCGTCTGAAAAGCAAATTTAATAATAATAATTATTATAATTATAATAATAATAATTATTATTATTAATTAGATTTGTATGCTGGCCCTCTTCAAGGACTCGGAGCGGATTACAAATCTAATACTAACAAGCATTTACATTTGGAGTTTTCAAGACAAGGATCAAAGCTTTTGGAATGCAGGGTGATGAAGGGAGTATGTCTGATCAAGAAACCATCTTTTGATTCTAAAATTCATAAATTTATAATTAATCATACTCACAAGTCTAATTAGTTGCCTGTCCAGCCATCGCAAGACATCAGGTCCTTCCTCTGATTCAGCTTTGTAGACCCCCAATCGAGCCATCAGGACAGCAGCTGCTTCTTGATCAAATGCAGCCTCAATGTGCTGCAACTGACTCTGTGCATCTGCCCAACTAATTTATGGCAAGAATTAGGAAAATTTAGACTATTAAATGCCGTAAAAAACATTCTACCAATAATTTACAGAAGCTTATGTTTATTCTAAATCATTTTTATATCAGCTACAAAAATGAACTGATAGTCCACCTCAGTTTTATAAGCTATTTTATTTCAGATTTATACACTACAGCAGCGTCTCTTAATTACAATTTCTAATCACAGATTGGTTTTGACTAGTTTATCTTAAACCATGGCTAAGCATATCATCCAAATACAGTGGTACCTCGGTACTCGAACGCTTTGGTTCTCGTACATTTCGGATAACGAACAAAATTTTCGGCAAAAATTTGCTTCGGTATCTGAACAAAAATTCGGATACCGAACAGCCACAGAAAATTTTGTTCACTATCAGAAATGTTACCGCCGGGGGGCTGCTGCAATCCCAGCAGCTTCAGTGGGCTGAGGAGCTCTATAAGAGCTCCAAGCTGCAGGAAGGGTGGGGGCGGCTGCAATCCCAGCAGCTTCAGTGGGCTGAGGAGCTCTATAAGAGCTCCAAGCTGCAGGAAGGGTGGGGGCGGCTGCAATCCCGGCAGCTTCGGGGGGGCTCCTTTCCTCATTGCTTCCTCTTATTACCTGTAAGCAGCTGCAAAAACTTTCTCCTTCCCGGCGGCGGCTTCCCTTCGAGTAGCAACAGCACCGGGAACGTCACGTGATGAAGGGAAGCCGCCGGAGTCATCTCAGCAGTTGCCGCCGCTCCAGCAGCTTCCCTTCATTATGTGACGTTCCCGGCGCTGTTGCTCCTCAAAGGGAAGCTGGAAGGAGAAAGTTTTTGCAGCTGCTTACAGGTACGAAGCATTGAGGAAAGGAGCCCCCCAAAGCTGCTGGGATTGCAGCCGCCCCCATCCTTCCTGCAGCTTGGAGTACCGAATTTATTTATCCCATAGGAAATAAAGAAAATAGATTTAATTGGTTCCTAGCGAGTTAACAGGGGCTGGGAACCAATTAAATCCATTTCCATTATTTCCTATGGGATAAATAAATTCGGTACTCGACCAAATCGGTTCTCGACCACACTTCTGGAACGAATTGTGGTCGAGTACCGAGGTACCACTGTACCTGGTTAGCTGACAGGTTAGTGGAAATCATGAAGAGGGTGGGGGAAAACAGCTGACCTTCACCTCAAATGTTAAGGGTCTGATTCCCCATAGGATTGCTGTATTTTTTCTTCCTTCATTTTAAAAATATTTACAAGGAAGGCTATACAAAGGTGACTGGGAAGGCTAGCTTGACAACAGAGAAATCAGGTGAGGTCTATTTAACTGTGGGACAATCAGTAGCTCATCCTCCTAGTCACAATGGGGAGTGTGCTATTAATGTGACTCAAGCAATACAATTTATGCAACAAAGAAATGCAGCCAACAGAACCAAACCTAATTATCAGAAATTATTCTCACTTTCTAGCAACAGTAGTCACACGAATACGCCTCTGTGTACTGGAATGTTGATAATGCGTGACGAACTGGATAGCTCCTCTTCCGCCCTGAGGTATTGGAGTGTTGTGCTGAAAGTTTATGAGATAACAGTTGTCTAAGATACACATCAGAGATTGACATCATCTTATAGGAGAAAAATGAAGTACAAGGAGTATAATATACTCATTTACAACTAACTTCTTGGAGGCGCAGAAAATATGAATACTAAGATATAGTTTCAAGAGTAATTAGAACTAGACTGGATGTGCAATAAACAATTTCTGCCTTCAAACAAAGTTCAAAAAATATAAAGCAGTTTTCTTTTTAATCTTAGTAAATCGGCCTAGAGCTGCCATTGAATAAGGTCTGAATTCCTGAAGACCACCCAGAACTTTAAATGATTCTATCTTAGAGTGGGAGGGGCGAGCATGCCTTTTAAAATAGGTTTGAGTCTTCTTTAAGATGATAAATTGATCTTACTGCAGTTTTCCTTCCCTGCATTAGCTGCCCTTACTTCTAATAAAATCATTAACCTAGATCTTCAAAACAGATGATGTTAGTGTTTCCTACTTGCATTATAGCTTAGTAATATCTCTTCTTGGTCCATACCCAGATTCTTTTAAAAATATTTTACATATTTCACACAAAAGACTTCTCTGACATCTAAACATCTAAACATCCTTAATGGAATCAAAATTTCAGCAATAAAGCTAACAGCATTTTTCTGCACTTGTGATCTCCTTAACCTTATCAGTGGATTCTACACTATATACAACTTTATAAGGATTTTTAAAAAATCTAGTCTCACCTGATTTACTACTTCAAAATAAATGGCAAGAGTCATGGTGGGATCAAGTCCACAAATCTTCCATTGGTATGTGCCACCTATTCCAAGCTCCTGTGAGACAATTCAAAATTCAGGTTTTATTCTAAAATCTTATGTCATGTCATGTCACGTTGTAGGGAGAGAGAGAGAGAGAGAGAGAGAGAATGTGAGATTGTTTCTCTCTCTCTCTCTAGCTTCTACATATTATTTAGACTTTACAGCACATATTAGCAACTTATATCCTTGATAAAAAACTTGTGTATGCATTGAAAGATACAGTGAAATATATAATTATTATCTGGCAGCTACAGAGGGAATAGTAATCAGTCTGTTCTCCTCTTCCTGTTCACCGATGCTAATACATATTTATTTATATTCCAACAAACCCTCCACAATTCCCATATATAAAATGCATATTTTATTTTCCAAACATCTTAAAGCATCAGTTAGAAACATGTAATGTGAGTCAATCACCAATCCCCATAGAAGGAATCTGGAGTTGAAAACTGCATTCTTTATTTTGTAATATATTAAAATCCATATTTAAAATGGACAAGGGCAGTGGATTTAAAAAAACCCCCACAAGATATAAGTTTTTAATAAATGTAAACCTATAAAAGAAAACTAAGAACAGCACCATTCTAAATTATAACAGCACTGAAAACAAGTGATTTATGATCATTTTTCACACATGGTTATTGCAGCAACTCCATGGTCACATGCTGAAAATTCAAATGTTTGGCATATATGATGCTGGCAGTCTTCCTGGGTCCTGTGATTACATTTTGCGACCTTCTGACCAGCAAAGTCAATGGGGAAGCCAGATTCACTTAATAACCATGTTACTAACTTAACTTTAACTGTGGAAAAGTGGGGCAAAACTCACTTAATGCCTTCCTTACCAATGAAAATTTTGGGCTCATAAGTTGAAGACTACCTGTACATTACAAATAAGAAAATCCTGTTTATACTAATAACTAAATGTGAAAAACCTAAAATAGTGGCCTTTTTGTATGTGTATGTTTATTCTTAAGACAGCTTATTCCTAAACAAGATTTTTGCCAAAGGTAAAGAATTTGTTATTAGTACAATGAAGTATTATTCTTTGTCACAAAAAAATAACATTTCTAGCATGTTCTAGCTCCCTATAAACCAAAACAATCTATTGTCATGTATTCTAAATCAATAGTAAGAAATTATTTTTGCTATTCAGGGATTCACTGTTTAAAGCAGTGTTTGCCAACCTTGGCAACTTGAAGATATTTGGACTTCAGCTCCCAGAATTCCCCAGGCAGCGAATGCTGGCTGGGGAAATCTGGGAGTTGAAGTCCAGATATCTCCAAGTTGCCAAGGTTGGGAAACACTGCTTTAAAGAATGTTTAAATCCAAGGAAAATAGAGGTGAATTTTTAAAATCCTTTTTGTTGTTTTGTTCTAATAAAATAGCACTAAATTCCAATTCAATAATTATGAATGCATCTGCTGTTAATTAGCCATTGTTAATTATCCACCTCTGTTTTGGCAACCAATAGATGCATTGGTTACAAATTGCAAATTTGTGTACAGATAGTCCTCGAGATACCACTGTAATGGAACCAGCTCATTATGGTCGCATGTCCTGACAGCCATTAAGTGAAGTGCCTCACTTAATGTTTTCTCCATCCCTGATCTCCCAAGTGCAAGTTAAATGAATATTCAGATTGAGAAGTGAAGAACAAGGTGATTCAGGGGAAGCCCTTGGAAGCCTAGTGCAGACCCATTCTGTTTCTGCCCCTTGGATCCCCATAGGCCTTTTCCCACTTTCATCATGCCTTTAAGCCGTATTCCCATCCCAGTAAGCAAAATATTCTCCTCCTCACTTATCCTTTGAAGAGTGAGAGCGATATTTGCAATTATAAGAATGCAATTTTCTGCCTAGAAATATGACAGCGTTTTTGGAATTGTACCATGTGGATGAGGGACAAAGCAACTTGTTCTGCTTCATTAACATGGTCTGCACAGCCTTTCCGAAACCTGAACAGTCATTCAAGGCCTGGAGATTTCTGAAAGACCATGTTAGTGAAACAGAACTAGACTACCTATATACCATGTTTCCAGCTATTGGACTGCATTCTGGTATCACCGCTGTTTCCAGAATCATGGTACAAACCACTCTGTTTTACTACTTTAATGCAGTTTGCAAAAAGCTTTCAGAGGTTTTCTGCAGTGCTGTGAAACCGCATTAAGACAGCAAAATGGAGTGGTTTGGCTTGTGGCCATCGTTTTATCCCACCCATAAGCAGGTAAGTGCAAAATGGCAGCCCCTTCTGCAGCACTGCACAAACCATATGAAGGCAACAAAATGGAGTTGTTTGTTCCTTGCCCATGCTGGGTGATTCCAGAATTGCACCATGTAGCTGAGCAACCCATTCCAGCACTAAGGAAAACTTTGGAGCTCACCTCTAAATGAGGAGAAGTGTCCGGGATTTGGTGGGGTGGGAATCAGTAAGGCCAGCAGAAAGCCATTGGTAATGTTTGTAGGCACAAGGATGGGGAATAGGAGAGGAGCTGCAACAGCCTTGAAAAAGGGTCGTAAGGATGAATGAATGTGAGGGCACTGCAATGGCCATAACTTCACAACCAGGTTATAAGTATCTTCTGGGGGATGGGGGTCCACCATAACTTCAAGTGACCATTAAGCACCTATTACAGGGATATCAAACTCAAGGCCCATGGGCTGGATCCAATCCATGACATGCTTAGATCTGGCCTGCGGGCTACCCTGGAAACAGTGAAGGACTGGTCCGCAGTGCCTCTGCCAGGGTAAACGGGCTCCATTTTCACTAGTAGAGGGTTGCAGGAGGCCACTGCAGTAAAAAATTGAGCTCGGGAGCCTATTTTTGCTGGCAGAGCACTCTGACCACCACAGGCGCCTCTGACATGAGTGACAGAGTTTGACATGCCCACCCTAGCCACGCCCCATGCCCTCCCTGAGGTAAACACAATCCTGATGCGGCCCTCAATGAAATCGAGTTTGGCACCCCTGACCTATTATAAATTGAGAAGTACCTGTGCTTCTTAATCCATCACCAAAGAAAACTTACATTTTCAGAAACACTTGATCCTTTGGCATTTAAGGATACACATGGTCCAATAGCTCCAGCTATCTTCAGTTCTCTACAAGTCTATAATAAAAAAAGTTCCATATTAAACTCCAAGCAATAATAACTGCCTAATGGATCCCTTGAGGATACCTCAGCATGACAAACCTTTTCTTCCAAGACTTTTCACTTAGAACTGTGAGTTTCAAATAAAGTAGAGATTATAAAATATTGATATAATTGAACAATTTTGTTAGCTTCCTATTGCTGCACAGAAACTATCCTTTTCCATCATGAGAAAGTAAATAAAGGATAGAAAATTTCTTGAAATGAAAAGCTACAGTAAGCAATATAAATTACCAATACTTTTGGTTAGGAAATATTCAATTATAGGCAGTACATGTGATACTTACTTTCACTTCTAGAGTTGCTCCAAAAGCCATTTGTAATTGTCCATTGAGATTTTTGCTAAACAATCTCTGGAAAGTTTGCTTGAAGAGAGTAGTATTAAAAGAATCTCCCATCACCATATAACCCCTGAAGGGAAAAAAGTCAGTGAAATATTAAGAATAATTGGGTTCATGAAGTGACATAGACCATAACACTGAATCTAGTCATCAGTTTGTACCACATGGTTTATGTCTATACTTTTATGGGAACCAAGCCAATTATAGCTTGTTAAACAAACAATAACTCAGCAGGGAAATGTAATAGTATATGAACATGACCTTGGGAGGCCAGGTGAAGAAATGCTGCCTAGGAAGCATAGCCTACAGCTCCACGGTGAGTGGAGGAAAAGACTCAGGAGGGACTTTCCCTGAGGCTGTAAAGGCAGCAAAATTGTTGTTTCACTTTTGCAAGATTCTGTTAATGGAGATTTACAATAAACTAGAATTAGCTTATCTGGCATTGATTCCAGTCTGGTCTACTTGATAACATTGACAGAAAGGTCGCAAATTGCAATCATGGTAAACTCAAGCAGATTGTTGAGGACTTGGATTGTAATTGTGTGACTGCAGGGACATTGCAGCAACAACAACAACAACAACAACAACAACAATAATAATAATAATTTATTAGATTTGTATGCCGCCCCTCTCTGAAGACTCGGAGGACTGATTGTAACTTCCACTTATTTAGTGCCATCACAAGTTTCAACAATTACCGTACTAAAAGAGGAGTCCATTAGATCAGTGTTTCCCAACCTTGGCAACTTGAAGATATTTGGACTTCAACTACCAGAATTCCCCAGCCAGCAAATGCTGGCTGGGGAATTCTGGGAGTTGAAGTCCAAAAATCTTCAAGTTGCCAAGGTTGGGAAACACTGCATTAGATGATCTGTATTTCAGCACTATTAACTGAAATAAGTCTATCTTGATGACTGAAATAGAGAAAGAGAGAAAGAACGTGTGTTGCAATGATTCTAGAATAGTTTCATCTACTCCTAATTAATGACAGACAAATCAACATCAAGAATAAGGAACAGTTTTACTTTTTTATAACCATTTCCTCCCATCCCTTTCCTTTTCCTAAAAACATTAAAGAAAATAAAAGAAAACCACGAATAATGCCTTGCAATGGGAGTTTAAATCTAACATAAAAGTTTCTCAGGAAAGTAAGTTTTAGTTCTTTTTTGCTTCCAGTGAAACTCAAGTCTGTCCACGTAGGCTTTTTAAAAATTCAATTTCCAATAGGCATACTTGGAGAAATTAATATTTAATTGAATAAGACCTATTCACAAGTAAGCATTAATGGGTTGCATCAGTTATCTTACAATATGATGCTCTTGCATGATAAACTGAAACTGGCATTGCAGGTACTTGACTTATAACCATTTATTCAGTGGCCACTGAAAGTTACAGTGACACTGAACAAAGTGACTTATGAATGGTTCCTAAATTATGGCTGTTGCAGTGTCCCCAGAGAAATGGAATCAAAATTTGGTCATTTGGCCACCACCTACATTTATTACCACAGGGGCACTTCAACTCCCTCCACCTGCCTATCTTCCTTCATATTTATGCCTCCTGCACTCTATGGCCCATGCTGTCTTAAGCCGTCTTGCTTGCTTTGCTGACTGAGCATGACTGGCCTGATTCTTAGCAGAGTCACTGAGTGGGTGGTCATATAAATCATCTAAATCACTGTTTCCCAACCTTGGCCACTTGAACATATCTGGACTTCAACTCCCAGAATTCCCCAGCCAGTGTTCACAGGCTGGGGAATTCTGGGAGTTGAAGTCCAAATATGTTCAAGTGGCCAAGTTTGAGAAACACTGATCTAAATAAATAAATGCAGCTATTGACTGCATAACACTTTCTAAAGTCGCACATGGCAATTTCCTTGCAAGGCTTCAAGAAGATGGCCTTGCATGACTAGCAGCTGCTTTGCAGACATGCCTTGTCAGCAGCAGGAGCAAACAGACAGCAAAGGTCAGCTGAGGTGGCAGAATTCAGGCTGTCCGAAGCCTCAGAGTGCAGGGAGGCTGGACTAGGCTGGGGCAACTGGAGTATTGTATTGTTGGGCTGGGCTGAGGCAGCTGAAGCTTCAAAGAATGGCTTCAACTTCATGCTGTGCTGTGCCTCAGGGCATTTTTGCAGTCCCAGAACTGCAGTATGCCAACAAGCCCTGAACCCAAGGGTGGGCTACTGCCCGGATGGGGTGGGGGAGAACGCAGTTGGGTAGCGAAAATGGAGCTCCACCCCAGAGCACCCAATTTACACTGAAAGATGTTGAAAAGAAATGCAGGGCATCCTGCAAAAGTGTGATAGTAAAAATTTTGGTAGCCCTTCACTGCCTGAACCTCAGGATGATAAGTAGCCACAGAGTCACACTAAGGCTGCATTCTACGCCACAAGACAGGGTGCAAGATGGTCAAAAGGACAGGTGTGGAAGGGAAATAGTTAATAGGGAAAAGTTGAAGGGGAGGTAGTCCCTTACAGTGGAAGAACTGAGGCGTGGGGCCAGGAGGAACCAAGCTCAGAATGGCTTTGATTGGGGTGGGTCATTGATTAACAACCAGTGAAATATGATCGTTAACAATGGCAATGAGGAATGCCAGGATTACTGTCGCTAAGCAATGTAGTTATGAGACATTGCACTAAGCGATCACATCGTATAGTGACAGAAATCTGAGGCCTAATTACCATTATAACATACAGTATATATGCATATGGCTTCTAAATTACCTAAAAGATAAATGCAGTGATTTCATATCACTTCTTCTAAATGTACACATACGTGAACACACACACATGACTTTTACTAAACATTTTCTCCTCAGGATGATAGAAACCATTTAGAAGATCTGTGTTAATCAAGAAATGTATCTCTTCTGTATAACAAATAACATTTTTACTCAGGATTAAGAACATACCCAGTTATATTTGTACAACACTTTATCTCCAGAAGACCAGTCTGATCAAGAGCACATGCATAAATATCAATGCAGTGGCCATTAGCAGCAGCACGATTAGACAATGCCTCATAATGCTGTGGAAATATAACAGTTTTAAGTTATTTTTAAATGACAGTTATGAGAAAAGATTATTATTAATGGTTAACATGATATAAAGGCACATAATACAATAATGCTGACTTTAGATCTAAAGTGGTAAGGATCTGCATGTTCTATACACAAAGCTATGCACTCTGTGACAGGGAGGTACAATTATTCAATAAACACTAACGACAATTATATATTAATTGGATTGATTTTACTATAGTCTCTTTGTGAGCCACCCCAAGTCCTCTGAGAGGGGTGGCATACAAATCCAATTAAGTAAGTAAGTAAGTAAGTAAGTAAGTAAGTAAGTAAGTAAGTAAGTAAGTAAGTAAGTAAGTAAATACTGAGAACTTTCAAAACCATTTTCCTATAACAAAAATGTCTTGAAAAAGAGAGCTGATACAACAAAACCACAAAGACTAATTTAAATGCAAGAAATGCAGTGTTACTTAAGGTATTTGAACAGTGGTTTTATGTTAAAATTCAAAGTAAGAATAGTGCATGTCTAAAAAACTTAAATCATGAAATAGCATGAAAGGGATTCAAGAGATCAAGGAAATAAAAGAATGGGTTCTTAACAAACAACGTTGGACAGATGTAGGCAAAGATCCAAATGAAAGAAAGTCAACTAGAAATTAATATGAAAGATAAACTGGATTAAATAATGGCATGCTATTACTTATAAATAATACATACATTCTATATAGAGAGAATATAAAGATTTATAATTGTAGAAATATTGAACAAACAGGTCAGTTAAAGACAAAGTGAAAAAGCAATAAAGAATGCAAAGTTTCTGAAATTTTTTGGCAGTGAAAAGTTCAGCTGAAAATCTTTATCTAACAGAATTCAAACTAGACACTAATTCTTACTTTCATAGCTTTCTTCATGAATCGTGCATTGTCTTTCTCTATATCATGCCATGAACGAATTGGAGTTTTCAGCTCATCTCCTACCACCATGCCTGGCCCTTGAGTTGGTGGTCCTCCAGTAAATAACATTATTCTAGCTCCAGTATTTGGAAATGATCCCTTGGAAGTGGGGGAAAAACCAGAATAGAAAACAACAAATTATATAAATTACTAAATTAGTTATCAAGAATGTGGTTGACTACATCAACCACATTCTTTGCAAATTAGGTTAGTCATAAGTTGCATTCTTTTAAAGACTGATTTCCCACTGTATCTGTCTGGCCAACCATCTATCAGGACCCCAGAAGCGCACCCTCCTCTATTGCAGTGGCTGGAATATTCACCCAAGGTTTGAATAGCAATAGCAACAGCATTTAGATTTGTATACCATTTCACAGTCCTCTCTAAGCAGTTTACAGAGAGTAAGCATATTGCCCCCAATAATCTGGCTCCACATTTTACTGAGCTTGGAAGGGTGGAAGGCTGACTCAATCTTGACCCTACTGAGGTTCGATCTGCCAAATTGCTGGTGGCCGGTGATTAGCAAAAGTAGCTTGCAGTACTGCACACTAACCACTGTGCCACCAAGGCTCTGTATAGCTCTAACCCTACTAGTGTTTTAAAGAACCCTGAAGACCTTGCACTTCATCCAGGCTTTTGGGCAAGGGTGACAGTAGTCCCCATTAGATTATGTAGGTTGTTTTCTTTTGTTCCCATCTCATTTTTTCATTCTTGCCATCTTTATTCTTCATTTTTGTTGCTTTTCTTGTCCTTAATGTTTTAATTAATTGAGGGCAGTGTGATGGCCTAATGATGAAGATGCTTGCCTTCCATTCAGAAATTTAAGAGTTCAATACTAAGTAGCTGGAGATGTTTCTCTCCCAGGGAACAAATAAAAAGTATCTACTGTGAATTTTGCATGGTGTCAGAAATGGCATCTGGACGCTAAATAGTCAGCTCTATCCAGTCACCCTGACTCTGAATTAAGGAATTACAGGGTTGTAAAGTGATGTTTTTTAAAATATTTTAAGCAATTTGTAAATCATTGAGAATTGCTGCAGTCAGGTTACATATATATTTAGTAATGTATATGTATACTATACAAAATGTATATGTAATGTATACTATACAAAAATGATACAAAACAACAACAACATGTAAACCAAAAGGAAAATATAGTTTTTAAAAAGATTAGTAAATTTGAGCAATCTTCTTTCAGTATTTCAAATGGTTTAAAAATTTGATTTGTAACAAGCTGATTTATAGTATTAATACCCTTATTAGCCCATAAATTTCCTGTATGAAGTATATCTGTTATTTTCCGACTCAGAATTAGCTGGTTGGAATTTCCAGGGAAAAGAGAAATCTTCAGACTCAGTTGTGTGACATCCAAAAACATGCATATTGGAAAATACATGGCTTCCAAGTACCAGACAACACTATTAGAGTTTAGATTACTTCTAAAGGCATTTAAGATTGTAATAAATAAATATACCTCTAGTAGTCCAACAGCAACTGACAAAGCTACTCCAGTGGAACGCAGAGGTCTCTTTCCTTGAGTAACTGGCCAAGGATCTCTTTGTAGTTCTCCTAGAAGATCTGTCATGTTCATGTCAATTTTGTGAACAGGCTGCAAAAATCTAGGTTGTTTTTTATAATCAAGGGAGAAGAACAGAAACAGAAAGACATATAATATTGTGAATTATATGAGCTTGTTTATTTGGAAAATGTGTAATATTTTAATCCTAGATTCAAAATGTATCTATCAAACCTCTGTAATTCACCTATTACCAGCTTTATATTTTCTCTTACATAGATGGCATGGCCTTTCATTTTAAATCTAAAAAAGGCAGCTATTTCAAATAGCGAAAATAGCCCTGTTTTTAAAAAGATGTACATTTTGGGATTTAAGAAAAAGATTAATGCATCACTTGAAATATTCTTTGTTCTGCAGAGCTACATACCTGTTAGAAAGTTGAGGTGATTCTTGGGATTGAGGTGGTCTCCCTTGCTGAGTAGGGACGGCAGGCCTTGAAAGACCCAACATATCCTGACAATGAAAAACATCCATTATAAAATCAGAAAAACTTATAAAAACATGAAAAAAGAATTAGGAAATCCTTTAACTTTTCACAGAAGACAATGCAAAATGTACCTGTATTTGTTTCGCTGACAGATCTTTAGTTCCTCTAAACACGTAACTTTTGGAGATTCCTTCACAGCTCAATTCATGAACTTGAACCATTCGACCGAAGGTAATCAAGCCCACAAGGGCATCAGGAGGGAGCAGACTTAGAGACATTTGCAAGGATTCTTTCAAAGCTTGTAAGTCCTCCTCTTCCAAACATGTGTCTACCACATAAAGAAAGACCAAGGGTGTCTGAGGACCACGCTTGATTGGGGAAAAAATAAATACATATCACACAAATGTACACACAGTGAAAGACTCTAACTTCCCCTTACTGTAAACCATGGTTATATTACTGTAACAGATTATATTTTTGTTATATAAAAATATAACTTGTTGCAGAAATGCTGAATATAGTTATGGAATTTGAGAGATAACAAAAAGGATTACCTGGACTATATATTCTATTGTAGAAAATTGGGGCATAATTTCTGCTGGTTGATTCACTTCCGATATGCCTGCATATGCTGGAGGAAACTGAAAAAATACACCAAGAATTAGAGCATGTGCTGAAAAATACAAATTCTTAATAAAATGCAATGTTGGCATTTTTTTCCTTTCAATTAAACATATGAATCTTAATTTCATTTTATAATGGTATTTGGCTTCTCAACCTTTTGCCTGTAATCAAATGTAGACACGATTCACGTTTTTTTCCAAAATCATATCCCAGGCCTGCTTACCAATTTAACTAATATCTGAGTAGACTGGTCTACAAATTTTGAGAAATTATCGATTCCAATATAAAATATGTTAATTTTACATATTTTGATTAGATGAATTCGAAAAAAGGTGTTAAAGGTGCTGGTTGGCTAAAGTTTTCAAGATATTTCACAATAAAGATTTATACGCAGATGAGTATTTTTCTCTACAAGGGAGACACATCTAATGATCATGATGCCTCATAACTTCTCAATGAAGTATGGTAGGACAATGAAAATTGTACCATACGGAAGTGTATAAATTTATCTTCACTTTGAGAACAGCAAGGCAGATGGCTATGATAACATGTGAAAAATTTCCTTAGGTCCTATATAAAGTACTTGGTGCAAACATGTCACTGAAAATTCACTATTAATAAAAACAGGATTAATAAAACAGGATATCAGGCTGTGTAGTGTACACATTCTCTAGCATGATTTCTAAATTATGATTAGCACGAGCCACATAACCTGAACTAATTGTGATTAATCTGGGCCATAAAGTAACTCAAAAGCATTGTAAAAAATCCAAGTGAACTCTTTACTTAGAAGCTTATATGATTAATTAAATGGAACAAATAAAAAATAAGAGTGATATGACAAACAATCATGGTATTCAGTTGACCTGAGAACCAACAAGATTTTTTTTAAATGTATTACAGTAATATTGGAAGGTAACAGTTTTACACTTACCTGGTTCCTCTGAAAGCAGAAGTTACAAGCCCAAAGTTTGGCATTGTAATCAACTTGACTATAAAAAAGGAATATGTAAAAAAAAAGCTGAAATCAAATTTTGAGGTATTAATTTTTAAACATTTAATAAAAATTACTGCATTCTGTTTCATTACCAAGCACTTGAGAGTGTGGTAAGGATTAAGGTAAATGTATAACACAAATACATTAACAGCAAATCATTATTACAAGTGTTGCATCAAAACAATTGAATTAAATTTTCCCATTTGGTATAATTAATTCTGATAAGCCAATTACTTGAGGTTCAGTGGAGGTGCTTGGAAAAACTTTGTTTGAAAAGTATAAACCTCCAAATAACATAGGGCAAATAAATTGATACCACTTAATTTATATATCATTTATATAAAATGCATCTTATATCATTCAAGGAAACAATCATACTACTTGGGAACTTTTCCTGTTTCATAATGGTATCTATTATTTTTTGGGAGTTGAGTGAACACCAGGAGATAATGTCAGATAGGGGGCCTGGCATGCTATAGTCCATGAGGTCACAGAGTTGAACACCTTAGTACCTGAACAAATTTCTAAAGTTATAGCATATTAGGCAGCTTGATTATGGGTACTCTTACAAAAAGCTATGGTTGTTTGTTTGTTTGTTTTATTTTTAAAATTTTAATTGGATTTGTATGCCGCCCCTCTCCGAGAACTCGGGGTGACTCACAACATATATAAAGAGACAATGGTAAAATCGATCCAATTAATACATAAAAACAATCCTTAAAAACAGATTTATTAATATACAGTGATACCTTGTCTTCCAAACTTACTTGGTTCCGGGACAAGGTTTGTAAGACGAAACAACGTTTCCCATAGGAATCAATGGAAAAGTGACTAATGCATGCAAGCCCAAAACTCACCCCTTTTGCCAGCCGAAGCGCCCGTTTCTGCACTGTTGGGATTCCCCTGAGGCTCCCCTCCATGGAAAATCCCAGCTCTGGACCTCCGTGTTTTTGTGATTCTGCAGGGGGATTTCCCAGCAGCGCAAAAACGGGTGCTTCGCTGGCAAACCCCACCTCCGAACTTCCATTGCCAGCGAAGCGCCCATTTTTGCACTGCTGGGATTCCCTTTCAGCATCGCAAAAACACGGAAGTCCGGAAGTGGGGTTTCCCATGGAGGGGAGTCTCAGGGAAATCCCAGGAGCGCAAAAATGGGCACTTTGCTGCCAACAGAAGTCCGGAGGCGGGGCATCCAAGGGACGGCGGCTTGGGTTTGTAAGGTGAAAAGTTTGGAAGAAGAGGTAAAAAAATCTTAAACCCCGGGCTTGTATCGCGAAAAGGTTGTATGATGAGGGGTTTGTAAGACGAGGTATCACTGTATAATAATATGTAAAAGACATTTGGAAAAATGGGATAAGTTTCTTGTAACAATGATAATGTTAATGGCCATGATCAGGTATACTGTGTTTCCCCAAAAATAAGACATCCGCTGAAAATAAGTCCTCTGAAAATAAACTCTTCCCCAAAAACTTAGCTCTCCCCAAAAATATTTAAATGCATGCGCAGCCGGTCCCCACCATTTCCACTGGTTATGGAGACAGAGCTGAAAATCAGGAAAGACGGCAAGGGAAGCCCAGTCTTGTTCCATGTGCCCGAAAATAATAACACCTCCCCAAAAATAAGGCCAAGCACTTATTTGGGGATTACTTTCAGGGAAGGGTAATGATAAAACAATTACACACACACACACACACACACACACATACCTACATCAATCCATTCAATTAAGAATCCAAAAACATCTCAAGTTGATTCAAAAGAACATCTTTATATTTGCTTAGTTTTGCTCTATTAGCTGACCCCTTCTACTTAGCTGTAATTGTTTGTTTGGCTTAATATGAGTGCAGCAAATGTGATTTATATAATAAATGATATTTAAAGAAAGTCTAAAACCATATATATAAACTTAGAGAGAATGAGACTACCCAATGGTTAAGCAATGCTTAATATTAACATATCCAGAAAACCACACTTTGCAGCAATTTGTTGATTTCTCGGCTGTGGGTTGTGCTATTCATTTTTCCTTTTGTTGGGTAATCCTTCTTTGTTTTTGTTTTAACAAAACAGATAAACTGTTGCCCAATTAGACTTGGAACATTGATTCCTATATAAGGGTTAATCCTCCCCCATGGTAGCACTGTATTTTTAAAAATAATTCAAAGCATCTTCAGTGAAGTCTCAGGTGAGATAGAACATTTCTGCCTTTCGTTTGCAATTATTGCTGTTTTCTTTTTTCTTTTTGTCTGCAGTTGAATCATGAAGTCACAATTCACTAAATATGGCACCATTTTCTCACTTGGTATTTGAAGCCTAATCACAAACATTCTGAAATGCATAAGCTAGGAGACTAGACTCATTCCAGTCATAGTAAACTAGTTTAGAATAGCACCAGAAATAGTATCTAGGACAAAGCTGTGATTCATTTAACTGCAAACTTAAAATTCTAGTTAATTACCACCTTTTTTGGAGTATAAGACACACCTTAGTTTTTGGGGAGGAAAATAGGGGGGGAAATTGCTTACCAGATATTCATCTGGCTAGCATCCTTAGTCTGGTCAGCTTCGGCACATTATTTTATCCCCTGGTTAGGGCTTTAAAAAAACCTTATTCAGAATGAGTAACAATGAAAGAGCCTGCAAACCCGTAAGAGCTGAGGACATCGTTAGCACTTGGTTAAGGCTAGAAATAAACATTTGGAGCAAAGAGAGCAATGAAAAAAAGACTGCAAAGACAGGGTTTGGAAAACATTCTTTGCAAAGAGTAACAAGGAAAGAGCTTGCAAGAGCTGGGAACATCGTTAGCACCTGGTTAGGGTTGGAAAGAAACATTCGGAGCAACTTAGAGCAATGAAAAAAAGGTGCATCTTATATTCTGAAAAATATGGTATTTAAGGCAGGGATGGAAACATGTGGTCCTTCAAATGTTATTACATTATCTCTACTAGTAGCCTTCATCATTAGTAAGGCTGACTATTTTAAATGTTTCTGAATAAACAATGTCTAAAATGTAATCTGTTTTCTACGCATCTTAAATCTAGATGAAGAGAATCCAATTATATGAACAAGTCAAAACATTATACTACTTCATTTATTTTAAAAAATTGTGTGGGAAGTGGGTGAGCATGTGCGCTCCATTTATGCATAAAGCGGCCACACATGCCCACCACTCATGCAAATGGAGCTGCACATTCAGGCACATCTACCCACTGTTCACACAGATCCATCCTTTCTCCATCCCCTACCAGTCTGCAAAGCCAGAAAGGTTGGGGAACTGTGATGTAAATAATTTTACCATTCCACAGGAATCAAAACAATCCACAGACAAAACTACATATACTAAACAAATACATACCAGAGTGGATTGAGAACAGTTTTGCAGGTTGGTCTACTGCATAAAACAGGCTCATATTGGACAGGTGGTAAATCTAACCGTTCTTTCAAAGGTGTTAGAAGACAAGCCAATGGAACAACCATTCTGGTGGCCTCCAATCTGCTGGAAGGCCAAACATTCCAACTGAAGCGAACTCCATCACGCTCTTCATTTTGCTGGATAAATTCTAGGTAAGTCGCCATAGAATTGTATTCCTGCAAAACCAGAACACAAGTTTGAAATAGAATTTTAGAGACTTGAATAGAATGGTAAACGCAGATCGATACAAACTTTGAACTCTGAATGAACAAACTCTTAAACTACCGATATTTATTGGAGTTAACAACTGCACTAACATGTATGGAGAAAATCTTAGGGAAATCTACACCACTGACATGTTTGAACTATAGGCCGTAAAGCATTGAAGCCCCAGCTCTAACACTGGCTCTCTACTTTCTTCTTATAAATATTACTCACTTTTTTCCTAATTTTCTATTCCTTATCCTCTCCTTGTATCTCTTTCCACTCTTCCCCATCCCTCCCTCTCCTTTTCTTTCCTCCTCTCCCCTCCTATGCTCTCCAGATAAATTATGATTGTTAGAATGTACATTATATACATTTATTTATTAGATTTGTATGCCGCCCCTCCCCTTTTTGTTTTTCTGTACCCTAAATTTTTTTAAATTTTTCAATTTAAAAAAAATATGAATAGAATGATAGTTTCTTTCCACCCAATGAACTGAAAACCGTGAGGGAAAACCTATGGCACACGTGCCAGAGGTGGCACACAAAGCACTCTCTGGGTATGCGAGGCATCGCCAGCTGATTTTATTCTCTCCAGAACTGGCTAGCTGGTCTTCACAGGTGCCAGAGCACCAGAAAACGGCCTGAAAATGGCCAAAAAACAGGTATGCAGGCGCCAGCCAACTGGTCTTCAGGTTTCCGGTGCTTCAGCACAGTGTTTCCCAACCTTGGCAACTTGAAAATATTTGGACTTCAATTCTGGTAATTGAAGTCCAGATATCTTCAAGTTGCCAAGGTTGGGAAACACTGCTCCAGCACACCGAAGTCCAGCTGGCTGGCATACATGTGCATGCCGGAAAGCTAAAGATCATCGGGCCGGCATATGCATGCACACCGAGCAGCTGGTCCTTGGGTTTCCGGCACCTTGGCATGTGCACAGTCAAACAAATGCACGCATGTTCCAGTTTCGACACACAGTGCCGAAAAGGTTCACCATCTGTGGTATGTAATATATTATTCAGGTACTCAGAGGCTCTACTATAAAATTACTCAACCAGTGACATTCACTCGTAATATTAAGGAGAGGAGGAGGTTATTCTAATTTGATAATATGCTACAATGGCTGGTTCACAATGGATTTATAAGCACAGTCAATTAACATATTATGAACATAATTATTTGTAATGCTGTGTTTGAAAATAGCTACTATCATTTGTAACACATTCATTCTTTCAGACAAGCAATAGTGTTCCTTTGCAAAGAAGCAAAAAATAAAATGAAATAAATTCTTTTTTTCATGCCTTTCTTTTGCCATTCCCCATATGGTATTTCAAACAGTTTACAATTATAAATACTGTTTTGCCTTTTGTTTCTCTACACGTTTTTTTGTTTATTGAACAACATGTTTTTTGCTTCTGTACTGCAATTCTTCTGGAGCATCTTTGATGTTCTGAAATATTGAAATGGTTAGCTTAATACTGTAGAATAAACACTACTGATGTCTATTTTATCTGAATTATAAATTATCTTTAACTAATTTTTGCCAGGGAAATACAGAAAAAAAAATAGACACACATTAAAAAAGGAAACAAAAACTCAATATAACGCTACTTCATTGCTCTGGTTTAAGAACAAATATTCTTAAATAGCAGTTTATATAGCAGTGGGACTTTATGTAAAGCCTAGTAGGTTAATTATAATTTGTCATAATTGTGACAATGATGAAAACTCCAAAGCTACCATGTCAGAAAATTAGACTATTACATGGGATCAATAAAACAAGGATTGAACATACAAAAGGAGGCCAAACCAAGCACTGAGTACATATGCACGGTTTATACTTTTTAGAGCAGTGTTTCCCAACCTTGGCTACTTGAAGATATTTGGACTTCAATTCCCAGAATTCCCCAGCCAGCATTGGCTGGTTGGGAAATTCTGGGAGTTGAAGTTCAAATTTCTTCAAGTGGTCAAGGTTGGGAAACATTGTTTTAGAGGTTTAGTATTGTTCTATGTACAATCTTGCTGTAATGTTGCATGTAATATTCTGTCGCATGTAATATTCTAATTTTCTGAGATGGTGGATTTGGGGTTTTCATGAGCTCATATCCCACTATCATCACAATTATGACAAATCACGGCTTGGACTATCTTGCCTTGCATTTTATGAGTCTCTCTCATATATTACGTTTCACATTTTAAGTTGGATTATTCAAATAAATAAATTTTGGCACGATATTCTAATTTTTCTAGTTTCGCCTTATATAACATGGTTACAAACGGTTCAGTAAACGGGCGACTGCATCGACCGGCACTCTTCTGTCAACCGGCTACAGACTCAAGAAAGGAGAGAAGTAGCCGGAAAGAAGTTCAAACTTGGGGTTGGGGGGGGGGGGCGAAAGAGGCCCAAAAACCGAGAGGGCGCTGCCAGGCACCCCCACTCCCCCCCCCGATGCCCCCAATGGGCACGCCCGTGCAGTTCTCAAAAGGAAACATTCAGGAGAAAGAAGAAAGCGGGGAGTAGAGTCCACCTCTCGACAACTCACAAGACACGGATTCCCCGCTTCGGCGCTTCCTCTTCTTTCCTTAGCCTCCGAGACGGTGGCTGTCTCTTGGCCGCCTGGACCTGCTTCCACGGCTAAGCCACACCCACGTCACTAAGGCCAGCTCAGCGCCACTTCGCCCGGACTTAAAATGGCGGCGGTGGCATCAATTCCTGCGGTTGGACTTGCCCTCTGTTGAAGCCTTTCTCTCGTCTTCTTTCAGTTCCTGGCGATTTCGAACTACGTGATCCGAAGGGCAGGCCGAGGAGAAGTTTGATTTCTAAAAGAGCTGGTTGCGCTGACCCGGATTTTTCTCTACTTCAATGGTTTAGAACAGGGCTCTCCAACCTTGGCCCCTTTAAGACTTGTGGACTTCAACTCCCAGAATTCCTCAGCCAGCTTTGCTTTCAATATCTGCAGCTTTGCTGGTTGAGGAATTCTGGGAGTTGAAGTCCACAAGTCTTAAAGTGGCCAAGATTGGAGACCCTTGGTTTTAGAAGAGTATTTTGACTGCTGAGGAAAGTGCTGCCGACTTTGTGCCTTTAATTGAGTATAATATGATTTTCCCTTCAGTCTGGAGAATTTCCCTCTTCCAAAACGATAAACGGGGAAGGCAAGTGAGGAACAGTCATTGGAAAAGAGGACCAGTTGCTTTTGTACGTTTGTCAATACCAGGGCCACCATCAGGAATTTTGGGGCCCCATACAGCCTAAGTGTCTGGGGGCCCCACCCGCCATTTTAAAACTACTGCCCCCAAATCCCGTGCCATGCCACCATGGTCACACACCCTGGGCAAGCCCTCCCCCGGCCCTCTGAGGTCAAACACAGCCCTGATGTGGCCCTCAATGAAATTGAGTTTGACACCTCTGGCCTAGAGGCTAAATCCTATGACCAAGGGCTAAGAGAACGAGTATGTTTAGCTCAACAAATAGAAAACTGAGGGGGAATATAATAGTAGTTCCCCAATCCTTAAAGGGCTGCCACAGAGCAGATGGCATCTATTTATTCTCCATGCCACCTGAAGGTAGTACAAGAAGCAATGGGCGCAAACTCACCAAGAAGAAATGCAACCTGGAAATAAGGAAAAACTTGGGACTGGGCGGCATATAAATAAATAAATGATAGATAGATAGATAGATAGATAGATAGATAGATAGAT
This sequence comes from Erythrolamprus reginae, assembly GCF_031021105.1. NCBI lineage: Eukaryota > Metazoa > Chordata > Lepidosauria > Squamata > Dipsadidae > Erythrolamprus > Erythrolamprus reginae. The sequence goes on along the minus strand of NC_091952.1, from coordinate 147,401,603 downwards.
AGATAGATAGATAGATAGATAGATAAACCCCTTCTTTTTTATTAAAAGAAATTAATAATTAAAAAAAGCCAAAATCCATTAGTGTACTATTAAAACTAAAACAACCAGCAAAACTATTAATAAAAACAGGTGAGGGCTGGGGGGTTTTCTGTTATTATTTAAGCGCTTTTACCATATGCTTTAAATCAAGAGTCACCTCTCTCTTTCCTGTCATTCTCTGCCTCAATCATTTTCTCATTTCTCTTTTTTCTCCCCTTTATTCTATCATTTCTCTCTCTCTTCCTTCCACTCGTCTCTCTCTCTCTTTCTTCCTCTCTCTCTCTTTCTTCCTCTCTCTCTCTTCCTTCCTCTCATCTCTCTCTTTCTTTCTCTTTCTATATCATGCTTTCTTCCTCTCTTTCACTCTCTTCCTTCCTCTCTCATCTCTTTCTTTCTTTCTCTCTTTCTCGTTCTCTATCTTGCTTGCTTTCTTCCTCTCTCTCACTCCCTTCCTCTCTCATCTCTCACTCTTTCTTTCTCTCTTTCTCTATCTTGCTTTCTTCCTCTCTCTCACTCTCTTCCTTCCTCTCTCATCTCTCACTCTTTCTTTCTTTCTTTCTCTCTCTTTCTCTATCTTGCTTTCTTCCTCTCTCTCACTCTCTTCCTTCCTCTCTTATCACTCTCTCTTTTTCTTTCTTTCTCTTTCTCTCTCTCCCCCTCTTTCTCTATCTCTATCTCTCCCCCTCTTGCTCTCTCTTTTTCTCACTTTCTCTTGTTTTCTTTCTCTCACTCTTTCTCTCGTTCTCTCTCTCTTGCTATCTCTTTCTCTCCCCCCTCTTTCTCTCTCTCTCTTTCTCACTTTCTGTCTATCTTGCTCTGTCGCTCTCACTCTCTCTCGTTCTCCAGATGCTGGCGAAAGTGCTTTTCAATGTCCCTGCCAGCCCGCCCGGAACATTCAAATTAAGAAAGAAAAAAAAGCCGGCAAAGGTTTTCTTTCGTTTTCGGCAAGAAAAACCTTGGCCGGCGGAGGAGAAAGAGAGGCGGGTGGGCATGCGGGGGGCAGCAGAGAGTAGCCAGGGGCGCGAGGGGGCTAGAGGCGCGGGGGGCTGGGTGCGGCTGCGGCGTGCGCGCCCTTGGAAAAGGGTGTGCGGGGCCGGGGGGGCGTTTTGGGGTGCGCTGGCTAAGGCGTGCGCAGCCTACAGCTACAGGGAACACTCCGGCTGCCCAAGCCTCATTCCCCAACGCCGCCACCCCGAAGGGGCTCCTACCTTCGCCTTTGCGAGCGAGGAGCTGGAGCTCGGCGTCGGCGCTGCTCACTGGGCACAAATTACTGCGGGCGCCAGGGGGCCAGCAAAACTGTCCGCCCCCCCCCCATTTGTCAATTTGGCCGGGCCCCTGACGCCACTACCAGTAGTACCGCCCTATCGGCGGCCCTGGTCAATACTGTATAGTTATAGAGTACAAATTGAGCAATTCGGGCTGTGCTGAGCTTTAATCGCTGCTTCTTTCGTCCCTCCTTCCTGCTGCAATAACCGATGAAGACGAAAGTAAAGGTTCATACTGTTAACACGGGCTTTATTTAAGCAAATATTTTATTTTATGTTTCTTTTAACGCTGATGAAAACAAAGAAAAGCGGTTTTGTCCAGGTGGCAAGGCAAATTAGGATTTCCTGAATGTGTCAGAGTGGCACATATTGATACAGCAAAGGTGCTTCTTGCACTGCAGAGCCTGGTGTTGTGGCCCAAGCTGAGAAAAGGGGGCAGCTGAGCACTAGACTCTTGATCTCCATTTCTTGTCAACATCTGAAAGTTAGTCAAAGTAAGTTTCTAGTCAAAATTGAAATAAATTTTTATTTTTATTTTTTATTTTATTTTTTTTTCCAAATATTTTTATTAATTTTCTTTAAAATGACAAACAAACTTACAAACATTTAACATACATTGTAGGGATGTATCATCCCTGCTCTTCTCAAAAGTATAATTGCAGATACAGAAAAAGGAATACACAGTTGAATATCTAATTCAATGCTACTAATACAAAAAATATCTAGTAAAAAAAATTTAATGTCATATAAAAGTTTCTAATTAATTTCAAGTCAAAAAAAATCTTTAGAAAAAACAAATTTCTATTCTATCTATGTAAACTAAATCTAATATAAATCTTAATAAGAAAAAATCATCTAAAATATCTATACTTATTGCTACTCTTCTTTCTTTATTTTTTTATTCTTATCTATCCATTCATAAACATTGTTCCATGTTGCGTAAAATTTGGTTTCTTCCTGTTCATTCAAGCGTCTTGTCATCATGTCCATTTCCGCGCAGTCTAATATTTTTGCAATAACTCCCTCTTCTTTGGGGATATCTTCCCCTTTCCAGTTTTGCGCGTATATAATCCTTGCCGCTGTAAAAATATGTATAATCAAGTACAAAATTTCTTTTTTATAATTTTGGTTAGTAATTCCTAGCAAACAAAACTCCGGGGTGAAATCTATATTCTGCTTTGTAATTTCTTTTGTCATTTTTTCTATCATTTTCCAATACATTTTAGCTTTATTACATGTCCACCATTGATGGTAATAGGATCCTATTTCTTTCTTACATTTCCAGCACAGAGGTGATGTCTTTGGGAACATTTTTGCTAATCTACTTGGTGGGAGATGCCATCTATAAAACATTTTAATTTGATTCTCTTTCAAAGAAACTGATTTTGTCATTCTCCAGTTACACATCCAAACTTTCTCCCATGTATCTAAATCAATTTCTTTACCTATGTTTCTACACCAATGTATCATACTATCTTTTAATGTTAATTCAATATTCTTGTGGGTAATCAAATATTTATATATTTTTCCAATTACTCTGTTGTGGTTTTTAGTGATTAACTCACTTAACAGGTTTTTACTTTTGTTAAATATGTAGAGTGTACTATCTTTCTGATATCTGGATCTAATCTGTGCATAATGCCACCAATCAATTTGTATCCCTTCATCTTGTAGTTTAATTCTAGATTTTAATTTCATTTGATTGTCTAACAAATCTTTATATCTTATATTTCTTGTATCATTAATGGAATTTGGATGTATTATTGCGTCCAAGGGGGTAACCCAATCTGGAATTGTTAAAAAGTGGTTTTTCTTTATGTCTTTCCAGACATCAAATAAATATTTTCTCAGCGTGTGTCTTTTAAAGTAAGAATGGTTTTTATCTTTATCGTACCACACAAATGCATGCCAGCCAAGCATGAGGTCATGTCCTTCTAATATTGATGTTCTCATGTCCTCTAAAGTTATCCAATTTTTGATCCATGTTAAAGCGGCTGCCTGATAATATAGTTTCCAATTTGGGAGCGCAAAACCCCCCCTCTCTTTTATGTCTTCTAACATATTTATCTTAATTCTTGCCTTTTTCCCTTGCCATAAAAATTTTTTAACCACGTTTGTTAAGTTTTTAAAAAAGTTAGCCCCTGGATTAATTGGGATCACTTGAAATAAAAATAATACCTTAGGTAAGATATTCATCTTGATCGTAGCAATTCTTCCCAAAAATGATATTTTTAAATTGTTCCATATTTCTAGATCCTTTTTAATTTCATTAATTAATTTTATATAATTATCATTTTTTAATGTTATTGTTTTGGCTGTTAGCCATATTCCCAAATATTTTACTTTTTTGACTATTTGCATTCCAGTAATACATTCTAAATTGCTTTCTTGTATTTTACTCATGTTTTTAGTTATAATTTTTGTTTTATTTTTATTTATTTTCAAACCTGCCACCTTGCCATATTGTTCTATTGTTTGGATTAATCTTGGTGCTGTGACTAACGGATCTTCCATTATAAAAGTCAAGTCATCGGCAAAGGCCTGGACTTTATATATCTCTTTTCTAACTGTTAAACCTTTTATCTTTGGATCTGATCTTATTTTTATTAAGAGTGCTTCTAAAGTCATAATGAAAAGAAGAGGTGATATGGGACATCCTTGCCGCACTCCTTTATTTATTTTAAACGCTTCGAATTGTTCATTGTTTAATATAATTTTTGTCGTTTGTTCTGAATAAATAGCGTCTATTAAATTAACAAATTTGGGGCCGAATCTCATTTTATTTAATTGCATCTTTATAAATGTCCAATTCACGTTATCAAAGGCTTTTTGAGCGTCTAAGAACATTAAAGATAATATTTTATCTGAATGTTGCTCATAATACTCTAATACATTAATAATTGTTCTAAGATTATTTTTAATTTGTCTACCTGGAAGGAAACCATTTTGGTCTGAGTGAATTTTGCTATTTATCACATTTTTCAATCTATCTGCATATATTGCTATAAAAATTTTATAGTCTACATTCAATAAAGATATTGGTCTATAATTTTTAATTTTTTCTTTTGGTGTATCTGGTTTGTGAATTAAAGTTATCAAAGATTCCGACCATGATTTAGGAATTTTACCATCTACTCTACATTCATTAAAAATTTGGAGCATATTATTTCTTAATACTTCATTTTCTATTTTATACCACTCTGCCGGGATAGCGTCCGGTCCCGTGGCTTTGTTGTTTTTCTGCTTTTTAATAACTATAAGGAGTTCTTCCATTGTTATTGGACTCTCCATCTTTTCTTGTTGCTCTTCTGTTATTTGTGGTAACTCTGCACTCTCTAGGTATTTAAATACGGCTTCTTCTTCAATATTATCATCTTTATACAATTCTTTAAAAAAGTTTTGAACTATATTTGCTTTTCCCTCTGGGTCATATTTTATTATTCCATCTTTATCTTCTAATTTTCTAATTAATTTAGATTGTCTCTGTTTTCTCAGTTTATATGCTAACCATCTACCTGATTTATTGGCATGTTCAAAATATTGTTGCTTAGCTTTCTTTATTTTTTCCAATATCTGATTTTGTTCTTGTAATCTAATTTTGTGTTTAATTAAATTTATTTTTTTCCCCAAGTCTTTATTTTTCACATTTTGTTGTGATAGAAACTCTAGTTGTTTTAATTCATTTATTAATTGTTCATATTTTCTTTTTCTTTCTTTATTATATTTTGCAGTATAGGATATTGTTAATCCTCTTATGTATGCTTTAGTTGCATCCCACAAGTTCTGAGGGGTGGTGTCTGTATTTTTATTAATTTCGAAAAATATTTTTAATTCCTTTTCAATCCATTCTTTATATTCTTTCTCTTTCAAAATATTTCTATTCATTTGCCAATTACGATGTTTTTTAATATTTCTCATATAGACTATAACTGGATTATGGTCTGCCCAAGTATTAACATCTATTTCTAGGTCTTGTATGTACTCTGCTGTTGTTTTGGGAGCCCACACCATATCTATTCTAGTCCAAATTTTGTGGGGGTTTGAGTAAAAAGTATATTGCCTACTGTGGGGATGCCTTTCCCTCCATATATCATTCAATAGCAATTCTGCTTTCATTTTTTGAAAAGTTGAGGGCAATAAATTCTTTTTTTTCTTTTTACAACTTTTCTTCACCCCCGAATGATCTAATTGTCTATTTGTTATGGCATTAAAATCTCCAATGATTAACATATTTTCCAAATTTAATTCTAAAATTTTTTGATGTAATTTTTCATAAAATGCAATTTGGTCATCATTTGGGGCATATATAGAAACAATAGCAAGCGGTTTGGGTTCAATATCAATCTGGACGATCAGAATTCTACCTTCATCATCACTATATAGTTGTTTGGAATTTACAGAACTCTCAACATACATTGCCACTCCTCTTTTCTTTTGGTCTGCTAATGCAGCATACATCTTTCCAATTTTATTATTTAACAATAAATTCCGATTACTCTTTTTTATATGTACTTCTTGAAGTATCACAATTTGAGCTTTTTGATTCTTAATTTTGGAAAACATTTGTTTTCTTTTTTTTGGTTCATTAAGTCCATTGACATTTACTGAAAAGATTTTTAAATCTCTCAATGTAGTCATTTGTTGTATTTCTTGGTTTCGCGTTGAGGTTGCTTTCTTCTGGCCCCTTGGTCCTGGTCCTCCACTTGTGCAAGTGCCCCCATGGCTTCGGCCTGCATTGCTTCCAGTTCTTTTGTTATCTGTTCCATTTCGCATATTCCACTGTTTTCATAAAAGTCTCTTGCTTGGTCTAGATTCTCCAATTTATATCTCGTTGATTTCCATGTCAATGATAGACCTTGTGGAATAAGCCAACGAAAAGTTATGTTTTCTTTAATCAGAAGTTTGGTCAAGAAATGATAGTCTCTTCTAGTCTCCCGAACACGTCTTGGAATTTGTTTTAATATTTTTATTTCTCTGCCTTGGTGTTGTAGTTGTCCCGCTCTTGACCAATGCAATATATCATCTCTCATGCTTTTTCTTACAAATTTGATGTGAATCTCGCGTGGAAGATTAAAACGGCGAATATAGCTGTTAGAAATTCTGAAGACTTCATCGATTTCTTTTTTTATGTCATCTGGGTCCATCTGGAGGATTTTCCCAATAATGTCAGCCATAATGGCCTTTAAATCTTCATCTTTTTCTTCTATTACGTTTTGAAATCGAAGTCCGTATGACGCACGTTGCATTTCCAGATGTGTAATTGATTCATCATACCCTCTGTAACGTGAAGCAGCTTTGTCCTCCAAGTGACCAATTCTTTTCTCCACCTTTTCCGCCTTTTCTTCCACTGCCTTCATTCGTACTTCATTGTCTTGCAAGGCTTGCTTAATCTCCTTCATCTGGTCTTTCATTTCACCTGTGTCAACTTTCATTTCCGCCATCTCTGCTTTAATTTCATCTCTCTGTTGTGTTGCATCTTGTTGAGATTTTAGCATAAAGTCATTTAATGTTGTTAATGTCTCTTGGATTGAAGCCAGAGATGGTTGTTTCTCCCTGTCCTTTTCCTTGGTGAACATAGTTGCAGATAAAGTCTGCTGTGCGGGAGATGGATGTGGTGAACTTTGCGGGGAAGAAATAACAGTTGTTTGCTTCTTGATTGTTTTAGTATGAGTGGAAGAACTTGACATTTTCAAATTTAAATTTAGTGTTATTTTATGTTAGCGGTATGTAAAGAGATTCTGTAAATTCCAAACCCACAGTAACAGTTATACTAAATTAATAGCAATTAATTAATAGCAATAAAAGTTCTAATTCAAATAAAAGGCTAAATTTCAAATACACTTAAAATTTAAAATATATCTAATTAATGCTCAACTTATTAATTCTTATTACTCTAATCAAAGTTTATATCAAGAAGATGTGAAGAAGAAAAGGGGAAAAAGGGGGAAAGGTTAGTTTAACACAGCTGCAAAGATAAGGAGGAAAAGTCAGCAAAATGAGAAGGAGGGTAAAAACATGTGAAGAAAGGGGGCAATCAGAGTTAAAGACTATTATTCAATTAGGAGGAACAAGGGACCAAAGACCAAAAGAAAATTTAGCAATGCATAAACAGAACCAATTGTAATATAATGTAGTATAGAATTAAAATTCAAAAATTAAAATTATCAAAGGGAAAACGCAAAAAAAAAACCAATTGATTGAAGATCTAATTTGTTGTCAGAAACACCTTAATAAGTACTGCAAAGGTATTCCGTTTTTTGAAGAAAGGTATAGTCTTTAGAAAATTTATAAAACTTTTTCCAAGCAAATGCAGTTTAATTTCACGAAGTTAAAATGAAGTCGGTCCGTCTCTCACAGCCCAGGAAAAAATCTCTCCGCAGTAAATCCAACGAAAATGCTGTTAATCCACAAACCGCTGTTAATCCAAACGAAATCCAATGGAAATAGTCCAACAGAATAATCCAAAAAAAACGTCGATTAAATAATCCAAATTTTAAAGTTCTCAAATGTAGGAAAAGAGTTTTTTTTTTCTTTATATATATTTATTCAGAATTTGTAGGTAAATAGTGAGCAGTCTGGTCCTTCCGCTAGAAAAATCCCAGCCCGGACTTCATTTTTCAATTTTCCGTAACCAAATGTTTCAAAAATGTTTCAAAAGAAGAAAAAAGTTTTTTCAACCAAATAATGTCATTTTGTAAATAATAAATCCTTTAATGTCTCATTCTAAAATTTTCTAGATCTCCTTGTTTGCAAAAATTTAGCAGTTCAAAACAAGTGAAAGTGATTAGAATAAGTTCCGGCTGTTAATTCGCGCCTGGATACAATGTTGTTTTAACAACTTTCTCTTTCGCCTTCGTTTAAACTCCGATTCAATTTTCTTGTTTTTTAAACTTCTTGTTTGGCATGGAACATAGAAAATTTTTTTACCTTAATTGTAGCTTCTTTGACAATATTCCTTTTTCGATTAGGGTTGTTCAGTTTCTCTGCTTTTTACTCTCTTGATGTTTCTGCTTCCCACTGGTTAGGTGGGATCGCAATGGCCGTGTCCTCTTGGAAGAGGACCGGTGCTCCCTGCACCAGAGCTGCAGGATGAACCCTCTGTCCCGGAGCCTCGGCGATGGCTCCCCGGGCAGAGGGGAATCCCCTTTTCTAGGATCGAGCCATCCGGACTCGATCCGATCGCGCTGGGGCGACCTCTGGGAGGGTTGGTGGGGTCTCGAGGCAGAGCCCTGCCAAGAGACTCCGCTGCGATCCTCAGCGAAACCGGAAGCCGAAATAAATTTTTAACAGTTATTAACAAAAACTATAGTCTCTGTTTTCAGACACTGGTTATATATGCTTTGCATAGTATATCACCATGGAAGTTCTTACAGAAAGCAGCAAGAGACTTTTATTCAAAGACTAACATAATATATAAATTATAATTTAGAATGATACAGTATCCAAAAGATTCTGTATTGTCACAGACAATTGAGCAGTTATCCCCTTTCAATATCTGCAGGCAATGTAATTGAGCAGTAATGGCGAACCTTTTTTGACCAGAAATTCTTGTAAAAGGGGTGCACAGAAAAAAGTAATCTCAATACTGTATTCCATGAAAACATCAAATCTACACATGTGCTTATTTTACACAGGCTAAAAATGGTGGGAAAGTACACTTCTCTAAGAGCCTGAAATAATTTTTCAATAGGGTTTTTTGGTTTCTTTTTTCTTAATCTCTGAACTTTAAATCTCACATATCTTTTATCTTCCCTGATTAGGTAATTTATTAGCTCTAAAGCAGTTTCAGAAAATAAACTCTGGAATACAGATAGACAATAAACCACAAAGGCAGCAAAATTTGAAAAGTTCTTAGTAATGAGAATAAAAATGTAAGTAACTCTTATGATAGAATGAATCCAGTGCATTTATTAAATAGATAATTATATAATAGTATGGGACTTGCAAACTGTAGCCAAAAGTCAACAAAATTTAGAATTCTCCCTTGAAGTAGAATCAAATTACCAACCAACCCTTTTTCTGCCATTTCAGTCAATACTCTGGTGATGTATAAAAGTTGATATTTATCCTTTGGACTACAGATGAAATCAGTAATATTTCATTCTAGGTGAGGAACTTTTGAAAGAGATGCTTGCTATATTTCTAAAAGTATTGACACAAATTAGCAAAGATTGTGCTAGCATAAAGCTCTTGAATTAAAAATAAACAATGTTATGAATCAAGAAAAAATTTGAGTGCTTCTTCAGATATAAGAGAAACAGGAGACTAGAATTAAAAAGAATTGCACATTTCAAAATAATTTGATAACCACACTGATCACAACCAGTCATTTAGTGACAATTTGAAGTTATGACAGATCTCCACAGCTACTTGTGACCTGGTTTTGAAATTCTGATGACCACTACCTTTTCTGTGCAATTATGTGATCATATTTTGGGTGCTTGGCAACCAGCTTGCATTTACTGCCATTTACAGCAGGGGTCTCCAACCTTGGCCACTTTAAGACTTGTGGACTTCAACTCCCAGAATTCCTCAGCCAGCTTTGCTTTCAATAACTGCAGCTTTGCTGGCTGAGGAATTCTGGGAGTTGAAGTCCACAAGTCTTAAAGTGGCCAAGATTGGAGACCCCTGATTTACAGCATCCTTTGTTCACAGATTACATTTTTTCTGGAAAGAGATATTTACTTCTTGTTTTTTGGAGGGGGGAAAAACCAGCCATTCAATTTGCTTAATCATTGCCACAAAAACCTTTTAAAATCGGGAATGGTGACCTGGTGTTGTGCTTAATGACCAGAACAACCTACAACCATAATTCCAAGCTCAATAAGAATCATAAGCAAGGACTACTTTTATCCAAAATAGATATGATAGAAACTGATAGATATCATCCCCCATCCCCACAGCCGCACTTCCTCCTGTCTTCTAGCCAGTTCCTCTGCTTTCAATTTCATAAGATTGATTTATTGATAGAGCTGCTGCCAAGTTAATTTGATTGCTGGCAAATTTTGCTGAAATTTAGCACCCCACAATTCTTGTGTTCTTTGAAATGAAACAATTTGGGGTACTTCTCAATTATTTTTCAAAATAGGGTTTTTCAAAGAGATGATTTGAACTATCCCATAAAGAAAATGATGGTATTGTAAATTCAAGATGAAATGCCATAGCTTTAAGAAATCACATAACAATGTCCTTGAGAACTCTTTGGATAAACAGATTCAGATAATGACTGATAGCCAGTTTACTGAATAGCTTTTGGAAGCAGATTTAATTGACTCCCTTGGAGCTTTGCCAAGGTGCAAACAGAAAGATGCATTTAAATAGATTAGATGAACTTTGACAAATAGTGATAGCTATGTGTATAACAGCTGCAACTTCAGCCATAAATTGATTTAGTTTTCTCTCACCTCTCTAGGTGGATGTAATGATAGTATGTTAAGCCTTCTTTTAATATACAGTATTTTAATTCAGTAGAGCAGTGTTTCCCAACCTTGGCAACTTGAAGATATTTGGACTTCAACTCCCAGAATTCCCCAGCCAGCATCTATCTTCAAGTTGCCAAGGTTTGGAAACACTGTTTTAGAGGTTCGATATTGTTCTATGTACAATCTTGCTGTAATATTGCAAGTAATATTCTATCGCATGTAACATTCTAATGCTGACTGGGGAATTCTGGAAGTTGAAGTCCAAATATCTTCAAGTTACCAAGGTTGGGAAACACTGCTCTACTAAATTAAAATATATTAAAAGAAGGCTTTTAAAATTTCTGAAAATTCTTCCCTCAAATCAATACAAACTAGCTCTACCACACCATTGGACATTGCTCAGCATGTCATTGTGTACCATGAGGCATTTGTGTTCTGTTATCATATATTGTATTAGCACATTTGTCTGGCACTTTGCCCCAGAATGGGGAAATCCACTGAGATTCACAGCAGTCCTGTCAATTACAGATGTCAATATTTTTGTGAATGAAGTTCACAATGAATAAATTGTCTTGATTTTTTCTATCATATGGCTGAGGGATCAATCAAATGAGGCATCCAAGAAAAAAAGAAGAAAAACAATTATTTACTAAATGTTGAAATATTTTTTTTAATCATTAAAAATGGAACCTGGGCTATGGGAAACATCCTGCATTGATCAGTCTTTTCTACCCCTGAGTAAGTCAGCTACACTGGAAAAATAATAGAGAAAAATCAAGGGATGTGGAAGGAAGACCACAGGAAAGGAATAATTGGCAGCACTAGGATGGTGGGGCCAGGGGCGGGGGCAGATGGATTGTCAGGTTGAGTAATTTCCCTGATTGTTCAGAGGTTCAATGCAGACTGGTCAGCAGAAACACCCCACGATCCCTGCCACCATCAAAGCACTCCCAGTCAGCCAGAGTAGGCACAAGAGCCGAGCAGAGAGCAGAACGGAGCGAAGGAGTCAAGTATATAGAGATCAGGATCAGGCACAAGGAGTGTATGGGTGATCAAGCAATCCCTATTATGAAGTCCAAATTATGAGGAAGATGTGGCTTATTTGGGGATGACTGCCAGAGCATAGGCACATTTGCACCAGGAGTGGGTCCCACTCAGTGAAGGGCTACCAAAATTTTTACTACCACACTGTGCGCGTGGCTTATGCAGGACGCCCTGCATTTTCTTTCAACGTCTTTCAGTGCAAATTCAGTGCTCTGGGGTGGAGCTCCATTTTCGCTACTCCACTGCGTTCCTCACCCCCGTCCAGGCAGTAGCCCACCCCTAGTTCCAATTACCTTCCCTACTGGTTTGCATGGCTTCGGAAGTGCACGTTTTGAACTTCTGGCAGCAACCCACCACTGATTTGCACCCAGAACTGATCAGAAGGTCCAGAGAGCCACACGATATGACATACTGACCCCCATTGTTCCAAGCCATGTGCTAAGTGATGTAAGGATGGTGATAGAAGCAATTGTGTAATGGTACAGGCCAGAGTTTCCCAACCTTGGCTACTTGAAGATATTTGGACTTCAACTCCCAGAATTCCCCAGCCAGCATTCGCTGGCTGGGGAATTCTGGGAGTTGAAGTCCAAATATCTTCAAGTTGCCAAGGTTGGGAAACACTGATATAGGCAACTCCCAAACAGACTCTTCAATATTGTTTCATAGTTGTGCAAGACATAGTAGTTTGGACAATGGCCACAGTGCTCAGCTCAAGCCATGCCTTAGTTGCTCAGTTGGCTGTTCCCTCTGCTGAGCACATTAAGGAAACAGAACTCAGTTGTTGAGCTAATAATACTCAGGCCATAAACACTTGTGCATCTTTATCTCTATCTCTTAGCAATGCTGAGGGATTATCAAAGCAAGTTTCTAATCCACGCAGAAATACTAATTGTTTTTTAGTATTTATTAACAAGAGTATGATGTCTTGAAGAAAGATGATCTGCACAAATTAAAGAGTGTTTAATACATTTTGCAAAGCTAGTTCTAGTTTTATAATAGTGAGCGTATTGTGGATTATGTATATTATTATACATCAAAGTATTCTCATAGTTTATGTATAAGCATGTACAGTTTATTGTTTTATTCAAAAATGTGTTTGAAATAAATCATAATATTTGGGTATGTATGTCTCTATCTGATAGACAGCTATTTTCTCTCAAATATGCTGCTTGCTAAAAGAAAAAAAAACATTAGCTGCTCATTGGCAATATCTGGGCTTCCCAGAGCTTCTATTAAAGCAAGTGAGCATTTTCCATATGCCTGGTCTTTTGGTCCAGCATTGGACTTGAGGCTATAAGACACAGGATGTATCCAAATTAGAAAGGCACCAGCAATGGGACAACAGTAAAATATGGTCCTATTAGAAGATCTGGGTATCCATTTTGATCAGTCATGTCTGTGCAAAAAATGGCTTTTTGCTGGAACGAGTACTTTAATGGGGACTTGAATTTATGGGATGTGCCTGGGATTTTTCTAAGGGAAGGAGCAGTATTGGGTTCCTACCTTGATGGGGGGAAACGGTGCACCGGTGGCAGAAATGGAGCTTTGCACGCAGCTCTGGGTGACTGGCGGGCATACGTGCATCGGAGGAAGATTTGGCTTCTGTGCATGCGCAGGTAGCCAAATCTTGTGCAATGATGTGAATGTGCATGAGATTTCTGTGATTTTCTGCGATTTTTTGCTTCTGCACATGTGCAGAAGCAAAAAAAATGCTGAAATCTGACGCATGTCTTCTTGCAAGATTTGCCCTAGGACAGTGATGGCTAACCTTTTCCAGACTGGCTGCCCAAAGTGTGTAAGTGTGCATGCGAATCCATGCATGTACCGGAACCCCCAAAATGCAATACGCGTGCTGCCGCAGTGCATGGACACATGATGCCCTGCACACACCCCACACACACGCCGCATGAGTGGCAGAGACCTGGTGAGGCACAGCAAGCTGAACTGAGGCAATGGCTCTTGTGCCCAGAGAGAGGGCACTGTGTGCTACATATAGCATGTGTGCCATAGGTTCACCATCACGGACCCAGGATTTGAATTTCCTCTTTTGCCTATAGAGCTAGCTATGACCCTTACATAACCCCTACATGACCCCCATAGTAATCTGACAACAGCCAATAGAATATTAAAGGACATGTTCTTGCACAGGAACAGGAAGCTCAAATATAAAGGCCAAAGAAGTTATAAAATGCATTCCATTTTATGAGCTGCAGAGCTTCATCAATAAACTCTCTTTCCAATCTATGTTTTCAGTGTCTTTCTCCCAACTTCAGTGTCTTTCTTCCAGTCAACGAAGCAGTGGAAGTGATGTGCCGGTGCCTAGAGGCTGTTGGGACCTGGATGGGTCAACAGACTCAGGCTCAACCCTGATAAGACGGAGTGGCTGTGGGTTTTGCCTCCCAAGAACAATTCCATCTGTCCATCTATCACCCTGGGGGGGGGGAACTATTGACCCCCTCAGAGCAGGTCCGCAACTTGTTTATGTTTATGTTTACAGTATTTAGATTTGTATGCCGCCCCTCTCCGCAGACTCGGGGCGGCTCACAACAGAATAACAGAAAACAGTTTCAACAAATCTAAATTCCTACTAAAAACATTTTAAAAACCCCATTTTTTAAGCACACATACATACACACATACCATTCATAAATTGTATATGCCCGGGGGAGATGTCTCAGTTCCCCCATGCCTGACGACACAGGTGGGTCTTAAGGAGTTTACGAAAGGCAAGGAGAGTAGGGGCAGTTCTAATCTCCGGGGGGAGTTGGTTCCAGAGGGTCGGGGCCACCACAGAGAAGGCTCTTCCCCTGGGGCCCACCAACCGACATTGTTTAGTTGATGGGACCCGGAGAAGGCCCACTCTGTGGGACCTAATCGGTCGCTGGGATTCATGCGGCAGCAGGCGGTCTCGGAGATATTCTGGTCCAGTGCCATGAAGGGCTTTAAAGGTCATAACCAACACTTTGAATTGTGACCGGAAGTTGATCGGCAACCAATGCAGGCTGCGGAGTGTTGGTGAAACATGGGCATACCTAGGTAGGCCCATGACTGCTCTCGCAGCTGCATTCTGCACGATCTGAAGTTTCCGAACACTTTTCAAAGGTAGCCCCATGTAGAGAGCATTACAGTAGTCGAACCTCGAGGTGATGAGGGCATGAGTGACTGTGAGCAGTGAGTCCCGGTCCAAATAGGGCCGCAACTGGTGCACCAGGCGAACCTGGGCAAACGCCCCCCTCGCCACAGCTGAAAGATGTTTCTCTAATGTGAGCTGTGGATCGAGGAGGACGCCCAAGTTGCGGACCCTCTCTGAGGGGGTCAAAAGTCCCCCCCCCAGGGTAATGGAAGGACAGATGGAATTGTCCTTGGGAGGCAAAACCCACAGCCACTCCGTCTTACCTGGGTTGAGTTTGAGTCTGTTGACACCCATCCAGGCCCCAACAGCCTCCAGACACCGGCACATCACTTCCACTGCTTCGTTGACTGGACATGGGGTGGAGATGTAAAGCTGGGTATCATCAGCGTACTGATGATACCTCACCCCATGCCCTTGGATGATCTCACCCAGCGGTTTCATGTAGATATTAAATAGCAGGGGGGAGAGGACCGACCCCTGAGGCACCCCACAAGGGAGAGACCTCGGAGTCGACCTCTGACCCCCCACTAACACCGACTGCGACCGACCGGAGAGGTAGGAGGAGAACCACTGGAGAACAGTGCCTCCCACTCCCAACCCCTTCAGCCGGTGCAGAAGGATACCATGGTCGATGGTATCGAAAGCCGCTGAGAGGTCAAGAAGCACCAGGACAGAGGATAAACCCCTGTCCCGGGCCCGCCAGAGATCATCCATCAACACGACCAAAGCAGTTTCCGTGCTGTAACCGGCTCTGAAACCTGACTGCTGGGAACCTAGATAATCGGCTTCTTCCAAGGATCGTTGGAGCTGGAGTGCCACCACCTTCTCGACAACCTTCCCCATAAAGGGAAGGTTGGAGACTGGACAGTAGTTATTAAGAACGGCTGGGTCCAGGGAAGGCTTCTTGAGGAGGGGGCGCACGAGCGCCTCTTTATAGGATGATGGAAAGGATCCCCTCCCCAAGGAAGCATTGATAATCTCCTGGACCCAGTTCCGTGTCACCTCCCTGCTGGCCGAAACCAGCCAGGAGGGACACGGATCCAGTAAACAGGTGGCGGAACTCACAGCTCCAATGGCCTTGTCCACTTCATCAGTTGTCACCAGATCAAACTCTTCCCAGACAGGTGGACAAGTACGGGCCCCAGTCACCTCGACTGACTCGTTGTCAGCCGACTCTGTTTTCCAATTGGAGTCGAGGTCCGCCCGAATCTGAGCGATTTTATCGGCGAAAAACGTGTTAAAGTCCTCGGCACTACTCTGTAAGGGCTCCCCAACTCCCCTCTGATTAAGAAGGGAGCGGGTCACCCTAAACAGAGCGGCCGGGCGGGATTCCGCTGATGCAATCAAGGCGGCATGATACGCGCATCTTGCCGCCTTGAGCGCCACTTTGTAAGTCTTAATAAAAGCTCTTACAAGTGTTCGATCAGATTCAGACTTACTCTTCCTCCATCGCTTCTCTAGACGTCTCTTCTGGCGTTTCAACTCCCGGAGCTCCTCGTTGAACCATGGAGCTCTACGGGGTCTAGCGCCGCGGAGAGGTCGCAAAGGCGCAATCTGATCAAGAGCCTCCGCTGCAGCCTTGTTCCAGGCTTCCGCAAGAGACTCTGCCGAACTGTGGACAAGTGCATCTGGAATAACCCCAAGCGCCGTCTGAAAGCCCTCTGGGTCCATCAGGCGTCTGGGGCGGAACATCTTAATTGGTTCCGCCTCCCTGTGGGGAAGGATTGGAGCCAGGAAGTCAAGCCATAGTAGAAAATGGTCTGACCATGACAAAGGCAATGCTTCTAAGCCCCTTAGTCTCAGACCATTACTCAGTTGCTCAGAGAGGAATACCATGTCAGGTGCGTGTCCTCCCTCATGAGTCGGACCCTGAACTACTTGAGTCAGGTCCATGGGTGTCATGGTGGCCATGAACTCCTGTGCCAACCCAGAGGTTTCGCCGAGTGACGGCAGGTTGAAGTCCCCCAAGACAATAAGTCTGGGGAACTCCACCGCCAACCCGGCTACCTCCTCGAGTAGCACAGGCAGGGCTTTTGACACATAGCTGGGAGGCAGGTACGTGAGAAATAAGCCCACCTGAACCCCTAGGTCCAACTTCATCAGGAGAGACTCGCAACCTGCAATCTCTGGAGCAATGAGTCCACGTAGGCAAAGGCGCTCCCTGGCTATAATAGCCACTCCTCCCCCCCCCTCCCTGGGGTCGAGGTTGATGCCATATCTGAAACCCGGCTGGGCAGATTTCAGAGAGAGGAACTCCTCCCTCTGGGCCCAGCCAGGTTTCAGTAATACATGCCAGGTCGGCCTCCTCATCCAGGATCAGATCCCGGATGAGGAGAGCTTTATTTACCACCGACCTGGCATTAAGCAGCAGCAACCTGAGCCCAGGGCCAGAATTGCACTCATCACCAGCGTCCAAGGTTGGGCTCACGGAGCCAGAACAAGGGATCGTTATAAGGCAACGATCCCTCGTTCCCCTGGAACGGCTAACTCCGTGGCCCCCGCCATATCTGCCTCTCCCCAGCAATACCGGAATATTCCGACCCTCTGCCACCCCAGAGATCGATGCCCCTTCCCCTCCCGCCTCTCGGGTGTCAGGTGGGCCAAATCCGTCATTCATACTATTACCATTCACCTCATCCATACCGTGACCCCACCCCCCCAACCATCCCAGTCATACCACTCATTCGTCTCATGCACAGTGTTACATACATCCCAATCATCCATTAGTTAAGAAATCCCCAATAGTTAAAAATAGATTAAATTAATAATATAGTTAATAGTCATAAAAACATTACTAAAAGTCTCAGAATATACAATATAAAATAGAATATAAAAATAAAAAAAATATAAAGTGCAAGTTCTAAGATGCTTAAAATGCTTAAGAAATATAGGAAGTAATTAAACAGTTGTCTATCAGGTCAGCAATGCAGCTCTCAGTCCCTGGGGGGGGGGGATTTGTTTTTATTTTTTTGGGGGGGTAGGGATGTTCAGGGGGAAAGATGTTCAGGAAGAATGTCCTGATATATTTTCCTTCAGGTCTGTGGTGACAGCCCCTGCCACAGGCCGGCACCCCTGATACAGGCTGGCAGCCCCTGCCACAAGCTGGCACCCTCAGGTCTTTCTCTGGTTCTCCTAGGTATATGGGTTCTGTCCTCCAAAGTCTCTGAGGTAGGCTTTTCAGTTCTCTATATATCAGCCACCAATCTCGGCCCCTCTGACTCCGCAGTGCCGCTCGGCTCTCGATATTCCACCTAGCCTCTTCCCCGTGTCTCTGTAGTTGTCGGGTGATGCCTCCAGTTCTCCAATCCTTCCGCAACCCCGCACAGCCATATCGCCACCATTCAATCACTGCAAACCTCAGCCCAGGCCAGCAGCCTCCACAATGTTCTCCTCGGCTTCTGCTTCCGAAGGGATGACCTCCTCCTCGTTCCGGAGCCATGCCACAATTCACTGGCCTCCACCTCATTCCTCTCGCTTCC
Source organism: Erythrolamprus reginae (assembly GCF_031021105.1). NCBI lineage: Eukaryota > Metazoa > Chordata > Lepidosauria > Squamata > Dipsadidae > Erythrolamprus > Erythrolamprus reginae. The sequence continues at coordinate 147,383,221 of NC_091952.1, read as the reverse complement.
TCCGCCAAACCGGTCGCCCTGCTTCCGTCATAGTAGTCCTCCGCCCGATGGCCCCTCTGATGCCGAGTGCTCCCACCATACCGCGCTCGGCTCCTGGCTCGTCGGGGAGGAAAGGAAGGGGCAGTCGTCTTCCAAAAAACCGCCCAGCTCAGTCCTAAGTCTCTGGCTCCAACGAGCCCCAGCCAGCTCCTGGTTCCGTCAGGATTCTTTAATGACAGCTAGCGGCTGCCATCTTCCGCCTCCCAGCTGATTTTCTTTCCGGCGTTCCGCATTCCAGGGCAAGACAGCTCCGAACGCCGCAGAAGGTTGCAAACTTGGGGGTCTTCAGAGGCAGCAACGTTTATCCCTCCCAAAGACCCAGAGATTCCCGCTGACTCGGGTCAAAAAACTTCCTAAATTTCAGATGTTAAGCCGTAGTCCGGCGGAGCTGCAGCCTCCGCCCTCCTTGGGTGTCCTCATCAACTTGGGTGTCCTCATCGATCCACAGCTTACATTAGAGCAGTGTTTTTCAACCAGTGTGCCACAGGACATGGTCAGGTGTGCCGCGAGCCCGGCCCGGCTGGAGCTTCCCTGGCAGTGACGGCAAGTGAGCTTTTGGGGCCCGGTGGGAGGGTGCAAGAGAGAAAGAAAGCAAGAGAGAGAAAGAAAGAGAAAGAGAAAGAGAGAAGGAAAGCAAGAGAGAGAGAAAGAGAGAGAGAAAAAGCAAAGGAGAGAGAAAGAGAAAGAGTGTGTGTATGAGAGAAAGCAAGAGAGAGAGAGAAAGCAAGGGAGAGAGAAAGAGACAGAAAGTGTGTGAGAGAGAAAGCAAGAGAGAATAAAAGAGAGACAGAGAAAGAGAGACAGAGAAAGAGAGAGAAAGAATGCAAGAAAGCAAGAAAGAGAGAAAGAGGGGGAGAAGGAGGGAGAGAGAAAGACATAGAGGGAAGGAAGGAGGGAGAAAGAAAGCAAAAGAGAGAGGAAGGAAGGAAGAAAGAAAGAGGGATGGAGAGAGAGGGAAAGAAAGAGAGAGGGAGAGAGAAATAGGGCGAAAGGGAGGAAGAGAGGGGGTTTTTTGTCCAAACTTTTTTTAGCCTCCCCCCCTCAATGTTCCCCAGGATTTTGTAAATGTGAATAATGTGCCACGGCTCAAAAAAGGTTGGGAAACACTGCATTAGAGAACCATCTTTCAGCTGTGGCGAGGGGGGCATTTGCCCAGGTTCACCTGGTGTACCAGTTGCAGCCCTACCTAGACCAGGAGTCACTGCTCACAGTCACTCATGCCCTCATTACCTCGAGGTTCGACTACTGTAACACTCTCTACATGGGGCTACCTTTGAAGAGTGTTCGGAAACTTCAGATCATGCAGAATGCAGCTGTGAGAGCAATCATGGGCTTCCCTAGGTATGCCCATGTCACACCAACACTCCGCAGTCTGCATTGGTTGCCGATCAGTTTCCAGTCATAATTCAAAGTGTTGGTTATGACCTATAAAGCCCTTCATGGCATCAGACCAGAATATCTCTGAGACCGCCTTCTGCCGCATGAATCCCAGCGATGAATCCCAGCGATCCCACAGAGTTGGCCTTCTCCGGGTCCCGTTGACTAAACAATGTCATTTGGCAGGTCCCAGGGGAAGAGCCTTCTCTGTGGCAGCCCCGACCCCCTGGAACCAGCTCCCCCTGAAGATTAGGACCGCCCCCACCCTCCTTGCCTTTTGCAAACGCCTTAAAACCCACCTCTGCTGTCATGCATAGGGAAATTGAGACATCTTGCCCAGGCCTATGTAGTTTATGTATGGTATACTTGTGTGTATATGTTTTTTTTAAAAATAATGGGTTTTTAGATATTTTTAAATACTGTATTAGATTTGTTATTGTACACTGTTTTTATTGTTGCTGTGAGCCACCCCTGGTCTATGGAGAGGGATGGCATAAAAATCTAATAATTTAAAAAAAAACTTGGAACTGAACCAGATGGGTTTTTCTTCCAACACTCTAAACAAGAGATATTAAAACCTAGCCAGCATAAACAGAATACAAAGGTTAAACATAGTCTAGTTCTTTTCTAATATTTTCCTACTCCTCTATAGAATAGACTACCTTTGAATCAGATTCAACGGAATGTAACCTGGCCATTCCATTTCAACAGAGATTTCTGATTGCTTTCTCTGCCCTCTTCTTCCACCTCCCACACCCACATCTTCACCACAGTTCTCCCTGCAGCCTCCCAAAAAAACCCAAAGCTGCTGTCTCCCAAATAAAGGAGCAGAATGGCAAATCTGCCTTTGATGTCTGGGAGAAAATATGTATTCAGAATGCCTGCAATCTGCTGGATGTGCAGCTGACAGCCTGAAAAATGGAAAACAAACAAGCTTCATAAGAAAAGCCTTACTTTAGTATTCTATTTTGCTTCTTTTGTTTTCTTAAATTTCCTCCGGAGCTCTTCCAGCATCTCCATTATTTACATCACAGTGGCCTCAGCACCTAAATTATATAAATTAGATTACAAATTGCAACTGGTATGCATGGAGAATTTTGAATCAGGTCAAAAGGGTTAGAATTCATCAGGTGAATCACAATACATCCCAAATTGTCCCGATTCCATTTGACTTTCATTTTTCTTCAAGCTGAAGCTGAGCTGTGATCCATTAGTAATAAGACATTTCATGGTCATGGCAGTCCTATTTTTCAGCTGGTATTCTAGATATTTATTTGTTTGTTTATTTGTTTAGTCAAGTACAGTGATACCTCGTCTTACGAACTTAATTGGTTCCAGGACAAGGTTTGTAAGGTGAAAGGTTTGTAAGATGAAACAATGTTTCCCATAGGAATCAATGGAAAAGCGATTAATGCGTGCAAGCCCAAAACTCACCCCTTTTGCCAGCCAAAGCGCCCATTTTTGTGCTGCTGGGATTTCCCTGAGGCTCCCCTCCATGGGAAACCCCACCTCCGGACTTCCGTGTTTTTGTGATGCTGCAGGGGGATCCCAGCAGAGGAATCCCAGCAGTGCAAAAATGGGCACTTCGCTGGCAACGGAAGTCCAGAGGTGGGGTTTCCCAGTGAGGGGAACCTCAGTGAAATTGCAGCATCGCAAAAACATGGAAGTCCTCAAAACCCCACCTCCGGACTTCCATGTTTTTGTGATGCTGCAATTTTGTTGAGGCTCCCCTCACTCGGAAACCCCACCTCCAGACTTCCGTTGCCAGCGAAGCACCCATTTTTGCACTGCTGGGATTCCCCTGCAGCATCGCAAAATCACGGAGGTGGTGTTTCCCATGGAGGGGAGCCTCAGGGGAATCCCAGCAGTGCAAAAACGGGTGCTTCGCTGGCAACAGAAGTCCGGAGGCGGAACATCCCAGTGGCGGTGGCTTGGGTTTGTAAGGTGAAAATAGTTTGGAAGAAGAGGCAAAAAAATCTTAAACCCCGGGTTTGTATCTCAAAAAGTTTGTATGATGAGGGGTTTGTAAGACGAGGTATCACTGTACTTATCTGTAATATACATAGATATAACATTGCTTATATACATAAGATGGGTACTGATAAAAGGGAACATTAGGGCAGGGATGGTAGGCATGATTATTCATGCCTCTTATCCACCTCTTAGGAATCGGGTAAAGTCAACAGTGGACAGTCAAAGGGTAAAGTTTTGGGGGTTTGGTGACAAAACCACAGAGTTAGGTAGTGAGTTCCAGGCATTTACCACTCTGTTGCTAAAGTCGTATTTTCTACAATCAATTTTGGGGCGGTTCACTTTGAGTGTGTATCTGTTCAGCGGCGGGTTGCACTTACCTGCCTACCGGTGCACTGCACGCACACCCTCTTGATTTGGGTGCACCTGCTTGTGTGCCATGCCCATGTCCCTCATGCAATTTTACTTCCATGTATGCACAGGAAGCAAAAGCGTGTTAAAAACTCAAAAGGAGACACTTGCACATGCAATTATGGTGATTTTTTGCTTTCACGCATGTGTAGAAGCAAAAAATTGGCAAAAACTTTCATGCGCAAACGTCCCCTTGTGAGATTTTGCTTTTGCATATATGTAGGAAGCAAAAAAGCCCAAAAAAATCAGGAAAAAATATGGTGCCGCCCAATGGACCAGTACCGGAGTGGTGACACGCAACTTGCGTAATCTGGTGGCTGCTACAGGAATGGAGTCATCTAGTACAGTGTTTCCCAACCTTGGCAACTTGAAGAGATCTGGACTTCAACTCCCAGAATTCCTCAGTCAGCAAATGCTGGCTGGGGAATTCTGGGAGTTGAAGTCCAGATCTCTTCAAGTTGCCAAGGTTGGGAAACACTGGTCTAGTACACTGGTAGGAACCCACCACTGTATCTATTGTGTTCTCATGTATTATTGTGGTTGAAGCTGAAGTAATCATTGACATGAAGGATGTTGTAGCATATAATTTTATAGGCTATTCTTAAATCATGCCAAAGGTGATATAGTTCTAAGCTTTCTAAGCCCAGGATTTCAAGTCTGGTTGAGTAAGGTATTCTATTGTGAGTAGCGAAGTGGAGGGCTCTTCTAGTAAAGTATCTCTGGACACTTTCTAATGTATTTATGTCCAATATGTGGTGTGGGTTCCACACAGATGAGCTGTATTCAAAGATTGGTCTGGTGAAAGTTTTGTATGCTCTGGTTAATAGTGTGATAATACCAGACAAGAAACTATTTAAGATTAGGTTAACAACTCTTGAAGCCTTTTTGGTGATGTTGTTGCAGTGGGTTTTGGCACCTAGGTCATTTGATAGGAGTATTCCAAGATCATTGATAGAGTAAGGGTCATCTGCAAGGTCTTGTTTATTCAGCTTATATTTGGTGTTCTGGTTCTTTTAGTCAATTTATATGACACAGCATTTGTTGTTTGAGATTTGGAGTTGCCAGATGTTTAACCATTCTGACACAAAGTCAAGGTCTTTTTGCAGGGTAGCAGTGTTGTCGGTGGTGTTGAAACGTTTTACATCATTGGCGAATAGAACACAGTTGCTTGCAAATGTTTTTTATATGGAGTATAAAGAGTGTTGGTCCTGGTATGTTGCCTTGGGGTACATTGTTGTTAACAGGAACAGGATTAGATAGGATGCTCCCTATTTTGACCACTTGTCTGTTTGACACGAACGCAGTTATCCAGTCATGTAGGGGTCCAGAGATGCCATAAGATTTCAGTTTCAGAAGTAGTTTATCATGAATCCCTGAGTGAAGGCTTTACAGAAATCTATATAAATTGCATCTATTGTTTTGCCCTGGTCAAGTTTTGAAGTCCATATATTTTTGCAGTGTAGTAGTTGTAGATTGCAGGATATTTTTTCCTGAAACTGAATTGCTTCTTTGAAAGTAAGTTGTTAATTTCTAGATGGAGAGTAATGGATTGGTTTATGATTGATTCCATTACTTTGCATGTGACGCAGCATAGAGAGATTGGTCTGTAGTTTTCTACTAGCCTGGGATCTCCCTTTTTGAAGATGGGGATGACTGTGGCTAGTGATCATAGGTTAGATAGGGAATTGGTCCTGTAGGATTTTTCAAAGATTAATTATGCTTAGTGGTTCAGCTATGGCTGTGGAGAGCACATAGTCCATCAGGTCCGGTTGACAGAGATTCCCTGTCAATCAGACCTGTAGGCTGCACAGTGCTTTTTCAGCATTGTCTTCAGTGAAGTCTATTTGTGTTAAATCATTGTGAGTATTTGTGGTGTGACTAGGGAATATTGGGTATGAGCCGTTGCTGTTTACAAAGACTGAGCCAAAGAATGTGTTAAAGAGGTTTACTTTGTCTGTTTCATTGTAGCATTCTTTGTTGCTGGGTCCTTTTAATGGTAAGAGGGGTCTTGAGTCCTTAAGTTTGTTATTTACAAAGTTATAGAAGGCCAGGTTGGATTTTGGTGCAGAAGGTTTTCCTCTTGTTTGCTGTGATAGTTGGAGCATTCCGTCTTTACATAGCCTACTTTGTTTTTTCATCAGAGGGAATTTTTTTTGGATTGTAGCTTCCTTATTGATATGGGTAGTTTGTTTTTCTTGGTTATGGTGGTTATCAGTGGTACGTGTAATCTGATAGTTCTTTTGAGTTTGAGCAAGAAGATGTTATAGAGATCATTGGCAGTGTTACAGCCAGAGACTAGAGTTTGCCAGTCAAGAGTTCAGAGGTCGGCTTCTATGAGTTCATAGTTGGCTTTTTTGATGATCTCTTGCTGGTATTTTCTGATTAACAGAACACAGAATAAAAAGGCTTTGGAGGTCCTCTAGTTCCACTTGCTGCTCAAGCAAGAGACTTTACACCATTCTGGACAAATGGTTGTCCAATCTTTTCTTGAAATTCTCCAATGATAAAGCACCCACAATTTTGCAAGCCATTCCACTGATGGAATGTCTTTAATGATCTTTACTCCTTGTTCTGTTCTCCAATGTTTCGGAGAATAAGTTGACCCTCTCTCCTCTGTGACAGCCCCTCCAGTATTGAAAGACAGGCTATCATGTCACCCTAATCCTTCTCTTTCTTAGACTAGGGATACCTAGTTCTTTCAATCATTCAACATGTGCTATAGTCCCCAGTCCCTAATCATCTTTTTTGTTCTTCTCTCTATTCTTTATGGGGGCTCAGGGTCTTTTTTGTATTGTGGTGACCAGAACTGGACAATATTCTAAGTGCAGTCATAGCCCCTTTGTGTTTTTTTCAAAAGCAAGCAAACAAACAAATAATCAAACACCACACAACTGCAGAGAATGAAAAATTAGTAGACTAGCAGAGTCATTGCTGCTGGGGTCTCTGCTTTGTGGCATTCATTCATTCCGCTTCATTTTCAGGGTTAATTAATCAGCCTTCCTGGAACTGACATTTGTTATTCCATGTCCTGGTTTCTGGAGTGATTCAGAAGAAATATTGTATGGCAACAGGCAAAAGGCTGCTTCATTTATCCGGCTGCAGCTATTGGCTCTTTGGCTTCTCATAAACTGCTAGAGGAAAATACTTCTTTTCCCCGGTGGGTAAAAGAACAATTACTGGACTGGATATGATTGAATAGAACTGAAAGATGGAGCATTCTCATCCCTTCACAGCTTTGTTTTGTCATCTCTTATAGCACCATTTAGCTTTTTCTATAATTTTTTATAGGCAGCTTGAGTTTTCTCTTAAGCTTAACATGCTCTTTGTTGTTTAATTTTCCTATTCACCTACTTAGAAAGAAACTATAAAAATCTTGCTAATTCTTACTTTAAGTTTAAAGGGTAGTCTTGAATTATTTAAATGCAGCCTATGAATATTTTTTCACAGCAATGTATCTTCATTGCTTGACAGATCAAGACAATAATTCTTTGAAAATGACTTTGACGGACTTTTTCATCTTTTGATATGAAACATGAGATATTGTACAGTATTATACTTTGCTTATATTTCAAAGGTTTTATTACAATTAATACTTTCAATAGCAACAATAGCTTGCAATGAAAACTGCCTACTTAATAGAAGACCCAAAGCTTTTTAAACCTCTTAATCTTATTTGTTGTAAGAGTCTGTTTAAAATCACTTTTATTTGCCATTACCTGAATATTGCTATTGCCAGTGAATTGCCTATTGATTCAAGGACTTAATGCAAGTAAAAAATGATAACTCTATAGCCAGCTGTCCTTAGAACTGCTGCCATAAAAATGTCTCATACAGTAGTGCTACTGTTAAATGGGAGTATAATAGGTTTAAAAAGTGCAAGGATAATAGCTTGCACTAGAGACAAAGACAGAAGACTGCATGAGAAGAGTTCTGTTTATCTGCCAAAGTCTATGTGTCTTGTCCACCTGCAAAGGCAAAATTGGATCTTCTTTAAGCTGCCAATTTGCCCCAACTTCTATTTATCCTGAAAGGAAGCCATCACTTCAGGGTGTTGGTTATGACCCACAGTACTGTCATAAAATTATGCTGCTATCCAATTACAAGTTTGCCCTTTTTCTAGAAACTAGTTCCTGTAACTGAAGATTTGAAATCAATGGGCAAAAGGGTTATCTATTCTATTCTGCCTGTAGAGTTATCTCGGATTTTGATTTAGGATTTTATGGATTTGGCTAGGATTTTGTTTTATCCCTTTATTTCAGTGGGACCATCTGAAAAAGTAGGGCTGGGAAAGGGAAATCTTGCAAAGAGATTTACAAATTTACACTAGATCTCCTGAAATAATGCTTGAGTTCTGAAATCAAAAATCCTGTTCTGGTTACCACACAGAAAACCACCTAGACTAGAGCTTTATATGATGAAATGATGGCCTGGGAGATAAAGGGCAGCCTCCAGGAAAATGGTACAACCCTAATTAGACTGGGGTGGGGCGTAGGTGGATTGGAGGTCATGTGTGGAGGGAATCCCCTTGAGAGATATTAACTCAGGCCTATTTTAACTTCTGTATGATAGGTGGACAGGGCAGGTATCTCCCTCCAGGTGGTAATTCCTAATGTCATGGACAGGCAACCAATAGAAACAGCTAGCATACATTTTGTTTCAATTACCAATTCCCTATAAATAGAGTTTTGATTGTCAATAAGGAGTTCTAGGAATTTTTTTTTCAACTGCCGGGTTCTATAGCCTGAAAAATATTGAAAACCCCTGCAGAGGATTAGCTAAATCTAAATTTCTAGACAAGACTTAATCACCTCCATGGGATGCCAGCCAAACATGAAACATCACCTTAATTTTAAAAAAGGTTTGTGGCCTATTTGGATTAGGAAATGCTTCTAATGAAATCTTTACAAAACATGATATAGAAGAAAGTTTACTAGAAATATGAACCTCAGTTAGATTCCAGACAAGGTATCAACAATAGCAGCAATTATCCAATGGGTTTGAAGTCAGCTTTTATCTCTTTATATCCAGTCAATTGGACTGACTGGAATGTCTCCATTATTGGAGGATCTTTGGCTCCTATCTTTTTCCTACATGTTGTACCTTGGATCAGATGGATTTCTAACATTGAAACCTTGTTACATTCAAAAATGACTCTGAGCAGCATACTGCTGCTGGGTAACTTACCATTTTATATAACAATTACAGCATCCTAAAGTAGAGATGAGTAATGCCCCAATTTCAATGTTGAGAACGCTGCTTCTGTAGGTGGCCCTATAATTAGCATGTACCAGATGCTATGCAAGAAAATTTAATAAAGTTTTGAATATCTGCCTTATAAAAATAAGTCTCTTTCAAGTCATGCTGAAGTTACAGGTAGATAGGTATATAAATTCCTGTGTGTGGGGGGGAAATGACTTGCCCTCAAAGTATTTTGGAATGTTTCTCCTATTTATCTGAAAGATTTCCTTTCAAGACCTAACAGAGCCTGAGTTTCGTAGCTTGGACAAAGTCAGCCACTCAAACAACTACGTTGTACTCACACTGTAGTCTCCTGGCTAAAGTAACAATACCATACACTAAATAAATAAACTGTGCCAATCTACATAAATGCCAGGCAGAAATATATCCACTTGTAGCTTATTGTTCTTTTAAAATACTCTTCAGTGGGCAAAGCACTAAATGTTCTGGGAGGCTCATTGCAACCTATCAAACTATCACATATCTCATTTTATTTCATTTCAGAATCACATGCAATGTTAATAAACAAATGAATGAATGAATAAATAAATAAATAAATAAATAAATATTTCTGGCTTGTGTCTTTAACATTACAATCTCCTTAGATGTGATATTTGTGGGGTATTTGGTTTAGGTTCCTCCTGTTGACTTACCATATTTTTCAGAGTATAAGACACAGCTTTTTCCTCCCTAAAAGAGGCTGAAAATTCAGGTGCGTCTTATACTCTGAATGTAGCTTTTTTCAAAGCTTTTTTTCCAGCCCTAATTAGGTGCTAACAATCTTCCCAGCTCTTATCTTGCAGGTTCTTTCATTGTTACTCTTTGCGAAGAATATTTTCCAAGCTGTAAGTCATTGCAGGTTTTTTTTCACTGCTCTAACTTGCTCCAAATGTTTCTTTCCAGCCCTAACCAGGTGCTAATGATGTTCCCAGCACTTATTGGCTTGCAAGCTCTATCATTGTTACTCTCTCTGAATAAGGTTTTTTTTTAAAGCCCTAACCAGGGAATAAAATAATGTGCTGAAGCTGACCAGATTAAGGATGCTAGCCAGATGAATACCTGATAAGCACATTCTCTTCCCTATTTTCCTCCCAAAACCTAAGGTGCGTTTTATACTCCAGTTCGTCTTATACTCCAAACAATACGGTATTCAGAATTCAGATTTTGGGAGGCAAAATATAGGGCTTTTGTGATTGTTAGAAGAGTGGGCTATGTCAATGCTAATTGTCATAACAATGCTATTTTATGTTTTATAGAGATGTTGGATTATTCATCAGCTTAACATTATTCACCAAACTACCCTTTATACACAAATCAGGGTGTCAAACTGGTGGCCCGCAGGCCAGATGCCTCACATGCAGGCCATGCCCACCCAAGCTTTGTGAAGGGAAAAACAGTGCGATACATCACATGATGACAATCTAACACCATAAGTTTGACACCCATGATATAGGCTAGTGAATTGTAGGAAGTTGTCATTATTAAAGAAAAGGTGTTGCCAAAAAATATTCAAGAGCAGATGGGGATGATATTGCTATTTAAGCTTCCTGTTATGGCTGAGGGATTTTTCCTCACCTTTTCAAATCTTAAAAATACTTTCAGCAATTATAGACTTTTCTTAAATGCTTCTTCCCAAGTGCTTCCTGGAATAGCCTTGGCCCCACAGTGTCCCAAACAAAATGTTAAATTTGGCCTGCTTTTGCCTTCTTAGACAGCTATTTTTATTCCTTCTATTCTAAGACTAAGAGGACTTGTCAAGAACAAATACAGCATATGCCGAAATGAAGGATATGTTTAAAATAAAAATACCCTGATAAATAGGACTAGTTTCTGAAAAAGAGTATTTATACAGAAGGCAGTGGAAAAGTGAAAAAATCCTCAAAATCCTCAAAATCCTCTTCACAGAAGGTCATTCCAAGTTAAATGGTTAAAGAATTGTAGCTTGATAGTACTGTATTACATTCATTTAAACGTAACTTACTTAATTTTAATTTTAGTACAATTCACATGCACAATTACTTAGAAGTGAGTTTTACTAGATCCAAATAAGTTTAATTATTGTTTATTTATTTAAAAACATATATAGGTGACTCTGGGCAGTTTACAAAATTTTTAAAATCCACCATATAATAAGACCCATTTAAGAAATCCCTCTACCCCCATGGCAGCAATAACACAATCAAATCACCCACTTGGAGCCTTTTCCTCTCCATTTGTGGTTCCTAGGCCCAGTGACAAAACCATGTTTTTAGAACCTTTCAGAAAAGCAACAACATGGAGACCAACCATAAGGAATGGTATTCCATAAAGAAAGGGCCATCACAGAGGAGGCTCTTTTTGTGGCCTCACCAAGTGTCAATCCCTAAGCAATACAACTGGGAACATGCCTTGCCTTCCCATTCTGGTGGATTAGATGGATGTAATTGGGAAGAGGCGGTCCTTCAAATACATGAGTCCTTCAGGATTGGGTGGCATAGAAGTCGAATAAATAATAATAAATAACTTGGCCTCGAGCATGTAACCAGCAACAAGAATTGTGCCCAGAAGCAAGTTGGCAGCCAATGCAGCTCCCACATGTGACACATACGCAAGTCTAGGCTTGCACAAAACTAACTGAAGCTTCTGAAATCTCAAGGGCAGCCCCATGTAAAGCACATTATAAGAGTCCAGACACATAGTGACCAGGGGACTGTGAAATTTAGCAGAAGTAACTAACATTGATGTCATTGTTGCCCACAATAAAGGGGAAAAAAGAGCAGCAGGAATATAAAGGGGTAGGTGTCCAATATTGTTGGCTAGACAGTCAAGTCCTTTTATTTCAGCTATCTAGTTAATATATGTATTTACAAATAAGGATAAATTAGTGTCAATTTTGCAACTAACATTTTTTGAGGAGTTCTTTATTCAGTATAGTAGCCACCAATCAGTACAAAATTAATAAATGTGCTGAATTGAAGAGTCAACAGACTTGCATTGTGGTTGTCCAGACAGGTTTATTTTTCTGCTTGAGCTTGGGAGTAATGTGTTTGCAACACAGAGTCTGCATACCCAAGAGCTGCAGCATGTACCTTTTCAAAAATATAACAATATGGTATTTCTTTCATCTCCCTATGACATGAAAGTTGAAAGAATGCCTTCTTCACGTCTAAAAGAGAAATACTCTTTTGTATTTAGTCCTCTTAAAGCATTCCTCCACTGCCGCCCCAACTGCTTAGAGCAAAGGCTTTCAAACGTCAAAGTTTTATAGACTGGGGTACCTGCCAGTTAAATATAATTGTCAGAAAATTGATTTTTTTTCCTGGTAGAATAACTTTAACCCTTTTTTGTAAGACTAACTTTATTTGAGTTTAATGTAGTAGTTCAGACTTTAGGGTAGAAACCAACAGATTGTGAGTCCTTGTCCTGTCTTAGGTACAAAAACAGCTGGATAGCCTTGGGCCAGTCGTTTGCTTTAGTCCCTAGGAAGGAGGCAATGGTTTCTAAAAACATCTTGCCAAAAATACCTGCAAGGACTTATCCAAGCAGTCATAAGGAGTCAATGCAAATTAGAAGACTGCCCCCTCCCAAAAAACCCTGCATTTGAGTGCATCCCCCCCACTTCTCATAGAACACTTTCAAGGTCTCAGTTTGAAAAATTCTTAGAGCACCCAAAGAATATGAAGCCATTGCTGAACTGCTAGAACCTATCCTAATTACTGTTATATTGTTCCAAAAATGATTGGATGACTAAAATATTTTGTATGTTATTTGCAGGGATCCTACTTAGGCACTCAAAGCCCGTATGTTCCATTCTCTGCTGAAGGAAGTTAGCACCCACCCCTCTCCTAGAAAAATGAAATATCCTAGGAAATATTGAAAAGGACAAATAGGTTTCCCTGGATGAGAAAAGGAGAAATGAAGAAGCGTCCTGCAGCTCCCTGCCCCCTCTTCAGCTCCAGGGTGGTGAGATTAAGACCTTCACCCTTAGGACATGATAGGATTAGCCCTCTACCCATCTCACCACGTGGTACATGGGAAGATTGCATCAGCCAGCAAAGCTCAAACAAACATAGACTCAGGACAGCCTACAGAGTTGCCCCTGCATGGCCCCATGGGAGTCTGACAGCCAATCAGAGTGCATTTCTTACACAGGAACAGGAAGCCCCAGGGCGGAGCACAAGAGGGCATAGATTTTTGACCCCTCAGAGAGGGTCCACAACTTGGGAATCCTCCTTGACCCCAGCTGAGGCTAAAACAACATCTCTCAGCTGTGGCGAGGGAGATGTTTGCCCTATTTGAACAGGGAGTCTCTTCTCACAGTCACTCACGCCTTCATCACCTCACGGTTTGATTACTGCAATGCTCTCCACATGGGGCTACCTTTAAAGAACATTAGGAGACTGCAGCTAGTCCAAAATGCAGCCACGCAAGCAGTTATGGGCCTACCAAGTTATACCCATGTATCACCATCACTCTGTGAGCTGGATTGGCTACCGATAGGTCTCCGAACGCAATTTAAAATGTTGGTTATTGCCTACATGACTTAGGACCAGACTACTTATGGTACCATCTCCTGCCTCATGCATCCCAGCGGCCAGTCAGATCTCAAAGAGTAGACCTTCTCCAGGTCCCGTCAGCCAAGCAGTCGCCTGGTGGGGCCTAGAGGCAGGGCTTTCTCTGTGGTGGTTCCAGTCCTTTGGAACCAACTGCATTCAGAGATTTGCACTGCCCCCACCCGCTCGGTTTTTCAAAAGGTTTTTAAAACACACCTTTGCTGGCAGCCCTGGGGATGTTGAGCGCTGACACTCTGCTCTGGCCCAATAGTATGACTGTGATGGGATGATGTCGATTGATTGGTTTAAAATGTTTTGGGTTTTTAAGATTAAGTTTTAAATGTTTGGATTTTCAAATGTAGCTTTTATGGTTGAATTTTATAGTCTATTTTGTATCCTTTTTATGTTGTAAGCCACCCTGAGTCCCCTGGAGAAGGCGGTCTAGAAATCCAAATAAATAAATGAATGAATGACCAAGGGACTCTCAGCATCTCCCCTTTCTCTTCTTCTTCAACATCTTCGAGGCATGTGATCCCCCTTTCCCCAAGACCACAAACCATGTGGTCCTGCTGTCCTCCATTAAATCAACTTTCCAAGCAATCGCCATGCTTCCGGTGTCTTCCCCTCCCCCTTGGAACTAAACCCAGAAGGATATTCCATACCACACTGTACTTGCCTAGGAGCCCATCCTCATGTTCCCCCAACGGCAGCATAAAGACATTTACTAACCATATATAGAGGACACATACTATCAGATCATCTTCAACTGTGGAAGAAGCTTATACTTTGACTTATTTGTTCCAGTTTCAAAATATGTAGCACTTTCCATCTTCTTCCAATACAAGTCTTTCTGGGCGAACAATCATCTGTGCTTCATTAACTATTTGGACAATTACACAGTGAGCAACTGGGATATATATGCCCAGTTGCCTGGGTAATTTTGATCAAACATTATGGACTCTCCTTGTATACATGGATTTAGTGGTAGTCTAGATAAGAACTAGCCTTCCTTTTAAACATAATTAATAGCTTTCTTAAGAGTGCTAAACTGATCTTTTAAAAAGGTCTAGTACTGGGATAATTAAACAGGAAAGAGATCTTCATAGTCTAGCCTCCATTTCTGCACTGTAAGTTTTCTGCTGATAAGAATGTTACTATGATTCTATTTTCTACTTGTTTTATGACATTGGGGAAACATCATGTTGCATATTATAGATGTCCCTTTGTCCCACTTATTGGTTTGAGGATATTCAGAATCTTTGATGAAATTGACAGGCAATGCTGGATTAAATGGGCCACCAGAGGAATCTACTCGTTGCTGTTGGGGTTTTTTTGCATTAAAACTGTAAAACGTTTCCAGTTTTATCACTGGGGCAAAGTAGAGCTTGACTATAGGAACAGCACAAATTGTATCAGGGATGGAAGAAATGCATGATAATGTGGGCATCAGATGGGCCAGACACACAGGTTTAAAATGTAGTTGTAAATCCCCACTGGACAAGAGAATTTTGGAAGGAACGCAATTTTATTTCAAACTTAATTACTGAAAGACGAGGGGAGGATTGTCTGATCTTCCTGAAACTATCCGAACTCGTACTATATATGGTTTCTTTTGCCTGTATTTATAGTGAATCACTGCAGGTTCCATGTATTGTTCTGTACAGAAAGTACCTTTGTATTCTTTATGTCATCATTCAAGACTACTTCTGATTTAGGACAACGTCCCATCTGATAAATTGTTCTTGAACTCTGCCTGATAGACTTGCAAAGAAGCCTTCTGAATTGTCACAGGACTGAGCATTAATACCATAAATCAGTGATCTCTGCAGCTGATTAATTCAGGGCTGGTGTTTCTTAGCCTGATAAAAGCTAGCTTTAAAGTTAACATTACAGAACACTTGCTTTCTGATAATATATTATATATCTTTCCCAATGAGCTTGTTAATTTATCTGTTCAATAGTGTTGATACCATTGTGAAGTCTTTAAAATGTTTTTCTATTTGTTTTTTGGAACTTTTATGTTGACCTTGGAAATTACTTTTCATATTTTGATTATGTGTCACCAAATTGGTATTGAGTTTTAAAAACCACATAATTTTTCCAGGATGATCTACCCCCAAACTGGCCCTTTAGGTTTTCCAAAAATGCATCCTTCACTTCTGTTCTGAATCTATCCACTTTGCTGTTAACCGTTCTCTTCTCCTCCCTCCATTCCCCCAGCTTTTGGGACTTCTTAAGGGAGTTGATTTTTTACATTATCTGCCCAAAATATAACATTTGAAGCTGGTAATTTGTACCTCAAATGAGAATTCTGGATTGATTTGTTGAATGATCCAATTTTTGTTTTCTTGTATTGTTTCTTAAGAGTCTTTTCCCACACCACATCTCAAAAGCTTCAATACCCTTTTTATCTTGCTTTCTTGGTCTGCAGAAAATCATATGAAAAACAACTGCCTACACAATTCAGATTTTGGTAGATATAGACCTATCATGGCATCAGAATACCTTTTCCAAGGCCTTTGTTGCTATCCTATAAAGTATTTGTCTACTAGTTCCTTTAATGCTGAAAGCGAATTCTAAAAAACAGAATCAATCCACAACTTGTCAATTTTAAGGCTGTAATCCAGGGATCCCCAACCTTTTTGGTTCAAGAAACTGGCAAAGCTTTAGCAACAGTGTAGGAAGGGTTTCACACACACAAATTTAAATCCTATGCATATACAAATGAAACTTCGAACACCAACTGACTGCTTCAAAGGCCCAGTTTCCAACCATGGCCCCAGGGTTGGGAATTCCTGCTGTAATTGTTGTGTCATTAGTTTGTTGTTCATTATACTGTATTTAATGGTAGTCCCTTCTTTTTTACTATGGTTCTGGACTTTCCTTACTAAAGCTTGTATTTACATTTTCCGCTATCAGAACAGTGCCATCAACACAGCACAGGTTATTGATGTTTCTTTAGAGGGGAAGAAACATGAATTGTTTCTTTTTAAATCCAAGTTCATCTTGTTCAAATCTAGCCACCCTCAATATATATTCAGCATACAGACTAAATAAATAAGAAGGGAGTATACATTTCCCCCCACTAATTTGATATTTCTCTTTCTACACTAGTGGTGTCAAACTGATAAAACTAGTATACAGTACTGTATTTTTCAGAGTATGACACACCTTCTTGCGCTCCAAAATAAGGTGGAAATGTCGGTGCCCTTTATATACCAAATACAGCCATTTTTGGCCTCCCGAAGCCCTACCCCTGCACCCCATTTTTGCTAAAAATGGGCTCATTTTTTGCAAAAATGGGATGCGTAGAGGATTTGGGAAGCCTGCAGAGCACTCTTAAGTGATATGGGAAGGCAAAAACACCATTTTTGAAAAAAAATAAATGGGCAAAACCTGCATCACTTTTTGCAAAAAGGGGGCATTTTTGCATTCTCCCACCTTCTAGGAGTGTTTTGCAGGCTTCCCAAATCCTGTGCATGCCCTGCTTTTATAAAAAAAAAAAGGGGGGGGGGGGAAATGGGCCATTTTTTTGCAAAAGCATGAGTGTTTTTGCATTATAATTACCCCCATCTAGCAAGATTCTGGGAGGAATTCTGGGAGTTGAAGTCCACTAGTCTTAAAGCTGTCACGTTTGAAGACCCCTGGGTTAGGAGTTAGGGGTGCAACTCTCATTCCTGCATTAGCATGACTGGAGGAGGAATTCTGGGAGTTAAAGTCCACAAGTCTTAAAGCTGTCAGATTGTAAAAAGTATACGTGGTTGTACAAAGTATTCTGCTACACTGGTATTTTATTAACAAATATATTACTACACTATTTGGTTCAGAATACTTTTTTCCTTGTTTTCCTCCTCTAAAACCTAGGTGCGTCTTATACTCTGGTGTGTCTTATACTCTGAAAAATATGGCACATTTATTTTTAAAGAAATGTGCATGGGCTGTGTCTATGACAGTGATGGTGCACCTTTGGCCATATCTACTAGCACGCCAGCTGTTGCCCTAGCTCAGCTCCAACGTGCATGTGTGTGCTGGCCAGCTGATTTTTGGCTTGCCCAGAGGCTCTGGGAGGGCGTTTTTGGCTTCTAGAGAGCCTCCGGTGGGATGGGGGAGGGCGCTTTTACCCTCCCTTGGCTCCAGGGAAGCCTTTGGAGCTTGGGGAGGGCAAAACACGAGCCTACTGGGCCCACCAGAAGTTGGAAAACAGGCTGTTTACAGCCTCCAGAGGGCCTCCGGGGGGTGGGGAAGCTGTTTTTCCCCTCCCCAGGCATTGAATTATGGCATAGGCTCTCATGCATGCGTGATAGTGTCAGTGCATGCTCTTTTGGCACCTGAGGAAAAAAAGGTTCACCATCACTGTTCTATGACAATGTTCTCCAGACTATATATATGTATAAGTTTCTATTTAAAATATTTTCTTGAAAAACATGCCCTATTTCTTGGTAAACCTGTCATAAAAATGATATATGGTAACCGGAAGAAGGCAATGTTTTAAAGAAATTCTTTGATGTGTTGTTTGCATAGAAATCCATCAAGATTCCAATTTATTTGCTCTTACCTTGTCCTCCTCCTCCTTACATGATTAAATGTTAAAGAAAGAAGACATATTTTTTATCATCAGGTATGTTGGATGGAAATCTTTAAGCTATTGAGCATTCAGCAAAATATTTCAAAGTACATATAAGAATAAACATACTTTGGCCAATGAGAAGAGTGAAGTTCCTCTTCAGCAGTCCTTTGTTTCAATTTGTTTCCTCTTCTATGGACTTCATATATGGCCTAGCGCAAGGCACTTTCTTTGTCAACCCCTTGTATAAACATGGCATCTTACTTCATGGTGTTATGAGAATAATGATTATAATTTGATCAAATCAGCATATCCTTGAATGCAATATGCTAATGTTAATTTCTAATTATTCTCAGCCAACAGCTCTTAGACATTTCAAGCCACCTGTAGTATAAGAGCAACATTATTTTTAAGGTGACAATGGAAGCAATGCAGTTCTTTCTCAATGATAGATTACTGAAGAAACATAATATAATAGCTATCAGCAGGTGGTAGTGCTACTATCATCAAAAGTTATCAACACCAGTCAGAGGTCTACTATCTGACTTTCCTTCATCTGCTTGACCCTTCCAGGTAGGATCTGTAATTATATGAGCTGACAGATCCATCCAAGGTCACCACATTACAAAATAGGCATTGATACTCTAGAAAAAGTGCAGAAGAAAGCAACCAGAATGATAAAGGGACTAGAAAGTAAACCACACAAGGAAAGGTTGCAGGAACTGGCCATGGATAGCCTAGCAAAGAGGAGGTCCAGGGGGACATGATACCAGTCTTCAAATTTTTGAGAGGCTGCCACAGGGAGTAGGGGAACACATTATTTTCCAAAGTACCAGAGAGCCAGACAAGGAGCAACAGTTGGAAGCTGTCCAAGGAGAGATTCAACCTGGAAATAAGGAGGAACTTTCTGACGACAAGAGGGATCAACCAGTGGAATGGCTTGCCTGCATAAGTGTCGAATGCTCCAACACTAGAGATTTTCAAGAAAAGACTGGACTGCTATTGGTGTTAGTACTGGTGGTATTAGTGTGATGTAGGGTCTCCTGCACCAGCAGGGAGCTGGACTAGATGACCTGCAAGGTCTCTTCCAACTCTAATAATAAAAAATAAAAATAAAAAAGGGTATTTCCATTAGTTGAGTTTAAGAACTGATACCAAACAATTTATAAAAGAGTGGGAAAAAACTAAGATTGATTAAACCAAGCTTTTAGTAAAGTCCAGATTATGAAAAGAATTTATATTGGTGTCTTTGAGCTCTTACAGAAAATGTATTAATCCCAAAATAAACAAATTTTAAACATCCTCAAATGTTGAAAACTCCTTGGATTAATAATGTTGACAAAAATCAAGACAGATAATACCTTATCTCATTGCAGTGAATGGTTTTATAAGATTCTGTAAAATGCCACATGAAAAGATTGCTCCAAGAGAGCAAAAGACCATTAGAAGAGATATGTTACATCATGATTTTTAGACAATTTTAATATTAAATACATTCTTTACAATATGACCATTGCTCGTTCATGTTTTGTACCAAGAGACATTTCTCAATCTATTCCAGCTTTATTCAGATGTGAGTCTGTAAGCTAAGAAAACATTTTTGTGCCAGTAAGCTGGTTTCTCAGTGATAGATATTTCATGCCTTGCCATGACGTTTATGGATGTGTTTCTCATATTTGCTTGCTGAAAAAAATCCTCTCTGGAAAAGAGTTGCTGCCAGAAAGAATAGCATGCTTTATAAGCAAGGGGTTGGTTATTTTTTTGGATAGGAGCAGGGCCAACCAGCACAAGATGCTTTGACTTCAAAGCTGTTCAATGAATTCATTTATGAACCATCCATTCCTGCATAAGCTACACTGAGTCAAAGAATGGGATTGTACAAGACCACTGTTATGTGTTGTACAGCTTCTGTGTATTCCAGTGCAGTTTATGCAAAGTATGTAACACCTTTATACTATAACTGGAACTCTCACTTTCCCATTCTGCTATTCCTTAAAACACTAATATCTGCCACCTCAGCTACTGCATTTCATTTGGCTTAGGGGTGGCCTTTTTCTGATTACGATTGAATAAAAGAACTGACAGTCCTTTGCTATTCCTACATTACATTACATCAATTCTGCAGCTTTGTTTGTATTTTAGTCATGGATAAGCACTAAGCCAGTTACTAGTTTTTAGCCATCCAAAATCCAGAATTAGCTTTCTAGGATAACCAAACCACTTTCAGACCCTCCATCTTTAATTTTGTAACTTCAGAAGACTTTTACTTTTTGAAAAGTGATCCCAAATTTGGAGTTGAGTCTAATTTAGACCAGAAGGAAATTACAAACAAGGTCTGAAGCTACCTTTTGATATTTGGAAATGCCCATGGCTTCCTTGCAGTAACAGTTTTGCCAATACTAAAAATAAATCAGAAAAGTAAAAAAGATCCAGAACGTTTTTCTTCGGAATTCCGATTGTATAAATTTATTACAGCCCTTCTCACTCTAGAAACTATTTATATTCTAAAGGTGTGATATCATTTCTCTGTAGCTTTCTGTAGCAGTCTAATTTGTCAAATTTCATATATGGTTGTTTTTGGATAGATAAGCTATGAGTGCTACAGCAACACCGACGTAGATGCCTGTTCCAATGGTGATGGATAGCACAGCCAAGAAGAGAGCTCTCCGTGAACTGGAGCTTGCTTGGTGGAAATCCCCTTTAGCAATGGCTTTGTTTGTCTGCAAGAATAAATAAAGTTTGCATTAGTGAGTGTGGACATGGCAGTCACTTATTGGAAATAGCATGAAGAAATTTGAAAAAAAAAGTATAGAAGATTTGGGGTTTTAGCGGCCATTATTTTGTCTCAAACAGCCAAAGTTTTTTCCCCTTTTTTTCTGCAATTCATGGATGAAACTGTCTTTCGTGTACTTCATGGAATAAAATAAGTGTTTGCTTTTAAGTCCCAACATTTTCAAGAGGCATAATATCTGTGATTTGTATCCTTACCTTGGAGAAAATAACAGCTGGTCTTTTATGAGTATGACCAGAAATATGTTTCTTCCGCCATTTGCCCTCTAAGATAACTCTTCATTATAAACTCTTTTCTTATCCATTATTCCTTCCTACACAATTACTATTAAAATCAACTTCATTCCACATTTTCAGAATCAAAAAGGCAACTATTGTTATCAAATAGCAATATAAAAACTATTTCTATCAGACAGAGACCATAGTCCACAAAATATTTTACAGTTTATCCCAATAGAATGAAATTGTACATACAGCATTCATTCATTCATTCATTCATTCATTCATTCATTCATTCATTCATTCATTCATTCATTGGACTTACATTCCGCCCTTCTCCAAGGACTCAGGATGGCTTACAACATATTAAAAAATACAAAAAACAATTCAAAAAGTCCAATATTTAAACAATCAAAAACCCCAAATTTAAAAATCATACACTCTAGTTACTCACATCACAATCATACTAAAGGCGTGCTAGATGTAACACAGGTGCAACGCAGAGCCATATTGCAGAGCATGCGAGGCATTGCCATATGTCAGTTCCAGCGTGCATGCATGCGCTGCCAGCTGTTTTTCAGCCTTCGGAAAGGCCGTTTCATTCTCCAGGAAGAAAAGCTTGCAAACTCTTCTCACTGCGAGAAGTGCCCTCGCGACAAGAGTTGCTGTAGTTTGCAACCTTTTTCTCCCTAATGATAACAGTTGACAGACACATAGAGCTGTTAAACTCCAGTAAGACACCTTTCCCCCTGCTGAGGGCATAGGAAATGGAGATAACTCCTGCCGCATGTTCCCCCTGAGGCAGAAGGGTCGCAAGAGCTTTGACGAGACAACCGCTTGCCAGTCACCCAGAGCACACCGTTTGGAAGGGTCGCCTAAGCTGGTGTGTGTGTGTGTGGAATAAGAATCCTTTGGCAGGATCCATCCAGCCAAGGTGAATGGGACCGGTGCTGGCAGAGTTGCCCACTGCTGCTGCCTTTAAGCAGGACGAGACATCAGGGAGTTCGGGGGCAGCCGGGAGTGTAGAAGGCTCGCCTGCCTGCCTGCCTCAGGAAGAAGGTGAAAGTCTGCACCTGCCGGTGTGGGGAGCACGTGGCTAGGTAGGACGGGTTGTTGGTCCTGCTAAGGGTGTGGGAGGATGCGCCTCTTGTTGTTTGAGACAGGGGAGGCATCGAGCCATGGCAATCCGTCTTACTTTCTCAGTCCAGTCCTCTTTCCCAATGCAAAGGCAGACGGATGGAAAGGGAGAAGGGAGGGAGGGGGAGGCAGCATGTGTGTTGTTAACTGAGTTTCACCACATTTTACAAGTTGGCCATGCCCACCCGGTCACCTAACCTCCAAGCCACGCCCACAAAATAAGCCAAGCCCACAGAACTAGTAGGGGGGGAAATTACACTTCACCACTGTATAGTCACTAGAAAACCCTTCAGCACTCTTTTGTATAAAAAAGAAAAAAGTGAATTATGATTTACAATTTTGATGATTTGACAGAATAAATTATAAAAAGAAACAAGTCATGTTACAACATCCCAGATTAAAAGGTTTTTTTATTTCTTTTCTACTTTACTTTTTTCTCCTTTCTTGCACTTTTCACTTTCTTTCTGATTTTTTTCTTTCTTTCTTTTGCTCCGACTTTACATTAGTTTGAGTCTATATATTACCGTAGTCAATACAATCAAATTAGTCCTAAAAAGTGCACACTTAAATGCGGAGTCCTTTTTTAAGTGCTGGCAAGGACATGATCCTTCAAAAAATCCCTCTGCAGAAATGCTCACCAAATGAAAATAAAAGCTGAATAAGAGCATGGATGGGTGGGGATTGGTAGAAGAAATAAATTATTTGCTTCACCTAATTAGACAGTGAAATTTGAAGGAAGGAGGATGGATTTTGTATAAAAAAGCTGTGAGCAAACCAATGCTGAAACTGAAAATAAATCTAAGATTAAAATATATTCAGCTACACACACACAAAATAAAATTAATGAGTAATCTGGCTTCAATTTAACATTAGTGAATGTTAAATTTTTGTTATTAAATTTTAATAATTTCTGAGGAATTCAAAGACAGCAAAAACTTGGTCCAGAATATGCCGTAACACTGAAATAGCCAAGCTAAATGCAAATTCTCCCACCAGAGATTCATTTCCTATGGATGAGGTAAACCCCCAATTCTCTTTTCTTTGCTGTCCTGAAGGGCATTTCTGCAATAACTGCATTTCAATTCTTTCCTTTTTTTAAAAAAAAAATAACATAGTGAGACTATGGTTGGCATCAAAATGACTGATGAGCCAATTTAAAAACCTCTCCAGGCTGAAATGTTTTCAATAGCAGACTAAGAACTTTAATAAACAGAAGTCACAGGAAGCACAAGAATGCTAAGTTGAGAACTGCTCGCACTTAACAGCAAAGGGCAAGCTAACTTGTTCAGCAGGAGATACTAGTAGAGATGAACAGTGCAATTCCCTTGTAAAGGTCTTAGACCCTTCAGCACAGATCATTCTTCATTGTCTTTATTATTCTCATCTGTCTGCATAAGATGTCTCTGTGATTCTATAGGTTTCTCTGCACTACTGCACTGTGCACTATTTGCAGTATGTAGAAAATATATTCTGCTGTGAAATCACAATATCAAGGTTGAATGCAATTCAGAAAAAAATAAGTATTAAATGCTTACACAGGCTAAATGACCTCATGAGTGAATCTCTGCAGTGCATTAGCAGAAGGAAGCTAATTGCTTAACAAGTGGCAAGAATATACTAACCAATTGCTCCTCTTTCACTTGTTAGTAAGATAATGTACGTAATTTTGCAAATTTTACCTTATTTTGCAGTAATGCACAAAAATTTCAACAATACATGGAACAAAAATTGCCTAACAGGATTCAGAACAGGCGGGGATTAGAAACCACACTGTTAACGTTCTGTGGATAGCAGAGAAGGGAAGGGACCTATTCCCCTTTATTGAATATACAAGTGTGTTTACTTTGTAGACCACAGCATACTGTGGATAGCCTTTAAATTTGTGGTAATTAACAATTAGAAAAAAAATGGAACAACTAAACTTTGGTCCAAAAATGAAAAAAAACACACCCTGCATCAAGATTGCATACTGTCACCTTGTGTTTTAATTTATATACAGACTGTATCATGAGAAATTATGGACTAAAAGACAGAAAATGGAATTAAAATTGCTGGGAAAAACATCAACTTCAGATACTTTGATAGATGTTTTAGAAAATGTCCTGCTGAAAATAAAGACGAGCAAAAATTGATTGCTACTTTAAAAAGATTATTTCAGCAGGCAGTTGAATGCAAATATACAGATTTTGTTTCCTGCTAGGCTTAAATTTTTACAGGAATTGTTTCTGCAAACCATTACATAAAGCGGTGTCTACTACCTGGGAGAAAGTCTGCAACAAATTTAGACAAAATATTAAAGGCATCCCATTGACAGCAAAGGTATGCACAAGATGTGACTGTGACAGCTGGGCCATGAGAAAGGTTGAACAAAGAAAAATTAAGACTCTGAATCATGATGCTGGGAAAATATCCTGCATTGCAGAAGAATAAATCATTCATGTTAGGACTCTGTCCAAAACATTTGGTTTGGCAATATATAAATCAACAATATGTGTTAATGTAATATAGCTTTAACTGAGCTGTGTCTGATTGGATGCAGGTATTGCAGACTGCCATAAGAGGGAGCTAGAGATCATAGCTTATTTCTCTGAATTTCTCTCTGTTTCTCTTTGTCTCTGCTATTTACTGTTAGTTTGCTCTGCAATCTCTCTGCATTCTATATATTGTAGTTATAGCTAAGCTGTGTTTAGGCTTGATATCTTTGTTTACCGTTTATGACAAAGACAACTGTAAAAAAGATTTTGTACTTGATAACATTTGGATTGTTATTCTGACTATTATGTGTAGGACTTTGGATTGTTTATCAGAACACTCTATTTCTCAAAGTAAACTTTAAGCCAAATTAGTGTATCTGTATGTGGCTGAGTAATTATTCACAACTAATCTCAATATAAACATTTATGTGTGCACAATCTTGATAAACAAGAAATATCATGCACATACATTAACAATTCAATATTACATGAAGTAAATTAGACTGCTCATTGGAAACTAATAACGAAGCAAACAGATGTGTTGGAACCTAACGTGAGGTTGAGAATCATTGGAGAAGGCCTTGACGTTTAGAAAAAGCTAGTTAAACTAGACACTGAAAAAAAATCCAAGGTAAATAGATACTATCAATATGAAGAATTCAATGAAATAATATCCATTAGGTAAAAATAAAATAAAGATGTGACCGAATAATAATAATTTTAGGATGCAAAACCTGTGTGTGTAAGAGGAGAGTTAAGTCAATTATAAATTTACTCATATACCAACAAATATGGAAAATACATTATCAAAACACATGTGTATGTGATATATATCTTACTAAAGCACAACTGCAACTATTCCTCCCTATTTCATATCCTCCAAATGGGTTAAGACGAATTCTCAGAATTACCCGGGAACTGCTAGAATTTTGTTCCCAACACATCAGAACAGATCATGTTGGGAAGGCTATTTTTTGATCTTTTATTTATTTATTCAACTTCTATGCTACCCAATCCCAAAAGACTCACCCGAAGTATATACTCTTGTATATCACAAGTTAGCCTCCAAAGGATTCACAATTTTGCTGCTGTTTTCTTGTGCACATTTAATCAGAAGTAAAGCTAGCAGTGTAACATTTGTGAAGATTTTGTGAGCTGGCCAGATTTGTGACATATAAGATGGGTGGCTGTACAGGTATTTTAAATTCATACAGTACATAGAAACATACAAATTTCTTGCATATTTGTGAACATGTGGCATTTTGATTAGTAATAAAAGGATTGTGAGTTTTAAATAACTTTTGGTATTATAAAATAATTCTATCTATCCATTTTTATCATATTATCATCTTTTTTCTAATGGGATATTGCCTATCTGCCACAAAGCTAAACGGAATAATAAAATTGTACCAATACCTCATGTGACAAATAGAAAGCAGCTATTCCCAATGGCCAGAAACAGCACAACATGGAGAACACACTGAGTCCAAGATGATCCCTGGGAGGCATCATAAGGAAATGGTCTTCACTGTCAGTGTCACTTGAGTAATCACTCTGAAAAAGCAAGAGAAAAGGACCGTGAAGTAGAGAAGTTAGTGGCAAGACTAGCCCTTTCTCTCTGCATCAGGCATACCTATGATCCATTTTCTTCAAGGCAACATAGAATTTTCTGGGTGAAATTATGGATAAGAGATATTTGTACTCTCCTGCAATGAAAGAACATTTTAGAAGAATCATTTTTTTAAAAAAAAATCTGATAGGATGACATTATTAGAAATTACTACAGAAAAGGTAACTTTTCATTTTTTAAAAATTATGATGATGGAGGGTCATCCTACTCTGCAACATAGTGACCTCAGGGGGAACACAACACCTTGCAGCAACAGCTTTTAAAAAGAGGAATATCACCATGAGTATCATAATGATAAAAAATAATCCCTGCACTATTTAAGAACACTGAAACATATCTGCACTATCGGTATATAAGGGTTGATTTGAATCGGCACGAAGCCATGGCTTCATGAGTTCACATCCAGGAACACATTTACTTGGATATATACCTTGGCAGGCACTCTTGTATGTGTGAAGCCTTTCATCTTGCAAGCATTCTCTGCATATACAAAAGTAATAAATTGGGCCAGACCGACATATATGTCTTTGTCATTAGAATTACAGTATTTACTTGGCTCTGCTCACATTTTAAAATCTGAATGGATCTTCTGAAGATGGTTAGAGTACAACTCATTACAAAAGGCCAAATGCCAAACAACATTTAATTTGGTATGAGGAAGATTAAAATACCAGATGCCACTCATCAACCAAATAACATTCTTTCTCAGCTTTGTCAGCTGGCAACTACAGAAAAAGAATCTATTAAAAATCAAATAGACTGAATGAGTAAAACATAAAATATATGTTGGCCAACAGCCCAATAATAAACTTACGTGAGGTTCCGATAATAATACATCTGTGTAACATGGAATACTCTTACATTCAAAACAATGTTTTAATGAAACCCTTACACTGTGGCTATAGCAGTGTTTGATCAACTATTGCGGTAGATGAGATTGGAAGCTGATGACAGTGAGACACTGAGACTCAGATATTTGAATTCATTTCAACCTGACTGATGATTAGTAGCTAAAAAGACATTGGCAAAACAAATAAGACTATGGAAAAGTCAGAGAAACTGTTGTGGTTCCGTCTGAGGCCCCTCCGGGAACGGCTGACCTTCTGTCGGTTTCCAGCTCAGAGGGAGAGGCTGAGGAACAGGAGGTGCAGACAGACGAGGAGGAATCCCAGGCTGAAGAAGAGGGAGGACAGCCAGAGTCCCACCAGGGGGAGCTCTCCTCAGCAAGCAGCCTGGATTCCTTAGAGGAAAGTGCACAAGCCATAATTGATCTGCGACAACGAAGAGCTAATCAGAGACGGAGTCAATTGGCTAAATACTTTCAGCATTAAAGTGGCAGCAGCTGGGTTTGGGTGTGGTGCTCTTGGGAAAGGCTAAAAGGCAGACCCACCCTTCCTGGCTTGTGGAGTTTTATCTTTGAGAGTCGTGGGACCTGACTGTGAACTTTGGTGTCTTGGAATCCTGGTTTGTGCCTTTGACTATTGAAACCTTGGGGGGGGGGGGGGGGGTGCCAGCAAGAAGCTTGCTGTATTGTCTGGACATCAGGACCCTGCTGTACCGTATTATATCCTGTCTGTTGGGAAGAACAGGTTTTCCTCTGTGCTTATTTTTTCCAGTTATAAAATACTTTTGGCCTTTTACCAGAGTGTCTGGCTGTTTTTTCCAGTTGGTGTTGAGGTCTGGGGGAACCCAGACAGAACAGAAACTAGATCTAAACTGGAAATACAGCAGTCTTCTCTTATTTAAGAGAAAAGCAATAATATAAAATAGTGATGATACAAATCCAACCACCATATAGATGACATACCTCTTATCTCTACTCCTACTTCTATTGGCCAACTACACAATTTCCTTCAGTGTATTTAATTTCATTTCACCCCCATGGAGAATCCAGGAGAAATACCTTGAGTTTAATATTCTTACTTCACAAAACTGTGAGACTCCAGGCACTTTATAGTAATAAATATACAATAATACTAATGTAATTAAAATATAAGCTAAAAATCTGCAACATGAGATACACATAGCAGATTGGGAAAGAACACGGATTACAATATCCAAAATAACCCTCTCAGCAGCATATAAAGAAAATTATTATAAACTTTTTTACAGATGGTATATCCCACCTGCAAGGCTAGCAAAGATTTATCCAACATTACAAGACACATGTTGGAAGTGTAAAAATGAAAGAGGTACCTTTTTTCACATGTGGTGGTCATGTCCTAAAATACAAAAAATCTGGAAAACAATCCATATCTGGCTCTCAGAGATTACCAAAGAAGAAATAGAATACTGTATACCCCGGAAGCTATGCTATTAGGAATTTGGAGAAGGCACTATTCAAAACTAATACTGCTTCTTATGACACATATAAATACTGCAACAAGAATTGCGATAGCACAATTTTGGAAGAATGATCAGACCCCAAAAGAAAATCTAATTATAGATAAAATATATACATGTGTGGAAATGGACGAAATTACTAATTCAATTAAGGGAAATAAAATCATGGAATCAAAAAGAACATGGCAAAAATGGCATGAATGGTTCAAAAGAGAATATAGAAATAATACACTATGAAGCAACAGTACAATTGAAACAAACTACAGTTACCTTGTAAATATTTTTATCTATCATTTAGGGAATGTAATAAATATAATGTTTAATGAACACTATGGAATGTAATAGGTTAAAAATTTTTACTAAAAAACACTAACAAAGATGGTTTATGATCTGTAAAACGGAATAAATTGTGAGTTGAACTATTTGTGAAAATTCAATAAATTTTTTTTAAAAAATATATAAGCTAATTTCAATGTTGGTGGCTTTGTAATCAACTCAAAGGTTCTTCAGCAGAGACAGGTCTTTTATTAATCAGTGATGAGTACTAAATCTCATCACTGCTGGTAAGAGTGCAACACTTCTTTGAAAATGCAGCTATGCTATTCCTCCTATAATTTCCAAGGTCTAAGGTTAATTGAATTGATTAATATTATGGGTATTGGAGATACTGAATTGGGGAAGGCTAATGAATAACAATCTGTAAGATTTTGGTTTAGATCCCTGGTTTCCAATGTGGGGCCCAGGTCCCACAGGGGGGCAATATCATTTTTAATGGGGGCAATTGGAACCTTGTTTAAACCTAGTTAATAGCATTTTAGGCTTCCTCCACATTAGTTGTTAATTTTTGGAATAATAAGAATTATATGTAATGGGGGGAGGCCTCAGGATTTTAGAGATGCTTAGGTGGGGCATGGCCAAAAAAAGGTTGGGAACCACTGGTTTAGATTAATAAATCATGGGGATATCTAATGGATTTGCCAAAAGGGAATCTTAGAAAATATCTGAGTGTCATTAGGGGAAAAAAAGCTCCTGAGTTAGGGTGACTGAATGGAGCTTAGCATTTACTCACTAGGTGCCCTTCTTGACACCATGTGAAGTTTGCAGCAGATATTTTCTCTTTGTGCCAAAAGAGAAATATTTGCCACTACCTGGGATTGAACTCTCAATCTTACGAGTGGGGGGTGAGTGTCTTCACCACAAGGACACCATGGCACTAGAATAGGAGGGAGGGATGCAAAACGGATGTATCAAATAAATTCCAATAAGAAGGAAATTTGGAGTATGAGTTAAGAGTACTGATCAATATTTTAAAATGATGCAGCTCCTGGGACACACTGCTGACAATGTCAAACCCAGCATCTTTCATTAAAAAAGTGACTTGGAGCTATATATTAGGTGCCAAAAAACAGGGGGGAAAACATGATTTAAAAAATGTCCTTAGACTCCAGAGTGAAATTAACGGTAGTACCTGTATTGCCAAATAGGCAGTTGAGAGAATGAAGGGAAAACGTGAATATTTTCTTAATTTGATTTGAAATTGGGCCACAAGGAACTGATTTTTTTTTTTTTGCTTTTTTAAGGTAAAGCTACAGACAGGGACAATGAAAAAAGAAAGCAATTTCCTTAATTGACTTCTTGATTACTTCAGTTCAAATAAGTAAACAGTAACTGCATCCAGTATGAATGTAGCACTTCATTCTAGCATTTCAGCAATAGCTGTGTGTGTCCCTTCAGAATATATTCAACAACTGGCTTGTCACAAGTTAACCACCTCTCCCAGACTTCCAATACAATCAATCAATTTTTATTACTTATAGTTTAGCGTTACAAATAGAATCATTATAAACAACAACAATAATAAGAAATAAAAATAAAAATAAATAAAAGACAAAACACTGTGTATTACAATTGGTGATAAGCAGTGTGCATTTAGAATCTGCCTAATTTTGCACACAGTGTAACAGGATTTGAGCACATTCAGAGAAATTGTATTTCGCACTGGTCTGATAATACTGTAGTTGTACATAGAAGAGATCAGTTTTTCCCAGATATTTTATTTAATGAGATATTATAAATTGAGCCTGTAAGTCCTGATAAAGCCAATACAAACCACAATGAGCCACACCTTTATTGCTGCAATCAACACTGCAGCACAAAGCCCAGCCTTTTACTCTTGTGCCAACATACAATGCAAGTATGTGATTTCCATCATGAAGTTATTATCCTTTTGTGAACACTTATCCTTTTATTACACACCTATCAGAAAGCATCAGCGTATTTTATTTCTTAATGGTTATTTTCATTTACATTTTTAAAATATTATTTGATTGTGTTTTATTTGATTGTATGTCCTGTATAGACAGACATGTGCCTCCGTTCGACATTTTAACCTCTTTAAAGACAAGAGCTTAAGAGATAGGGATATCCTTATATGATTGTATGCCAATGTCTTAATCAATGAAGAACTGGAACGGAATATTTTTCAGTTTCATGTGAACTTCATTTTTTTTCTTTGAATTATAATATTAGAAGGATTGCACCTACCCAATGCACTTTACCTTTGTATTAGTAAAAATCAAGAGTAGTTTGGGGCAGGGGTGGGTTCTAACTTACCTCGCTGCTGGTTCACTTCCTCCCACCCCCTATGGGCCTGCCTTGTGGGGGCGTGCATGAGCATTGGCAAAACATCTGAAAAAAAATCCCCTCTCCCCTAAAAAATCCAAAAACAAGATGGTGACACATGCACAGTGCTGGAAACACGTTAAGCTTATATGCATGTTTGGAAGGGAAAAATAATTAAAATTTCCCCAAAAAACAAATAAATATTTTTTTTAAAAAAAGAGATGGTGGCGCCCACATATTGGCACCCACCAAACCAGTTCCGTGACATCATCGTGACATCATCAACGGGTTGCCTACCAGTTCAGATGAATCAGGAAGAACCTGCCTCTGGGTTGGGGTTTATTTTTGCTACTGCAAAAATATTAAAACTGAAATCCAGAAAACACATAAACCTACAGTACTTATTTGTTTTGTTACATGTTGTAAATTTCTTTTTTTTGTTATTGAATTTTTTATTGGTTGGGCACTAAATATATTGCTGGAATAGAAAAAGATCCTTGGTAAAGCTTATTGACCAAGAAACTTGCATCTGAATAATATTCTGGAAATAAATTGGTATTTAGATAAGAATATCAAGTCTGAAATAAAGGTTCAGATATTGTTGAATTGAATTTCAGGCCTTCCCTGTAGAGCAGTGATTTTCAACCTTTTTTGAGCTGCGGCACATTTTTTACATATACAAAATAATGGGGCACCTTGAGCGGGGGGGGGGGGGAGTGGTGGGGCGGGGGGGGGGGGGCTAAAAAGTTTGGACAAAAAAAATTATCTCTCTCCCTTTCACTCTATTTCTCTCCCTATTTCTCTCTCTTCCTTCCTTCCTTTCTATCTCTCTCCATCCCTCTTTCTCCCTTCATTCCTCCCTCTTTTTTGCTCTCTTTCTATCTCTCTCTCCTTCCCTGCCTCTCTTTCTCTTTCTCTCTTGCTTTCTTTCTCTCTCTCTCGCTTTCACTCTCTTTTTCTCTCTCTTGCTGAGCTTCGCGGCACACCTGACAATGTCGCGCGGCACACTAGTGTGCCGCGGCACACTGGTTGAAAAACACTGCTGTAGAGTTAATGGTAATGGACCCCAAGAACTACAATTTATCAATACAGCTATCAGATTACAAATAAGAATCTCACAAAATTAAAAACTCAGATGGTAAACAAGTGTTTACATTTTTCCTGTTAGCCCATTACAAGAAAAATAATATTCTCATCATACCTTAAAGTCCAACAAATATACTACAGCATATCTTTCATAAGCATCACAAAAAACATGCAGGCATATATCACAATAAATAGAAACATCAATTTATTTACTAAATGCTCTCAATTGAAATCAATTGATTTCTATGGCACTAACTGACTTGGAATGTTCTTAAAGAACAGGAGAGGACAAAAAAATCAGGACAAATGATGAAGATCACATTTACTATCTACAATCTTGTCAAGGTGGGATAAATCTATTGAGACAGAGCTGATAAACTGCTTCAGAATATGCTGGCAATGTAAAACTCTTCAACACCACCAATAACACAGGTACCCTCCAAAAAGACCTTGACTTTTATGTCAGAATGGTCAAACATCTGGCAACTCCAAATCTCAACCAACAAATGCTCTGTCCTACACATTGGCTAAAAGAATCAGTACACCAAATACAAGCTGAATAGACAAGACTTTGCAGACAACCCTCACTATGTAAAAGACCATGGAATATTCATATCAAATGACCTGAGTGCCAAAGCCCACTGCCACAACTTCGTCAAAAAAGCTTCAACAGTTGTTAACCTAATCTTACTTAGTTTTTTCTCTGGTAATATCACACTACTAACCAGAGTGTACAAAACTGTCGCAAGACCAATCCTTGAATTCAGCTCATCTGTTTGGAACTCACACCGTATTTCAGACATAAATACATTAGAAAGTGTCCAGAGATACTTTACGAGAAGAACCCTCCACTCCTCTACTCACAACAGAATATCTTACACAACCAGACTTGAAATCCTAGGCTTAGAAAGCTTAGAACTACATCGCCTTTGACACAACCTAAGCATAGCTCATAAAATCATCTGCTACAACATCCTTCCTGTCAACGACTACTTCAGCTTCAACCACAACAATGCACAAGCACACAACAGATACAAACTCAAAGTAAACCGCTCGAAACTTGATTGTAGAAAATACAACTTCAGCAAGCAAGTACTTAATACTTGGAACTCACTACCTGACTGTAGTTTTGCCACCAAACCCCCAAAGCTTGACCTTTACACTTTCTATTGTTGACCTCACTCGATTCCTAAGAGGTCAGTAAGGAGCATGCATAAGTGTACCAGCGTGCCTGCCTACCATCCCTGTCCTAATGTTTCCCTCTTATTAGTACCCAACAGTGTTATATCTATGTATACTATCAATACATACTTGACCAAACAAACAAACACATAATGGTAGAGCCAGAATATAAAGCAAGGAAGAAAGCCACTTCTCTTTAATACATCCTAACCCATCAGTCTGCCAGGGCTGAGATTAATTACTCCTGCTAGAATTTTTGACATAAGGTCAAACAAGCATGCTTAACCCTTGAATTGTTTCCCACTAATTTATGTGTTTCCACATGTATTTTAAACCTCAAATAAAGGATTTAGATTTTAAAAACAGATGTTAGAAAAACATCTAATAATATTTTACTTTACAGTATACTGTACACAATACTAGTTACTCATCTTATAAATGGATATACAGGTAGTCCTCAATTTAAGTTCACAATTGAGCCCAAGTGAGACATTTGTTAAGTGAGTTTTGCCCCATTTTCCATCATTTCCTGCCAAAGTTATTAAGTGAATTACTGCAGTTGCTAAATTAGTAACATGGTTGTTAAGTGAATCTGGCTTCCCCATTGACTTTGCTTGTCAGAAGGTCACAAAATGGGATCATATCATCCTGGGACACTGCAGCCATCATCAATATGAGTGTGTTGCCAAGCACCTGGTTTTTAATTATGTCGACATGGGGATGCTGCGACTGTTGTAAGTGTGCAAAATGATCATGTCACTTTTTTCAGTGCCGTTGTAACTTTGAATTTACAACAAATTGTTGTAACTGAGGACTACTTGTATAAGGCTACAATTTGTCACAAAAACAACATGGTACTCCTTATGTTGCTTCAATGATGTCTGAATCTTTCTATTTTATTCCATATTGTGCTCTGAGTTATACAATTAATTATTTTTACCTTTTAGACTTTATTTTGATACAGTATATAATTTTTGCTGTTTTAAGACGTGAACCAACTAAACCAAAAGTTTTGGAGATCTTACTGATTCATATTTGTGATCATATCAGATGACTTATTTTAGTTTCTTCCTATGAACCACAAAGTACATAATAATCTTCTGACAAATTGGTCAATTTCTTCTATTAGCTGCAGCAACCTCCTAAAATTTTAATCTCAGGAAGCATTTCTTACGTTCTAAGTATCTGTATATTTCAGAATTATTTCAGAGAGATTAGATTTCCCCCCTCTATATTCATTTTATATATTTCCATTAAATATATCAAATAAAACATAAACATACAAGAAACCTATCCAGATACTGTTTTTAAGAGGATATTTATAGCTTGTAGCTTATCATGTAAATCATACCTGCTGCATTTTTTATATATGCAATCAAAGTTACAGGAGTTCCACACTTTTCACATTGGTCACTGAATGTGTTAAAAACAACTTTATTTCTGCCCTAACCATTAGGATCAGAAAAACCCTTTCTTTCTGAATTAACACTGTCTACACCTGGGGTCTCTAGGCTTGAATTCCCCCACAAGTCTTAAAGTTGCCAAGGTTGGAGACCCCTGGTCTACACAATGGATTCTTGCATCCTAAAAGGCTCTACGTTGACAAAAAACCCTTGTTAATTAGTGTTTGTTCTCACAGCTCCCAATTCTGAATTTGGCTTCTGATGGAAATGAAGTCAACCAAACATCTTTGTACATGGATCTTCTTTCTTTCTGCTTTGGGACTATTTCAATAATGCTGTTACATCTGTTGCAGCAAAGGAAATGAAAGGGATGAAAGTAACAGTGATTTATCTAATTTAACAAGCCGTTTCTGTGGATGGCGTTATTTCATTATTCAACCAATGCTAAGGTTATCACAATTTATCCTACCATATTATTTACAATTGACAATACGTATACCAAGAAAACTTCCCTAACCTCTAGTTCTTGGAAGTCGTCGTCATCATCATCATCTTCATCTTCTTCTTCCACTTCATAGGAGAGGCTCTGGATCTTAATCTCATCTGTGGATAGACTGACAAATTTGCCTTCAGGATAATCCAGGCAGCCTTTGGTGGGTGACTTGTCCTCGATAAAGGTTGTTTCACAGCATTCTGCACTCAGGCTTTCTCCCCATGATCGTAGCATGCTTTCTGAATAGAGGATGATGTTTGGATGATAACGGGATTCTACTGTCTGTGGCAGAGTATTGGGGTCAAGAAGCTGTTGCATTGGGTCATTTGGGGGATAGAGAGTCCCAACTGGCAGACCTTGATACTGAGCAGTTGGATATACAGATATCAAACCCTCCCTGTTTTCAGTCATTAAGTTCCTTGTGTTAATCAACCCATTCTTCTTATTGGTGTCAATTGCCTTATTATGCTTTTTAAGCACACATTTCTTTTTAACTAAGCCATCCATCCTGGATTCTTTTTCCGCTTGTTGTCTCAATGAATTGTCATTTGTTTCACAAAAATCATATAGAAAAAATTATTCCATTTTCCTGAGGCAGAGAAAGAGAGAGAGAGAGAAAAGAAGACTCATTATAGAACGGAAATAAGCATCCACCTTTATGTTGATCTAATGCTAGCTTTTAAGAGCTGAAAATAAATTTAGCCCTTGCAGATGCAAATCATATTTGGTACAAATGTTCATTGTTAATGAACTGAAGATAGTGCTGAAAATTATTTTACAACAGAGAGGTTTTTTACATCATTGGACAGTTAATGCAGCGTAAGGTCCAAGAGCTGGAGACATGATCCATGAAGCATCTGGCTCAAGTCACTTCTCTGAACTAATCCTTAGATAAGCTAGTATTGTTCAGACATTCTGACATATACAAAATAATACTTACATTTAGAGATACTATAAGATAAAAAATAAATTGGAAAGGAATATATTTGCAGAAGGTAGAATACAAGCATTCTATCAAATGTTATCCTCTTTTTTTAATGTATTATTTCAACTCACTAATTCATTTTACAGATTTAATACTATTAATTATTTGGACAAAACAGGTTAAACAAATGACTTTTACAGTTAATTTATGAATAACTGCAATCAAAGAGTTCAAGTGCAATGATGGGACCAATATTCTTCATTATTACAATAAATCCCTTTCAGGTTTACTAATTATAGTGTTTCAGAAGTGACTACTTAAATGCTTAAGTCCTTGTCTTCAAGAAAAATAAATGTTTAATTTAATTGGTTAAAAACTAATTCCACTTAAAAGAGTGAGCATTAATTGTACCTCCGATGATATCACTGCAGGAAGAATCAGTGTGCTAGGCTTTGGTCTGGAGCATCTAATAAATGCAGAAGCCAAAGACAGCATCCTGTAAATCCTACACAGTTTGATACAGTTTGTTCAACACGCACAGCACTCCCCCTTCCATGCTGTAGTACAGCCAACACATAATTTAATCCAAAAAGCTTACTTGTTCACATTTATATAAAAAGAGAATCACACAAATATGGTAAAGAAGTAGTGCTTATATGATCATATTTCATGGGCACGGATTTGGTACTACAACTATGTAATCTAACCAGAATTAAAATTAATTTTTAGGCTTAGGCGTTGCCCGAGTCTTAATTTGGAGTACATTTCCTTTCCTCCATTTTCAGAGAAACCAATTTAGCTCTGTTTGCAATCAACCCAAATAGTTTTACTCCTCCATAGAGCTGGAGAGCTGCCCTTTGCTTTTCAGAGTAGGGCTATTGCCTTCCAGGATGTTCCTGAGGTCATATTGCTCCATTTCCAGGTATTCCTGGAAATTATCTTCCAGTGATTCTCCCCCCCCTCCATCCAATCCCTCTTACGTGTCTCTAGATAAGGCCTTTTAAATAGGAACAATATTATGAAATAGGATTTTGAAATGATTAAACTTGGTTTATGTGCTATGAGGCATGTCTATGCTATGAGGAAGCAAAGATATTATTTTGACCATCTGGGATGAGTGGG
This sequence comes from Erythrolamprus reginae, assembly GCF_031021105.1. NCBI lineage: Eukaryota > Metazoa > Chordata > Lepidosauria > Squamata > Dipsadidae > Erythrolamprus > Erythrolamprus reginae. The sequence goes on along the minus strand of NC_091952.1, from coordinate 147,345,663 downwards.
TCAGGAAGCTCACTACCTAGCTGGTCAATGTTTGGCAGATCATGGAGTGCCCCTTTAATTCAACGATAGATTGCAGTTAACTGTCAAGAAAAAAAATCTAACAGTAATCAACTGTAAGACCAATAAATCAGAGAGGTGATGGGCTGTCCTTTCCATATATCTTCAAAAGGGAACCATCATTGTTGATGCCTTTGTATGAATTGCAATACTACATTGGAGGGTGGTGGGGTTGAATTATAGCCACTCTCCTAAACTAACTCAGAAATATTGTCTTTTGTAGAGTATTCCCGATCAACTAACTTATGCTTCATACACAATTATTTTTTTAGCCTGGGAATAAGCAGCAGTTTGCAGGAAATAATCAGATGGACATTATATGGCTTTCACAAAAAAAGTGTAACTTTCAAAAGCAGATGGAGCTAAATAAAACATCGATAGGGCCAAAGTAAAAAGATGAGTTCATAAACTAAATAAATTGGCTGTCTCTGGAAGCTGCTGGATTGAACTTCCAAAAGATTAGGCAGAAGCACTTTAACTTTTAAGAAATAATTATTCCATTTCAATTTTACCTCTGTAATATTGAGCAAAAATCAGTAATGAATTATATATTTCATTGCCAAAATTAAAAGTAAGTAATGGTACTAATAATAAAGTGTTTTAAGAGCTTTATTAAAATTATTAATAGCTTTCTCCAAAGGTAATACTGTATATGATGTTTATTTTTATTTTTCATTTTAAGACTTCACAAATCCTGGTGCCTTACATTGAAATAGTGCAGCCATTAGTGTCATTTAAATGTCCCATTTTATTTTTTTATAATATCTCACCAAATAGATGTTGCAAGGTATTTCTAAAACGTACCATCCACATACCACCCAGCATTAATAACATTTCATATATTTTGGTCCCTCATTCATTTTTGGTAAACTAATAAGGCAAATTCAGATACATCTATGCTAATTTAATTTAATTCAAATAATAAGGATTCTTTGTTAAATAATTGGTCAACCACATATTATCAATTTCTGTTCTATCTATGCAAGAAATAAAATTTAACATGCTCAACTGTTAATTCTGCACAGAACAGTGTGTGAACCATTCAGAAGCTGCTGAATATTTACATCTCACTTTTTTTACGTACCCAAGGTACATTTATGCAGCATATAGTAGGTTGGTTTCAAATAAAGATACTTAAATTCTCGGTATATTTGCAACAGAATATAAGAACATAAGAAGAGCCCTGCTGAATCAGGCCAAAGCCCATCGAGTCCAGCATTCTGTGTCACATAGTGGCCCACCAATTGTCCATGGGGATCTTGAGCAGAAAGAGAAAGCAAAACCCTCCCTTTCCTTTGACCCCCAACAAGTGGTACTTAAGGAAATCCTGCCTGCCTCAACCAACATAGAGGCGGCACTTGGACATCCGTTTCAATAACTACCAATACACTTGGCATCCATGAATCTATCTAATCCTGCCTTGAAACTATCCAGACTGACAGCTGTCATGACCTCTTCTGGAAGTGAACTCCATAAACCAATGACCCTCTGGGTGAAGAAATATTTCCCTTTATTTGTCCTCGCTTTCTTACCTATGAGCTTTAGAGAGTGCCCCCTCGTCCTAGTATTGTGTGATAGAATCTTAGCTAGTCCTTTATTTGTACATGCTATGAGTCCTGGTTACTTGAGCGACTTCCTGTCTCCCATAACATTTATCTTGTGGTCCTGCTGAGTTTGCCCGATCCAGGTTCCTTTGATTAAACAATGCCATCTCTCAAGGTCTCAGAAGCATGCCTTCTGTGTAGTGGTGCTTGCCCTGTGGAACAATATCTTCCACTCCAAGATCTGGATAGCACCCCATTCTGCTGTTGTTTAAAAGATTCAGGAAAACCTGGCTCCCCATGGTGAGCCTTGGCCAGGGAGAGTGAAACCCCTCATTTCATTGTCGTTACCATCTTTATTTGTTATGTTTTATTGCAAGTTCTTTGTTTTATTATTATTGTGAGCCATCTAGGGTCATTGAGAGTTGGGCAGCATACATATAGCGCCGGGGTGGCGCAGCTGGTAGAGTGATGTACTGCAGGCCACTAAAGCTGACTGTAGATCTGTAGGTCAGCGGTTCAAATCTCATCACCGGCTCAAGGTTGACTCAGCCTTCCATCCTTCCGAGGTGGGTAAAGTGAGGACCCGGATTGTGGGGGCAATAGGCTGGCTGTTAAAAAGTGCTATTGCTAACATGTTGTAAGCCGTCCTGAGTCTAAGGAGAAGGGCGGCATAAAAATCTAATAAGTAAGTAAGTAAGTAAGTAAGTAAGTAAGTAAGTAAGTAAGTAAGTAAGTAAGTAAGTAAATACAACTTTAATAAATCATCATCAATATTATCCCCTACTGGTACATAACAAGGATAAGGCTCACGAGTTTTGCTTAATTATCAAAAAGCAAGGGACATTATTAAAACATTTCATTTGCCTATTGAGGAAAATAATTTTTGACTTCTGTTTCTCTGATTTGCCTACCCCACACATCTTTTTTTTTAAAAAAAGAACCTAACCTCTTGAGGCATTTTCCTTTTATTTACGGTACTAATGCCGCCCATCACAGCCGGTCTATGCCAAAACTCCTCTTCTAAGAGAAATGACTTTTTGGAAAGACGTTTAAGTGTGCAAAAATTCACTACTGCACTTTCCCCCTTTTCATCCCCCCATTCCACATTTGTATAACTATTCTGGAATACAGAGGTTTAGACTACTGCAATATAGAAATTTATTTTATGCAAATATCCTTGTTTACACCTCACCGACCACATCGCAATAACACTTTTATTATGTTATAGAAAAGGAACAAGTGAAGAAAGCACAATTACTTTTCTGAAGGAGCCCAGATTATAGCAGCGACAAGATCTGAATGTATTATTTCTCGTACAATTGAATTATGTCACTATGTTATGCTGATTACCATGCACTAAAAAGGGAAGTCAGATTTTCTTCAACTACTATAACCAGCAGATACAGGGAGGAAAGATATTGATACTGACATCAGAGTCAATAGACAAGTAGTCATTTTGAATAATTTTCCAAATCTGAGTACTATTTTTAAGTTTCTCTTATGGGCCAAAACATGCAAAGTTATAAAAATGAATAAAACAGGTATTAAAATTAACATAGTAAAATTAAAATATTCTGACAATTAAATCAGTCTGGAGGTCTAATATTAAAACACTGTAATATTAAACCCAATATTGTTGTTTACATTAATTCCCTAATCAACTATATCAGAGGTATTATCCTAAACCTGATTCCCCCACCTGAAAACAAATCAATCAATCTGTAAAATATGAATTAAAAATCTCCAATTTGGAAGCTAGTTCCTGAATGTTAAGAATTCAATTCTTTACAAAAAACTAGACATGAGAGGCCCCTCATTCAAATCTACATCAAAATATCTATTTTTGAGCATGTTTCTTTTAAAACATACAAATTGCCAGACTCCTGCATATATCACAATAAATATTCTCTGTGCCCCAGGAATGCAATGAAGCTCCAAGGGGACAGCCTTGAGAGCCTATTCAAAGTGGCTTAGTGAGGTAGATTTCAATTTGAGAGAAAATGTTTACATTTATGAGATAAGTAACGTTAAGTATATTGATTTTTTAAATTCAATTCAATTCAATCGGTTGTTTCTGGAATTGTCCCCCAATCAAAAGTTAAATGTGTTTTCTTCAGCCAGTCCCCATTTCTTTCTTATAGTATTGTGTCATATACAGGGGGTGGACAAAAAAATAGAAACACTTGACTTTTTGGCATCATAATGTTTGAACATGTTCAAATCAATCAAAACTTGACATATTTTAATGTTTTTTAAAAAAAACTTATTTGATATGTTTTTTAAAACTACCTTTTTATTTACAGAAATTTAAGGAAATTGGTTATAAACTTCTAGAAATGGCAGACCTCTCAGACTTTCAGAGGCCAAATTGTTGGTGCTCGAATGGCAGGCGCTAGTATAACAGAAAGTGCTTGAATGTTTGGCGTTTCAAGAGGAAATGTCTCAAAAATAATGACTGCTTTTGAAAGAGAAGGGCAAACGTCCTCAGCCAAGCACAGGTCTGGTCGAAAGTCGAAGTTGTCTGAGAGAGACCACCGGACTCTAAAGCAAATTGTCAGAGTGGATCGCAAGACCACAGATCCTAAAATCACTGCAGAGCTCAATAGACACGTACAGAACCCAGTCTCCACAAAAACTGTTCGAAGGGAGCTTCACAAATCTGGATTCCATGGAAGAGCTGCAAGGTGTTTCCATTTGTTTGTCCACCCCCTGCATATAGTCCGAAATGTACACTGTATGAGTTGTTGGATACACTGGTAGAACCAACTGAACACCAAGAGGAAGGAAAAAAACTAACGTACGTCTCCTGTATGTATTTATGTCAGCACGTCCTCCACATGCTAAATGCAATGCAAATGCAAAAGTGGCGCATCTCTGGGGCAACGAAGTCTGCGCCTACAAAAGACCCCACGCGCAAGCAACTTTATCTGACTGGACGAGCGCTCAGGCTCCAGACGCACCTACTCCGCTTTTACGCCAGGAGAGGCAAGGTGGGGCCGAGAGTCCGGAACTCCGCGGGCGCGCACGTGCCTGGCATGCAGAGTCCCAGTATAGCGATCCCGAAAGATCGAGAGCGAAGCCCGCCTGGGATAAGCATCTTTCTCCGAAAATCTGGCCACAAGGGCTACAAATGGAAGGTGGGCAGCTCCCTAACCTCGAGGGGAGGAAGGCGAGTCCGCGCCTTTTCCCCGCCACCGCATTTCCTCAACGATGTTCGAGTCCCGGGCTAACGACCTCTCGCCCTCAGGTCCTTGTTTACGGTCCTGCGCCACTTATACGTCGCTCCAAAGGCGGGATAAAATAGCGGCTTCCCCGCGTTGGGAGACGAGTGACGGACTGCGCCTCGTCGCTTGGTCTTGCCCTCCTCCCACCGCCACTATTCTGCGCGGGGACTCACCTGCGCGGACGAAGCAGCAGTTGCAAAGCTGGAGGAAGGTGACCTCCGGCGTCTCCGGGACCTCCGGAAAGCGGCTGTTTGCCTTCCTCCGTCCTCGCTGGCCTATTACCTCAGACGCCCAGGATACAAATCAAAGCGGCGAGTTTGGGACGCGGAGCGACGGCGGTTCTACGGCGAGGTGGGTGGGCTGTAGCCGGCGAGGTCTCTCCTCGTGGTGGCGGCCAAAATACACGCAAGGGCGGGAAAAGCGGCAGAGAGGAGGAATCCCACTATCCGCGGTAGCTGCTGCTGCCGCCGCCGGCCCAGCATGGTGCGGACCGAGACTGGGAACCGGTGCCGGGCGCTACCACAGCCGTAGGCGATCGAACAGCAGCGCGTCTCCCGAGCTTCTGCTGCCACTGCAATCGCGGCTGGGCTGCCTTGACAGAAGGAATTTACAACCCTGCACAGAGAACCGGGGGGGAGGGGGGGGACACCAACACAAAGCTCCCCCCAGGTCCTAAAGAGAGCTGAGGTAACTGCGTATTGCGGAAGAGAAGCAGGCAGCCTTTTTCGCGCTCAGTAAAGAGGCAAACCCTCCTCCTTACTCAGACCGAGGCGGGGAAGAGTCGACTCTTGTGAATCGGTACCAAGCGGCAGCGACGCTCGACATAACTTGTTGTCTTCAGTGTTTACACCTAATTTTTTTTACTTATTTCCTGCCTCAAGACGACTAGAAACAAACAAACGTGATTAAGTGATTCTAGGGCAGTGTTTCTCAACCTTGGCGGTTTGAAGATGTGTGGACTTCAACTCCCAGAATTCCCCAGCCAGCAACACTATATCTAGGGTCACTATGATGATGACTAAAACGGTGGTTTGCATTTAAATTCACAACGTTTTCAAAACCTGTAACAATGAATCTGAGCAAGCTGGAGTCAAAACCAGGAAACAGATGGACTATTTAGGTAAGACAGAGAATAAAGATGCAACAAATACACCTAGAGTCCTGCATTCGGGTTTTGCTTACCACACTACAAAAAATACGTTGAAACTCTAGAGAAGGTGAAGAAGAGAGCAAGCAGGATGATAAGGGGGCTGGAAACTAAAACATAGGAAGAGAGGTTACAGGAACTAGAGGTTTCAGGCTAGTCTGGCGAAGAGAAGAACATGATAGCAGTGTTCCAATACTTGAAGAGCTGCCACAGAGAGGAGGGAGGTCTCACTATTTTCCAAAGCACCAGAGGGGCAGACAAGGAACAACAGATGGAAGCTGACCAAAGAGAGATTCAACCTGGAAATAAGGAGGAACCTTCTGACTGAGAGCAATCAACCAGTAGAACAGCTTACTTGCAGAGGTTGTGAGCGCTCCAACACTTGGGACTTTCAAGGGGAGATTGGACTACCATTTGTTCAAAGTGGTGTAGGGTCTCCTGCTTAAGCAGGGGGTTGGACTAGATGACCTACAAGGTTCCTTCCAACTCGAATGAATGAATGAATGAATGAATGAATGAATGAATGAATGAATGAATGAAAGGCTTATGAATAAAGTAGAGTCCTTCTTCCCCAAAATAGCATGAAACAACCTGAATGTGCTTCCTTGTCTAGGGACTGCGTCATCCTAGATAGGCTAATTCAGCTGAAAATAGTACTGCATATCAAACCAACTTGGTATTATTTAGTAATGGGTTTAATTGTGAACTGTAAATTGCCCCTTGCTGCTGCCATCAAGTTAGCCGGCCCGAGTCTGCGGAGAGGGGTGGCATACAAATCTAAATAATAATAATAATAATAATAATAATAATAATAATAATAATACCTATGCCTAAATATAAATCAGGTGTATCCAACTCACAGCCTATGGGCTGCATGTGGCACTGGACAGCTAGTAATGCAGCTCCATAAGATCATAAACTCAACATTATTTGTTGAAATACAGAATAACAGAGTTGGAAGGGACTTTGAAAGTCTTCTAGTTCAGCCTCCAAGCAGGAGACTTATATCATTCTGGCTGTCCAGTCTCTTTTTAAAAACCTCCAGTGATGGAGCAACCACAACTTTTGGAGGCAAGCCTTTCCATTGATTAATTGTTCTCAATGACAGGAAGTTTCTCCTTAGTTCTAGGTTTGATCTCTCTGTGATAAGTTTCTGTCTTCTATTTACTTTTTGTCCTGCCCTCATGTGCTGTGGAGGTTAGCTTCCTGTTTTCTGTGACAACCTCAAAAATATTGCAAGACTGCTATTATGTCACCTTTGGTCCTAGACTAGACAAACCCAATTCCTGCAACCATTCTTCATATGCTTTCACTTCCAGTCACCCAATCATTTTTGTGGCTCATCTCTGCACTCTTTCTAGAATTTCAACATCTTTTTTGTATTGGGATGACCAAAAATGGATGCAATATTTTTAGTGTGATCTTATCAGAGCAGTATACAGTAATACCAGAAGCAAACTACAGTACATATCAAAATATAACATTTACACAATATATACTTGTAGCCATTCTTTAACAATGTGTATTTTGACAGCATTTTTTATTATTTTATTTATATGCAGTACAGCAGGGGTCCCCAAACTTTTTACACAGGGGGCCAGTTCACTGTCCCTCAGACTGTTGGAGGGCCGGACTATTAAAAAAACCTATGAACAAATCCCTATGCACACTGCACATACCTTACTTAAAGTAAAAAACAAAATGAGAATAAATACAATATTTAAAATAAAGAAGTAATAAGTAATTAAGTAATTAATAATTATTGTTGAGCACCCAAACGGACATGTTTGAGACCCTTTCCATATAATTTTCTTTATATTTTATTATTTTATTTTATTTATTTTATTATTTTACAGTGGTGCCTCTACTTACAAACTTAATTTGTTCCATGGCCAGGTTCTTAAGTAGAAACGATTCCTAGAGAGGCCTCACGGAGGCTTCTTCCCGCCTTTTCTGGCCCTGTTTCCTTCCAGAAGATTCCTAGAAAGGCCTCACGGAGGCTTCTTCCCGCCTTTCCTGGCCCTTTTCCTCCCAGGAGATTCCTAGAGAGGCCTCATAGAGGCTTTTCCCCATCTTTTCCGGCCCTGTTTCCTCTCAGGAGTTTCCTAGAGAGGCCCCACAGAGGATTCTCCCTGCCTTTCCTGGCCCTGTTTCCTCCCAGGAGATTCCCAGAGAGGCCCCACAGAGACTTCTCCCTGCCTTTTCCGATTACAGATTCGGTGGCTCGGGTTTGTAAGTGGAAAATGAGAAGAGGCAAAACCATCTTGAACACCCGGTTCTTATCTAGAAAAGTTCGTAAGTAGAGGCATTCGTAGGTAGAAGTACCACTGTATTTATATGCTGCCCAACTCTTGAAGTACTCTGATTTTAACAATCAGTTTGTCTGAACCGGTCAAATTGGAGAGTGAGCCCTTGCCAAAAACCCACCTCTGTAACCTTGCTCAGGTAAACCTGACCTGAAGATTAGCATTCATGAGGTTGGTGAGTTTTCCTGGAGGCTCCATCCATTGCCTTGTGGGCCGGACGTGGTGCCAAGGGGAGACAAGATGGTGTTGAGCTTGCTCGGCTTCTCAATGTCTCCTCTTGTCTGTCTTCTTCTCTGTTGCGGCTGGGAAACAATTTGCCTCTGACCACCCATTCTTTTTCACTCAGGTGTCTCCGCCCGACAAGCAGGAAAACCCCTCTGAAGCTGAGCAGAAGCCTCCCGAAGAAGATTCGGGGGACGAGGAGATGCTGAGTGGTGAGAAAGAAGAGCAGCAGACGTTTCTGGTCAACCTCTACAAGTTCATGAAAGAGCATCACACGCCCATCGAGAGGGGGCCTCATCTTGGCTTCAAGCAAAGTAAGTTCTTGGCTGCCTTTTCCAAGAGAGAGAGAGAGAATATGAGATTGATAGATGATAGATAGATAGATAGATAGATAGATAGATAGATAGATAGATAGATAGATAGATGATAGATGATAGACATACAGACAGAAGATAGATGGATGGATGGATGGATAGATAATAGATGATAGACAGACAGACAGACAGAAGATGGATGGATGGATAGACAAGACAGACAGACAGACAGATAATAGATGATAGACAGATAGAAGATAAATAGATGGATGGATGGATGATAGACATACAGACAGAAGATAGATGATAGATAGATAGAAGATAGATAGAAGATAGATAGATAGATAGATAGAAGATAGATAGAAGATAGATAGATAGATAGATAGATAGATAGATAGATAGATAGATAGATAGAGAGATATCTTACTCCCAAGTTGACCCTTGTTCCTCAGCTGTTCCCTTTGTCTGGCAGCTGTGCACATGCGCACACTGGGAACAGGCTCCAGCTGTTCCTCTGCTTCACTGATAATAATAATAATAATAATAATAATAATAATAATAATAATAATAATAATCTTCCTTACAGGCTGGTCCTCCCTTACGTCCGACACTTGAAAGGGGAGGATGACAAGCCGCTGCCCCCAGTCAAGCCTCGAAAACAGTACAAGATCTCCAAGGAGCCGAAGGGGGACCACGTGGCGGAGAAGAAGAGAACGAAGAAAGAGAAGACGAGGGATCCAGTAAGGACGCCATATTTTTCTCCCCCAACCCACCCACATGAAATGTTGCTTTCTTACGTGTGGAACATCACATATACCCTACTGTAAATGTGTAAAGAGAAATAGGAGGCACTATGGCCTGCCAGTTAATTAGAATGTTAGAAATATTGTTTATTTGTCAGTACGGTATATATTTGAGGGAACATTAATGAAGAGGAAATGATCAATGGAAATGGAGTGTTGAAGAGGGGACTTGATCGAAGTGTATAAAATCATACATGGGATGGAAAAGGTGGATAGAGAAAAATTATTTTCTCTATCGCACAATGCTAGGACTCATAGGTAAGAAAGTGAGGGCAAATAAAGGGAAACATTTCTTCACCCAGAGGGTCCTTGGTTGATGGAATTCCCTTCCAGAAGAAATCGTGACAGCTGTCATCTTCAAGGCAGGATTAGACAGATTCATGGATGCCAAGTGTATCATAGGTGGTTATTGAAACGGATGTCCCAGTGCCGCCTTTATGTTGGTTGAAGCAGGCAGGATTCCCTTGGATACCATTTGTTGGGAGTCAAAGGAAAGGGAGGGTCTTGCCTTCTCTTTCTGCTCAAACTCCCCATGGACAATTGGTGGGCCACAGAATGCTGGACTCGATGGGCTTTGGCCTGATTCAGCAATGCTCTTCTTATGTTCTTATGTTCTTAAGTCATGGTTGTCCCAAAGGGGCTTTCTCAAACTGGACTTTCTTGGTTTTTCTTTTGAAGATGTTTCGCCTCTCATCCAGTTGAAGGTTCTTCAACTCTGACTGAATGGTGGGGAATGGAAGGATTTATATCCCTTGCAGACAACCTGGCCAATTTGCATCCTTTTAGAGGGTCCTTGAAGCATTGGGAGGTTTATGAATTTTTCTCTATCCACCTTTTCTATCCCATGCATGATAAAGAAAAGTTTGGACAAAAAAACCCTCTCTCTTCCTCCTTTTCGCTCTATTTCTCCCTCTTTCTCTCTTTTCCTTCCTTCCCTTCTTTCTCTCTCTCCATCCCTCTTTCTTTCTTTCTTCCTCTCTTTTTTGCTCTCTTTCTCTCTCCCTCCTTCCCTTCCTCTATGTCTTTCTCTCTCCCTTGCGCTCTCTCTCTCTCTCTGTCTCTCTTGCTATCTCTTTCTTGCTTTTTTCTCTCTTTCTTGCTCTCTCTCTCTCTTTCACTGTCTCTTGCTATATGTCTCTTTCTTTCTCTTTGCCTCTCTTGCTATCTCTCTTTCTTTCTCTCTCTTTCTCTCTTTCTCTCTCTCTGTCTCTCTTGCTATGTCTCTCTCTCTTTCTTTCTCTTTCTCTCTCTCTCTGCCTCTCTTGCTAAGTCTCTCTTTCTCTCTTGCTATGTCTCTCTTTCTTTTTCTCTCTCTCTGCCTCTCTTGCTATGTCTCTCTTTCTCTATCTCTCTTTCTCTGCCTCTCTTGCTGTCTCTCTTTCTCGCTCTGTCTCTCTTTCTCTGCCTCTCTTGCTGTCTCTCTTTCTCGCTGTCTCTCTTTCTCTGCCTCTCTTGCTATGTCTCTCTTTCTCTCTCTCTCTCTGCCTCTCTTATATGTCTCTCTTTCTTTCTCTCTCTCTCTCTCTCAGCTGACTGCAAGCGGGAGCCCTGACGGCGGCAGCTGGACGTGCTGCTGGACGCCGTATATGCCAGGCCCGCAGTGCCAGCATGTACGGCGTCCAGCAGCACGTCCAACCGCCACCGTCAGGGCTCCCGCTTGCAGTCAGCTGAGAGAGAGAGAGAGAGAGAGAGAGCTCCCTCTCGCCACCGCCTGGAGCTCCCTCTAGCCGCCGCCATCTCCCTGCGACTGCCTGCGGGCGCTGCAGCCACCCCCCCTCCCACCGCCAGTGCCCTCCCGCTGGGCCCCAAAGGACACTTGCCGCCGACGCCAGGGAAGCTCCAGCTGGGCGGGGCGCTGCCGGTGCCTCCGACCTGGGGCTCCCACTCGCAGCTGTCCCCCGGCTCCTGCCTGATGCCGCGGTTTCTGGCGCTCTCCTGCTGGGCCCCAAAGAAGGAAGGCGGGGAAAAGGCGCGAAGAATGAAGCTCTCCTTCTTCCTGCCTTCCTTCTTTGGGGCCCAGCAAGAGAGCGCCGAAAACCGCGGCATCGAGCAGGAGCCGGGGGACAGCTGCGAGCGGGAGCTCCAGGTCGGCACCGGCAGCGCCCCGCCCAGCTGGAGCTTCCCTAGGAGCTTCGCGGCACACCTGACCGTGTCTCGCTGCACACTAGTGTGCCGTGGCACACCGGTTGGGAAATGCTGTCTTAGGGGTTGCCACAAAGAAGAGGGAGTCAACTTATTCTCCAAAGCACCTGAGGGTAGAACAAGAAGCATTGGGTGGAAACTAAACAAGGATAAAAGCAATTTAGAACTAAGGAGAAATTTCCTGACAGTTAGAACAATTAATCTGTGGAACAACTTGCCTCTAGAAGTTGTGAATGCTCCAACACTGGCGGTTTTTAAGAAAAGGTTGGATAACTATCTGTCTGAAGTAGTGTAGGGTTTCCTGCCTAAGCATGGGGTTGAATTAGAAGACCACCAAGGTCCCTTCCAACTCTGTTATTCCATTATAAGTCTGACGAGTAGAAGATAGGAACAATCAACATTTGATTTTTGTTTAAATACTGCACACATATGAATTTTGAGAGCACGTTATGGCCATTCTCCAGAAAGAGCTGCCAGTTGCAAAAGGTGGATTTCTAAGCTGTTACTTTTAAACAAAGGGCTCAACATCTTTGCTGGATGGCCACCTTTGGGGTTGGATCAGAAATTCAACCTGGACACAACTTTGCCTTTTTTTTTTTTAAAGGTCTTCATTGGAATTATGCACACACAGTATATATATGTTTATTGTAAAAATGAAAGTGCGCCGATTGCCGATATATTCTTGTATTTCAATATATTAAAAAATCTATAAAACAACAGAAGGGAGTTCATTAACAGTAATTATTGGTTTAATGGTTAAAGCAGTGGTTGTCAACCTTTCTAATGCCGTGACTCCTTAATACAGTTCCTTGTGTTGTGGTGACCCCCAGCCATAAGTCGAACGCCAATTCTCCCAACAGAGCTTGAAGCTGATTGGCAGGAAGGTCAGAAGGGCACCCCCACTGTCACCGCCTGATTGGTGGGATTGTAAAAATATGTCCCAAGGCGCCAGAATAGAAGCTTTAGTTCCTAACACCGGGGAAAATTTGTCTTTCCCCCCGTAGTTTTAGGCGACCCCTGCAAAATGGTCGTTTGACCCCCAAAGGGGTCCTGACCCCCAGGTTGAGAACCAAGTCTGAATTATAATGTTGAATTTTCCTGCTGAGGCCAATATTTTGAAATTTTTCCCCCCTCTGAGGAAAACTTTTATGGTGATATTCCTTGGATTAATGCAGAAGTCTTCAAACTTGGCAACTTTAAGACTTGTGGACTTCAACTCCCAGAATTCCCCAGCCAGCATAAGTGGCTGGAGAGTTCTGGGAGTTGAAGTCCACAAGACTTAAAATTGCCAAGTTTGGGGACCTCTGGATTAATGCTTCATTTCTGGACCTGTATTTCATCAGCGATCGTAATACCCAGGATCAGTGAAGGGCTGCAAAATTTTTTACTACCACACTGTGGGCGTGGCTTATTTTGTGGGTGTGGCTTGCTGGGCATATGACCAGGTAGGGGTGGCTTAACGATCATGTGATTGTGGGGTGGCTTAAAGGTCATGTGACTGGCTTAAAGGTGGCCAACTTGACGTCACTCACATTCAGGGTTAGGGTTAGGGTGCCTGGCCTCTCCTTTCCTCAAAGAGATACAATTTCCCTCTCTATTTACTATTACTGAACATCCAAAATATACTCTTTAATTCTATGTATATATGCCATTACATACAGGCACACAAAAATATACACTGCTCAAAAAAGTAAAGGGAACCCTCAAAAGAACCCACCCTAGATCTGAATGAATGAAATATTCTCATGGAATACTTTGTTCTGTACAAAGTTGAATGTGCTGACAACAAGTGAAATTGATGGTCAATCAGTGTTGCTTCCTAAGTGGACAGGTTGATTTCACAGAAGTTTGATTCACTTGGAATTATATTGTGTTGTTTAAGTGTTCCCTTTAATTTTTTGAGCAGTATACATTATCTACTACATAAACTGTATGTGTATAGCTCTTCTAAAATTATATACATTCAACCTCATTTACTGCAATAGGAAAACATACCTAGATCCAAGAAGGGGAAAAAAGAAAAAAAAATCAATTTTTTTCTACCTGTACTGTGTACCTACCATATCCGTAGGAGCCCATCAGTGTCTGGGATAAATTTTTCACCTCCATTTTAGTACTCTGAAAATAATTTCGTGACAAATTCGACTCCTTTTATTGGGTGCAAAAACTTTTCCATTTTGAAGAACGTCGGTAAAATGCGACCACGTGTCCCTGTTCCTGTAAAAAATCACCAAGGCTGACCATAATTTCTCTTTGAGCAATTGCCGATTACCATTAATCAGTTCATGAACTCATGTGAAACTTTCAGTTGTTGTCATCCTCTTTGATCTCGGTTGAGCAAGTCAGCCTTTCCCGGTTCTCGATCTTGTACGTTTTCGGGCCCAGCAATGCACAGTACTCATCTCAACGCGGCTATGTAAACAGCTTGTCCTCAGGGGTGAATTTCAAGTGGCAGGGATTCATTCAGCAGTCAAAAATTTAATCAAGACATTGTTTAAAACACAAACCCAGTCAAAAGAACAAGTGCTAGCTCAGAGTTTCTACAGCGGATCAGCATTGCCATCTAGTAGCAAGTTATAAGATTGGCGGCCATTACTTTAAAAAAAAAATATTTTTTATTGAAATATATACAGTGGTCCCTCTACTTACGAACTTAATTTGTTCTGTGACCAGGTTTTTAAGTAGAAAAGTTTGTAAGAACAAGCATTTTTTCCCATAGGAATCAATGTTAAAGCAAATAATGTGTGTGATTGGGGAAACCACAGGGAGGGTGGAGGCCATGTTTTTTCCCAGGAGATTCCTAGAGAGGCCCCACACAGGCATCTCCCCGCCTTTTCCAGCCCTGTTTCTTCCCGGGAGATTCCTAGAGAGGCCCCACGGAGACTTCTCCCTGCCTTTTCCAGCCCTGTTTCCTCCCAGGAGATTCCTAGAGAGGCCCCACGGAGGCTTCTTCCCCCCCTTTTCCAGCCCTGTTTCCTCCCAGGAGATTCCTAGAGAGACCCCACAGAGGCTTCTCCCTGCCTTTCCCAGCTACAGTTTTGGAGGCTCGGGTTTGTAACTGGAAAATGGTTCTTGAGAAGAGGCAAAAATATATTGAACACCTGGTTCTTATCTAGAAAAGTTCGTAAGTAGAGGCGTTCTTAGGTAGAGGTACCACTGTATATTAAAAAGAACAATACACAAAAAATATACATAAATAGAACATACAAACAATGATTAACACAAACGCATCTACAAAACAAACAAACAAAATAAACAATATAGAAAAAGGATATTTAAATTAAAATAACTGTAATAAAAGTTCTTTTCTTTTAGAGATAACGTGTTTAATGGGCACCCATTAGTTTTCATTCAACTTTCATGTTTATTTTGTCTCCACAACATCCTGCTGATCTTCCCTTAGAATAATTTTAAACCGCTTAGAGAGGGCTGCAAAGCATTGTGAAGCGGTATATAAATCTAAATGCTAATGCTATTGCTATAAGCCTAGAGTTGTAAGTCCCAAAAGTACAACTGGACTTTTCTGCTTTTTCCCCTTGAATATATCTACGGAGGTTCTCAGTTATCCAGGTCAAGATTGTCTCAAACGTTGTTGTTTTTTCTAAAGGCATCTGGAGGGTTTTTTTCTTTGAGGAGGAAGATGTTTCACTTCTCATCCAAGCAGCTTCACCAGGTCTGAACCCAAGAACTCCGTAGTGCCATTGTACAGTAAAATCAGTAAAATCCATAAACTGGATTCATCAGCATGTTAGATTCCTACCCTATCATATCATAGTAAGAGATGGGGTGGCGCAATGGTTAGAGTGCAGCACTGCTGGCTAATTCAGCTAACTGCTAGCTGTAGTTCAGCAGTTCAAATCTCATCACCAGCTCAGGGTTGACTCAGCCCTCCATCCTTCTGAGGTTGGTCAAATGAGGACCCCGATTGTTGGGGGAACGAGGTCGATTCTGTAAACCATTGCTCCTTCCTTCCTTCCTTCCTTCCTTCCTTCCTTCCTTCCTTCCTTCCTTCCTTCCTTCCTTCCCTCCCTCCCTCCCTTCTTCCCTCCCTCCTTCCTTCCTTCCCTCCCTCCTTCCTTCCCTCCCTCCCTCTTTCCTTCCTTCCCGCCCTCCTTCCTTCCCTCCCTCCCTCCCTCCTTCCTTCCTTCCTTCCTTCCTTCTCTTATTCCCTTTCTCCTCCTTCCTGGCACCGCAGTGGTTAGAATGTAGGGAAACTCTGCCCACTGCCAGGAGTTCAAATCTTACCACCGGCTCCAGGTTGACTCAGCCTTCTGTCCTTCCAAGGTGGGTCAAATGATGACCCCGATTGTTGGGGGAAAGAGGCTGATTCTGTAAACCAGGGCTGGAAAAGCACTATGAAGCAGTATATAAGTCCAAAGGCTATTGCTATTCTTTCCTCCCTCCCTCCCATCCATCCTTCCTTCCTTTCTTCTGAGGTGGGTCAAATGAGGACCCAGATTGTTGGGGACAAGAGGCTGATTCTGCAAACCGCTAGAGAGGGATGTAAAAGCACTATGAAGCGGTATATAAGTCTAAGCGCTATTGCTATGGCTATTGGTATAGACATAGGAATAGGAATGCATAGATATAAGCAAACTCTCAAGTTTGAAACGCACCGATTAGCCTTTTAATCTATCTGGTTGAGCCAATTGTGTGAACTCTCCTTTGCGTTGCTCATCTTACAAGATTTACCGGCCACCCACCAGCCATCCAGAGACCTCGAAGGTGATCCGGCCAAGCCAAATTGGGGGAGCAAAGGGGCAATAGGAGCGAAATACAGGAAGCAGAGCCCAAACCAGAAATGTTGGCATTTAAAGAGTGTGCCTGTGATTCAAATGTTTTCTATGCAGTCTTTGCGAAGCCCAAAACAATTGGTTGTCTTTTGTGTAAAGGTCACACTCCCTCCCACGGGGATGCCATTCGGGCCCTTCACCCCACCACAGATTTGTCGATTCAGCCCTTTTGGCACAATGCTCCAGGCACAATGTGTCAAGCAACGTGAAGTCAAGCCCACATGACAACTTGCTCAACGATTCTTAGGTTGCTTAATTAAGTTGCAGGTGACCACTTTGGGGCTAAGCTTCATTTTATTCAAGGGGTGTTAATAGTTTGAGGAGACCAAGGAAGTTCAACATGTGCAAGTTGGCCCATTGCTACATCAGCCCAGTTGCTCATGTGAAAAGCTGCTGCTGCTGCTTCTTCTTCTTCTTCCTCTTCTTCTTCTTCTTCTTCTTCTTCTTCTTCTTCTTCTTCTTCTTCTTCTTCTTCTCCTCCTCCTCCTCCTCCTCCTCCTCCTCTCCTTCTCTTCTCCTCCTCCTCCTCCTTCTTTTTCTCCTCCTGCTCCTCCCCCTCCTTTCTTCCTCTTCATTTTTTCTTCCTCCTCCTCTTCTTCCTCTTCTACTACTACTTCTTCATTCTGGACATATATATGGATTTGTTGCAGTAGTGGGTTCTAAAACCCTTTACTACCGGTTTGCACTCTTCTGCATGCAAGGCTTCTGTGCATGAACAGAACCATCCTGGGTGAGTGGGCGGGGCTTCCCACCACTGGCACTACCGGTTCTTAGAACCGGCCCAAACCAGGAGCAACCCAGTTGCTACAGCCTAAGGGTGGAACTCTTGCCTCACAATCAGAAGGTTGTGAGTTTAATCCTAGGTAGAGGCAGATGTAGGGTCTCCTGCTTGGGCAGGGGGGTTGGACTATGTTGTGGTTAGCTCTGACCCAGCTCCTGCCCCAAGGACTGTGGATGTGGGGGAGACATCCACATGCTGCAGGCCTGTTTTGCCCCTGGTGGAATCTGCTGATGGGCTCCTCTGACCAAGAAGACATGAGTGATAGGGAGGAGGAGAGTATGGCAGACAGCTCAGAAGGAGATCAATTATATAGCTCCTCCTTGGATTCAGAACAAGAGTTAATGATATAGCCACGCATGCGGAGAGCGATGCATAGGCAACAACAACTGAGAGATTATTATCAAAGAAAATGAGGCCACCTGTGGTTGGGTGGGGCTGTGGTAATTAGTGAGGCTGCTATAAATAGCCGCCTGTGGGTTTGGCCATTGTGGAGGATTATCTGATCATTGTGTTTCCTGACTGCTTTACTGACTTTGACCTTTTGTGTGCTGATTTTTCCCTGTTTTGAAACTAAACCAGGGCAAAGTGTGTTTCACTTTGTGCAAGAAGAAGGACTGTGAATTGCCTAACAGCTGTAAGCTAAGTATCACAGAACTGATAAGGGACTTGTACAAATTACCAGTTTGTTTGGAAACAAGCGCTCTTTGCTATCCCAAAAGAGGGCTTGGTTTAAGTGAATTTTCATTATAAAGAACGTTGTTTTGAATTTTCAGACAGGTGTGTGTCTGAAATTGTCTCCGTGCATTTTTGGGAGGATTCTATCAGAGAGCCCGACAGAACAGACTAGATGACCTGCAGGGTCCCTTCCAACTCTGGTAATCTGTTAAATCTGTTGAGCCCACTGCTGATCTGTTGACTTAAAACCACCTCTGCAGTTTTGCTCTTTTTAATTCCCAGAATTCCTTGAAGGTGATGCTATTGCTTAAGAATGCTGGGTATTTCAAACCCAATGCTTGCGGAAGACACCAGAAGTCTGAGCTATTAATTCCAAACTCTCATTGAGCTAAGACTAGATTTTCCTTTATTTATTATTTAGATTTGTATGCCGCCCCTCTCCAAAGACTCTCCCCTGCAGGTTCTCCATTTACCACAGGATGGCAGTATTTCCATATACAGTTCCCCATTTCTGAGAAGTAGTTTTACAACATACTGCAATGAAAGCTTCAGAAAAAACAACAACCCAAGTAGGAGCTACAAACAGAAATATATCTGAAGAAAGTTTGTTGAATCTTGCGCTGAGATTTCAGAGAGGGGTCAAGCATGAGCTTGCATGCATAAGGATCACAATTTGATTTGATTTGATTTGACTTATTTGATTTATATGCCACCCAATCTCGTAGGGCAACTACTATCTGGGCTCCCAAAATGCAAATAACCCTTGGATGGTAGACAAGAAATTCTTTCGAATGGAGGATTTCCTTCCCCTGTGTCCTCCTTTCTACCTCCCCCTCCTCATCCCCCTCGCCCTCTATACAAGCCACTTTGAGAATACACACATACACACCCACACATACACATACACCAGCGAATGACATTGGTGAGGTTGTAAATCGAGGACTTAACAGTTCATTCGAACGATGATGACCGTTCAAGCCCCTCCCACCTGATCCCACGGCAAACCACTCGTACCCAGTCACATGACCATCAAGCCACACCCACAAAATAAGCCACACCCACATTGCATTACGACATACCATTTCTCCCCGTTAAAAGTTACAGACACCAGAGCTCTAGCAATAGATATAATTCCTCTTTATTATGTTTGATATGCCTTTAGGCCAACATTTTAAAATGTCCCCATGTGAAGGGACTTTGTAATTGACGTATTTATTTATTCATTTACCCAGCTTTGCATGGGATGGTGGGATCGTCTCTCTCGTAAAACTTGTAGGTGCAGGTTGCTAGATCTAGCTTAGGAATACATATTGGGAAGATGGTGATGGGATAGGTATACCTAAGAATCAACACAACACCATTTTAGGCTGGAAAAGTTGAAAGAAGAAGAATTGTTACATGTTTTTGATATGACAACCGCATGTCGCATCTTCGAAACCACGGGCAGAATGGGTGGAAAATAAACGGAAAGGCTGCAACCATCAGAATTCAATTTAATGTAATTTATTTGACTTCTATGCCACCCAATTCCATTTTTTTTCCTGATCTAAAGAAAAGTTGGCTATCAGATTATTTTTGGCACTTTTAAAGACATTTTTAACCCATAATTTAAAGAAAATATCACTGGGGGGGAGGGGTGTGGGTGAAGAAAAGGACTTGTAGCTGATCGTATGCAATAATAGCGATCGTTTATGAATGCTTGAATCAAAGATAATTAAGTGTTGACCACCCTACAGAGCAGTGGTTCTCAACCTTTCTAATGCCGCGACCCCTTAATACAGTTCCTCATGTTGTGGTGACCCCCAACCATAAGTCTAGCGTGAATTTTCCCAACAGAGCTTGAAGATGATTGGCAGGAAGGTCAGAGGGACACCCCCACTGTAAACACCTGATGGGTCGGATTGTAAAAATATATTCCAAGGCTCCAGAATAGACACTTATTCCTAACACTGTGGGAAATTTGTCTTTTCCCATGGTTTTAGGCGACCCCTGTGAAACGGCCATTTGACCCCCAAAGGGGTCCCGACCCCCAGGTTGACAACCACTGCTCCAGAGGTATTATTATTTTATTTATTGGATTTGTATGCCGCCCCTCTCCGTAGACTTAATTTTTAAAAATAAGGCAACTGAATATGCCTACTTCCTTAGGAGGAACGGAACAGGAAAAGGCATCAGGGACTGACCGAATTTTGGAACATAACACACCAGACATCATGATTGTGGAGAAAAAGAAAGTATGGATCATCTACATCGCAATCCTAGGAGACAGCAGAGTTGAAGAGAAGCAGGTACAGAAATTAGTGAAATACGAAGATCTAAAAATCGTGCTGCAACGACTCTGGCATAAGCCAGTGAAAGTGGTCCCAGTGGTACTTGGCACGCTGGGCGCAGTGCCCAAGGATCTCAGCGGACATTTGAAAACCATAGGAATTGACAAAATCTCCATCTGTCAATTGCAAAAGGCCGCTTTACTGGGATCGGCAAACATAATTTGCTGCTACATCACGCAGTCCTAGGTGCTTGGGAAGCGCCCGACTGGGGATGAAATACAAAATCCAGCATAGTGATCTTGTTTACTGTGTTGTGTTGATTATGATAACAACAACAACAATAATAGTAGTAGTAGTAGTAAAAGTAGTAATCGAGAAGTAAAGTGATAGACCCCATAATTTTAGAATTAGTAGCCTTCTTAACTAAATACAGTCAATTCCGAATTTTTCTTTTGCCTCTTCTCAAGAACCATTTTCGAGCCTCCAAAACTGTAACCAGAAAAAGCAGGGAGAAGTCTCTGTGAGGCCTCTCTAGGAATCTCCTGGGAGGAAACAGGGCCGGAAAAGGTGGGGAGAAGACTCTGTGGGGCCTCTCTAGGAATCTCCTGGGAGGAAACAGGGCCGGAAAAGGTGGGGAGAAGCCTCCGTGGGGCCTCTCTAGGAATCTCCAGGGAGGAAACAGGGCCTCCACCCTCCCTGTAGTTTCCCCAATCACATGCATTATTTGCTTTTACATTGATTCCTATGGGAAAAATTGCTTCTTCTTACAAACTTTTCTACTTAAGAACAAATTAAGTTTGTAAGTAGAGGTGGCACTGTGTTAGAAAGCCCATTGTCAAGGAATATCCCAACAATCTTGATACAACCTTCATTTACACTAAGCACAATCCTTATAAAGAGGCAAGAAAGCCACCAGCCTTTCCAATTTTCCACCTACTTGGTGCAGCACAGTATCTTGCTGGGATAACAGACGCATTGCCTGCAAGCCTTTGTATCCCATGTTGATCCCACTGGATGGACACTTCCGTCAAGGAAATCGGTGCATTGCTTTCTTTTTTTCCCTGCGGGAAAGGGGCAAATCTTGGTCAGTATGTCAGTTCAGAAATGGAGGGTGGGGCTTTAAGGAGGCAAAAGGCCAAGGAACAGACACCAGGGATGAAATGGAACGCCAGATGTCTACTATCCTGTCAAAGGGGTGATAAGAAGAAATAATAATAATAAATTAATAATAATACTACTACTACTACTAATAATAATAATAATAATAATAATAATAATAATAGAGAGATAGATAGATTTGTATGCCGCCTCTCTCCAAACACTCGAAGCCAAGAAACATCTAAGTTACGGTCACTGCCTTGTTGGCTGCTTTGTTTCTATCCTTTCTTTTACCCTTTCGTGCGGTCAGGCAGTAGGGAAAGCGAGTAGAATGCTTGGCTGCCTAGCTAGAGGTATCATAAGCAGGAAGAGGGAGAGTGTGATCCCGCT
This sequence comes from Erythrolamprus reginae, assembly GCF_031021105.1. Lineage (NCBI taxonomy): Eukaryota > Metazoa > Chordata > Lepidosauria > Squamata > Dipsadidae > Erythrolamprus > Erythrolamprus reginae. The sequence continues at coordinate 147,323,897 of NC_091952.1, read as the reverse complement.
GTATAGAGCGCTGGTGAGACCCCATTTGGAATAATACTGTGCCCGGTTCTAGAGACCTCACCTACAAAAAGATATCGATAAAAATTGAACAGGTCCAAAGACGGGCTACAAAAATGGTGGAAGGTGGTAAGCATAAAACTTATCAGGAAAAACTTCATGAACTCCATCTGCAGAGTCTGGAGGACAGAAGGGAAAGGAGGGACATGATCAAAACATTCAAATATGTTGAAGGGTTCAGGAGGGAACTGTTTTTAATAGGAAAGTGAACACAAGAACAAGGGGGTACAATCTGGGGTTAGTTGGGGGAAAGATCAGAAGCAATGTGAGAAAATTTGATTGGACTGAAAGAGTAGTAGATGCTTGGAACAAACTTCCAGCAGACGTAGTTGGTAAATCCACCGTAACTGAATTTAAACATGCCTGAGATGAACATAGATCCATCTAAAGATAAAATACAGGAAATAGTATAAGGGCAGACTAGATGGACCATGAAGTCTTTTTCTGCCCTCCATCTTCTGGAGAGATGGAGGTGGAGGCCCCTGTAATGCCTATGGAACCCCCAGCTAGGGTCTTGTCTGGGTCGAATGAAGAGGGGGTGATTAATGATCCAATCCTGTGCAAAGGATTATGAGGAGACAGGAGCAGCTGCACAGACGCAGGAGGAGATCTTGATCACAGCTGAGAGTGAATTCTGCAGCATGCCTAAAAGGGGAGGTTTGTGAGAGTGTTCTTTGCAGAAATTATCGTTCGTGGTTTAACAGAGAAAGAGAAACAGGTCCAGCATTTTCTCTAAACCAACATCCATGCTTCCTTGGAGAAATCCAGCCTTTGGACAATTGTTTTATGAAAGACTGTAGTTTTTGCAAAAAAGAGCGAGTCCCCTTGCTTCAGCCCAGTTCGGAGACATTATTTACAGACCATTGTTCAAACAGAACAAGCTTCCTGGGTGAGAAGGGAAAAGGCCTTCCAAAAAAAAAAAGAAAACCAAGGAAGTCCAGTTGTCCCCTGAAGAAAAACAAAAGTACCTACCTTTAATTTTGGGTCCGATTAAGTAGAAAGTACAGTCCCCATAACACAAGTTGAAGATGATACCCAACAAAGTCAGACTGAGGAGGAGGTTCTGAAAAGATGGCAAAATGAATCAACGTTGGCAAGAATCCTTCAAATAATCAAATAAGACAAATAATCCTTTGTCTTATTTACAATAATTTTATCCTGCCTCTGTAAAAGTCCACTGGACATATAGAAATTAAGAATAGAACAGAATAGAAGAGAAGAGAATTCTTTATTGGCCAAGTGTGATTTGACACACAAGGAACTTGTCTTGGTGCAGTGTACATAAAAGAAAATATACATTAGTCAAGAATCATGAGCTACAACATTTAATGATTGTCATAGGGGTCAAATAAGCAATGAAGAAACAATCAACATTAATAAAAACCTTAGGATACAAGCAACAAGTTACAAACAGTCCTGGGTGGGAGGAGATGAATGATTCCGAGTCTACATAAAGGGGCGGCATACAAATCTAATATATTATTATTATTATTGTTGTTGTTGTTGGCCATTTATGCAGGGTGGGGGGATGGCTTTGTGCCTGGGGGGGAAATGGGTGCTTAGCTCCTCCCTGGACATCATGAGGACCTGGATCCAATTCAGGACATCAGATGTCTTCCGATAGAAATCGAAAATCCAGTTTCTGACTTCTGTCCTTCATTATTATTATTATTATTATTATTATTATCATCATCATCATCATCATCATCATCATCATCATCATCATTATGGGAATGATGAGAAAAAACTAGTAGAAATAGAAGTGCGGACTCAGGGGTGGGCTGTTGTCTGGATGGCGGAGGGGGATGAAGTGGGGTATTGAAAATGGAGCTCCACCCCAGAGCACCCAATTTGCACTGAAAGATGTTGAAAGAAAATTCAGGGCGTCCTGCATAAGCCAAGCCCACAGTGTAGTAGTAAAAATTCTGGTAGCCCTTCACTGAGCAGACTTAGTAAAAAGTTTGACAGGGAATTATTTGTTTAGCAGAGTGATGGCGTTCAGGAAAAAACTGTTTTTGTGCCTAGTTGTCTTGATGTGCAGTGCTCTGTAACGACGCTTTGAGGGTAAGAGTTGAAACAGTTTATGTCCAGGATGCGAGGGATCCGTAAATATTTTCACTGCCCTCTTTCTGACTCAATGGAAGGCAGGTTGGCAGCCATTGTTTTTTCTGCAGTTCTGATTCTCCTCTGAAGTCTGTGTCGGTCTTGTTGGGTTGCAGAACCGAACCAGACAGTTACAGAGGTGCAGAAGAACACTGCCAAATCCCCACCCCACCAACCTACTTTCCAGTTCCATTCTCTTTTGGCAACAAAAGAAGTCAGAACCAGCTAGAGATGGTATTTTCCAGTTCTCAGAACTATTCAAAATTTCCACTACTGGTTCACGAGGACCGTCCAGAACTGGCTGAGTACCACCTTGGGTGGCTGCCACAGAGAGGAAGGGGTCAAACTATTTTCCAAAGCACCTGAATGCCAGACAAGGAACAATGGATGGAAACTGAATGAGGAGAGATTTAACCTGGAAATAAGGAGGAATTTCCTGACAGTGAGAACCATCAATCCATGGAACAAAAGTTGCCTTCAAAAGTTTTGAAAGCTTCATCCCTGGAGGCTTTCAAGCACAGACTGGACTGCCATCTGTCAGAAATGGAGTAGGGTCTTCTGGTTGGGCAGGGGGGAGTTGAACTAGATGAGCTACAAGGTCCCTTCTAACTCTGAAGTTTTGGACTGGCTTTGATATCAGGAGATATCAGATGAAGCAGAAAACAGGTCAGGATCCAAAGAAGCTAAAAGCATTAATAGTTTATGTTCCTAACTTCTGCAGTTGCATAGCCATCAGCTGAAACAAGAAAGAAAAGAATTCTCCTTACCATAGCCACCTTTCTGGACTGCAGCACTGAGCCGATATAACTGTGTGTTCTTATTTCCTCTGTGAGTACACGGAGAGCAGATGCACCAAAGATAAATACCTTGTGTGTCCAATCATATTTGACCAATGTTCTGCTGGCGTGTTTCAACCGCCCGTAATTACAAGGTAATTAGTCCAGGAAGACACACACCACACAATAAAAGGAAAACCCAAAAGTTTTTATAAACAGAAAAACAGAAACAGCTCCCTTTTCAAATGTCAAAGGAATTTTCTGGTACACCCAAGGCACAGGTGAAATGCAATCCAATTGCTCAACCAATAACTGGGAAATTGAGTCCTATTCTAAAGTCCAGAGAGTCCACACACACAATCTTGAACAGCACAAAAACCACGATCTTGATGAAACAATGAATCAGATAAACTGCCATGAGGTTAAAACACCAGACTGCACTTTTATCTGTAGCACTAATTACAGCAGCCCCACCCAACCACAGGTGGCCTCATTTTCTCTTGTAATAATCCTTCAGTTGTTGTATCCTATGTATCACTCTACGCATGTGTGGATGTGTCATTAATTCTTGTTCAGAATCCAGGGATGATACAGATGATTGATCTCCTCCTGGGCTGTCTGCCAAACTCCCCTCTTCCCTGTCACTCATGCTTCCTTGGTCAGAGGAGACTTCGTCGGCAGATTCCATCGGGAGCAAAACAGGCCTGCGGCATGTGGATGTTTCCCCCACATCCACCTGCACATTCCTTGGGGCAGGAGCTGGGCCAGAGCTAACCACAACAACCAATAAAGAGTTTTAATCTACTAAAAACAAATTATTTTCTAATAATTAACTATGCCTTTAGGGCAGTTGCCTTGAGATCTCCAGATTTTCCCTTCTCCTTGGAGGGAGGAGTCGACAGTCAGGATGGGTTGTACTCGCTCGTCAGAGGCGTGTCCGAGTCATAGAAGTATAAAAAGGCTGGAACCGCCCACAGACCCAGTTTTTCTGATTCGCTTCTAACAGAGACACCTCGGGCAGCACAACCTATTTTGTCTGTGACTCCTTAGAAATAATCTCATTAGGTTAGTAATTCCAATTTATTCAGTTTAAATTTGGTCCTGAGGAAGCAGTACGGTGCAGTGACCTCTTGGTACAGCTCTATCTGCTGGGTGGTAGGGCCCCAGGCCTTCCACACACCCCTGGCTCCTTTTTTTCTTTGTCTCCTTCTGCCGTTAGGGCTGCCTTGGAGCCACTCGCAGGCAAGCCATAAGCCTGGTGAGGGATTCTGACTGGTTACAGTCTGGTCCCCTTTGCCAACGTTTCCTCCCTAGTCAGAACGTGCGAGACCTCAGAGTGACCTCTTTCCTCTGGGGCTGGCTACAGTCTCAGTGGTGATTTCATTTTATCTTGATTCCCTACCAGAAAGCTGGTTTCTGACTCTGTGTCAGATTTTCCAGGAAGCTTGGGAGAGGGTAAAAAAGGCCGATAGCTTGTGACGCAGGAGAAATTGTCTGTTTACTTAATTATCGGCCGGCTCGAGTTAAACAGTCCCAAGCAACTCTAGCTCTTTTGGCACCATCTGCTGGCTTAATTCTATAACGGTCTCAGTCCCTTCCCATATACTGGAAAAGTTACTCAGACCAGGCTTAAAGAAGGAGCTAATAGGGGCTAGGTTATTTTCTATATATTTAGCCCTTTCTTGCAAGGGACATTTTTATTTTTATTCATTCACCTTTGTTTTATTTTTCCCCTCACACACCCCTGCAAGGGGACTTTGTCTTACTAACGTTTCCTCTACCTTTTATTCCCTTCTCCCTTTTTCTAGCTGTCTTGCCATGTCAGACCTAGCTAAAGCAGGAGGGAAAAGAACCAAAAAATCTGTCAGGCCTCTACAGGTGGATTCTGATCTCATTTCCCCTATTCCAGAGAACAGGGACCCTTCTCCTCAACCTTCGAAAGCAGAGAGGCGTAGGGATCTTACTCTTCAACGCCTCCATGAGAAAGCAGCTAGGGCTCTTTCCCCTACTCCCAGAATTCCTAATCAGGCTCCAGCTACTATTACTCCTTCTGGGTCTGCTGGAACTCTGGCTGCTAGCGTTTGGGGCCCAGCTGGTTTGCCAAATCAAAATTTAAACCCAGACACTTCTAGAACCCCTGTTCCTCTTTCTCCTACGATTCTCATTGCACCTCCAGTTCAACCTGGCCCTTCCTCAGAGGTTCCTCAACAGATACCTCAGGCGACGCCTCCTCCAGAAGCCCACCCTTCCTCTTCAACAACCTTTGATACATCAGCTATCCAGAGGTGGATTGATTCAGCAGTTCAACACAGCATTGAATTTAAGCTTAGCTCTTTACCCACTACCATTCCTTCTAGACCAGTACCTGCGCCACCAGTGGCCCCTCTTTCCCTTGCTGCCTCTATCCTCAGACCTAACCAAGATTCTTGGTCTGATTCCTCGGCTGAGGACTCAGATTCTTACGACAAGGATCCTCCAGAGGGGGGTCTTGCCGGTCTGTCTGAGGACGAAGAAGCTTCTCCAGCATTACCTATATCAGCAGCCTTATTCCCAGCAGAGTTATTTTCTACCATTTTATTGAAGGCTCGTTCAACTACGGGGCTCACAGCTCCGCCCACTCAAGCCCAACCTTCCGCTTCCCAAGTGGAGACCCTGTGGAATCCTTACACGGAGGAGCAAGACATAATACCGGCCCCGCCACTCTTCGTAGAGACTATTACTAAACAATGCCTAAATCTGGCGGCAGGTCCAGCTCCTTCTAATCTAGAGAAGAGATTTTTTAATGTAGCTCCGGAGCTCGCCTCTTTCCTAGAGCCCCCCGCTATAGACTTCTCAGTTCTTGCCCTGCATTCTTCAGAGAACCTGCCAGGAAAGGAGGAGGATCTTCTAAAGGGAGAAGACCGTAAAATTGATCAGCTCCTGCAAGAGAGTCATCAATCCGCTGCTTGGGCAATCAAAGGAGCTACAACCTCTTCCTTTTTCGCCAGGTCCATGCTCATCTATATCAGACAGTTGCAGGAACAGATTCCGGCTTCTGACATTTCAGCCCAACAAAGCCTGAACAAGATGTTTGCCACCTGTCAACTACTTGCGGACACTACTCTTTATACATCACGGTTTGCAGCCAAAATCATGGCCTCCTCAATAGCGGCCAGGAGGATGACCTGGCTGAAGAAGTGGCAAGTGGATATTAAACAGAAGTGGTGTTTTGCTACAGCAGAATACAAGGATAAGAACCTTTTCGGTGATGTCCTGGAGCCCTTCCTCATCGACTCTAAGGACAAAAAGAAGATCCTACCCTCGAGCCAGAAGAAATCTTTTCAGCATCCATCTCCTTACTATCGTCGACCTTTTCGTCAGGCTGATCAATCCTTCTCCTACTACAGAGGCTCAGCTCAACAGAGCTACAAACCTCGCAATGATCAGGACAAGAACTCTAGAGGCAGAGGAACCAAGCATCCCTTTCGTGGATCTGCAGGTAGCCGTCAGGGCCGAAGAGGTAGGTGGTGATATTCCCCACCCCGATCCCTTTTCAGTTCCCATCGGTGGTCGCCTTGCTAAGTTTGCCTCCCATTGGTCTGCTATTTCCTCAGACCCCTGGGTTCTCAATACAGTGGCAAGGGGTTTACATTTGGAGTTTCTTTCCCCTCCCCCCTCTTTCTTCATTGCCTGTTCTATTCCCAAAGATCCCTCTAAGAGGGCTCTAATGGACCAGGCCATTCAGCACCTGTTAGACATTCGGGCCATTCAGCCCGTTCCCCCTGAATTTCAGGGCCAAGGTTTTTATTCTATTCTCTTCCTTGTCCCCAAATCCTCGGGGGGCTGGAGACCTATTCTGGATTTGAAACGCCTTAACCTGTATATAAAATATCACAAGTTTAAGATGCACTCTCTTAAAACTATCTTAGCCTGCATCAGAAGGGGCGACTTCATGGCATCTCTGGACCTAACTGAAGCCTACTTACATATCCTCATAGCTAAGGAACACCGTAGGTTCCTCCGTTTCTCCTATGCCGGAAGGCATTTTCAGTACCGGGCCCTTCCCTTTGGCCTATCCTCAGCCCCCTGCGTTTTCACCAAGATTTTATCAGTTTTAGCTGCCCATCTTAGATCTATACCCATTCGTCTTCAATTCTATTTGGATGATGTCCTGGTATTAGCGAAGTCCTTTAGCCTAGCTCAGGACCACTTGAAGACCACTGTCAAGGTCCTTACGGCTCACGGTTTTCCTATTAATATTCAGAAAAGCCATCTCACCCCTGCTACCTCCATCCTTCATTTGGGTACAGTTATCAACTCCTCAGTGGGTCTAGTAAGTCTCTCCCCTGAACGGATAAGTAACATTAGGGGGTTGGTGTCCCTAATCCAGGGCGACCCTTTCCCCACCCTTTCCTCCCTTTCTTCCTTGTTAGGGAAGATGGTTTCCTGTTTTTCCATTGTTCCCTGGGCTAGACTTCACTCTCGAGATCTCCAGTGGTTTTTTACTTCCCTTCCAGAAGCTTGGACAGGCCCACTTGGCAAGACGAACCCATCTTCCTCCACAGGTCCAAAGATCCCTGACGTGGTGGAAGTCCGGAGCCATCGAGGACGGTACCCTGTTCCGATCCTCCCCCACCGTAACCATCACCACGGACGCCAGTCTGTCGGAATGGGGAGCTCATTGCGGCCAGCAGCAGGCTCAGGGCCTTTGGGACGCAAGCCAGTCTTCCTGCCCCATCAACTGGCTGGAGTTACACACAGTTTTCCTGGCCCTCAAGAGCTTCAACCACCTGATTGCCGGACAGGACGTCCTCATCAGGACCGACAATATGGCCACCAAGGCACATATCAACCGTCAAGGGGGCACCAGGTCCAGGACCCTGATGCTAGAGGCCAAGAAGATCGGCCTCTGGGCAGAGAGACACTTGTCCTCTCTCCGATCGGAACACATATCGGGGACAGACAACATACAGGCGGATGCCCTCAGCCGGGCAACAGTAAAGCAAACGGAGTGGAAATTAGATCCGAGAGTTTTTCAGCAAATCTCAATGAAGTTCGGCAAACCATTAATAGATCTGTTTGCTTCCCCTCTCAACACCCAACTTCCCCGCTTCTTCTCCCGCTTCCCGTCCCAGGGGGCGGAGAACTACGATGCCCTCCACTGCCCCTGGCCCAGGGGACTACTGTACGCCTTTCCTCCATTACCTATCCTTCCCCAGGTCATCCACAAGATATTGGAGGAGCAAGCGGAGGTAATATTGATAGCTCCCTTATGGCCCAGGCAACTCTGGTTTGCGGACTTAAAAATGTTGTCGGTGATGGAGCCATGGCAAATACCAGTGAATCCTCATCTGCTCTCCCAGGGGTCCCTCCTACACCCGGACCCAGGCAGGTGCCGCTTGACCGCCTGGCTTTTGAGCGGAGCGTCCTGAGGAGTCAGGATTTTGACAATGATGTCATTGATTATATTCATAAGGCTCGCAAACCTTCCACGGAGCGTATTTACTCCTCAACCTGGAAAACCTTTTGCTCCTGGTGTGAGTCCCAAGGATTGTCTCCATTTCGCATTCCCCTCTCAAAGGTCCTTAAATTTCTAAAACACGGCCTAGATAAGGGTCTCTCTCCGAATACCATTAAGCTGCAAACTGCAGCTCTTTCCTCCATCATCGCTTGTGGCACCTGGATATCCCTTGCTCATGTTCCTTTGGTGTCCAGATTCCTCAGGGGCGTTTCCAACTCGCACCCCCCTGTGGTCCACCACTTCCCCACTTGGGACCTCCCAAAGGTGTTGTATTCGTTAACAGAGCCTCCTTATGAGCCTCTACAAGAGGCTTCTCTACGATATCTCTCCTTCAAGGTATCTTTCCTAATTGCCATCACAACGGCCAGACGGATATCCGAGTTAGCAGCATTATCTGTCAGAGAGGACCTATGCCTTTTTCACCAAGACAAAGTAGTCCTCCGCCTTGAGCCGTCCTTCCTCCCCAAAATCAATTCGATTTTCCACCGGAGTCAGGACATTATTCTACCAACCTTCTGCTCCCGACCTTCTCACCCTTCGGAACGCAGATGGCACACGCTTGACGTGAGGACAGCTCTTCGTGTTTACTTGAAAAGAACACGGCCCATCAGGCAATCTGAGGCCCTGTTTATTTTCTTCTCCCCTCAAAAGATCGGCCTCAAAGCTTCTTCATCCACCATTGGTCGATGGATCCGTGGGGCCATTGCCAAAGCCTATGACGTGGAGGGCATCCAGAGGCCTCTGGGTATAACCGCTCACTCCACTAGGAGTGCGGCCTCCTCGGCGGCCTGGGCCACTCAATGCCCCCTGGAGGATTAAATACTTTGATAATTCTACTTAAGTTAACATCATCCCCTATATTCAATACATATAACGTTGATAGCCTGGAGACCCTTATTCCACTTTTCCTCTGCCATTTAGACCATATTTCTAAACATGCTTTAAAAGGGTCACTTAAGTTACTAATTTCTGTTCTACTCCAATTTTTAAATAATAATTCTTTATTATTTATGTTATTGATTTCCTTTTCTAGCTCTACCCATTTCTTTTCCCCCCATAACTGTAATTCCATTAACCTTTCCATTTGAAATGCATTTCTATATACAGTAATACTAGGCACGGGCTGCCCCAACCCCCCTCTTTCTCTTGTGCAAACTGCCAATGCTTCCTTATTCTAGGTTTTTTGTCTCCTTCAATCCAAAAATTTAATTTGTTGTCCCATTCTCTTAGTTTTGCCTCAGGAAAGCTACCTGGTAGAACCTGAAACAAATACATCATTTTTGGTATTATCATCGTTTTAAGGGCCCTGATCTTGGCAATTCTTCCTAACTCTTTACCCTTCCAGTTTTTTATCTGCTTCTGGATTTTTTTCCATATTAGATTATAGTTGGCCATTACTATTTTTATTGGATTCTTGAACAACCAAATTCCCAAATATTTCATTTTTTTACAACCTAATTTCAATCCTGATATTTTTTGTATCTCGATTTGCTCTTTAGGGCCAGTATTTAAACATATTATCTCTGATTTCTCTATATTAACCATAAGTCCAGATTGATCTTTAAATTCCTGGAGCAATATCATTATTCTTTTCATCATTTCAATTGGGGTTTCAGACATCACTATAGCGTCATCTGCAAACAAATTTAATTTCAATTCAAATTTCCCTATTTGATAACCTCTCCATTCCTTATCGTTTCTAATTTTGTTTGCTAAGGTCTCAATTGCTAGTGCAAATAACATTGGGGATAGTGGGCAACCCTGCTTAGTTCCATTCTGAATTTTAATCGTTTCTGTTCTGTTACCATTTACTCTGATTTGAGCTATATTAGCCTTATATATTGTTTCTATAATTCTACAGAATGAATCTCCCATATTTAAATCTTTACATAGTTGAAGTAGGTAATCATGGTTAACTTTATCAAAGGCTTTGTAGACATCTAATTTTAGAATACTTAATTTTCTTTTGGTATTGGTAGCATGGTGTAAAACATTGACCACATTCCTTATTGGTTCATAAATCTTCCTTCCTTTAACAAATCCATATTGGTCTTCTCTAATTACTTTTGGTAAAATATTCTCCACCCTGTTTGCCAATATTTTCATAAATATTTTATAATCCTGATTTAATAAGCTGATAGGGCGATAAGAACTTGGATCAGTTAAATCACGATCTGGTTTTGGGATAGTTATAATTTCTGACATTTTCCACGTCTGTGGAGTTTCAAAAGTCTTAATTACATTGTTAAACAATTTGTCCATATTTGGTAATAATTCATTCATATACATTTTATAATATTCAGCAGTAAAACCGTCTGGACCTGGGGCTTTAGCAGATTTCAACCCTTTAATAACTCTAGATATCTCATCGTTTGTAATTTTTGCATTTTGCATTTGTCTATCCTCTTCTGTTAATTTCTTTTTGACCTCTGTAGTTTGCGAAATAATGTGTTCTTTTTTGTATAAGTTCCCATAAAAATCACTCATTATTTTTTCCATTTCTGCATTACTACGTTTAATTACACCTTCCTTATCCTTTAAAGCAGAGATATGGGATTTCTCTTTTCTTTTTTTCAAATAATGTACCATTTGCTTCATTGATTTATTACCCCATCCCCTAATTCTATGTTTTATAATCATCTTCATTTTATTCCATCTTTCTTCATCAAGTAATTGTAATTTCTTTTTCTTAAGTAATAATAGTGAATTCCAATCTCTATTTCTTGTAATTTTTAAAGTTTCTTGGATTAAATCTATTTCTCTTAATAAATTATTCCTTTCAGCTTCCCAAGATTTCCTAATAAAAGCTTCAGTACTAATACAATTACCCCTCATAACAGCCTTATGTGTATCCCAAACTATTGTTTGCTTAATCTCACCTGTTGCATTAATACAAAAGAATCCATTCAGTTCCCTTTGTAATTTAATTCTATTTTCCTCATTAGCTGAAACCAGAGGGTTATATCTCCAAATTCTTTGTTTCCTGCCGGCCTCTATCGCAATCACTGCTAAAAGAGGCGCGTGGTCTGATAACCAGATACTTTTCACTTCCACTTTCTTAAGCTTTGCCTCATCTGTCTTATTAATTAACATGTAATCAATACAACTAAATTTATTATGTCTTGCAGAATAAAAGGTGTCCCTGTTTACTATGTTTTCATGTAAATCCGTCATATTGATTTTATTTAAGTGTAACTTTTTCTTTCCCCCCCTCCCTGCTGTTAATTCCAAGTTGAAATCGCCTGCTAAAATCACTATACCTTCCGCAAAATTATCTAGTTTCCGTTTTACATTTATTATAAATTGTTTTGCATTTACATTAGGAGCATAAATTACCGCTAGGGTTACTAACTTATTTTTTATTTTCCCCTTAATAAATAACATTCTACCATCTTTGTCCCTTTTAATATTAATTAATTGAAAGTACACTCTTCGGTTAAACAAGATGGCGACTCCTCTTGATTTGGTCGTCCCTCTCGACTCATAAACTTGTTGCCACTCACTATTTGTAACTAATCTATCTGTTTTTTCCCTTCCTTTATGAGTTTCTAATAAAAGTAAAACATCAGCTTTACTGTCCCTAGCCAGCTTCATGATTCTAAAACGTTTTTTCTGTGATGAGAGACCATTTACATTCAACGACAATAACCCTATATCACCCATTTACATAATTTTAAATACATTTCCTCCTCCTGCAAAACAGAGCCTACCGGAAAAATGCTTTTTAATTACCATGAATCCCCACCCTAGTGCCTCTTCCCTGACCCCCCCCCAGGGGGAGGCAACGAAAAAAACTTTCGTTATCGAGAGGCACCCCTGGATTTGCGTTCCACCAGAAAGCTCCTCTCTTTCTCCCCATTTAACAGCATATCAAAAGATTCCCCCCTCCTTCCCTCCTCTCCCCTTATTAGTTAGCGAAAAAAACCAAAAAAGTACACAAAAAAGAGATTACCGTATTTTCCGGCATATAAGACGACTTTTTAACCCCTGAAAATCTTTTCCAAAGTGGGGGGTCGTCTTGTACGCCGGATATAGGACAGTGGCGCCTATTTGCGATGGCTGAGAGGGGCGAGAATACCGCCTCCCAGCTGGGCGAGCCTGAGCCGAGCGCAGGCCCGCCCACACGCTGCCTTTGGCAGCACAAGCGTGCCTGTCCGGCCGGGGAAGAATCGCCCCGGCCGGACCTCAGTTTCAGCTGGGGGGGGGCGAGAATACCGCCTCCCAGCTGGGCGAGCCTGAGCCGAGCGCAGGCCCGCCCACACGCTGCCTTTGGCAGCACAAGCGTGCCTGTCCGGCCGGGGAAGAATTGCCCCGGCCGGACGTCAGTTTCAGCTGGGGGGGCGCGAACACCGCCTCCCAGCTGGGCGAGCCTGAACGGAGCGCAGGCTCGCTCACACGCTGCCTGTCCGGCCGGGGAAGAATCGCCCCGGCCGGACCTCAGTTTCAGCTGGGGGGGGCGAGAATACCGCCTCCCAGCTGGGCGAGCCTGAGCCGAGCGCAGGCCCGCCCACACGCTGCCTTTGGCAGCACAAGCGTGCCTGTCCGGCCGGGGAAGAATCGCCCCGGCCGGACCTCAGTTTCAGCTGGGGGGGGGCGAGAATACCGCCTCCCAGCTGGGCGAGCCTGAGCCGAGCGCAGGCTCGCTCACACGCTGCCTGTCCGGCCGGGGAAGAATCGCCCCGGCCGGACGTCAGTTTCAGCTGGGGGGGGGGCGCGAACACCGCCTCCCAGCTGGGCGAGCCTGAACGGAGCGCAGGCTCGCTCAAACGCTGCCTGTCCGGCCGGGGAAGAATCGCTCCGGCCGGACGTCAGTTTCAGCTGGGGGGGCGCGAACACCGCCTCCCAGCTGGGCGAGCCTGCGCAAAGCGCAGGCTTGCCCACACGCCGCCGTCCGTGCCTCAGTTCCGTGAGAGAGGGGGGGAGAGAAAGAGATAGCAAGAGAGGGAGAGAGAGGGGGGGGTTAGCAACAGAGGGACAGAGAGAAAGAGAGAGGGGGGATAGCAACAGAGGGAGAAAGAGAAGGAGAAAGAGAGAGGGAGAGGGGGCAGAAAGAGAAAGAAAGAGATAGCAAGAGAGGGAGAGAGAGGGGGGGTTAGCAACAGAGGGACAGAGAGAAAGAGAGAGGGGGGATAGCAACAGAGGGAGAAAGAGAAGGAGAAAGAGAGAGGGAGAGGGGGCAGAAAGAGAAAGAAAGAGATAGCAAGAGAGGGAGAGAGAGGGGGGGTTAGCAACAGAGGGACAGAGAGAAAGAGAGAGGGGGGATAGCAACAGAGGGAGAAAGAGAAGGAGAAAGAGAGAGGGAGAGGGGGCAGAAAGAGAAAGAAAGAGATAGCAAGAGAGGGAGAGAGAGGGGGGGTTAGCAACAGAGGGACAGAGAGAAAGAGAGAGGGGGGATAGCAACAGAGGGAGAAAGAGAAGGAGAAAGAGAGAGGGAGAGGGGGCAGAAAGAGAAAGAAAGAGATAGCAAGAGAGGGAGAGGGAGAAAGATAGAGGGGGGAAAGCAACAGAGGGAGAGAGAGAAAGAGAGAGGGAGAGAGGGGGGAAAGAAAGAGAGAAAGAGATAGCAAGAGAGGGAGAGAGAGAAAGAGAGAGGGAGAGAAAGAGATGGCAAGAGAGGGAGAGAAAGATAGAGGGGGGATAGCAACAGAGGGAGAGAGAAAGAGAGAGGGAGAGAGGGGGGAAAGAAAGAGAGAAAGAGAGAGCAAAAGAGGGAGAGAGAGAAAGAGAGACGGAGAGAAAGAGATGGCAAGAGAGGGAGAGAGAGAGGGAGAGAGGGGAGACAGAAAGAGAGAGAAAGAGATAGTAAGAGAAGGAGAGAGGGGGGGAGAGAAAGAGAGAAAGCAAAAAAAAAGAGAGAAAGAGAGATAGCAAGAAAGAAAGAGAGGGAGAGAGAGGGGGAGAGAGAAAGACTTTGATCTTTTCCCCAGGTATTTTTGTACCTACTTGACCAACATTATTAGTGGTTGCAAAATTGAATGTATGAACTTGTTCATTTCAATAAAAAGAGCCAGGGAAATGATTGAATGTTAAACTGGATGCATTTATTTCTGCCTGTTTGTATTTGTTCTTATGTTTAACCATTGAAAATGTACTTTTCCTCCAAAAAGAATCATCTTTTCATATTTCTTAGGCAACATTTTAAAATAACTTTAAAAGCTGAGGTCATATTATTCACCCTGCTCTGTATCATAGCACACTGCACAGTACTGAAAATTGGCAGGGTCACTAATGGTAAACCCGACAAGTTAAAATCTGTTTAAGTGACATTGCAAGAGGATAAAGACAAGTGCGGAAAGAGGAAAAAATGGATGGGCTGTTTGGATTGCGATATCATGATATCACATACAGATTCTCATTCCATAATAGATTCTCACATAGGTGTCAGCATGCTGCATGTTAGACTGAAAGATACCTGCAGAATAGATGGTAGGAGAAAGGAAAATAGCCAGGTTCACCTTTTTGTGTTGACAAATTATGATGAGTTATAATAATAAACTTAATTGTGGTGAGGAGAAATATGAGAGGCAGACAAGACAGATAGACAGAGACATATGGAGAGATAGACAGAAGAGTGCTCCCACTTGGCTCTCTCTCTCTAAATAATTCATTCATAATTTTAACAATAAGATCTTCATCATTAGTAATTAAAATATTGTGTTATCATGTTCAGAAATGATTTTTTTCTCAATGCAAGTACATCATAGACCTAGACTCAGTCAGGTCTATGATGTACAGAAGAGGGGTAGCCTTATACGGCGAGTATATCTCAAATTCTATATTTTAACTGGAAAAGTTAGGGGGTCGTCTTATACGCCCAGTCGTCTTATACGCCGGAAAATACGGTAGTTACTTGAAAATCATAGTACCATATTAGCAAGTCAGCTCAGTTCAGTTTATTATTTCTTCTTCTGGCGCGTAACTCTTGGCTCATCTCTTTTCTCTTTCTCTTTCTCTTTCTCCTGGAGAAAATCCAGTTCCTTCTGGAGTGCTGCAATTTTCTCAGCCTTGCTTTGTTCTGCTACACGGATCGGTTGGAGCATAAACAACTCATCCTCTCCTGCTTCTGGCTGGCTTTTCGATGTCTGTGCCTGGGACGCTCCCTCCGGATTTAATCCCAACTGATGAAGCAAATTTCTTCCCTCCTCCAACGATCTCGCCTGGAAAGCCTTGGAATCTTTAAAAACAAATATTGTAGCTGGATAACGCCATAAAAACCTAATTCCATTTTCATAAAATTGGGAGGTCACTTCTCTCATCTGATTTCTCATCTTGAGGGTTTCAGCAGACAGATCTTTTAAAACACTTATTGGAATAGCTTTGTAACGTAAGTTTGGAATCTGCTTCAACTCTTTGAATATTTCTGCCGCTCTCCTTTCCGAGGCAAACCTTACAATAATGTCTTTTGAATCACCTCGGTTCCGAGATCCAAAAGCCCAGTGCGCTCTTTCAAATTCTTCTAGGTCACATTTAACCTTGTTTTCATTGAACCACTGAAGAATTGCTTGAATAAGATGTTTACTCTCCGCAAAGTCTTTAGGAAATCCCCTCAGGCGAAGATTAGACCTCCGTTGTCTGTCCTCCAAGTTAATTATGCGGAGTTCCTGGCGAGACTTCCCCACCTCCAGTTTCCCAATTCTTTGATCTTGTGTTTTAGATTGCTCTTTCAAGTCTGCCATTCCAGCACCAACAGCCGATAATTCCTTTTTCATATCTTGGAGCAGCTGTCCCATGTCGGCAAATGCCTTAAGCAATGAATCCATCTTTCCTTCCAACTCCGAAGTAGACGCCATCTTTCCTTTGTTCTCACTTCTCCACTTACGCACATTTAAAACTGCTACTTGCTTCTTCTTTTAACTCCTCATAAAGTTTTCAACAGCTCTGTTCAATTCGCTTCCTCTCGGTCCACTTTCACCAAGCTAGAGAGGGTTGACGAGGGTTAACTTTCACTTTTCCTCCTTCACATGAGGGAGCTTTCTCTCGGTGCGTCTATCTGGAGCGACGCATGCACAAAAAAACCCCAGTTATAAATGTGTTTTCAATGCCCTTTGAAAGGCAAGGAGAGTGGGGGTGGTACAAATCTCCGGGGGGAGTTGGTTCCAGAGGACCAGAGCCACAACAGAGAAGACCCTTCCCTGTGGACCTGCCAGTTGGCATTGTTTGGCTGACGGGACGTGGAGAAGGCCAACTCTGTGTGACCTGACCGGTCACTGGGACATATGAGCAGAAGACAGCCCCATAAATAATCTGATCCAAAACCATGTAAGGCTTTAGAGTTAATAACCAACATATAAATCAACCAATCGGCAACCAGTGAAGGTCACGGAGTTCTGGACTGATGTGGTACAGATCAGGGTGTATCTGATCTTTGAACAAACAAGCCATTTTGATATACAGTGATACCTTGTCTTATGAACTTAATTGGTTCCAGGCAATGTTCCCTCTAATTTTTTTTCGGGGTGAGCAGAAAAGCATAGTGTCTGAGCGGCAGTCCCCTTGGGACTGGGCGGCATAGAAGTATAAATAAATAAACAAACAAACAAATAAATAAACAAACAAACAAATAAATAAAATAAAACCCTTCTTTTTTATTAAAAGAAATTAAGAATAAAACAAAACCAAACTCTATTACTATTAAAACTAAAACAACCAGCAAATCCAAAAACATAACTATTAATAAAAACAGGTGAGGGCTGGGGGTTTTTTCCTCTGTTATTATTTAAGTACTTTTACCATATGCTTTAAATCAAGAGTCACTTCTCTCTCTGTTTCTCTTTCCTGTCATTCTCTGCCTCAATCATTTTCTCATTTCTCTTTTTTCTCCCCTTTTTTCTATCATTTCTCTCTCCCTCTCTCTTCCTTCCACTCCTCTCTCTCTCTTGCTTTCTTCCTCTCTCCCTCTCTCTCCCTCTCCTCTCTCACTCTTTCTTTCTTGCTCTCTCACTCTCTCTCTTCCTTCCTATCTTCTCTCTCTCTCTTTCTGTCTCTCCCTTCCTTTCTTTCCTTCTCTCTTCCTTCCACTTTTTTCTCTTTCTCTCTCTTTTCCTTCCTTCCCCTCTTCCCCTCCCTCTCTCTCTCTTTCTCCCTCTCTCCCTTTATATTTATCTCTTCCTTCCTTCCTCTCTTCCACCCTTTCTCTCTCACTCTCGTTCACTTTTCTCTTCCTTCCCTCCCTCCCTCCTTCTTTCCTCTCCTCTTTCCCTCCCTCTCTTTCCCTTCTATCTCTTCACGTCTCTGGCGGGCAGCCAGCTTTGCTGACCCGCACAAGGCTCAAGCCAGCTGCCCGGGAAAGCCAGGAAGGTCCTCCTGCCCCCCTTAGCCGAAAACACAACGGAGGTCTGCCGCCACCAACTTTAGCCTCCCATTGCCTGATCCGCCCCCTCTTCTCCTCTTCCAAGAAAAGCGCAGAGGCTGCCTGCTTGAGCCTCCCGACGCCGCTTCACCCTGCCTGTCTCAGTTGTGTTTTTTTGGGGGGGGGAGCGGCGGGAAAGCCCTGTGCCGGCCAGGAAAGCCGGCTTTCCGGCAAAGCAGCACGCTTTTCAAATGCGCTGCTTTCCTGCAACTCTTTCCTGGGCAGGGGGGGGAGGAGGCCACTCCCCCCCCAGGAAAGAGGTGCAGGAAAGCAGCGTGTTTAAAAGGCGCGCTGCTTTCCTGGAAAGCCGGCTTTCCTGGCCGGCACAGGGCTTTCCCGCCGCTCCCCCCTGAAAACACAACGGAGACAGGCAGGGTGAAGCGGCGTCGGGAGGCTCAAGCAGGCCACCTCTGTGCTTTCCTTGGAAGAGGAGGAGAGGGGGCGGATCGGGCGGGCGGGGGCAACACCGAGAGGCCAGGGACACGAGGGGGCGGGAGGCACGATGGGGAGGCAAGGGCAGCCGCGGCTTCCTTTCCTTCTACTGCCGGTGCCTCTCTGCCCCCCTCGCGGGCTGGCAGGGGGATGGGGAGCGCGCGCCCGTGGAAAAGAGTGCGCGGGAAGTATTTTGGGGCACGCGCTTGCTCATGCACGCAGCTTGCGGGAAACGGTGGTTCCAGGACAAGGTTCGTAAGGTGAAAAGTTCGTAAGAGGAAACAATGTTTCCCATAGGAATCAATGTAAAAGCGAATAATGCGTGCAAATCCTTCAGGAAAATCCCAAACTTTAGAAGGGATGCGAACAGAGGGCCGGGAGGAGCAGCGAAAGGGGGCGGGTGGAAGAAGCAAGGCTAGGCTAAAGGGTGAGTGGGAAGGAAGAAAGGCAAGGGGGGCGCCCCTCCCTTTTCTTTCTTCAACAGACACCCTTTCAGTGCCTCTGCAAGCACTCCGTTCTCCTACCTTTGTTAATGCAAACTACTCCGTCTCCAAGCCGCCCTTCCTTTTTCTTTCTTCAACAGACACCCTTTCAGTGCCTCTGCAAGCACTCCGTTCTCCTAGCTTTGTTAATGCAAACTCCGTCTCCAAGCCACCTCTCCCTTTTCTTTCTTCAACAGACACCCTTTCAGTGCCTCTGCAAGCACTCCGTTCTCCTAGCTTTGTTAATGCAAACTCCGTCTCCAAGCCGCCCCTCCCTTTTCTTTCTTCAACAGACACCCTTTCAGTGCCTCTGCAAGCACTCCGTTCTCCTAGCTTTGTTAATGCAAACTCCATCTCCAAGCCGCCCCTCCCTTTTCTTTCTTCAATAGGCACCCTTTCAGTGCCTCTGCAAGCACTCCGTTCTCCTAGCTTTGTTAATGCAAACTACTCCGTCTCCAAGCCGCCCCTCCCTTTTCTTTCTTCAAAAAAGAAAAAAAACCTTCATACCATCAGCAGCGGCTTGTGTTCGTAAGGTGAAAATAGTTCAGAAGAAGAAGCAAAAAAATCTTAAACACCAGGTTCGTATCTTGAAAAGTTCATTAGAAGAGGTGTTTGTAAGACGAGGTACCACTGTATAGTGAAACCTTGTCTTACAAACTATATTGGTTCCGGGACGAGGTTCTTAAGGTGAAAGGTTTGTAAGACAAAACAATGTTTCCCATAGGAATCAATGGAAAAGCGATTAATGCATGCAAGCCCAAAATTCACCCCTTTTGCCAGCCGAAGCGCCCGTTTTTACGCTGCTGGGATTCCCCTCCATGGGAAAACCCACCTCCCGACTTCGGTGTTTTTGCGATGCTGCAGGAGAATCCCAGCATTGCAAAAAGGAACGCTTCACTGGCAATGGAAGTCCGGAGGTGGGGTTTCCCAGCGAAGGGAGCATCAGTGAAATCGCAGCATCACAAGAACACTGAAGTCCTCAAAACCTTACATCCAGACCTCTGTGTTTTTGCGATGCTGCAATTTCACTGCAATTGCACCCGTTTTTGCACTGCTGAGTTTCCCCTGCTGAGATTACCCTGCATCATCACAAAAACACAGAAGTCCGGAGGTGGGGTTTCCCATGGAGGGTAGCCTCAGGGGAATCCCAGCAGCACAAAAACGGGTGCTTTGCTGACAACGGAAGTCCGGAGGCAGGGCATCCCAGCAGCAGTGGTGGGTTTGTAAGGTGAAAATAGTTTGTAAGAAAAGGCAAAAAAAATCTTAAACCCCAGGTTTGTATCTCGAAAAGTTTGTATGATGAGGCATTTGTAAGACGAGGTATCACTGTATTGGGATTTTAGTTTGTAATTTTTAAAATTAGATTTGTTGTTGCATTGTTCATGTTGTATCTTGTGAGCTGCCCCGAGTCTTTGGAGAAGGGTGGCATAAAAATCTAATAAATAAATAATAAATAAATAAATAAATAATGCTCAAATTTGGCTGCATATATGAATGCAGGAGATTTTTCAGGGCACGGAATCATTTACTGAGATCCAAGCAATCAAATATTTGAGTATACAGTATATCAAAGTCACAGAAGGAGCCAAACCCTTATGGGCAAAAGAGCGTATCAAGTCCTGGATTTAATCCTTGAGGAGGTTTTCCTTCTTGTATACATCCTGTCAATCCTGTTTTAGTAGCCCTTTGAGCAATTTGCATACATCCAAAATGTCCACAGTTCTGCCCACAAGGAAAATATCCTGCTTCCCCACACCAGTGAGTTGGGTAAATATAACTGGTTTTAAAATGGCCCTTCAAAGAAACCTGCCCAGGAAAAGATATACTGTAGCTAACGCACAATCCAGGATTTCACCTCTGGCCATGGCTAACCACCGGCTTCTTTTTTTAAAAAAAAAAATGGCATAATCTTTTTTGTTTTTACAATGTAAAAGATAAAAATTCAATATTTAGATAAACAGTGCTGCCTGAGTCCAATTCAATTTGGTATTGGTAAAAATAATAATCTTAACATTTATTTTATTTGTCAAGTATGTATTGGTAGTATACAAAGATATTACAATGTTTATATACATGATAGACAGAAAAATTAGGAAAGGGGATAGAAGGCACGCTGGTGCACTTATGCATGCCCCTTACTGACCTCTTGGGAATCGGGAGAGGTCAACAGTGGACAGTCTAAGGGTAAAGTTTTGGGGGTTTGGCGATGATACTACAGAATCTGGAAGTGAGTTCCAGACATCAACTACTCAGTTACTAAAGTATTTCCTGTAGTTGAGTTTGGAGCAGTTCACTTTAAGTTTGTATCTTTTGTGTGCTCGTGTGTTGCTGTGGTTGAAGCGAAAGTAATCATTGACAGGAAGGACATTGTAGCAGATGATTTTATGAGCTATGCTTAGGTTGTGTTTAAGGCGGTGTAGTTCTAAGATTTCTAAGACTAGGATTGTAAATCTAGTTGCATCTCTGTTGCAAGTGGAGAACTGTAGGAGTGGAGTATCTCTGGACATTTTCTAGAGTGTTTATGAAATGCAGTGTGGGTTCCAGACAGATGAGCTGTATTCAAGGATTGGTCTGGCAAATGTTTTGTATGCTCTGGTTAGTAGTATGAGATTACCAAAGCAGAAGCGACATTACATCACGTTACTGACAAATAGTAATGTTGACTTCTCCATTTTGGTAAATCTTCATCGTCATTGATCCTTCTCTTATACTTTTAGGTTACTAACTTCTTGAGCAGGGGTTGCCCACTCCAGGAGAACCCCCAGATTGTGCCTTGGGTCCCATCTGGGCCAGTTCAACCCCATCCAAGACCAAAGACCAGTCCATCTTAAGAGTTTCAGCCTGTATAGACTTTTAGTGTTGGTATTCGCTCTCAATGTTGATAACATCAGTACGGATTAACAGATTAACAAAGTTGGAAGGGACCTTGTAGGTCATCTAGTTTAACACCACCACCCCATCCCCAAGCAAGAAATCCTACACCATGGCCTGCACTGGCTGCCGATCAGTTTCCGGTCTCAATTCAAAGTGTTGGTAATGACCTATAAAGCCCTACAAGGATTTCGGACCAGAATACCACTGAGACCACCATCTGACACATGAATCCCAGTGGCCGATTAGATTCTACAGAGTTGGCCTTCTCCAGGTCCCGTCGACTAAACAATGTCGTCTAGCGGGACCCAGGGGAAGAGCCTTCTCTGTGGTGGCCCTGGCCCTCTGGAATCAACCCCCCCCCCCCCGGAGATTTGAACTGCCTCTACCCTCCTCGCCTTCCGCAAAATGCTGAAGACTCACGTCTGTCGCCAGGCGTGAGGGAATTGATGCCCCCCCTTTTTCTGACTCCTGTATTACGACTAGTTAGATTGAGTGTGTATGACTGTGTAGTAGATTTCCTTTTTAAACCAATGTCTTCCGCTGAGGGATAGGAACATTTAACTGCACGGTTTTTTTTAAAATTAAGATTTTATTGTAAAAAAGGTTATAAAGATGGAGTCCTTCGAGATTGGGCAGCATACAAACTTAATAAATAATTTAATAATTAATAAATAAATGCAGGGAATACACTGAGAACTTGAATTTAACTTTAAATATTACAATTGAAACAGGAATTAAAAATACAACCACTCAAGATAACAGGATTATAAATTGAATTCATAAGACTATAATAACAGCAATAAGAACATTATCTAACCTAAAGTAGTGTATCTACAGTAAAGCAGAACATTATGTTAAAAGGAATTCGAGTTTCAGATTGAATTTAACTTTTGAACTTGAATTTAATTTTTGAATTTAACTTTTGAACTTGAATTTAACTTTAAATATATAATAGCAATAAGAACGTTATCTAATCTAAAGTAGTATATCTTAATGTCCCTTAATGATCAGAAGTCCAACCCCAAACGTAGCCATGCGCTCCCAGCCTGTAAATTTGCTGTCGGAGAAGCCCAAGAGGATGACCGCCAAGGACTGCCAAAGCTAGGGTAACCCTACCATATGGAGACGTCCATTTCTTTGTCACAATCCTCAGAGATCTTGATCCTTCCCAGTGAAGTCCAGCGGGCGGCCTCTTCCCTCACCAGCTGAGCCACCCACTTCATCTTCTCCCGTAGGGGCCGCTGCTCGTCCGTGATTGGTTGCGAGACCTGCAGGTTGGGGGGCGGTGCTCTCCAGGGCCTGAACGTGTCCCCTTTATAGGGGGGTGATGAAGACCAACCTTTAAGTGCTGGGACTTTGGATGACGTTGCAATGTTGCTGGAGCACCCAACGTTTGGCCCTAAGCCAGCTGGCTTCGACCCCAGGCTGGTGGGCTTCCAAGCAGCTGCACCATGGGTCTTCCAGTCCATGCTACATGGAATCACAGAATACCAGTTCTTTGGGACAGGTGGGATCATGGCAGTGGGGACCTGCCTCCCCGGTGGCTTCGTGAGCTGAGTACGCACAGGGACAGGAATCATTGACCGTTTTTGCCAAGGCTGCGATTGTGGCTTGGGCAGATGATGGGACGAAGGCTGGGACTGAGGGTGCGGAGGCCATTTAGACAGAGAGGCTGCTGGTGGGTTGCACTGGGGTTGCAGCTGGGGAGCCGGGAGGAAGCGCAATGGCGGCTTGGGTGCAGTGGTTGGAGGTTGGGAAGATGGGTGAGATGACGGTTTGGGCAAAAGCTTGGCCTCTGCGATCAGGTCGTCCGGAACGGGATTGCACGGTGGAACGGGATGGGCTTTCTTGCTTGGCAGCGTTGAAACGGTCTGATTGCCCAGTGGGTGGAACACTTGAACGGACTCCATCAGTTTGAAAGCCAGGTGGGTCTTTGGGACTGGCTTCGGGGCTCCCTCCGCTGCTCCTTTGGGGCAGCACTTCCTGCTTTTGGGGCCACCCTGGCTCACAGTTTTCCTGGCTTCCTGCTTCTCTTGGCTTTGGGGCTGGCTCTTCTGCACAGCCGAAGAGGCCTGGCCTGCCGTGGAGTCTTTGGAAGAGGAAGAGTCGTCCCAGGGTTCACCCGGCGGCTCTGGAAGGACTCCGGGAAACGCCACCTTTGGGTCTTCATGGACAGCCAGGAGTTCGGTGGGCATCTTGGGCTGGGTGAGATCTTGAGCCTCCAGAACACAAGGGAGGGTTTTGGACTTCGGGGCATCTGCTACCCCCTTGGCAGAGATGCTTTTGCAAGGTTTTCCCCTCTGCTGCCTCTTTGCCCTGGTCTTAGGGGGCACTTTCTCCTCCTCCTCCTCCTTGATTATTTTTTCTGGAGGTTCGTCTGTCCAAGCAATTTTTCATTTTTCTTTGGTAGACTTGTGCACTTGACCACCATCTGGAAAGGAAGGAAGAAAAATACTGTTCAATGTCAGGAGCTCCAGCACCACATTGAACTGAACCTTTAAGCCTGCCAAGTGAGGTCCTTCATGGTCCTCTGGGAAGGAGGAGATGCATGGCCCTACACCGGCCCAATATGAACACCACCTCTCTGAAATTACAAAAGAAGAAAGGAAGGAAGGAGAGAGAGAGAGAGAAAGAAAAACAAAGATAAGGAAGGAAGGAAGGAAGGAAGGAAGGAAGGAAGGAGAAAGAATCTGTGTTTGGAGGACACCAACTAGGTTGCTCAGACAGAATGTGAGCTACTTTTGGGCTCCCATAGTTCTCCCACCAAGATGCTCTACCCGACTATCTCCCAGCTATGGATTCCCTTCTTAAGGGTCCACCAGCCTTGAATCCCAGGATCTGGTACGAAGGCTAACAAGGGCCAGGGAATACCTGGCGCCAAGTGTATTTTGCACTCACCTTCCTTCCACCTTTTCATTGGAGGCTCCTCGTCCCCCAAACTCATTTTTCTTTTCGAACCATCTGGAAAGTGTTGTGTTTGGGCCTGGGCCAGCCGTTGTCCCCACAGATGGGGGAGACGTGGCACACAGTGACTGTGAAAGCCTGGCTGACAGCCAGGAAGATGTAGCAGTCAGTCAGGAAGATGTGGCAGAGAGCCAGGAGGATTTAGCAGACAGCTCAGGGGATTTGGCTGGCAGTTCTTCGGACAGTTTGTCCTCACTCAGTTCGTCTGCAGGGCAGTATATTAATTTACGCAACTGAAGAGCCTTACAAAGAAGGGATCACTTTAAGAAGTATGATAAGGCATGATAGGCGTACCTGGGCTGGGTGTGGTTACCTTAATGAGGGCTAAAGGCATAAAAAGGGAACAGGGGCCAAGGCAAACTGTGGCTGTTTATCTGGGTGGTTTGAGTGGCGTCGTTGTTCCTGCTTTGAAGTTTCTGCTCTTGGATTTCAACTCAGCGTTGTGGGAGTTGAAAACTCTGGGACAAGCTGCTGCTTTTGTGCCGTGAGAATTCAGAGAACTCTTGAAACATTTATGCTACGTGACTTTGGTATTTGTTTGCTTTTTCATGAACTTTGTATCTAGCTGCATGTTCAACTCAAACTGTATTTTACTCCTGAAAATAAGGACAGTTTTCTTTAGCCTTTTCTTTTCTGTTTAATACAAGTTTGCTGACTAACTATGCACGTGTGTGTCTGACCTTCTTTCCTGGACCATTAATCATTGCTTGAGGCCGGTCAGGCAGAACAGAAAGGAAGGAAGAAAAATACTTTTCAATGTCAGGAAAGTCACACAGGAGCTCCTGCACCACATTAAACTGAACCTTTAAGCCTGCCAATTGAGGTCCTTCATGGTCCTCCAGGAAGGAGGAGATGCATGGCCCTACACCTGCCCAATATGAACCCACCTCTCTGAACATAGAAGAGAAGAAAGGAAGGAAGGGAGGGAGGGAGGAAGGGAGGCAGGAAGGAAAAAAGAAAGAAAGACAGATATAAAGAAAGAAAAACGTAAAGAAAGATAGAAAGATAAAAATCAGAAAAACAGAAAGACAGAAAGAAAAACAGAAAGAGAAAAAGACAGAAAGACAGACACACAAAGAGAAGGAAGGAAAAAGGAAGGAAGGAAGGAAGAAAGAAAGAAAGAAAGAAAGAAAGAGGGAGGGAAGGATGTGCGGAAGGAGAAAAAAGAACCCGAGTTGTCGAAGCATGGAACTCATTACCTGACTCGGTAGTGTCAACTCCTAACCCCCAACATTTTTCCCTTAGACTATCCACGATTGACCTCTCCAGGTTCCTTACAGGTCAGTAAGGGGCGTGCATAAGTGCACCAGTGTGCCTTTCATCCCCTGTCCAATTGTCTCTCCTTATCTCATTTATCTTTTCTTCCTTTCAAATTTGTTCACCTATACTTTTATATCTTTTCTTCTATTCGTTTTTTTAGTTATATTACTACATATCGATTCTCTTCAATGTGTATTATGTATTGGACTAAATAAACAAACAAACAAACAAACAAACAAACCCAAGCACCTAGGACTGCGTGATGTAGTGGTGAATTATGTTTGCCGATCCCAGTAAAGCGGCCTTTTGCAATTGACAGGTGGAGATTTTGTCAATTCCAATGGTTTTCAAATGTCCGCTGAGATCCTTTGGTACTGCGCCCAGCATGCCAAGTACCACTGGGACCACTTTCACGGGTTTATGCCAGAGTCTTTGCAGCTCGATTTTTTGATCTTTGTATTTCAGTAATTTCTCTAGCTGCTTCTCCTCAGTTCTGCTGTCTCCTGGGATTGCGATGTCGATGATCCATACTTTCTTTTTTTCCACGATCACAATGTCTGGTGTGTTATGCTTCAGAATTCGGTCAGTCTGAAGTCGGAAGTCCCACAGTAGTTTTGCTTGCTCATTTTCGACCACTTTTTCGGGCTTATGATCCCATCAGTTCTTTGCCACTGGTAAATGGTAGTTCCGGCACAAGTTCCAGTGGATCATCTGTGCCAAAGCGTCATGTCTATGCTTGTAGTTAGTCTGTGTGATCTTTTTGCAGCAGGTGAGTATGTGATCGATTGTTTCATCTGTTTCTTTACAGAGTCTGCACTTTGGATCGTCTGTTGATTTTTCAATTCTGGCTTTGACAGCATTTGTTCTAATGGCCTGTTCTTGTGCCGCCAGTATTAGTCCTTCTGTCTCCTTTTTGAGTGTTCCACTTGTAAGCCATGACCAGGTCTTTTCTTTATCCACTTTGCCTTCAATCTTCTCCAAAAACTGTCCATGCAATGCTTTGTTCCGCCAACTGTCCATACGGCATTGAGTTACATTTTTTCTGTACTGGTCCTTAGTTTGCTTCACCTTGAGAAGCTTCCTATTGTTGACCTCCATCAACGCTGACTCTTTGCTCTTATTATTATTGTTGTTGTTGTTGTTATTATTATTATTATTATTATTATTAGCCATTTATGCAGGGTGGGGGGATGGCTTTGTGCCTGGAGGGGGGAATAGGTGCTTAGCCCCTCCCTGGATAACTAAGGAGGAATTTCCTGACAGTCAGAACAGTTAACCTGTGGAACAGCTTGCAACGAGAAGTTGTGAATGTCCCAACACTGGAGGTTTTTAAGCAGATGTTGGATAACCATCTGTCTGAAGTAGTGTAGGGTTTCCTGCCTAAGCAGGGAGTGGGCTAGAAGACCTCTAAGGTCCCTTCCAGCTCTGTTGTGGTTTTATTATTATTGTTATTATAATTATTATTGTTGTTGTTGTTATTAGCCATTTATGCAGGGTGGGGGGATGCAAGCTGTTCCACAGATTAAGTGTTCTGTCAGGAAATTCCTCCTTAGTTATCCAGGTGGGTGGGAGGCTAAGCACCTTTTCCTCCCCCGGCACAAAGCCATCCCCCCACCACGCATAAAAGGCCCAGAATAAAAGGAATAGGTAAATGAGTGAGTAAGATAAGAGCATTTTTCTTCTTTGGACAAAATCTGTGGAAGGAGACCGGGTGGTTGAGGGAATCATGTAGTTTAGCCATCCTGAGTCACATCCTGAGAGCTTTGAGAGATGTAGCCCTGCCTGCACCCTCCTGATCTTAGGATCCTTCCCAAAAGAGATACTTGGGGACTCAAAAGTAGGGACACCCCCCCCCCCCCCCAATAAGTAGCTATCCCTGCAGATCTTTAAAAAGGTGCCCAATGGTCTTCTTGGCCCCAGACAAACAACGCAAGGTAGTTCAGCCTGATATTTGGTTTCTGTTTTCTGATACCTGTTTCTTTCCCTCACTCTGTTCCATGACCTCCTAAACCTTTGAAGGGATGAGGAAATCAGTTTCCATCAAAAACTACATTGGGAAATATTTCTTGGATGTGGGCATGAAACTCCACTGAATACAGGTGCATAATCCAAGAAAAAGAAGTCAAGAACTTCCCAAAATTGGACTGAGAGATGGCTCGACCCATTGGTTTTCTTCCGACTTGCTCCCTATCGAGGTTCCCATTTCCTCCCCTTGGGTAGCCCACCCCCAAACCTCTTCCTTTCCCCAGCTGTGCTGTGCGTCTAACACCCTATTGGCCTCTCAGTGAGACTCTTGGGGCAGCAAGGCATCCCTTCCTAGAGTCAGGGTCCCCAATTCCTACCTGCCATTATGGGGAAAAGGCTATAATTTGAATGATGACAGAGACGGATGCTGCCTCTAGCCTGTCAGCGTCCAGTAAAGAGTGGACAGTTAGAATGGCATCATTCGAAAGTGTTTACTCCGGTCCCTACGGCAACCCTGGACATTCCGAGATGCCCAGGAGAATCTTCAGAGTAGAATCTGATGATGAAACGTGATGTCACTGCCTGGAGCACATCAGCCAGTCAGAAAAGAAGATGTCCAGGCCTTCTCCTGACCACTCACCTTCCCTGGTGGTAGTCCATCTTCCCTTTTACAGAAGCAGGAAATAGCCTTCATTCGGCCAATAGAGGACCACTTTATTAATTTTTTAATTTATTAATTTATGTATTTATTTGTACGTTTGTTTGTTTGTTTGTTTGTTTGTTTACTTACTTACTTACTTAATTAATTAATTAATTAATTTGACTTCTACTCTGCCGAAGGACTTAGGGCAGCTTACAATAAAATATAAATAGAAGTACAAATAGATACAGAACAATAAAAAAGTCAAATATAATCCCAAACTATAGAACCCCTTATTAAAAGGAAACCCATGAAGTCCTTGGAGAGGAGTGGCATACAAATCCAATAAATAAATAAATAATAAAACAGTCATAATCCCATACATACATACATACCATTCATACCTTCCCTGGTAACCTCTTATCACTTTCAGGGATGTGGGGAAAAGCTTTCATTTGGCCAGTAGATGACCTCTTTGTTTGTTTGTTTGTTTGTTTGTTTGTTTTGTCAAGTATGTATTGGTGGTATAATGTTTTGGCAGTTTAATGTTTCCAAATGTAAAACAATGCACTTGGGGAAAAGGAATCCTCAATCTGAGTATTGCATTGGCAGTTCTGTGTTAGCAAAAACTTCAGAATAGAAGGATTTAGGGGTAGTGATTTCTGACAGTTTCAAAATGGGTGAACAGTGCAGTCAGGCGGTAGGAAAAGCAAGTAGGACGCTTGGCTGCATAGCTAGAGGTATAACAAGCAGGAAGAGGGAGATTATGATCCCGCTATATAGAGTGCTGATGAGACCACATTTGGAATACTGTGTTCAGTTCTAGAGACCTCACCTACAAAAAGATATTGACAAAATTGAATGGGTCCAAACGGGCTACAACAATGGTGGAAGATCTTAAGCACAAAACGTATCAGGAAAGACTTAATGAACTCAATCTGTATAGTCTGGAGCAGTGTTTCCCAACTAGTGTGCCGCGGGACATGGTCAGGTGTGCCACGAGCCCGGCCTGGCTGGAGCTTCCCTAGCGGTGACGGCGTGAGCTTTTGGGGCCCGCAGAAATTTTTGAAGTGACGCAAAGCCACGCAGTCCTGAATCGCTCCCTTCTCCGGCCAGCAAAGTCTGCTGCCTAGGAAAGCGGCGCATTTGAAAAACGCGTGTTTTAAAAGCGCGCCGCTTCCCAGGCAGCCGGCTTGCTGGCAGGAGAAGCAAGCGATCCGGGACTGTGTGGCTTTGCGCCGTGATGACAACAACGGCGCCGTGGTGGCTTTCAAGTGCCGCCCTTCGTGGCGCCCCACCACCCGTTCCTGCAGGTAGCAGTCAGGCGGGGTACCGGGAGGCGGAGGCGGTGCGTGGCCGGGCGCTGAGCGCCATGGACACCTGGGAGAACGAAGGGGTGAATGTGGCTGCTGCCTCTTAGGCGGAGGTGAAGGCGACGGCGGAGTCCGTGCTGGGGCCATGCGGGGCTGCTGATCCAGGGGGTCGCGGACCAGCAAGCCGCCCTCCAATCTCTCTCCGCTCTCTCTCTCTTTCTCTCTCTGTTGCTGGTGTGGTGCACAAGAGAGAAAGAGAGAGAGAGAGAAAGGAGGAGAGAAAGCAAAAGAGAAAGAGAGAGAAGTAAAAGCAAGAGAGAAATGAAGAGGGCGAGAGAAAGCAAGGAAGAGAGAGAGAGAGAAAGAGTGTGTGTGTGTGAGAAAGCAGGAGAGAAAGAAAGAAAGAGAGGGAGAGAAAAAGAAAGCAAGAGAGAGAAAGAGAAAGAGTGTGTGTGAGAGAGAAAGCAAGAGAAAGAAAGCAAGAAAGAGAAAGAGAAAGAGAGAGAGAAAGAAAGAGAGAGAGAGAGAGAGAAAGAAAGAGAGAAAGAGAGAGAGGGAAGGAAAGCAAGAGACAGAGAAAGAAAGAGAGAAAGCAAGGGAGAGAGAGAGAAAGCAAGGGAGAGAGAAAGAGAGAATAAAAGAGAGAGCAAGAGAGAGAGAGAATGTAAGAGAAAGAGAGAAAGCAAGAAAGAGAAAGAGCAAAGAAGAGAGGAAGGAAGGAAGAAAGAAAGAGAGATGGAGAGAGGGGGGAAAGAAAGAGGGAGGGAGAGAGGGGGGGAAGAAAGAGGGAGGGAGAGAGAAATAGGGTGAAAGGGAGGAAGAGAGGGTTTTTTGTCTAAACTTTTTTAGCCCCCCCCCCCCCCGCTCAATGTTCCCCAGGATTTTGTAAATGTGAATAATGTGCCGCTGCTCAAAAAAGGTTGGGAAACACTGGTCTGGAGGACAGAAGAAAAAGGGGGGACATGATCGAAACATTTAAATACCGTATTTTCCGGCGTATAAGATGACTTTTTGACCCCTGAAAATCTTTCCCAAAGTGGGGGGTCGTCTTGTACGCCAGATACTGTTTCCACAGCACCGTTCCCCGTAGGCTGCGCCCGTGCAGACCAAAATACCGCCCCGCGCGCCCTTTTCCATGGGCGGGCAGTCTCCATCCCCCTGCCAGCCCATGGGGGTCAGGGGCGGGTAGGCGCCGACAGTAGAAGGTGCTGCCCCCGCCCGATCTGCTCCCTCGCCTCCTCTTCCGCCGAAAGAAACGCGCCGAAGCTGCCTGCTTAAGCCTCGCATTGCTCCACCCTGCTTCGTCCTGCCTGTAAACCTCCGTTGTGTTTTCGGGGGGGGGGGGAAGCGGTGGGAAAATCCTGTGCTGGCCAGGAAAGCCGGGTTTGCTTTCCGTGATAGCAGCGTGCCTTTTAAACACGCTGTTTCCTGGACCTCTTTCCTGGGGGGGGGGAGGGGAGTGGCCTCCTCCCCCACCCACCCAGGAAAATGTTGCAAGAAAGCAGCGTATTTAAAAGGCGCGCTGCTTTCACAGAAAGCAAACCCGGCTTTCCTGGCCAGCACAGGGCTTTCCCACCGCTTCCCCCAGAAAACACAACGGAGGTCCAGGATGACAGGCGAAGCGGGGTGGAGCAACGCGAGGCTCAAGCTGGTACTGGAAGACCTCCGTTGTGTTTTCTGCTGGGGGTGGGGGGCAGGAGGACCTTCATGGCTTTTCCGGGCAGCTGGCTTGAGCCTTGTGCATGTCAGCAAAGCCGGAGACGTGGAGAGAAAGGAAAGAGAGGGAGAGATAGAGGAGAGGAAAGAAGGAGGGAGGGAGGGAGGGAAGGGAGAGAAAAATGAATGAGAGGGAGAGAGAAAGGAAGGAAGAGAGGAAGGAATGAAGAGATAAATATAAAGGGAGAGAGGGAGGGGAAGGAAGGAAAAGAAAAAGAGAAAAAAGTGGAAGGAAGAGAGAAGGAAAGAAAGGGAGAGAGAAAGAAAGAGAGAAGACAGGAAGGAAGAGAGAGTGAGAGAGGGAAAGAAAGAAAGAGTGAGAGAGGAGAGAGGAAGGAAGAGAGAGAGAGTGAGAGAGGAAGAAAGCAAGAGAGAGAAAGGAGTGGAAGGAAGAGAGAGGGAGAGAAAAATGATAGAAAAAAGGGGGGAAGAGAAATGAGAAAATGATTGAGGCAGAGAATGACAGGAAAGAGAGAGAAATAGAGAGAGAAGTGACTCTTGATTTAAAGCATATGGTAAAAGCACTTAAATAATAACAGAGAAAAAAACCCCCAGCCCTCACCTGTTTTTATTAATAGTTATGTTTTTGGATTTGCTGGTTGTTTTAGTTTTAATAGTAATAGAGTTTGGTTTTGTTTTATTATTAATTTATTTTAATAAAAAAGTAGAGATTTTATTTATTTATTTATTTATTTATTTATTTATTTATTTATTTATTTATACTTCTATGCCGCCCAGTCCCAAGGGGACTGCCGCTCAGACACTATACTTTTCCGCCGCTTCTTTCTTCTCCGCCTCGCCTCCGCTACTCCTGCTGCCACCTTTGCTCTCCCCGCCGGGGGTAGTCTTATACGGCGAGTATATCTCAAATTCTATATTTTAACTGGAAAAGTTAGGGGGTCGTCTAATACACCCAGTCGTCTTATACGCCGGAAAATATGGTATGTTAAAGGGTTAAATACGGTCCAGGAGGGAAGAGTTTTTAATAGGAAAGCGAACACAAGAACAAGGGGGCACAAAGATCAGAAGCAATGTGAGAAAATTTGATTGGACTGAAAGAGTAGTAGATACTTGGAACAAACTTCCAGCAGACGTAGTTGGTAAATCCACAGTAACTGAATTTAAACATGCCTGAGATGAACATAGATCCATCCTAAGATAAAATACAGAAAATAGTATAAGGGCAGACTGGATTGATCATGAGGTCTTTTTCTGCCGTCAGTCTTCTATGTTTCTATACAAAGATATAATAATATTTATATACATGATACTAGTAAAAGAAACATTAGGACAGGGGATGGAAGGCACCCTGGTGCGCTTATGTACACCCCTTACTGACCTCTGAGGAATCGGGGAGAGGTCGACAGTGGAGAGTCTAAGGGTAAAGTTTTGGGGGTTAGGTGATAATACTACAGAGTCAGGTAGTGAGTTCCAGGCATTAACTACTCAGTTACTAAAGTCGTATTTCCTGCAGTCGAATTGGGATTTTCACTTTCCAAACTTAGGTTTCCCTCTTTTGATTTCTGTTCTAGTGTTTGGTTTTACATTGTACGGTACCAGGAGTCTTTGCTGAGTGGTGAGCAGCCATTC
This sequence comes from Erythrolamprus reginae, assembly GCF_031021105.1. Taxonomy (NCBI): domain Eukaryota; kingdom Metazoa; phylum Chordata; class Lepidosauria; order Squamata; family Dipsadidae; genus Erythrolamprus; species Erythrolamprus reginae. The sequence goes on along the minus strand of NC_091952.1, from coordinate 147,290,876 downwards.
AAATAAGATGGATGGAGAGAGAGAGAGAAAGAGAGAGAATCTCCTAATTTATATGCATTCCTATAGATAAAATGCAAGGATTTCTTGTGTACATTGTAGCGAAAGGAGGTGCATTGCATTTCAAAGTTTGGTGACATTTATTTCTAAAAAATATATATTTATAAATATATACACTGCTCAAAAAATTAAAGGAAACACTTAAACTATAGAACATGACTCCATGTAAATCAAACTTCGGTGAAATCAAACTGTCCACTAAGGAAGCAACACTGATTGACAATCAATTTCACATGCTGTTGTGCAAATGGAATAGTTGTGCAAATGAAATATTCAATGAGAATATTTCATTCATTCAGATCTAGGATGTGTTATTTGAATGTTCCCTTTATTTTTTGAGCAGCAGTATATATTTAAATATATATTTTAAATATATTTATTTATTTATTTTATTAGATTTATATGCCGTCCTTCTCCAGGCGGATTTAGGGCAGCTCACAAGGATAAAAATAAACGCAATAACAATAAATACAATTAAAAACATTAGAAAAAGCATAAAACCCACAATAAAAACAACAATCATTCCTCTTTCGCTCAGGGTCCCCAGGCCTGGTGGCATAGATGTGTTTTTAAGGCAAGGAGAGTGGGGGCGCTGTGGATCTCTGCGGGGAGTTGGTTCCAGAAGACTGGGGCCACAACAGAGAAGGCCCTCTCCCGTGGAAACGCCAGTTGGCATTGTTTGCCCGACGGGACCAGAGGTGGCTGACGCTGTGGGACTTAACCGGTCGCTGCGATATTTGGGGGTGTTCTTTCATATTGCTGCACTGTGAAATAAGGGATATTTCTCCTTGGATTTCTAAAGATGTACAACAAAGCAAGGTTTTTTTTAAAAAAAAACACAATTTTCTGGGTACAAATTGTGCCGAAATAGGCCCTGCCACAAGGAAAAGACATGCTTCATACTTCATTGGTCTCTGTTTTATGGATACATTCAAGGGGAAATAGTTCATTAACTTCAGAACATCATGGTACAAAAAACAACCAGTGATGGAGAGATTGAAAATCTCCAGCAGAATGAAAGGACTGGAAAAGGCCAGATGTACATCCTCCTCCGAGATTCCCCCCAAAAGTCCCCTTCCCATTTTAAGGATTGTTTTTCTTTGGGGGGGGGTGGGGGGGGTTAAATTTAATTTTTCTTCCAACATGTAATAAAACAACATGAGCAGCAAAATACACAGAATCAATGCTTAAAATAATAATTAGTGATATTTCTTTGATACGTTAAACATTCAGAGAAAAAGAAAATGCTAACAATGCTTTTAGTGTATATTTTTTATCCTCTTCTTTGCTAAGCTAATTAAAATTAACTACACATGAGATATTTTTCATCTACAGATAATGATATTATGAAATCCAGTCCCTTATATTCCCTTTTTCTATTTATAATAAAACATAAACATCTTAACATCTTAACTCAATATCTAATTTGATCCTTTCATCTCTGTGTTAACTCCTTATCCAAGGCTGCCACCAATTCTTATTTTGTCATCTAGGTCTTTAATAGATTAAAATTAAATCATCATGTATTTCTTCAAAAGTCATTAAAAGAAAATACTTCTCAATTGTTTTTAGTTTCCAACCATTCATAAAACTTTCCCCAGATCTTATAGTAATCACACTCCTCTTGATCTTTAAGTTTTAAAGTAAGCCTATTTATTTCAGCACAATCTAAAATCTTACGTAATATTTCTCTTTCGTCTGGAATTTTATCCAGCTTCCAATTTTGTGCATATGCTATTCTAGCTGCTGTTAAAATATGTATAATCAAATATATTTCTTCTTTATTAAAATTTTACCTAATAAGAATACAGTGGTACCTCGAGATACGAGTTTAATTCGTTCCGGACCTGCGCTCTTAAGTCGAGCAGCTCTTATCTCGAACGACTTTTCCCCATAGGAATTAATGTAAATAATTTTAATTGGTTCCAGCCCTCAAAAAACTCACAAAGTTAGTCTAAATTATGCAAAAAGACATTGCAAGAATAAATGTAACTTTACTTATTAATAAGATGATAAGCTGAGAGCTTTCCTTCCCTTCCTCTTTTTACCCAAAACAATCAACATGGCAAACTTTTATTTTTATTCATTAAACTGTAGTTATTTATTCAACTTCACTGCCACCCAATCCTGTAGAGGGAGGAAAGAAGGGAGGAAGGAAAAGGAAAGCAAGAAATGGAGGGAGGAAAGGAAGGAAGGAAAGAAAGGAAGGAAGGAAGAAAGAAAGGAAGAAAGAAAGGGTGAAGGGACAGGAACAGAGGAAGGAAGCAAGGAAACTTATGAAAGGGGAGAGTAACTTCACTGCCACCCAATCCTGTAGAGGGAGGAAAGAAGGGAGGAAGGAAAAGGAAAGCAAGAAATAGAGGAAGGGAAGGTAAAAGAGAGAAAGAAAAAGAGCAAGAAAGAAAGCAAGCAAGAGAGAAAGAAAGAAAATGAAAGAGAAATAAAAATAGAGAGGGAGAATGAAAGAAATGGAAGGAGGGAAGGAAGGAGAGAAAGAAAGAGAAAGAAAGAGAAAGAAAGAAAGAGAAAGAAAGAAAGAAAGAGAAAGAAAAAAGAATGAAAGAGCAAGAGAGCAAGAGAGAAAAAGAAAGAGAGAGAGAAAGAAAGAAAGAAAGAAAGAAAGGCAACTTCAAAGAAAGGCTCACTGAGCATCTCTCACTCTCTCTCTCTCTATCCCTCTCTCTTTCTCTCCCCCCTCTCCCCCCCTTTCCCTCTCTCTTTCTCTCTCTCCCTCTCTCTTTCTCTCCCCCCCTTCCCCCTTTCCCTCTCCCCCCCCAGGCCGGCAGCGATGTTTAAAAACAGCCGCGCCGTTTGCGAGCTAACTCCTGAGGTGCGGAAGTTCGCCTTTGGCGTTTGGGCCACTCAGAATGTGAAATTCAAAACAGCGTTCGGATCCCCCCACCCCCAGCAGAAGCCAAGGACCCCCAGAGTGGGGCGGCAGGGGAGGCGACCGCCTCTCCACTCACCAAGTGCCGGGATACGAGCCGAGAAGAGCCGGGCTGGCTTACTTTCCTTCCTTCCCGCGCTGATGCAGAGCCACTCGAACAAAGCGTCACGCCCCCCTGACGCTTTTGGCGGCAAAAGAGCCCAGCGTCGCTTCGGAAGCCGCCGAAAGCATCAGAGGGGCGCGACGCTTTGTTCGAGTGGCTCTGCATCAGCGCGGGAAGGAAGGAAAGTAAGCCAGCCCGGCTCTTCTCGGCTCGTATCGCGGAGAGGGGCGGCATACAAATCCAAGTAATAAATAAAATAAAATAAAAAAATGTCTCTCCTCTCCCAGCTCTTATCTCGAGTAGCTCTTAAGTCGAGCAGCTCTTATGTCGGGGTTCCACTGTATTTCTATCTATGTATATATATCTCTCAATCTATTTATCTCTCTCTCTCTCTCTCTCCCTCCCTCTCTCTATTTCTATGTATCTATATATATATCTATGTATCTCTCTCTCTCCCTCTCTCTCTCTCAATCTATCTATTTATCTCTCCCTCCCTCTCTATATTTCTATCTATCTATCTACCTACCTACCTACCTACCTATCTATCTATCTCTCAATCTATCTATCTATCCCTCCCTCTCCCTCCCTCTCTCTATTTCTATGTCTGTCTGTCTTTCTGTCCGTCCGTCTGTCCATCCATCCATCAATCCATCCATCTCTCTCTCTCACTCAGTCTATCTATTTATCTCTCTCTCCCTTCCTTTCCCTCCCCCTCTCTATTTCTATCCAGCTATCTATCTATCTATCTATCTATCTATCTATCTATCTATCTATCTATCTATCTCTCTCCCTCCCTCTCCCTGCCCCTCTCTATTTCTCTCTCTCTCTTTCTCTCTCTCTCCCTCTCTCTCATCTCTCTCTCTCAATCTATCTATCTATCTCCCTCTCCCTCCCACTCCATATTTCTATCTATCTATCTATCCCTCCCTCCCTCTCTATTTCTTTCTATCTATCTATCTATCTATCTATCTATCTATCTATCTCCCTCTCTCTCTCTCTCAATCTCTCCCAATCTCTCTCTCCCAATCTCTCTCTCTCTCTCTCTCTCTCTCTCTCTTTAATTTTACTTCTATGCCGTCCAATCTCGAAGGACTCAGGGCGGCTTACAACAACTAGGTAAACACAAAAAATAAAAAAGAAGTCAAATTTAACATCTAAAAAATTATAAAACCCTGATTTTTTAGAAAACCCATAAATTAAACAGTCACAACAACATGCATACTAAACATTCATATGATTTGCCCATGATAGTTGTTAATTCATGGCCCCCCAAGCCTGCCGCAAAGGAAAGTGGCCTTGTGGAAGGCCAGTAGACTGGGAGCAGTACAGACATCAGGGGGTAGTTGGTTCCATAGAGCCGGGGTGGCCACAGAGAAGGCCCTGCCCCATAGCCCCGCCAACCTGTACTGCTTAGTTGATGGGACTTGGAGGAGGCCCACTCTGTGAGCTCTTATTGGTCTCTGGGAGGTATGTGGCAGGAGACGGTTCCGTAGATAGTCTGGCCCTGAGCCATGTAGGGCTTTATAGGTAATAACCAACACCCTGAATTGTGCCCAGAGACTAATAGGACCATTTGGAGTCTCCGAACACTATCTATCTATCTATCTATCTATCTATCTATCTATCTATCTATCTATCTATCTATCTTTCTATCCATCCATCCATCCATCCATCCATTTATTGGATTTGTATGCTGCCCCTCTCCGTGGACTCGGGGCGGCTAACAACAGTGATAAAAACAGCATGTAACAATCCAATACTAAAACAACTAAAAAACCCTTATTTATAAAACCAAACATACATACAAACATACCATGCATAAATTGTAGAGGCCTAGGGGGAAAGAATATCTCAGTTCCCCCATGCCAGAGGTAGGTTTTAAGGAGCTTACGAAAGGCAAGGAGGGTGGAGGCAATTCTAATCTCTGGGGGGAGTTGGTTCTAGCGGGCCGGACCCGCTACAGAGAAGGCTCTTCCTCTGGGTCCCGCCAAATGACATTGTTTAGTTCACGGGACCCAGAGAAGGCCCACTCTGTGGGACCTAACTGGTCGCTGGGATTCGGGCGGCAGAAGGCGGTCCCGGAGATAATCTGGTCCGGTGCCATGAAGGGCGTTATAGGTCATAACCAACATTTTGAATTGTGACCGGAAACTGATCGGCAACCAATGCAGACTGCGGAGTGTTGGTGTGACATGGGCATATTTGGGGAAGCCCATGATTGCTCTTGCAGCTGCATTCTGCACGATCTGAAGTTTCCGAACACTTTTCAAGGGTAGCCCCATGTAGAGAGCATTACAGTAGTCGAACCTTGAGGTGATGAGGGTATGAGTGACTGTGCGGAGAGCCTCCTGGTCCAAATAGGGCCTCCACTGGTAAACCAGACAAACCTGGGCAAAGGTCCCCCTGGCCACAGCTGAAAGGTGATAGTCAAAACTCAGCTGTGGATCCAGGAGGACACCCAAGTTGGGGACCCTATCTGAGGGGGTCAGTGATTCTCTCCTCAGAACAATGGATGGACAGATCAAATAGTCCTTGGGAGGAAATGCCCACAGCCACTCAGACTTTTCTGGGTTGAGCTTGAGCCTGTTGGCCCCCATCCAGACCATTGCAACTTCCAGGCACCGGTAAAGAGATACAGAAAGTGGACAAAAGCATGGAAACCCCTTGCAGCTCTTCCGTGGAATCCAGATTTGTGAAGCTCCCTTCAAACAGTTTTTGTGGAAACTGGGTTCTGTACATGTCTATTGAGCTCTGCAGTGATTTTAGGAGCTGAGGTCTTGCGATCCGCTCTAACAATTCACTTTAGAGTCCGACGGTCTCTCTCAGACCACTTCGACTTTCCACCAGACCTGTGCTTGGTTGAGGACATTTTCTTTTCTCTTTCAAAAGCAGTCATTACTTTTGAGACATTTCCTCTTGAAACGCCAAACATTCGGGCACTTTCTGTTACACTAGCGCCTGCCATTTGAGCACCAACAATTTGGCCTCTTTGAAAGTCTGAGAGGTCTGCCATTTCTAGAAGGTTATAATCAATTTCCTTAAATTTCTGTTAAAAAAAAGTTAGTTTAAAAAAACATATCAAATAACAGAATTTTAAAAAAAACATTAAAATATGTCAAGCTTTGATTGATTTGAACATGTTCAAACATTATGATGCCAAACAGTCAAGTGTTTCCATTTTTTTGTCCACCTCTTGTATATTCTCTTTGTACCCAGGGAGAGAAATATCGGCCTCTGCTTAGGATTGAACTCACAGTCCCCTGATTGTGAGGCGAGAGCTCCACCTCTAGGCTATCACACCACTTCCTTAATCTTCTAGAACTGTGATGGTCAATCTATGGCACGTGTGCCAGAGGTGGCACACAGAGCCCTCTCTCTTGGCATGCGCGCCGTCGCCAGGGTCAGATCTCTGTGGCTCCGTTTCTTTCTGCAAAGAGAAGCTCATAAAAGAAGAAGATTTTACCTCTTGCTGTGCTGCCGATCTTGGCATGCCCGCCTCCTCCCGGCCACTTGGTCTTCTTCAGGTCTCTGCTGCACATGCAAGGGATATGCATGCGTGCATGTGCATGCATATTAGCGCATGCAGGCATACATTGCATTCATTGGCAGGAATTCATTGATTGATTGATTAATTGATTTTATTTATTTATAGGATTTGTATGCTGCGCCTCTCCGGAGACTCGGGGCGGCTAACAGCAATAATAAGACAGCGTACAATAATAATCCAATAATAAAAACGATTAAAAACCCATTAATATAAAACCCAAACATACATACAGACATACCATGCATAAAATTGTAAAGGCCTAGGGGGAAAGAGTATCTCAATTCCCCCATGCCTGGCGGCAGAGGTGGGTTTTAAGTAGCTTACGAAAGGAAAGGAGGGTGGGGGCAATTCTAATCTCTGGGGGGAGTTGGTTCCAGAGGGCCAGGGCCACCACAGAGAAGGCTCTTCCCCTGGGTCCCGCCAAGTGGTATTGTTTAGTTGACGGGACCCGGAGAAGACCCACTCTGTGGGACTTAACTGGTCGCTGGGATTCGTGCAGCAGAAGGCGGTCCCTGAGATAATCTGGTCCGGTGCCATGATGGGCTTTATAGGTCATAACCAACATGATGTCTAATATCCCCAGGCCTGTTGGCACAAGTGGGTCTTCAAACGCTAGTGGAAGCCAAGGAGAGTGGGGGGCGGTAAGAATCTCTGGGGGGAGCTGTTCCAGAAGGCCGGGGCCCCCACAGAGAAGGCTCTTCCATTAGGCCCCGCCAGGTGCCATTGCCATTGATGGGACCTGGAAAAGGCCGACTCTGTTGGGCATAACCGGTTGATGGGACTCATGCGGCAGGAGGCGGTCCCGCAGGTAATCGGGTCCGATGCCATGTAGGGCTTTGTAGGTCATAACCAACACTTGTATTTTATATTGTTGGTATTCCTTCCTTCCTTCCTTCCTTCCTCCCTCCCTCCCTCCCTCCCTCCCTCCCTTTGTTCATTCATTCATTCATTCATTCATTCATTCATTCATTCATTCAACTTCTATGCCGCCCAATCCTGAAGGACTCAGGGCGGCTTACAACAACAATAAAAATACAATATAAATAGATACAAGGGGATAAAAAAGAAGTCAAACATTATCTGAAACTAAAATATTATCTAAAACTAGAACCCCATTAAAAAATTATTTAAAAAGGCAGTCACAGCCATACACATGCACACCATTCATAGAGTTGGCTATCAAGGATGTAAATTTATGGCCTCCCAGGCCTGTCGGCACAGCCAGGTCTTTGTGGCCTTACGAAAGGCCAGCAGGGTGGGAGCAGTACAGACATCGGGCAGAAATTGGTTTCATAGAGCCGGGGCAGCCACAGAGAAGGCCCTCCACCATGGTCCTGCCAACCTGCATTGCTTAGTCAACGGGACCCGGAGGAGGCCAACTCTGTGAGCTCTTATTGGTCTCTGGGAGGTATGCGACAAGAGTTGGTCCCATTGATAGGTTGGCCATGAGCCATGTAGGCTTTATAGGAATTGAATTGAATTGAATTGATCATCAGTACTGTAATCTTACTGTAATTACATAAGAAATCAATGTTATTTGCTTTGATCCTACACTCTCCACTAAAAAACTCTTCAACCATGATTTGTGCACTGGAAATAAGAGGCAGAACAGATCGCTGTTTTGCCACAAATCATATGCAAGATTTTTGATTTGCTAAACTCTAAAAAAAATATAATCAAACATCCCTCTCAGGCTCAGTCTACAAAACCAGACGAAAGGGAAGTCGTAATTCCATTTCAAAGGCAAATCTATTATCATGTGGGAACAAAACAAGGACCCCTAATGTGAGAACATCTCAATGAGAATAAACCTGAAACACTAGCCTGAACAACATTTCAGAGAAAATGAGTCGTTCCAATATCTATAAACCACGGTGTCATAAAAATAACAGAGGAGGTCTCTAAGGACAGTTCTCTTGAGTTTGATGGAAAAGAAGTAAACAGATAATTATGGGGTTTTCTTACTGCTCTGGAGTTTTGGTATTCCCAGAAAGTGAAAGTCACGTCTCAGCAAAAATTCCGTGTCAGACTAAAGCTGGAGTAAACAGCTCTGTGTACCTTCACCAGAAACATGTCCTACAAGAGGTCCATGGGAGAGTATGAAGTGAGCAGAGCCAGAGAACAAGTTGGTAGAAATAACATAATGCGAAACCATGTGAGCTGGTAACCAAGACTTGCATGGAAAGCAAGTCCATTCTGTCAAATGCCTTCATCAGAAACATCTCCAGAAGAGATCCATGGGAAAGTAGGCAGATCCCCTCTAGCTCAACCAGATTCTCCATCCAAGTTAAGGTTCATCCCTTGTCCCCACACCAGTGATGGGCTCCTACGGATATGGCCAAGTACACCGAACTGATAGTAAAATTTTGGATAGGTACACAGACCCAGTCGATTTTTTTTTTCTTTTTTTCCCTTCTGGGCTCTGGGTATGTTTTTCCTATTGCAGTAAATGAGGTTGAATGTGTATAATTTTAGAAGAGCTCTCTCTCTCTCTGTGTAATAAGTATGTAATATGTAATATAAACACATACAGTTTATGTAGTAGATTTGTATATTGTTGTGTGCCTGAGTGTAATATGTATGCACACATACGGCATATATACATAGAATTAAATACACTGCTCAAAAGAATAAAGGGAACACTTAAACAACCCAATATAACTCCAAGTAAATCAAGCTTCTGTGAAATCAAACCATCCACTTAGGAAGCAACAGTGATTGAGACTCAATCTCATCTGCTGTTGTGCACATTCAACTTTGTACAGAACAAAGTATTCAATGAGAATATTTGCTGAATTCTAAAAAATAAAATAAAAGTCAAGCATCCCTTTCAAACTTAGTCTGCAAAACCGGAATGAAAGGTAAGTTGTAATTCCATTTCAAAGGCAAATCTATCATCCTATGGAAACAAAACCAGGACCACTAACTTGACCACATTTCATTGAGAATAAACCTGAAACACTAGCCTGAACAACATTTCAGAGATAATGAGTCATTTCACTATCTATAAGCCATGCTGTAATAAAAATAACAGAGGAGGTCTCCAAGCACAGTTCTCTTGGTTTTGAAGGAAAACAAGGAAACATAATTATGGGGTTTTCTTAGTGCTCTGGACTTTCGGTATTCCCAGAAAGTGAAAGTCACGTCTCAGCAAAAATTCCGTGTCAGCCAAGAGCTGGAGTAAAACAGCTCTGGGTCCCTTCACCAGAAACATGTCCTATAAGAGGTCCATGGGAGAGTACGAACATCACCTTGAGCAGAGCCAGAGTACAAGTGGGTAGGACTAACACAAGACAAAACGATGTGAGCCGGATAAGACGGAGTGACTGTGGGTTCTGCCTCCCAAGGACAATCCCATCTGTCCATCCATAACCCTGGGGGGGGATTATTGACCCCCTCAGAGAGGGTGCACAACTTGGGCGTTCTCCTCGATCCACAGCTCACATTAGAGAAACATCTTTCAGCTGTGGCGAGGGGGACGTTTGCCCAGGTTCACCTGGTGCACCAGTTGCAGCCCTATCTGGATCGGGAGTCACTGCTCACAGTCACTCATGCCATCATCACCTCAAGATTCGACTACTGTAATGCTCTCTACATGGGGCTACCTTTGAAAAGTGTTTGGAAACTTCAGATCGTGCAGAATGCAGCTGCGAGAGCAATCATGGGCTTCCCAAGATATGCCCATGTTACACCAACACTCAGCAGGCTGCATTGGTTGCCAATCAATTTCCAGTCACAATTCAAAGTGTTGGTTTTGACCTATAAAGCCCTTCATGGCATCAGACCAGAATATATCCAGGACCGCTTTCTGCCGCACGAATCCCAGCTACCGATTAGGTCCCACAGAGTGGGCCTTCTCCGGGTCCCGTCGACTAAACAATGTCATTTGGCGGGGCCCAGGGGAAGAGCCTTCTCTGTGGTGGCCCCGACCCTCTGGAACCAGCTCCCCCCTGAGATTAGAACTGCCCCCACCCGCCTGGCCTTTCGTAAGGTCCTTAAGACCCAAGTCTGCCGTCAGGCATGGGGGAACTGAGATAACTTCCCCAGGTCTATACTGTTTATGTATGATATGTTGTGTGTATGTTTTCTTAAATTATGGGTTTTTAGTTTTAATTATTAGATTTGTATTGTTCATTGTTTTTCTATTACTGTTGTGAGCCGCCCCGATTCTATGGAGAGGGGCAGCATACAAATTTAATAAATAAATAAATAAACCAAGAGAGAAAGAGTTTGCATGGAAAGCAAGTCCATTCTGTCAAATGCCTACATCAGAAACATCTCCAGAAGAGATCCACGGGAGAGTATGCAGCTCCTGGTGAAGTTAGACTTAGGGGTTCAGGTGGGCTTGTTACTCACGTACCTGCCTTCCAACTGTGTGTCAACAGCCCTGCCTGTGCTACTCGAGGAGGTGGCCAGGTTGGCGGTGGAGTTCCCCGGACTTATTGTCCTGGGGGACTTCAATCTGCCGTCACTCGGCGGTTCCTCTGGATTGGCACAGGAGTTCATGGCCACCATGACAGCCATGGACCTGACTCAAGTAGTTCAGGGTCTGACTCACGAGGGTGGACACGCACCCGATATGATATTCCTCTCTGAGTAACAGAGAGGGGCAGCATACAAATCCAATAAATGAATGAATGAATGAACAAACAAACAAACAAACAAGTAGTAAACATCTGAGACTAAGGGGCTTAGAAGTGTTGCCTTTGTCATGGTCAGATCATTTTCTACTGCGGCTTAACTTCCTGGCTCCAATCCTTCCCTGCAGGGAGGTGGAACCGATTAAGAGGTTCCACCCCAGATGCCTGGTGGATCCAGAGGGTTTTCAGAGGGCGCTTGGGGTTATTCCAGATACACTCGTTCACAGTTCAGCAGAGTCTCTTGCTGAGGCCTGGAACAAGGCTGCAGCGGAGGCTCTTGACCGGATTGCGCCTTTGCGACCTCTCCATAGAGCTCCATGGTTCGTAGACCCCATAGAGCTCCATGGTTCAACGAGGAGCTCCGGGAGTTGAAACGCCAGAAGAGACGTCTGGAGAAGCGATGGAGGAAGAGTAAGTCTGAATCCGATCGAACACTTGTAAGAGCTTTTATTAAGACTTACAAAGTGACGCTCAAGGCGGCAAGATGCGTGTATTATGCCGCCTTGATTGCATGAGCAGAATCTCGCCCGTCCGCTCTGTTTAGGGTGACCCGCTCCCTTCTTAATCAGGGGGAAGTCGGGGAGCCCTTGCAGAGTAGTGCCGAGGACTTTAATACATTTTTCGCTGATAAAATCGCTCGGATCCGGGCAGACCTTGACTCTGATTGGATAGCAGAGTCGACTGACAATGAGTCAGTCGAGGTGACTGGGGCCCATACTGGTCCACCTGTCTGGGAAGAGTTTGATCTGGTGACACCTGATGAAGTGGACAAGGCCATTGGAGCTGTGAGTTCTGCCACCTGCTTACTAGATCCGTGTCCCTCCTGGCTGGTCTCGGCCAGCAGGGAGGTGACACGGAGCTGGGTCCAGGAGATTATCAATGCTTCTTTGGGGAGGGGGTCCTTTCCGGCTCCGTACAAGGAGGCACTTGTGCGCCCCCTCCTCAAGAAGCCTTCCCTGGACTCAGCTGTACTTAATAACTATCGTCCAGTCTCCAACTTTCCCTTTATGGGGAAGGTTGTTGAGAAGGTGGTGGCGCTCCAGCTCCAATGGTCCTTGGAAGAAGCCGATTATCTAGGTCCTTAGCAAGATAGCAAGTGAGACAGGCCTGGTTACAGCACGGAAACTGCTTTGGTTGCGTTGATGGATGATCTCTGGCGGGCCCAGGACAGGGGTTTATCCTCTGTCCTGGTGCTTCTTGACCTCTCAGCGGCTTTCGATACCATCGACCATGGTATCCTTCTGCGTCGGCTGGAGGGGTTGGGAGTGGGAGGCACTGTTCTTCAGTGGTTCTCCTCCTACCTCTCCGGTCGGTCGCAGTCGGTGTTAGTGGGGGGTCAGAAGTCGACCTCGAGGTCTCTCCCTTGTGGGGTGCCTCAAGGGTCGGTCCTCTCACCCCTGCTATTTAATATCTACATGAAACTGCTGGGGGAGATGATAGAAAAAAACTCTGGTTATTTTTGGATCCAGGGGCCAAAGGTTAGTTGAAAATAAGTCAAAGATTTAAGACAACGAAATTGCTTTTCCCCGGTGTTATCAATGGCATTTGGGGATGAGAGAACTGACCCCTGAAGAACCCCCCAAAGGAGAGGCCTAGGGTTCGATCTCTGACTGCCCCTCACCAACACCGACTAAGACCGATCGGAGAGGTAGGAGAAGAGCCACCGTAGAACGGTGCCTCCCACTCCCAACCCCTCCAGTCGGTGCAGAAGGAGACCATGGCCGATGGTATCGAAAGCTGCTGAGAGGTCAAGAAGCACCAGGATGGAGAAACAACCCGTCCAAGGCCCGCCACAGATCATCCATCAGCACAACCAAAGCAGTTTTGGTGCTGTAGCCGGGCCTGAAACCAGACTGATAAGGGTCAAGATAATTCCCCTCCACCAAGACTCCCAGGTGGGAGAAGGCGTAAAAAGGTGGCAGACGGTGATATGGGATTAAAGTATGTCTCCTTCCATCTGTAGTGGGGTCAAATTCCATCAATACCAATGTAGAGTTTCGCTTCGGAAGTTTTGCTTCTTTTTTTAACTTTTTATTGATTGATTGATTGATTGATTGATTGATTGATTGATTGATTGATTGATTTTGTCAAATACACAATGAGGGTTTTAGTGGGTATATACATAGTAAAATACATGATGAAGGTTATAGAGGAGATACTCATAGGAAAATATATCTAAGAAAGAATAGAAGAGAAGATATAGGAACATATCAATGAAAGAATAGAAGAGATATAGGAATAGAAGAAAGGTATAGGAGATATAGGAGAGCAATAGGACAGGAGACAGAAGGCACTCTAGTGCACTTGTACTCGCCCCCTACTGACCACTTAGAAATCTCTTTAATTACATTCTATTTAATAAATTCTGTCTATTTAATTACATTCTGTTTATTTAATTATACAGTATACCAAAAGTTTTGTTTCAATACATATAACATTGTCATTCTGCTTGGCAAAGCATGGGGGAAGATATCTAAAATTAAAAATTATTCAGGTAAAGTTATTCAAATGGGGAGGATTTCATACAGTGATTGAAACAAAAATGATTTTCCCCGAAAACTTCATCAGGCAACTATGGGAATTACAGTCCATAAACTTTTTGTCAATTGTAAGCACAATGCTGGATTTCTTAAAACATAATCCTTAAGAAATTGACTTTATGATGTTTTGAGTATTTTCAAAACCTACTTACTGATGTTTGTAAGTTGGGGGCTACTGATAATTTAATTTGACTGCTGTGCCGCCCAATCCTGAAGGACTAAGAATGGCTTACAACAATATAAAAAATACAAGAACAATTAAAAGAAGTCCAATATACAATTCTAACTATAAAATCCAAATTAAAACTCATACTAACTAAACAAAACATGCATATACTACATTCATACAATATGGACATGATGGTTATTAATTCATGGGATCCAGGCCTGCTGGCAAAGCTAGGTCTTCGTGGCCTTACGGAAAGCCATTAGAGTGGGAGAAATACAAAAAAAATTTTTTGGGGGGGGGGGAATTGATTCCATAGAGTCGGGGCAGCCACAGAGAAGGCCCTGCCCTGCAGCCCCACCAACCTGCATTGCTTAGTTGATGGAACCCAGAGGAAGCCAACTCTGTGTGCTCTTAAGGGTCTCTGAGAGGTAGACGGAGATGATCCAATCTCAAGAGACATAAGTACAGTGATCCCTCGGTTTTGGGGGGGATGCGTTCCAAGACCACCCGTAAAAAACAAATTTCCGTGAAGTAGAGGAAAGATAGTTTTTTATGTATTTAATGAGTATTTGGACTTTCAAAACCCACCCTTTCATTAAACAGTCATTCTACAATGTTTCTCAGCTGGAACTACATGTGATATCCTACGAGTTTCTTTAATATACAGTAGTACGGTAGAAGAATTTTAGGAATTTTTAATGGATTTAATGAATTTAAGCCCCCTTTGAAAACCAGTGAAGTAGCAAATCCACGAAAGACGAACCGCGAAGTAGCGAGGGATTACTGTATAACCAATTGCCAGGCACCTGAATTTTGATCACATGATCATGCGGCTGCTGCAAAAGTCGTAACCATGGAAAGTGACTGTTTCCCAGCACCATTGCAACTTTGAACGTTCACTAAGTGAACCGTTGTAAATTGAGGACTGCCTGTATTGAAGGGGACATTCAGAAAGATTTAGAACAGCAGGTTTCTGAAGCAACCACCAAGTTCTCGGGTGACTTACTTTCTTTCCTGCTTCCTTTCTCAGAGAGTCTTCTTCAGCCTGCTCATCCTCTCTATCATGCTAGCTACATGCGAAGGAGCCTGCTTTAGCGATCCCTTTAAACCTCAGTTTATAAATGGTAAGTAACCCAACTCTTTATCGAGCTGAACAAATCATCTAGAATCCTGTATCCAGTTTTGGTCAGCACACTATAAAAAAGATGTTGAGACTCTAGAGCAGAGGTTCTCAATGTTGCCGTGGCCACTTAATGCAGTTCCTCATGTTGGGGTGACCCCCAACCAGAAGTCTAGCGCCAATTTTCCCAAAGATCTTTAAGCTGATTGGCAGGAGAGTCAGAGGGACACCCCCACTGTAAACGCCTGATTGGTTGGATCATATCCTCCATTGATGTATTTTACTTTATTATTATATCTTCACTCCTATCCTTTCTTTCTTTCTTTCTTTTTTCTTTCCTTCCTTCCTTCCTTTCTTTCCTCTCTTTGATATCTCATTAACCCGCATTATGTATTGGATGGACTAACTAACTATGTGAGTGACATAGGGGAAGGTTTGGTAGGGAAGGTTTGCCTATTTGCCGATAACTCTAAAGTGTGCAATAGGGTTGATATTCCTGGAGGGGTCTGTAATATGGTAAATGATTTAGCGTTACTAGATAAATGGTCAAAGCAATGGAAACTGCAGTTTAATGTTTCCAAATGTAAAATAATGCACTTGGGGAAAAGGAATCCTAAATCTGAGTATTGCATTGGCAGTTCTGTGTTAGCAAAAACTTCAGAAGAGAAGGATTTAGGGGTAGTGATTTCTGACAGTCTCAAAATGGGTGAACAGTGTGGTCGGGCGGTAGGAAAGGCAAGTAGGATGCTTGGCTGCATAGCTAGGGGTATAACAAGCAGGAAGAGGGAGATTGTGATCCCCTTATATAGAGCGCTGGTGAGACCACATTTGGAGTACTGTGTTCAGTTCTGGAGACCTCACCTACAAAAAGATATTGACAAAATTGAACGGGTCCAAAGACGGGCTACAAGAATGGTGGAAGGTCTTAAGTATAAAACGTATCAGGAAAGACTGAATGAACTCAATCTGTATAGTCTGGAAGACAGAAGGAAAAGGGGACATGATCGAAACATTTAAATATGTTAAAGGGTTAAATAGGGTTCAGGAGGGAAGTGTTTTTAACAGGAAAGTGAACACAAGAACAAGGGGACACAATCTGAAGTTAGTTGGGGGAAAGATCAAAGGCAACATGAGAAAATATTATTTTACTGAAAGAGTAGTAGATCCTTGGAACAAACTTCCAGCAGACGTGGTTGGGAAATCCACAGTAACTGAATTTAAACATGCCTGGGATAAACATATATCCATCCTAAGATAAAATACAGGAAATAGTAAAAGGGCAGACTAGATGGACCAAGAGGTCTTTTTCTGCCGTCAGTCTTCTATGTTTCTATGTTTCTAACTAACTAACCAACCAAACAAACAGACAAACAAACAAACAAATAAATGAATAAAAAGGCTCGACGTGCCACCTGTGGCACCCGTCCCATAGGTTCGTCCTCACCGGTGTAGGGTCTCCTGCTGTTGAATTTAGATGACCTACAAGGTTCCTTCCAACTCTTGTTATTCTGTTTGAGATCTGTTTTACCCACATTTCCATCAAAGGTCTCCTAAACCCCCGACCACATTCATGCAGAGGTTGTTGGCTCATCAGGGGTCCTTACCAATAGGATCAATAAGTACTATTGAATGCTTTGTAGCAACGGCAGAGGATTTGTGTACTAGTCGCCTTTGTGCAATAGTAGGTTTGGCGCAGCTTCAGGTTCAATGGGAGTCTTTTTTTCCCCTAGGGAAAGTGGTGTGGCCCACCAAATGCCTGGATCCCCATGATAAGAAAGAGCATCCCATTGGGTCTGGGTGGAATACAGCCGATTGTCTGCGATGCAACTGCCAAAAACACGGATTAAGTTGCTGCCACAGGTAAGAAATAAGGCTATCTTTTGGACCAGCCTATGGGGGTTGTGAGTGGGAGACCCTGTCCTGCTATGCTTCTCTGGGCTTCATGCCTACTTCCAATCAGTGTTGGTGGGACTACAGAGGTGGGTTCCTTTTACCTTTTCCTATAGGCCCCTTCTGGTCTTCTCCTCTCCTCCCCTCTCCTCCCCTCTCCTCTCCTCTGTCTCCACTCCTCAACTCTCCTAATCTTCTCTCCTCTCCTTTCCTCTCCTCCTCTCCTCGCTCCTCTCTTAATCTCCTCTCCTTTCCTCTATCTCCTCACTTCGCCTAATCTTCTCTTCACCTCTCCTCTCTTAATCTCCTCTCCTCAACTCTCTTAATCTTCTCTCCTCTCCTCTATCTCTCTCCTCTCTTAATCTCCTCTCCTCAACTCTCTTAATCTTCTCTCCTCTCCTCTATCTCTCTCCTCTCTTAATCTCCTCTCCTCAACTCTCCTAATCTTCTCTTCTCTTCTATTCTCTCTTCTCTTAATCTTCTCCTCTCCTCTTCTCTCCTCTCCTCTCCCATCCTATCCTATCCCATTTTTCCATTCCATTATTCTGTTCTATAATGACCCATAAAGAACTATAAGTAGCTATATCATTGTTATAAATAAACGCATATTTTAATAAATGATGATTTTCATGATAAGCACCCATAATTAATCCAAGTTATTATGTGATCTTTGCCTCTTTGGCTAATGTTATTAAATTTCTAGAGTTCTGCATCCACGATGGCGTACTTACTGGCCAAGGGTGCAGGTCTCCAACAAGGGAGACCTTGTACTTTTGCAAGAAAACATAATGGTATCCAAAATCAATTCTTAAAGTGTCCAAGTTCTGAAATTTCTCCGTGCAGAGGAGGATTTCCAAAAATTGAGTTTGTAGAACCAAATTAAGCAAGGGTGCTATTCCCGTCCTTTCCCTACTGATTCACAAATGCTTTGCCCACGTATGTGCCCAAATTGGTCAGAACCGTCTGAATTCTACCCCTGAAATAAAGCCTTGGCTACATCAACATTTCTCCCCAGGAAGTTCCTATAGTTTTGTGCAAGGTCTAAAGTGGCAGATGATCCTAGGTGAACTTGTCAATTAAGGTCAAATTTGACTGACCATAATTCTTTCTTCTTTCTCTCCCCCCCCCTCCCCCTGTGAAGGTATGGTGGTATTGCCGTAATGCAAGGATGTAAAACCGTGATAAATCCAGAAACATGTAAACATGAATTCTATCGACTTGACGACCCATCAAAGCGCTGTGACGTCTGATCCCTTCACATGGATGAAGCTGAAATAAATGTGATATGAATAAATGAAACTGAATAAATCCCTCACACAAGGGTCTTAAACTTTTTCCTTGCCTCTTCTTTTCACTAAATAGTAATCAAGTTAAACACAAGTTGGGGCTTGAGAGGTAAACCATGTGTAGCTGGGAGATATTGCCTGCATTTGTCTGGCATTGTGGAGCAAGCAAACATTGCTTGAGCATTAATGTTGTTTCTCAAAAAGCCCCATAGAGAGCAAGAAACAATTGAAAACCTAACAAGCATGATCAAGGAAATGGGCCACCTCCCTTATGATTCCAGGTTGCAACGCCTTGGACTCTTCAGCCTTGAAAGACGACGTTTAAGGGGTGACTTGATCGAAGTGTATAAAATCATGCACGGGATAGAAAAGGTGGATAGAGAAAAATTATTTTCTCTATCACACAATAGTAGGACAAGGGGGCACTCCCTAAAGCTCATAGGTAAGAAAGTGAGGACAAATCAAGTGAAATATTTCTTCACCCAGAGGGTCGTTGGTTTATGGAATTCACTTCCAGAAGAGGTCGTGACAGCTGTCAGCCTTGATAGCCTCAAGGCAGGATTAGACAGATTCATGGATGTCAAGCATATAGATGGTTATTGAAACCGATATCCAAGTGCTGCCTCTATGTTGGTTGAGGCAGGCAAGATTCCCTTGAGTACCACTTGTTGGGGGGTCAAGCGAAAGGGAGAGTCTTGCCTTCCCTTTCTGCTCAAGATCCCCATGGACAATTGGTGGGCCACTGTGTGATACCGAATGCTGGACTCGATGGGCTTTGGCCTGGTTCAGCAGGGCTCTTCTTATGTTCTTATGTTCTTAAGCCACAACACAAAACTTCTAAATACATTTGACAGCATTCCTGTCAAACAGACAACAAGTGGTCAAATTAGGAAGCACCATATCCACCCCCATCCCAGTTAAAAGCGGTGTTTCCCAAGGTAGTGTACTGGGACCAATGCTCTTCATTCTCTACATCAATGACCTTTACGATTACATCACAAGCAACTGTGTCCTCTTCGCCGATGATGTAAAACTCTTCAACACCACCGATAACACAACTACTCTCCAAAAGGACCTGAACTCTGTTTCTGAGTGGTCTAACACATGGCAACTCCAAATCTCAACTAGCAAATGCTCTGTCCTACACATTGGGAAGAAGAATCTGAACTTCAAATACGAACTGAATAATCTAATTATCACAGATAATCCCCACTCGGTTAAAGACCTCAGTATACTAATAACAAAAGATTTAAGTGCCAAAGCACACTGCAACAACATAGCCAAGAAGGCTTCAAGAGTTGTAAACCTAATTCTACGTAGCTTCTGCTCTGGCAATCTCACACACAAGAGCTTACAAAACTTTTGCCAGACCCATCCTCAAATACAGTTCATCTGTTTGGAACCCATATCGCATCTCAGACATTAACACCCTTGAAAATGTTCAAAGATACTTCACCAGAAGAGCCCTTCATTCCTCCACTCAAAATAGAATACCCTACGAGACTAGACTTTCAATCCTGGGCCTAGAAAGCCTAGAACTAAGACGCCTTAAACAAGATATAAGTATTGCCCACAAAATTATATGCTGCAACGTCCTGCCTGTCGGCAACTACTTCAGCTTCAACCACAACAACACAAGAGCACACAACTGATTTAAACTTAATATTAACCGCTCCAAACTTGACTGTAAAAATATGACTTCAGTAACCGAGTTGTCGAAGTGTGGAAGCCATTACCGGACTCCATAGTGTCATACCCAAACCCCCAACACTTTACCCTTAGATTATCTACGGTTGACCTATCCAGATTCCTAAGAGGTCAGTAAGAGGCGAGTACAAGTGCACTAGAGTGCCTTCTGTCCCCTGTCCTATTGCTCTCCTATATCTCCTATACCTTTCTTTGATTCCTATATCTCTTCTTCTATTCTTTCATTGATATGTTCTATTACTATATCTTCTTTTCTATTCTTTCATAGATATATTTTACTATGAGTATCTCCTCTATAACCTTCATCATGTATTTTACTGTGTGTGTGTGTGTGTGTATATATATATGTGTGTGTGTGTGTGTATATACGGCCACCCGCCGCTCGCCCGCCCTTCGCCGCTCACCCGCCCTTCGCCCGGCCACCCGCCGTTCGCTCGCTGCTCGCCCGGCCACCCGGGTTCGTCTTTGACTTCGGGACTCAGTTGGGAAGCCGCGCAGCTGTTTTAAAATGTCGCCGCCGGCATGTCCCGAAGCCAAACGAACCCGGGTGGCCGGGCGAGCAGCGAGCGAACGGCGGGTGGCCGGGCGAAGGGCGAGCGAACGGCGGGCGAGCCGGGCGAACGGCGGGGCGAACGGCAGGTGGCCGGGCGAAGGGCGGGCGAGTGGCGGGCGAGCCGGGCAAACGGCGGGCGGCCGGGCGAAGGGCGGGCGAGCGGTGAACGGCGGGCGAGCCGGGCGAACGGCGGGGCGAACGACGGGTGGACGGGCGAAGGGCGGGCGAGCGGCGAACGGCGGGTGGCCGGGCGAACGGGTGCTGGGGGGGGCTTCGCCCTCCCGCCAGCAAGAGGGGGAAGACCCAGGGAAGCCGCCCAGCAGCTGATCTGCCCGGCGCCATCTACGCATGCGTGCCCATAGAAAAAAAGGGCGCGCATGCGCAGATGGTGTTTTTACTTCCGGGTTCAAAAATCGCCATATAGCCATTTCGCAATGATCGGGCTCGCAATACCCGGGGGATCACTGTATAGACTTTCTGGGTTTTTCAAACCTGAGATTTCTCAGTGCCAAGGGCTGACCCTACCATCTCCTTCCTTCCTTCCTTCCTTCCTTCCTTCCTTCCTTCCTATCCATCCACCCACCCATCTATTTATTTGTCAAATGTGTATAGGATAGTAGTAGTTTGTATAAACATAAGTAAAAAGTAAGGATAGAAGAGGACAATAGGACAGTAGGACAGGGAGAGTAGACCCAATGGTGCGCTTATGCACGCCCCTTACAGACCTTTTAGAAACAGGGAGAGGTCAACTGTAGACAATCTGAAGTTGAAGATTTTGGGGTTTGGGGAAGAAACCACAGAGTAAGGTAGTTCATTCCAGGCATTGATCACCCTGTTGCTGTAATCGTGTTTTCTGCAGTCGAGTTTGGACCAGTTTACATTGAGTTTGAATCTACTTTAAGAACCAGTAGTGGCCGAGAACCTCTAAAATTCTGGGTTACAGGACCTGCAATCTGCCAAGTTTGGATCCCAATATGTTTCTTACAGAGGAACCTGTACATCATCTTTTAATGACCCCATAACCCCCTGCGGGATGGAGTCTGGGCAACTGAATGGAGCGGAGTATTTATTGGCTGGATACCCTTCCTGTCGCCAACGTGCAATTTTTGTTGCAGCAGATATATTCTCATCGGACCCAGAGAGAGAAATATCTGTCTCTACCCAGGATCGAACTCACAGCCTCCTGATTGTGAGGCAAGGCAGGGCTCCACCTCTAGGCCATCACACCCTTCAAATCTCTTGCCTGTAAATGCAGCTGAATACATCTTCCACCTAAGCGTCTTAGTCTCTTGCCTTTTATTAGCCTTGAATAATAACTTTGTAAATGTCATGGAAATGCTGAAAGGTGGCACAGCGACATTCCTCAACCCCGTATTTATCCGTATGGAACAACTTCAAAATTCATCAGGAGATTTGGAACAACAACAGATAAACTTGAGGACTAGATCTTGGGCCATTAATTTGTTCAAATGACAGAAAAACGTGTTTGCATGAAAAATAAAAGAGGGGTGTCATAAGAAACCTTCATTTCCTGTACAATTCAATGGTGCTGATAGCAAATGGAAAGTCAGATAATGAGTCTAAAAGTTTATTATTCATTCATTCATTCATTCATTCAATCAATCATTTGTTCATTTATGTATTTATTTATGTATTTATTTATTATTATTTATTTATTATTTATTTATTTGTTTGTTTGTTTGTTTGTTTATTTGTTTGTTCGTTTGAATTCTATGGAAGGGCCATCTAAGTAAGGCTTTGTATATTGCCAACACCCAAAGATCTACAGCACATAGGGATGGCTCTTTGAAATGAAACATTATTATTGTTGTTGTTATTATTATTATTATTATTATTATTATTATTATTATTATTATCATCATCATCATCATTATTATCATTATTATTGATTTATTTATACTGCCCCTTTACCATGTTAGCAATAGCACTTTTGAACAGAGCCAGCCTCTTGCCCCCACAATCTGGGTCCTCATGTGACCCACCTCGGAAGGATGGACGGCTGAGTCAACCTGGAGTCGGTGATGAGATTTGAACCGCTGACCTACAGATCTAGCAGTCAGCTTTAGTGGCCTGCAGTACTGCATTCTACCCACTGCGCCACCTCGGCTCTTTATATCTTGTGGATTAAGTGGATTATGTTATGATTATGTTAAATGGATTATGCCCTGAAAGTGATAACAGGCTACCAGGGAAGGTGAGTGGTCAGGAGAAAGCCTGGACGTCTTCTTTTCTGATGTGCTCCAGGCAGTGACATCACGTTTCATCATCAGATTCTACTCTGAAGATTCTCCTGGGCATCTCGGAATGTCCGGTGTTGCCGTAGGGACCGGAGTAAAAACTTTTAAATGATGCCATTTTAACTGACCAATCTTTACTGGATGCTGGCAGGCTAGAGGCAGCATCTATCTTTGCCATTGTTCAAATTATAGCCTTTTCCCCATAATGGCAGGTAGGAATTGGGGACCCTGACTCTAGGAAGGGATGCCTTGCTCCTCCAGGAGTCTCACTGAGAGGCCAATAGGGTGTTAGACGCACAGCACAGCTGGGGAAAGGAAGAGGTTTGGGGGTGGGCTACCCAAGGGGAGGAAATGGGAACCTCGATAGGGAGCAAGTCGGAAGAAAACCAGTGGGGCGAGCCATCTCTCAGTCCAATTTTGGGAAGTTCTTGACTTCTTTTTCTTGGATTATGGACCTGTATTCAGTGGAGTTTCATGCCCACTTCCAAGAAATATTTCCCAATGTAGTTTTTGATGGAAACTCATCCCTTCAAAGGTTTAGGGGGAGGGCCTCATGGAACAGAGTGAGGGAAAGAAACAGGTATCAGAAAACAGAAACCAAATATCAGTCTGAACTACCTTGCATTGTTTGTCTGGGGCCAAGAAGACAGTTGGGCGTCCTTTTAAAGATCTGCAGCGATAGCTACTTATTGGGAGGGGGGGGTTGTCCCTACTTTTGAGTCCCCAAGTACCGGTATCTGTCTTGGGAAGGAACCTAAGATAAGAAGGGTGCAGGCAGGGCTACATCTCTCAAAGCTCTCAGGATGGGACTCAGGATGGCTAAACTACATGATTCGCTCAACCACCTGGTCTCCTTCCATGGATTTTGTCCAAAGAAGAAAAATGCTCTTTTATTACTCACTCATTTACCTATTCCTTTTATTCTGGGCCTTTTATGCGGGGTGGGGGGATGGCTTTGTGCCTGGAGGGGAGAATAGGTGCTTAGCCCGTCCCTGGACAACTAAGGAGGAATTTCCTGACAGTCAGAAAAGTTAATCTGTGGAACTGTTTGCCACCAGAAGTTGTGAATGCCCCAACACTGGAGGTTTTTAAGCAGATGTTGGATAACCATCTGTCTGAAGTAGTGTAGGGTTTCCTGCCTAAGCAGGGGGTGGACTAGAAGACCTCTAAGGTCCCTTCCAGCTCTGTTGTGGTTGTTTTTTAAAAAAAATTATTATTATTATTATTATTATTATTATTATTATTATTATTATTATTATTATTATGTCAGTACAACACAGCAAACGAGATCACTATTCTGGATTTCATATTTCATCACCAGTCGGGCGCTTCCCAAGCACTTAGGACTGCGTGATGTAGCTGTGAATTATGTGTGTCGATTCCAGTAAAGCAGCCTTTTGCAATTGACAGATGGAGATTTTGTCAATTCCGATGGTTTTCAAATGTCCACGGGAATTGACAAAATCTCCATCTGTCAATTGCAAAAGGCTGCTTTTCTGGGATCGGTAAACATAATTCACCGCTACATCACGCAGCCCTAGGTGCTTGGGAAGCGCCTGACTCGTAATGAAATACAAAACGCAGCATAATGATCTCCTTTACTGTGTGGTATTGACATCATAATCATCATCATCTTCATCATATAACAACAATAACAGAGCTGGAAGGGACCTTGGGGGGGGGATGAATTTCTGCCTGGGGGGAGGGAAAGAGTGCTTAGCTCGTCCCTGGACATAATGAGGACCTGGATCCAATTCAGGACATCAGATGTCTTCTGATAGAAACGGAAAATCCATTTTCTGACTTCTGTCCTTCTTTGGGTGTCTTTTACAGATCCAGTGCATAGCACAGACCGCCCAGAAAGCCTGACTCTTCCGAGTCCAGGTTGCCCAATATTAATCATTATCCCTGCTCTTGGAAACAACATTCCCAACATCTCTGGGATGGCAGCCCCAGTTTTGACCAACTTGTGGGTCCAGCCGCCTTTCCCCCACCTGCCTGCTCACCTGGTCCCAGGCAGTGCCAGAATCCAAGGTTTTGGACCTCCAGCGCACCTCCAAACCCTCCATGGCGTGCAACTGCAGCTGACCGACCTGACAGCCTTGAACCCTCCCGTCTCCTCCTACCCTCAGCCTTTCTACCCACCTCTGCCACCTCCCTATCCAACGCTTCCTGGCACCCTGCACAACATCCCCAGACCCTCCTATCCCCAGCATTGGCTGTCAGGTTGCTCAGAACCAAAGACCTCCTGCAACGTGGGCCTTCAACTGGGGCAGAGGTGGCCGCTTGAACATCTGACCAGCCAACCAGCCTCGTTTCTAGGTAAGAGCTACTTGTGAAACCTTGGAAATTTGGCTCTCATGCCCAGTGCCATAGATTAGACCTAGACACAGATGTATGAAGCCTATGCCACCAATCTTGGAGGTCTTCGAGAAAGCTATATATATATATATATGTATGTATGTATGTATGTATGTATGTATGTATGTATATACATACATACATACATACATACATACATACATACATACATACATACACGGGAAGAAACTCGAATATACCAAGACCGTCATATATATATTGTTTTCGTAGATTTTCACGGGTATATGTATGTAGATTGTTCTGAAATTGTTCTAAAATATTAAGCACAGATGTATGAAGCCTATGCCACCAATCTTGGAGGTCTTCGAGAAAGCTTAAAGTTAGAATAAGAGATGTTTCTTGAAGACCTAAGTCAGTGATGGTGAACCTACGGCACAGGTGGCACGCAGAGCCGTATCTGCCGGCACGTGAGTCGTTGCCCTAGCTCAGCTCCAGAACGCACATGCGTCAGCTGATTTTTGGCTTGCACAGAGACTCTGGGGGGACATTTCTGGCCTCCAGAGAGCTTCGGGAATGCGGGGGGAGCAATTTATTTATTTATTTATTAGATTTGTATGCCGCCCCTCTCCAAAGACTTGGGGCGGCTCACAGCAACAGAACAATGCAAATCCAAAAACAATTTAAAACCCTTAATAGAAAAGCAATCCTACGTCTCAGACAAACCCTACGTAAAGCGGGAATGGCCCAGGGGAATCAATTTCCCCATGCCTTATGGCAGAGGTGGGTTTTAAAAAGTTAAAGTGTGTGCCTGCATGTTTCCGGCACCCGAGGGTAGCAAAGGTTCACCATCACTGTCCTATGTGTTTTAATATATGTTTCTTGAGTTAATGTGTGAAACAGGACCAGGTGCTTGGTAGGCACAGCCTCAATCAAGAGCGGTCCCCATCCTCTTCTGCTGTAGAGCTGTGATGGAAATCCTGATAGGAGTCCAAGGCAGATGGAGCCACCAAGTCAGGATCAGCTTTGATGGTGCAGCGTCCACTTCTCTTGCTCACTCTTCTCTTCTTGACCCTTTCAGAGGTCAGCGCCCCTGAAGAGGAACCACAGAAGGCCCAGGCATACCATCCTCCAGGAAGTCTCCATCAGTTTGTGGGCTCACCTTTGGCTCCTTCCTAATCCCTATGTTATGATTTGGAGGACATTCCTCACCTCCTTCCAGTGTTGGAAGGTGAGTGTGAAATATACGTGATGCCAGGTATTCCCTGCAGGTGTTGGCCCTTGTTAGCCTTCATATGACATCCTGGGCTTTAAGGCTGGTGGACCCTTAAGACAGGAATCCATAGCTGGGAGATAGTGGGGTAGAGCATCCTTGCTTGAAGAATCACCACTTGATATCTTTGTCTGGGAAGACACCTGTCAGGAGTCAGTCTGAAGACTGAGGTCCCACAGGTCTCTCAAGCTCAAGAAGTATCAGAGCGAGACCCTAGCAAAAATTTGGGCTTCCTTCCTTTCTATCATTGTCTTTCTTTCTTTCTTTCTTTCTTTCTTTCTTTCTTTCTTTCTTTCTCTCTCTCTCTCTCTTCTTCCTTCCTTCCTTTCTTCTTTTCTAATTTCAGAGAGATGGGGTTCATATTGGGCAGGTGTAGGGCCATGCATCTCCTCCTTCCCAGAGGACCATGAAGGACCTCACTTGTCAGGCTTAAAGGTTCAGTTAAATGTGGTGCAGGAGCTCCTGACATTGAAAAGAATTTTTCTTCCTTCCTTTCCAGATGGTGGTCAAGTGCACAAGTCTACAAAGGAAAACGAAAAATTGCTTGGACAGACGAACCTCCAGAAAAAATAATCAAGGAGGAACAGGAGGAGGAGAAAGTGCCCCCTAAGACCAGGGCAAAGGGGCAGCAGAGGGGGAAACCTTGCCAAAGCGTCTCTGCCAAGGCGGTAGCAGATGCCCCGAAGTCCAAAACCCTCCCTTGTGTTCTGGAGGCTCAAGATCTCCCCCAGCCCAAGATGCCCACCGAACTCCTGGCTGTCCATGAAGACCCAAAGGTGGCGTTTCCCGGAGTCCTTCCAGAGCCGCCTGGTGAACCCTGGGACGACTCTTCCTCTTCCAAAGACTCCACGGCAGGCCAGGCCTCTTCGGCTGTGGAGAAGAGCCAGCCCCAAAGCCAAGTGAAGCAGGAAGCCAGGAAAACTATGAGCCAGGGTGGCCCCAAAAGCAGGAAGTGCTGCCCCAAAGGAGCAGCGGAGGGAGCCCCAAAGCCAGTCCCAAAGACCCACCTGGCTTAACTGATAGAGT
The DNA here is from genome assembly GCF_031021105.1 of Erythrolamprus reginae. Classification (NCBI taxonomy): domain Eukaryota; kingdom Metazoa; phylum Chordata; class Lepidosauria; order Squamata; family Dipsadidae; genus Erythrolamprus; species Erythrolamprus reginae. The sequence goes on along the minus strand of NC_091952.1, from coordinate 147,263,501 downwards.
CCGTGCAAGTGTTCCACCCACTGGGCAATCAGACCGTTTCAACGCTGCCAAGCAAAAAAGCCCATCCCGTTCCACCGTGCAATCCCGTTCCCGACGACCTGATCGCAGAGGCCAAGCTTTTGTCCAAACCATCATCTCACCCATCTTCCCAACCTCCGACCACTGCACCCAAGCTGCCATTGCGCTTCCTCCCGGCTCCCCAGCTGCAACCCCAGTGCAACCCACCAGCAGCCTCTCTGTCTAAATGGCCTCCGCACCCTCAGTCCCAGCCTTCGTCCCATCATCTGCCCAAGCCACAATCACAGCCTTGGCAAAAACGGTTGATGATTCCTGTCCCTGTGCCTACTCAGCCCCCGAAGCCTCCGGGGAGACAGCTGCCCCCTGCCACGATCCCACCTGCCCCAAAGAACTGGAATTCTGTGCTTGCACACAACAGGGACTGGAGGACCCATGGTGCAGCTGCTTGGAAACCCACCAGCCTGGGGTTGAAGGCAGCTGGCTTAGGGCCAAACGTTGGGTGCTCCAGCAACATTGCAACGTCATCCAAAGTCCCAGCACTTAAAGGTCGGTCTTCATCACCCCCCCTATAAAGGGGACACATTCAGGCCCTGGAGAGCACCCCCCCCCCAACCTGGAGGTCTCGCAACCAATCACGGACGAGCAGTGGCCCCTACGGGAGAAGATGAAGCGGGATGCTCAGCTGGCGAGGGAAGAGGCCGCCCGCTGGACTTCACTGGGGAGGATCAAGATCTTCGAGGTGCGTGAAAAAGAAATGGACGTCTCCTTACGTTACGGATACCCTAGTTTTGGCTGTCCTTGGAGGACATCCTCTTGGGCTTCTCCGACGGCCAAATTACAGGCTGGGAGTACACGGCTACGTTTGGGGTTGAACTTCTGATCATTAAGGGACATTAAGATATACTACTTTAGATTAAATAACGTTCTTATTGCTGTTATTATAGTTTTATGTATTCAATTGATAATCCTGTTATCTTGAGTGGTTGTATTGTTAATTCCTGTGTCGGTTGTAATATTTAATGCTGTTCTGTTTGAGAAAACTCCCTAATCTTATGTTCCCGGGTCTATTTGACCCGGACTGCAAATTGATCATTTTAGGTACTTATATTTGGTCTTTTTGAAAGCTTTTTTCACCTGGAAACAAGTTTGAACATTTCTGCAGACAATGGAATGAAAATTGAACTGAAAAAATTAATCCTTATTGGTTTATTTTGCACATAAATGTGCATTCCCCCCCCATTTTTGTGAATTTCTTTTAGGTTTATTGATAATTTTGCCTGCAAAATGCATTCTATTTTACTAAATTGGTGTGGGATTGGTAGCTTGAACATTTCTGAACATAATGATATGAAAATTGAACTGGAAAAAGTGATGCATATTCATTTATTTTGCACATAAAAGTCTCTCCCACCCTATTTCAATTTATATAAAAATTATGCTGTTAATTTCAAACTTACATACTTGGTTTTAGTAAAATGGATTTCTTTCATAAGATTAGTTGTCTGGCTACAATATGCTTGCTTTTCAAAAGGATATTCCAAATATTTCTAGCCAAATATATATAAAAAGTGAAAATAATGGCACACAGCAAGGCCGGGGGGTGGTGGCCCTTTTGTGGCAAAAATAAACCAATAAGAATCATTTTTTTCAGTTCATTTCTATTTTTCTTATGTTCAGGATTGTTCAGTTTAGTATATCAAAACTTTTGGGGGAATATTCCTTAGAGATTTGTAGCCTAAAAAAATATAAATTGACAAAAAATTCAGAAAACATGGGGGGAGGGGCTTTTTGATAAAAATAAAAATATAAGCCTCAATTTTTTCAGTTCAATTTTCATATCATTACGTTCATAAATGTTCAAACTAGTTTTCCAGTGGAAAAAGTTTTCAAAAAGACCAAATTCAAGTACCTAAAAAAAATCATTTTGGTCTTGGTCGTATACGACCCGAAACAGACTCAACGTGATTTTTTTCTTTGCCCCGAAAAAATTAGCCACCACCCCAAAAATATTGTTTTGATAATCAGCAATGTTAAATTGAGTAAATGAATGCATAAGATATTAAAAATATTTCGGATTTGAAGCCTGCGTAAATATAAAGTGAAAATGTTTGCAAGCAGCCAAGGGGGGGAGGGCTTATTTATGATTGTAAACAACCAATAAGAAACATTTCTTTCAGTTCATTTATATTTTTCTTATATTCAGAAATATTCAAACTACCAATCCCACACCAACTTTAGTAAAATTGAACACATTTTGCAAGCAAAACTATCCATAAATTGAAAAATATTTCACAAAAATGGGGGGGGCCACGCATTCTATCAGCAAAATAAACCAATAAGAATTAATTTTTTCATTTCAATTTTCATATCATTGTGTGCAGAAATGTTCAGACTACTTTCCAAGTGAAAAAGGTATTCAAATTGACCAAATATAAGCACTTCAAATGAAGAGTTTTCGGTCCGGGTCAGGGTGACCCGGGAACACAACAAGTGTGACTTTTTGTTTTTCAGCAAGAAAGAAACCCCCCACCCCCCCAAAAAAATTGTCATAGAGAGAACCCCTGAAATTATGAAAAGTCATGAAATTTCAAGTTTCAGATATGCAGGGAAAAGTTTTTACAGGGACTCAAACTTGGCTCCGGGTCACATACGACCCTAACAGAACAGCAGTTAAATTCAAGTTCTCAATGTATTCCCTGCATTAATTTATTAATTTATTAAGTTTGTATGCTGCCCAATCTCAAAGGACTCTATCTTTGAAACCTGTTTTACAATAAAATGTTATTTTTTTAAAAAACCCAACCCTGCAGTTAAATATTCCTATCGCTTAGCGGAAAACATTGGTTTAAAAAGGAAATGTATTTATTTGGATTAAATGTCTGAAGTACCTGAAATTAGAGTTCTTTCATCATAACATTTCAAAACACTGATTGTGATTTTACCATGAGTACAAGGTGCGTTCCAAAAGTAATGCAATTATTTTTTTAAAAGTCATTTATTGAACAGATTTACACAAACACTTAAAATTCTTCAAGGTAATTTCTCTGGGCCTCTACACATTTTTTCCAGTGACTCTGCCATGACCGGTACGTGACCTGGAAGGCGTCTTTGGGGACCTCTCACAAGGTCTTTGTCACGGCTGATTGGATCTCTTCTATGGATAAAAAATGGGTTCCTTTCAGGGCTGCCTTAATCCAAGGGAACAAAAAGAAATCTGCTGGGGTGACGTCAGGGCTATGGGGGGGGGCAGCGTTGGCACCTGGTGTTTGGCCAGGAACTCGCGGACTCGTATCACGTTGTGGCAAGGTGTGTTGTCGTGATGGAGTTGCCAGGTAGCGGAGATGCCTTTTCTCGTCCTGATGACCCTTTTTCGGAGTCTTTCCAGCACTTCCACATAGTAGACAGCATTAACTGTCTGTCTTTGGGGAACAAACTCCTTATGGACCCCTCCTTCACTGTCGAAAAAGACAATGAGCATTGTTTTCACTTTAGATTTGCTCATTCTTGCCTTTTTGGGCTTGGGGGACTGGTCGGTGTACCACTCAGAGCTTTGGCGTTTTGTTTCTGGGTCGTATTAAAAAACCCAGGTTTCATCATCACCAGTGATGATGTGGTCCAAATAATCAGGTTCAATTTCTATATGTTGCAAAAGTTCAAAAAGTTCAAAGTTTTTATCGTGACACGGTCGGTGTGCAGAGGTTTACAAGAACTGACGTCCTGCCGCTTCCACAGCTTGGAGAGCACTGAGACCAGTTTTGCGGCAAAGCTTAGCGTCCCCCCTTCCTACTCGAAGTGCTTCGGTCCCACTCCGGCCAATAGGAGCGGCGCGGGAAATTCAATTGCATTACTTTTGGAACCCACCCTGTATACTGCTTTATATTATTTAGACATTTTGTACTAAATTTTTATACGAAGCTTTGGTCAGCCTCAGCTGACATTGTCAGAGGGTTACACTGCAATTGAAGAGATGCTTGCTTTCATGTACTGCCAATCAGTTTAGTCATTGCACATGTAATGGGCCCACACTCTTGCCACAAATTGACAGCGCTTGGACGTGAAGACTTAAGATTCTACATTTAAAAACTTCATGGAGGAACAAAGTGAAAAACCTACAGGATTATTTGTGCCAACAGGCCTGGGGGCACTAATCATCAGCCCCTGCCCATGAATGGATGTATGTTGAAATGGAAAGTATGTTGCCGGATTGGAATGACTGTTTTTAAATAGATGGATGAAGTTGTATTTTCTCCAGTCGAGTTCACAGCGGTTTACATTGAGTTTGAATCTATCACGTGTTCGTGTATTGCTGCAGCTGTAGGTGAAGTAGTCATTAACAGGAAGGCCATTTTGGCATATGATTTTATGAACTACAGTTAAATTAGATCAGAGACTATGTAGTTGTAAATTGTCTAATTGCAGTATTTCAAGTCTGGTGGATTAAGGTGTTTTGTTGCAAGCGGAGGAGTGAAGGACTCTTCTTGTGAAATATTTCTGGACTTTCTCGATTGTATTAATGTCTGATATGCAACCTGGGTTCCAGACAGGTGTGCTGTATTCTAGAATACATTTGTGCAGGGCAAGGATCAAAGTGTCCTTCCATTTTTCTGCGTACAATAGCTTTGTTGCTGTCAACATATATAGTAACAAAATTCCATTTTTTAATAAACTTTTTCCAAAGGAAAAACGGTCTTTTTTCTGACCAAATTGTTTTGAAACTGATGAAATACTTTCCTTTCATCACATTGACAAAGCAAATACCAACTATTTATAAAGCAAATATTTTCCTTCTGGCAGTGGATCTTTAGGCACAACTTTACACCCTATTTTTTTAAAAAATGTGGACAAGGGGCACCCTTGGTTTTTGTGTAAATTGGAAGAGCAAATTCCTTGCCCTCCTCGGAGAGAAAGAGGTGCCAGTCTTTATTCTTCCTCCCTATCAAGAATTTCCCCAAGAAACAAAATGGTAAGTTAAATTTCTTTTTCATTATTCAAAACTGGAGCTCGATTTAACTTGGATGTGAGAAGCAAATGGCTTGAAGAATGAGGTGGCTCCTTTGGGGCAGACACTCTCTTGCAGCTGAACCCAGAATCGTACCTGTGATTAAAATAATGAAAAGATGATTCTGTACATTATTAAGATTAAATAAAGACAGAAATATGTGAAGATCAAATCAGTTGCCTATTGAGATCCTAAGTCATCCATAAAATAGAAATAAATAAAAAACCAGAATCCTTTTTACTGGGAATAATAGATCAAAAATTGAAAAAAAACCCCACATTATTATATAATTTTACCCATTCTGACTGCAGCTAGAATCATTATCGCGCAAAAATGGGGAGATAGCAGATGAACATATGCAGATTAGAAAAATTATGGATTGAGCGGAAGCAGATATGCCGACAATGAAATTGAATGACAGAAAAGACTCCGAATATTATGAAACTTGGAACATATTTTACGAGGGGTTAGAAACAAAAAAAATACTTTCAACTGGGTGGTGAAACCTGGAGGACTTCAGATTCAGGTTTCACCCAGGTGGACCAACCCGGCTCTAATAATAAATTGGGACTTTGAGGAATACTTTGCCTAGGACTCCGATTTAATTTTGGGTGCTATTTGGAACCCTGATATTAAATTTGCATTTTGTAGTGTGCGTTGGACAGAAGTAATATCCAAAATTTTCTGGTCTACTCCATGGGAAAGGAGACTTGCATTTTGTGTTTTTCTAGTTATTTCGTGTGATAAATTGTAGATAAACAAACGCACAAGATAAATTATTGTGCGGGCTGCATATCAAGCTCTGGAATGAAGAGTTAGGATTGTCACCTCATGCATAGGAGAAGGTATGAAGAGGGGCATAAAATAGTATTTATTTTCACGGTGTGGGGTCAATTCTAGCAACTTTGCCTCTGGAGCCGAGAAGAATGGAAAGACCTTTCAGGGTCAGAGCTGCCAAGGAGTCAGACAAAGGGCCATTTATTTATTATTTTATTTGTTTGTTTTGTCAAGTACGTATTGGGAGTTTACAAGGATATCATAATATTTATATAGATGATAATTATTATTATTAATAATTTATCCGACGTGTATGCCGCCCCTCTCCGAAAACTCAGGGAGGGGGGGGGCTCACAAAACAATAAAACAATACAGAACAAATCTAATAGTTAAAACTGTAACTAAAACCCATTATCTTAAAAACAATCGATACAACACAATCATACCCATTCATAACTTTAATGGTCAGAAAAGGGGATACATTATACAATAATGTCCAACAATACTTCACCAGAAGAGCCGTTCACTCCACCACTTGAAACAGAATACCCTACGAAACTAGACTTACAATCCTGGGTCTTGAAAGCCTAGAACTACGACGCCTTAAACATGATCTAAGTATTGCCCACAAGATCCTATGCTGCAATGTCCTGCCTATCAAAGACTACTTCAGCTTCAACCACAAAAACACAAGAGCAGACAACAGATTCAAGCTTAATATTAACTGCTCCAAACATGACTGTAAAAAATACGACTTTAGTAATCGAGTTGTTGAAGCGTGGAACTCATTACCGGACTCCGTAGTATCTTCCCCTAACCCCCAACATTTTACCCTTAGACTATCCACGGTTGACCTGTCCAGATTCCTAAGAGGTCAGTAAGAGGTGTACATAAGTGCACTGGAGTGCCTTCTGTCCCCTGTCCTATAGTCTCTCCTATATCTCGTATTTCTTCTCTACTATACGTATCTCTATAAGCTTCATTGTATATTATTGTGTATTGGACAAAATAAATAAATAAATGAATGAATGAATGAATGAATGAATGAATGAATAAATAAATAAATAAATAGTCCTTCTCTAATAGCCTGGGTTGAGGGGAAGAAAGTGAAAGGTAGTAACAGCTGCATCACCTTGGATTATTCTGCTTGGTGGCAGAAGATATTTATTAATTTTTGAAACTATGCCAAAACATTCACATCTTTCTCATCAGTCAAGCAAACCAAACTCCTGAATCAATCTTAACTAGAGAGAGAATCCACACAAAATCCTCTGAAAGGAGGCAAAAGCTAATTATTTGTATTTCTTTGATTCCATGATGAATTTCAATATTCAAATGTTCACAGAATGCACTTTATCTTTTAAAACAAAATTGCATTTACAATATGCTTTTTCATGTCTGATAAATTACATGTTTTAGCTATGTGTGAATAATTGACTGTATCGGGGTGTAATGACTATAGTCATCCTATATAGTACTCTGAAATACATTTAAACAAATTAAAATGTCTAAATACAAATATTGTATATACATCTAGAAATGTTTGTCCCCAGACTGGTCCTTCAGATTTCCCAATAGATCATCTATTTTTGCCACAACTGAGTCCATGTACTTTGTTGTTACACAGCCTGTATTCAAGGGAAGTAGGACTTGATTTAATGTGTCCAAAATATGATAGTTTGTCTAATGATTGGTGCTTCAAATGAGAACTCTGGATTGAGCAGAACTCTTGGCTAGCCTATGCTAATCCTAGGAGCCCTTTCCATTATCAAAGTTCAAAAGCATTGGTACTTTTATATCTTAGCTCTTCAAAATCCAATTTTTACTTTCATAGCACGTCACAGGGCAAAACCACTGCAGGCACAATTTAAATCTTCGTATAAAGAACAATTTCTGAACACCCTTTCAGAGACCATTATTGCTACCCTACCAGATTTCTTTATTGCTTTACAAGCTTCTCTTATAGCTAATAGTTCATCAACCGCTGCCAGTTCATCTATCCTAATATTGGTTGCTGTATATCTTGTCATTAGTTTGACCTTCTTAATCATATCCAATTATTTCACTCTGCTCTTGACTTTCTTTACTAGAGGTTGCAGATTATTTGCATCTTCAGCTGTAATGTCATCAGCATAGTGCAAAATATTTATGGTTTTTCCTCGAGCTTTAAAATCAGACTCGTCATATTCCAATCTAGCGCTGTTCTGTATAAATTCAACATAAAGGTTAAATAAAAAGATAATCCTTGATCACAATTGAGCCCAGAATTTTGATTGTTAAGTGAGACATTTGTTGTGAATTTTACCTCATTTTACAACTTTTCATGCTACAAGTAATCAAAGATTGTTAAGCGAATTGCTGCAGTTCTTAATTTAGTAACACAAGAAGGGAATATAAAAATATATATAAAATTAAAGATTTTTTTTTTGCCATTTCAATCTGGTCAGAACTCGAGTTGACTGCCAAAAGTCACAACTCAGTAATGTTTTACCACTCTGTCACAGGTATCCTAAAGGAACAGAGATTTGCATTTGATATACCAATCTCTGCTGAGGACTGGGAGAATTATTATCAGTGTTTGTTTGCTTCCAAGGAACCTGCAGAGAACTGTCTTTAAGCAGTGATCTAGTAAATCCTAGAACTCCCCCCCCCCTTGGCTGCCACTCTCAGAAAAGGAGATTACAATCCATCATTACAAGCTTAAAAAGTAATAAAGCCCCAGGTGAGGATTTTCTTACCAACAGAATTATTCAATAAATTTCCCAATTGGTGGGGTCCACTATTGGCAGGTTTGAATCAGTTATTATTTGGCATTGGACCAGAATATCTCCGGGACCGCCTTCTGCCACACAAATCCCAGCGACCGGTTAGGTCTCACAGAGTTGGCCTTCTCTGGGTCCCATCGACAAAACAATGTCGTCTGGCGGGACCCAGGGGAAGAGCCTTCTCTTCCCCGACCCTCTGGAATCAACTCCCCCCGGAGATCAGGACTGCCTTTCTCAAACTCCTAAAAACCCACCTCTGCCGTCAGGCATGGGGAAATTGATTCCCCTAGGCCGTTCCATTTTATGTATGGTTTTTTTGGGATGTATGACTGTTTTTATATTTTTAATCATTAGATTTGTACTGTGTTTTGTTGTTGTGAGCAGCTCCGAGTCTCCAGAGAGGGGCAGCATACAAATCTAATAAATAAATAAATATTTATCCGTCAAGTAAATGTCTTTATGGAAGCTGCTATAATACTGTTTCTTACATCTTCTAACAATTCTCAGATTTTGTTAAGATCCTTTTGACATCCAGCATGGTTTTTTTCCCTGTTTTTTGGTCTTTGGTAATCTCTCTTCAAATTAATTCTTAAGAACATTTTTAATTTCATTCCACTATTCCTCTGGTTCCATGTGAACAAGGTTCAGGACTCCAAAGCAATTCATAATGTTCTCCATAACTTTTTTTCACTCACCAGTACAATCTTCAAAGTTATTGTTTTACATTACACAAGACCACATAATCATATTGATCACTTTATCAAAATCTTTTTTTGTTTCTTGTTTTTAATAATGAAAATATTCTGATCTGTCACAAATTATTTATTTACCACAGATCTTTGACAACATGAATATATCACATGGAAATTCATTTAGTGCAAGGCAGGATAAATTAGTCTTAACGTAACAGTGACCCAGAATTGCTAAGATCTTGTTGATTTTTCTGTACATATAATATGTTAAGCACAAAGCCAAGATGAAATATCATATTCTTGCATTCTGTAGCATTGTGTAACAGAGAATAATCTTTCTGGAGGATTTCTGGAAATTAGACTACTGAATTTTTTAATGACTTTCTTGTCATTAAAGGAAATGAGGAATGAGGAAATGCCTGTCAAATAGCTGGACCTTTCCAGGCGTTTCCTCATTCTGGTGGGAAAACCCGGTTTGGTGATTGGCTGGTTGGGCCTGGCAGCAGGAGATACAAATAGCTGTCAGGCGTGGCCAGCCTAAGTATACTTCCAGATCAGAGCCTCATTTGCTTATGTGTGTACTGATCAAGTTTCATGGATTGCATTTCCACACCTATCTTGATAATGGTGAAAAAGGATAATGAACTTCAATTACCAACATTTATTTGAGCTTTCTCTGATATGCTACATATCAGGTACCATATAGGTAATCCTCACTTATTGGCTTTTTGTTCAATGTCTTTTCCAAGGAATAGTGGCATTGGGAAAGGAGAATCATGAACAATCCTCAAACTTGCAACTGTTGCAGTAGTTCACGGTCATGACATTGAAAGTCAGGAGCTTGGCAACTGGTGTGCATTTACAATGACCACAGTGTCCCATAGTTGCTTGATTGCAGTCAAATTCCAAAAAGCAGATTTAGTGGGGAAGCACCAAGAATTTGTAAGTAGCAGTCCTATGTCATTGCACTTAATGACCATGGGTGATCTGGTTCACAATGGCAGCAAAAACTGATATCATAAGTTGGGTAAAATCATGCAATGTTTCACTTTATGATCATGTTGCTTGCTGAGTTATTGCTTCCTGACTTAGTTTTTGGTCCCAGTTACAGTGGGGAAGTGGAGACAACCTTTTATTATTATTATTATTATTATTATTATTATTATTATTATTATTATTATTAATTAGATTTATATGCCGCCCCTCTCCGAAGACTTGGAGCGGCTCACAACAACAGAACAGTACAAATCCAATGATTAAAACAATTTTAAACCCCTAATATAAAAACAATCATACATCTCATGCAAACCATACATAAAGCGGAAATGGCCTAGGGGAATCAATTTCCCCATGCCTGACGACAGAGGTGGGTTTTAAGGACTTTGCGAAAGGCAAGGCAGGTGGGGGCAGTCCTAATCTCCAGGGGGAGTTGATTCCAGAGGGTCAGGGCCGTCACAGAGAAGGCTCTTCCCCGAGTCCCACCAGGCAACATTGTTTCGTCGACGGGACCCGGAGAAGGCCAACTCTGTTCGGAAATTTCAGATCGTGCAGAATGCAGCTGCGAGAGCAGTCATGGGCTTACCTAGGTATGCCCATGTTTCACCATCACTCCGCAGTCTGCATTGGCTGCCGATCAGTTTCCGGTCACAATTCAAAGTGTTGGTTATGACCTTTAAAGCCCTTCATGGCACTGGACCAGAATATCTCCGAGACCGCCTGCTACCGCACGAATCCCAGTGACCGATTAGGTCCCACAGAGTGGGCCTTCTCCGGGTCCCGTCAACTAAACAATGTCGGTTGGCGGGCCCCAGGGGAAGAGCCTTCTCTGTGGCGGCACCGGCCCTCTGGAACCAACTCCCCCCGGAGATTAGGACTGCCCCTACTCTTCCTGCCTTCCGAAAACTCCTTAAAACCCACCTTTGCCGTCAGGCATGGGGGAACTGAAACATCTTCCCCTGGGCATGTTTAATTTATATATGGTATGCCTGAGTGTATGTCTGTTAGTATATGGGGTCTTTTTTAAATCGTTAAATATTTTAAATCTGTTTAGATTATTTATGATTTGTTTCCACGTGTTGTGAGCCGCCCCGAGTCTTCGGAGAGGGGCGGCATACAAATCTAAGTAATAAATAAATAAATAAATAAATAAACCTAACCGGTCACTGGGATTCGTGTGGCAGAAGGCGGTCCCGGAGATATTATGGTCCGAAAATTCATTCATAGAAAATTCATTCATGGAAACACAGTCTGTTGCAGCCAGTGAAGTTAGCTTTTGACTTGGTTTCAGTCTGCTACAATTTCCTTTTAATCTATTTTGTCCTCAGTTTTCTTCAGAGAAAACATTCATTTTATCCTGATGGAAACAATTTTTAACAGATTTCTATGCTGCTATTTTGTGATACATTTATTACACAAAATGTGTACTTTAATTTAGAAAGGCCAAAAAAAATAACAAAGAAACAAAAAAATCTGAAAGCCAAAAGTTTTAAACAAATATTTGCATAAAATATATATTGAGATTAACTGCTTGAGGTTAAAAGAAAGCCAATAAAGAATAAAGAATTCTAAATATTATTACTACTAATAGACATATAAAGTTAGGAATTTTTCTGGAAATATCTGCTTAAAAACGACCAGTGTTGGGGCATTCACAGAAATTGCGAATGCTCCAATGTGGAAGTTTTGAAGCAGATGTTGGATAACCATCTGTCTGAAGTAGTGTAGGGTTTCCTGCCTAAGCAGGGGGTTGGAGTAGAAGACCTCCAAGGTCTCTTCCAACGTGTTGTTGTTCTTGTTATTATTATTATTATTATCATCTGATGACCTGTCAGCTAAAATGAAGATGGTACAGACCTGGCCTAAGAGTGGTAAAAAATTATTAAATTAGCTCACTATGTCATATATAAAGGACAGAGAAGAAGCAGTTTCCATTTCTTCCAGTGAGTAGGGGCAGAGTCTCGCTGGTGAAGAGATAGTATATCTTCCTTCTAACAATAAAGATGACAATACTTTATAACAAGTAAGAGAAAATGTTCTTCCATGGGATTGATAAAGAATATCCATCACAAGCAACTGTGTTCTCTTCACAGATGATGTTAAACTTTTTCAACACCAACTACTCAACACCAATAACAAAAGGCCTAAGCGCCAAAGCCCACTGCAACAACATCACCAAGAAGGCTTCAAGAGTTGTTAATGTAATCCTACATAGCTTCTGCTCTGGCAATCACACTACTTACCAGAGCTTACAAAACTTTTGCCAGACCCATCCTAGAATACAGCTCATCTGTTTGGAACCCATATCGCATCTCGGACATTAACACCCTCGAAAATGTCCAAAGATACTTCACCAGAAGAGCCCTTCACTCCTCCACCCGCAATAGAATACCCTATGAAACTAGACTTACTATGCTGGGTCTAGAAAGCTTACAACTATGACGCCTTAAACATGATCTAAGTATTGCCCACAAGATCATATGCTGCAACGTCCTGCCTCTCAATGACTACTTCGGCTTCAACCATAACAACACAAGAGCACACAACAAATACAAGCTTAATATTAACTGCTCCAAATTGGACTGTAAAAAATACGACATTAGTAATAGAGTTGTCGAAACGTGGAACTCATTATCGGACTCCATAGTATCTTCCCTCAACCCCCAATATTTTACCCTTAGACTATCCATGGTTGACCTTCCCAGATTCCTAAGAGGTCAGTAAGGGGTGTGCATAAGTGCACTAGCGTGCCTGCCATCCCCTGTCCTAGTGTCTCTCCTACATCTCCTATATTGCATCTATTATCCCTATATCTTTTCTTCTATTCTCTTACTGATATATTTTATTCCTATATTTTCACTTCTATTCTTTCTCTATTATATTTACTCGAGTATATCCTCTATAACCTTCATTGTGTATTATTGTGCATTGGACAAAATAAATAAAAATATCAAAACAATTCCTAGGTCTTTTTAGCATGGAAGAATTGCCTCTTCGTAAAGGAGGGAGTTGGGCTTAAATCTAGTTGATTATTGATGTTGATCTCTTTGTTCCCACTCTGATTATGGTCACAGAGGGAAAGCAAAGAAAGATGATGAACTGGTAACACACACTGAGGATGCCTGTATTCCGCAAAAACTTAAAGTTATCCTCTGGGACCAAGGGAGATGAGAGTATACACTCCAAAAATATAATTTAAACCTATATTTTCTATATTTCAGGTGGCAAAGTAACATTCAGAACTCCACAAAGAATTTAATATATACCTGGGCATTTGCAATAAGCTCAATAATTTAGATTTTTCTACTCTATTGGGATTAAATTGTAATAAGTTACCATGCATTAAGTAACTAACAACTTGATTCTGCCAATTTTGTAGCAGCTGGAATGCAATTATTGCTGTTATGGTTAGTAAAACATAACATTTCATTTGTAATTTTATGGCTCCTAGGAATGACCTCCCTTAGCTGATGATTCCAAGTTGCCAATGTTTATAAAGTTGTGCTTCAATGTTTAAGGACCTTAATTCAATAGATACTAAAACTGCAATTTCCACCAAAGTGGCAATGGTTTGATCATATGCTGCAACGTCCTTTCCACCAAAGTGGCAATTGAAAAAATAACATAAAAAATAAATGGAACTGGTGTTTTTTTCCTTAAAAAAACACCAGTTCCATTTATTTTTTATGTTATTTTTTCAATTTTTTATGTTATAAACAACAATAAAACATGACAAAGTGTCAAAACAATAATTACACAGTTATATAATAAATCATTTTTTATTTCCAGGTCATTATTTCCAGGTCATTATTTCCAGGTCAAAGCAACGTGAGAAAATATTATTTCACTGAAAGAGTAGTAGATCCTTGGAACAAACTTCCAGCAGACATGGTTGGTAAAGACACAGTAACTGAATTTAAACATGCCTGGGATAAACATATATCCATTGTAAGATGAAATACAGGAAATAGTATAAGGGCAGACTAGATGGACCATGAGGTCTTTTTCTGCCATCAGTCTTCTATGTTTCTATGTTTCTATTGGATTCATAAGAGATTATACAGTTCCATAAGTCCTTATGAAAAATTCCTTTCATCAGAAATAAAGATTCATATATTTCTGCAAATATACCATTTATACCATATACTTGAATTGTTGTCCTAGAGTTCCATTTCTTATAGCTAATAACTCCTTTCTGTAGTAAAGGACAGGACATTTCAAGTTCATGTATGTGAAAGAAAGAATTGCTGCATGCAATTCAGAGGGTAGTGGCATTTACATGTTGAGAGAGATAGTGTTGTATATTGCATATGAAGATAAAAAGCATGCTTGGACCGACACATTCATATAAAAATACAAAAGGATAAGCACTAAAATGCACCATTATTTCACCTTATATAACCATGAATTATTGCAAAACAATAGGTATCAGTCAATAGAAGAAACAATAATTTCACCCCCAGGATCTAGTTCTAGAGATTGCCTTAAAGCTCCCCTTTAAATCAATGCTGCAATGTCCTGCCTATCAAAGACTACTTCAGCTTCAACCACAACAACACAAGAGCACACAACAGATTCAAGCTTAATATTAACCGCTCCAAACTTGACTGTAAAAAATACAACTTTAGTAATCGAGTTGTTGAAGTGTGGGACTCATTACCGGACTCCATAGTATCATCCCCTAACCCCCATCACTTTACCCTTAGACTATCCACGGTTGACCTCTCCAGATTCCTAAGAAGTCAGTAAGGGGAGTACATAAGCACACTAGAGTGCCTTCCGTTCCCTGTCCTATAGTCTCTCCCATATCTCATATATCTTCTCTACTATTATCTCTATAAGCTTCATTGTATATTATTGTGTATTGGACAAAATAAATAAATAAACAAATAAATAAACAAATAATTAAAAAACCATACATAGTTTTGCATAGGCAACTAGCCTGTAATCTGATTTTTTAATCAGATTATGATGGATAAAAGCCTCAAGCACTATCCACTGAGCTTACTAGCATTCTACAGAGGTGCCTATTATTGAGCTTGCTAATTGCACTTAACAGGCTGATGGTCAAATCCTTCCTATCTCCTTTTTTGCAATTACTGGAGTCAATACAATAGTAATTGGAATAAAGAATCTAGTCTGGTTTTCAGGCATTTGGAAAGAAGAGGCTGTAAAACGGCAATATCACATTTCTTGTAGGATATCAGGTTATTTTCAACTGGTTTACTATTTTTAAATTGTGAGATAAATTGGACTGTCTCAAGAGACAACTGTAGGGCAGAGGGTAGTGGCATTTTATTACATACTTCCACAAAATCCTCGGAAGAGAAAATAGCCTGATTGTGCTTGTAATGATATGTGGCTTTGCTTTATTATAAAATCCACTAAACCACCCATAAACCTTGAGTATCTCTTCCCTGATGATGAGATTCTCTGCATCTTTCTCTAGTGTACAAAATGAATAATCCAAGCAAATATATTTATTAGAAACCATAATATCAGGGCTGATGTTCTTCTATAATGTTCCCAAAGAATGTCAATCTTTTTCTAATCTGTATTCTCATATAATTTTCTTTTTGGCAGAGTGTATGATGAAAATATAAACTAGGGCTATTCACCCATATTCCATTTCTTCTCATTCTTACTATACACAGCCCATTAACATAGTGTTTTTTGATAAATACCACTGTGTTATGTTCTGAAGAAGTTGGGAAGTTTTCACTGCAGTCCGACAGGGAGGTAACGTAGGAAAATTCTGATTGGTTTCCTGTCGGATTGGCTCATTTTTTAACCCCCCCTGCTTTTTATATACGGCTACTGGAAGTTGCTCCCTGTAACCTAATAAAGAGCTGAAGGCACTCCACCAGTCTGCTGTCTCTTCGGTATCGGAACCCAACACTCTACTTTTAAAATATACTCTATTTTTTCTTGAAGATGACATTGTTTGTCATGATGATTTTTCACATACACGCAAAAATGTTTTCAAGGAATTCTATGCTCCACTTTACCTTTAATTCCCCCAGTAATTTAAAATTTAAAATTAGTAATTTAAAAACTCATTTTCTCTCTCATCATTCAGCAGCTGAAGAATATTAACTAATGTAAACATTCTAATTAACCTTTCTCTTTCATAGTCTGATACAAAAAATTCTACTTCTTTTATACAGAGCAGATGGATTAATTTTCTCTATAGAATGAACAATAGCAATTTATCTGGGATATTATGGAAACATTATTGAACTTGGAATGATTGTTTTCTTACTAATCAAAAATCTCACAAATTTTCTTTGTGCTTATCATGCCTCCATATGGATAAATGATTGCTGAATTCTCCCCTCAGAATTTACCAGAAGGGGATACATAAAAATCTGCAAGCTGAGCCTTGGGTCAATAGAAATAAAAATGTGCTCCAGTTGAGCATTTGAACTTCTTCAAGCAAAGCAAGACTATTTCCCCTCTTTGCTTTCAGATGATACGGTGTACAGTATTTGATTTTGATTTTGTCTATCCACAAGTAAAGTAATCTCTGGGGTTGTTAGAAAAAGGTATTTTCTATAAAAGATTTAACATTTTTGCACAAGCATGAATGTATGCTGTTTCACTTAGTTTTTAAGGGCAAATTTTTATTTTGTTAGAGATGCTATTTTCTTTTAACATTATTCAGTTTTTGAGGTTATACCCTGTATACTCTTTGTTCCACTTGGCTAAAATCCATTAATAAGCCATATTAGTGATTATATTTCTAATCACTGGAATTGAAATCATATTTCAATCATATATCTCAGCTATTCAAATTGAACTGAAAGATTATTTATAATATTCTAGACTTTAAAAATCGAAACCAAGATTCCATTCATGCATATGTCCAATTAATTATTCTTAAAGATTATGTTGTTATTAGCAACTTAAAGTGCAAATTGCTGATAAACTATTTTAATGCCAATGTGAAAATTTGATTAATGACTCAATTATAGTGCTGGTAAATTAATAATAATAATAATAATAATAATAATAATAATAATAATAAAAGTTGGAAGAGAATTGGAAGTCTTCTAGTCCAACCCACTGCTTAGGCAGGAAACCCTACACTACTTCAGACAAATGGTTAACCATTATTTATATCATGGTTATCCAGTACTAAGTAATACTTAAATGCTTAAATAAATATCATTTAAAAAAAAATTTTTAGAGAAAACTTTTTGTACAAAAATTAATAATGGAATCAAAGTCAGGTATAGTACTGCAGTGAGAAAACTTGGCAAAAAGTTAATTATTAGTGATGTTGGTATTTCTAACCAAAACCAGATACAAATGTACAGTATCTTTTTCTACAACAGTGGATAGTTTTTAAAATTTATTTTATTGGGAGAGTTGCATTTAAATGCATTCAAATAACTAAATACTTTATTACGTTACCTTTTGAAAACAGAATAAGATAGATAAAATAACCCACCAAGTGGCTTTGTATGGACAAAAAAAAGAATGGAAAGAATGGAACACTGAAGCACCCCACAAAGCAAAATTCAAGGGTAAGCTTTCTCCACCATCAACATTGACTGGAAGGATGAAGGAGATCCACTGCAATATTGTACTTCCACATCCCATGAGGTGTTCCAGAAAGATGCCAGAATCAATGGTACTGAAAACTACTGAGCGAACAGCATGATGTATTTCCCCATCCCATTCTTGCCATTGTTTATCAAGTATGACTGACTGTTTCAGGACTATGTTTTGCTCTGAACTCAGAATGAAAGAGGTACAGAGGTACAGAGAATTAGTTTCTTCCGGGCCCCTTTGGAGATGGCCACCTTCTTTTCAAAATGTCCAACTCTGTTGGATGCATCAGGGGAGGAAGTTAAGGAGAGGATGGACTCAAAGGGCCCCACTTTCTCAGGAATAACAGTCTCAAACTCATCTCAGATAATCAGGCAAAATTATATCTGGAATCCAATGCAGAATCTATTAACCTGATATCAAGAATAATCCTCAGAGTGGATTTGAAAATGCTTACATGGAAAGAACTGGGTCTCCCTGAATAAGGTCCCTAGCCAGCAGAAGGAAGATCTTTTTGGAATAAGTAATTGCCCCCCTCTGCTTTTATTAATAAATACTGATTCTGTTTTTATTGTATTTTGTTCTAAATGGACATTGAATGTTACATCTCTAGATATTTAATAAGCTTTCTGGAATGTATTTTTCCTTCATTATTAGATACATTGGAGCTGTTTAATTAAAAAGTAGCTAGATTGTTAGTAGAGTCTAGATCTATTTTATTAAGTTGCTACTTGGGTCTTCTTGAAGCATCCCACTTGCTATGCTGCTTAATAATTTAGGCCCTTCTCCCACAGTGTAGAACCTTGTCAGCTCTTAAGGTTGTTCAGATATTCTTTTCATTTAGAGTTTGGGAAACAATGTTCCTGCTGCTAGCAAATAACATTGTAGCCCCAGGGAGTTTTTTCATCTCGATCAATCTCTTTAGGCCACAAGATACCAGGTGTGTGATCCAGTAGAAAGAAAAAGGAAAGGTAAATAAAATTTACACAGTACATTATTTTAAAAAATCCTTGCCCACTGAAAAAAAAACCTAGAATATTTATAATATTTTTTGCTAAACAGAAATTCCTTACCTCCTGTTTTTGGAGTATACAGTGTTCCCTCAATTTCCGCGGGGGATGCGTTCCGAGACTGCCCGCGAAAGTCGAATTTCCGCGAAGTAGAGATGCGGAAGTAAATACATCATTTTTGGCTATGGACCGTATCACAAGCCATCCCTTAACACTTTAAACCCCTAAATTACCATTTCCCATTCCCTTAACAACCATTTACTCACCATTATTACTGGTACTCACCATTGAATAGTGATCCTGATATTTATAAACATAATTATTTATTAACAATAATTTTTGTTGTCATTTATTTGCAAAAATTATTAGTTTGGCGATGACATATGACCTCATCGGATGGAAAAACCGTGGTATAGAAAAAAAACCCGTGAAGTATTTTTTAATTAATATTTTTTGAAAAACCATGGTATAGGCTATCCGCGAAGTTTGAACCTGCGAAAATCGAGGGAACACTGTAGTTCTACCTTCACAAAGCACATATGTAACATTTTCTTAAGCGAGGAGTCTTCAGCATTGTTCTAACACCTGCTGTCACATATTTTAAGTTCTCTGCAAAGCCTGTATTGCAAAGAAAACAAAGTATAAGACTAATACAACCACAGGTTTTTATTACATCACATTTCACTGCTCCTTTTGGAAAAAATCCTAACCCAATTTTAGTCTTAAAGTAATAAAAGAGAATAAAAGAGAATCATGGGGATCTCTCTTGTAAAAATACTTTCATCGTTCTTGAAATAAAAAAAAATACACTGCTCAAAGAAATAAAGGGAACACTTAAACAACACAATATCTAACTCCAAGTAAATCAAACTTCTGTGAAATCAAACTGTCCACTTAGGAAGCAACACTGATTGGCAAATCAATTTCACATGCTGTGCACATTCATCTTTGTACATAACAAAGTATTCAATGAGAATATTTCATTCATTCAGATCTAGGATGTGTTATTTGAGTGTTCCCTTTATTTTTTTGAGCAGTATATTTAATATCTGATAATAAATACTTTCCCACAATTCCTAAAATCATTGAACTTGACTTCTGTACACATTATCTCACTGACTGAAAGAATGGCAGAATAGTGTTTAACAAATTTAGGAAATGCCATGAAGGAACAGTTTGCTTTAACTTATGAAGTACAATGGGTGGTGTTACGCACTGACATGTGGAGTATATATTTGCATAACCACCACAGATTGGCTAATCTAGCAGTGGCAGAAATAAACTGCCCTTAAAAGTGGCTTCCTTGCAGCCTGCCAGCAGTGGGTATTAGTTCTAGCTAATAGACAAAAAAGGTGCCGAACTGTTCCTATGTCTCAACTCTTAATTCCTGTGTGATTCTAACTGCCTGACAGCTGATCTATATCTCCTCTCCTAATACGGTGGGAACACTAAGCCTTCCTCTGATGTCCTTATAGAATGAGCAGATTCAAACTCTTAAAACTGTGCTTAATGTTGTCTGATGCTATAAGGCTTTGTGGGGCATCACTGGCCCTTTGAAATAGGGCTGACAATCTACTTGGTAACCAGTGGTGTTATGCTATTAAAATAGGGTTATCCTGTCGGCAATCAAGCACCCACAACTGGGACCATTCACAGAGACATACACCATTCTGCCTTACATGCAGTTAGATGATTGCCTGTAATATCCAAAATAGTCCCTTCAAGCTATCCAAAAATAAATGGGCCAATAAAAAGAAAGTTGAAAGGAAATGTTAAGTGGTCAGTTATCTTCTGAATTCTTAGAGATTGTTTGTTTGTTTGTTTATTTGATTTGATTTGTATGCCGCCCCTCTCCGTAGACTCGAACAACATGAATAAAAAAGAATTGGGGAAAATGGCAAAACTGAATTTTCTTTGAAATGAAAGTTCTATGTACACACTGTGGAACATATGGAAAAGCATTCAGTGCAGCAACAAAAAACAAATTAATATATTTAAAACAAGAAAATGAAGAAAGAAGACTCTGGAACATTGGATGGCAATTATTAAAGGTTGGCTAAGGGAGGAAAAGGAAATTGGAGAAAAACTCAATTAATTCTTCTCATCTGTCTTTGTTGTGGTAGATGTACTGCAGATGCTGATGACTGAATTTTCCCTAGAATGACAAATGTAGCTCCTTGGAAGCAAAAGCTTCATTATGCACACTGGTACAAAATTCAACTTTTCTAAATTGGCAAAGCAGATTGTGTGGGTATGAGCTCACTGAAAATGTCAGGGCATGGGGGCAGTTGCTTTTTAAAAGGCAAAATCTCTACTAGGAATGGTTAGATAGGAAACTGAAAATAAACCTCCCATAAATCTTCCGTGTAAATCTATATCAACTGCAGCTGAAATGTTATGTGCATAGCCTAATCACTGTGTCTCATAAAGGACATTGTAATGCTGGAAATGTTGCAAAAGTGCAACCAACATAATTAAAGAGGCAAAGAGATTCACTATGGAAAAAAATCTTTAAAGTGAAGGTGAATAAAGGAAAGTGCAAAAAAATCATAAAATTATATGGATAAGCTTTTCTGACTGGAATGTTTTGCTTCTTTTGAAATGAAAGACAGTCTTGCCTTTTTTTTTTAAAGAGGAGTTTTGGGTATTTTTAATCCACTCGTCTTTTCAATGATAAATTTGCATTTTCAGAAAGATTGCTTTCCCTCAATGTCAATATGAACCCCAAAAGATTCCTCAGTCTTTGCTTCACTTGCCCTTTCCAAGTGAAATGCCACAAAAGTTTACTTCTGACAAAGACTCAATTATCAACTTTTTTTATTTCCCCAAGTCTTACCATATATCAGTGATTTTCAACCTTTTTTGAGCCGCGGCACATTTTTTACATTTACAAAATCCTGGGGCACACCACCAAACAAAATGACACAAAATGGCACTCTAAGACAATGCATATTATACATATTATCTCCCCCTTGTGTGTGTGTGTGTGTGTGTGTGTGTGTGTGTGTATACACACTGTTGAACCATTTCCAAAAACAGGTGAGGGCTGGGGGGTTTCCTCTTTGGGTGCTTTTTATCATATGCTTTAAATCAAGAGTCACTTCTCTCTCTCTTTTGTTTCTCTCTCTTTCCTTTCATTCTCTGCCTCAGTCATTTTCTCATTTATTTTTTTCTCCCCTTTTTTCTCTCATTTCTCTCTCTCTCCCTTCCTCTCCTTCTCTCTCTCTTGCTTTCTCTCTCTCTCTCACTCACTCTCTTTCTCTCTCTTGCTTTCTTTCTCTCTCTCTTGCTTTCTTTCTCTCTCCTCTCTCTCTCTCTTGCTTTCTTTTTCTCTCACACTCTCTCTCTTTCTTTCTCTCTTGCTCTCTCTCCCTCAGTCTCTCTCTCTCTTTTTCTCTCTCTTGCTTTCTTTCTCTCTCTCTCTTGCTTTCTTTCTCTCTCTCTCTTGCTTTCTTTTTCTCTCACACTCTCTCTCTTTCTTTCTCTCTTGCTCTCTCCCCCTCAGTCTCTCTCTCTCTTTTTCTCTCTCTTGATTTCTTTCTCTCTCTCTCTTGATTTCTTTCTCTCTCTTTCTCTCTCTCTCTTGATTTCTTTTTCTCTCACACTCTCTCTCTTGCTTTCTCTCTCTCTCTCTTGATTTCTCTCTCTCTCTTGATTTCTTTCTCTCTCTTGCTCTCTCTTTCTTGCTCTTTCTCTCAGTGTCTCTCTCTCTCTCTTTCTTTCTCTCTCTCTCTTGCTTTCTTTTTCTCTCACACTCTCTCTCTTGCTTTCTTTCTCTCTCTTTCTCTCTTGTTTTCTTTCTCTCTCTTTCTCTCTCCCCTTCTCTCTTTCTCTCTCTCCCTCAGTGTCTCTCTCTCTCTTTTTCTCTCCCTTGCTTTCTCTCTCTCTCTTGCTTTCTTTCTCGTTCTCTCTCCCCTCTCGCAGCACACCTGACCATGTTCCACGGCACAGTAGTGTGCCATGGCACACTGGTTGAAAAACACTGCCGTATATACTCGAGTATAAGTCGATATTTTCAGCACAAAAAATGTGCTGAAAAAAATCCAACCTCGACTTATACTAGAGTCACTGACTTTCACTGACCTGAAAACTGTCCCAAAGTTCCACAGTTCTGATGTGAAAGGCAGGGAGGAAAGAAACCTCATGGCTGGCAAGAGGAGTTTTTTTTTGTTTCTGCTCTTGCTACCCCTGAGCTGCCTGATTGGCAGCAGGCTGAACCAATCACAGCTCCTTCTCTACACAGAAAGGAGACACTGAGAGAGTTATCTGATTGGCAGCAGGCTGTAACAATCATTAAATTAGATATACCCAGTTCCTGCAACCGTTCTTCATATGTTTTTTTATTCTCCTACAAAAACAATTTTAAGAAGCTACAATAGAAGAATATTCCATTTTTATAAGTTACCAGTAGCCACTGTATTTTCCACCCTGGACTTATATTCGAGTCGATAAGTTTTCCCAGTTTGTGGCAAAAGTAGGTGCCTCGGCTTATAATCGGGTCGACTTATACTCGAGTATATATGGGTATTTATTTATTTATTGGACTTATATGCCACCTCTTTCCGTGGACTCGGGCCGGATTACAACATTTCAATAAAACATACAATTTATAAAATACTTCTAATCCAATTAATAGAAATAATTAATTTAAAAATTATCTTAAAAAGCTAAACATTTAAAAATCAAACATTCACATGCATACTACCACATCCTACACATTCACTGGGCAGAGGCTGGGGTCTAGTGGCCCCAAGACTGATGGCATAAATGTGATTTCAGATTCTTACGAAAGGCAAAGGGGGGAAAGGCAAATCTCCAGGGGGACTTGATTTCAGAGGGCTGGGGTCCCTACAGAGAAAGCTCTTCCCCTAGGTCCTGCCAAACGACATTGTCTAGTTGACGGGACCTGGAGAAGGCCAACTCTGTGGGACATGACCGGATGCTGGGATTCGTGTGGCAGAAGGCGGTCCCACAAGTAATCGGGGCCTATGCCATGTAGGGCTTTATGGGTCATAACCAGCACTTTGTATTGGGTCTGAAAACCAATTGGCAGCCAGTGCAGTCCGCGGAGTGCTGGAGAAACATAGGCATACCTTGGCAGGCCCATGACAGCTCAAGCGGCTGCATTCTGCACAATATGTAGCTTCCAAACACTTTTCAAAGTTAGCCCCATGTAGAGAGCATTGCAGTAGTCGAACCTCGAGGTGATAAGGGCATGAGCAACTGTGAGCAGAGACTCCCTGTCCAAATAGAGCCGCAACTGGTGCACCAGGTGAACCTTGGCCCTCCTTGCCACAGCCGAGAGATGATGGTCTAAAGTCAGCTGTGGATCAAGGAGGACGCCCAAGTTGCGGACCCTCTCTGAGAGGGTCAAAAGCTCCTCCCCCAGGGTGATGGATGGACAAATGGAAGTGTCCTTGGGTGGCAAAATGCACAGCCACTCCGTCTTGTCAGATTGAGATTCAGCCTTTTGGTACCCATCCAGACCCCAACAGCCTCCAGACACCGGCACATCACTTCCACTGCTTCACTGATTGGACATGGGGTGGAAATGTATAACTCAGTGTCATCAGCATATTGATGACAGCTCACCCCGTGCCAATGGATGATCTCGCAC
Organism: Erythrolamprus reginae; assembly: GCF_031021105.1. NCBI lineage: Eukaryota > Metazoa > Chordata > Lepidosauria > Squamata > Dipsadidae > Erythrolamprus > Erythrolamprus reginae. The sequence continues at coordinate 147,239,073 of NC_091952.1, read as the reverse complement.
AGCAGTTTCATGTAGATATTGAACAGCAGGGGGGAGAGGACCAACCCCTGAGGGACTCCAAAAGGGACAGACCTAGGAGCCAACCTCTGACCCCCTACCAACACCTACTGTGACCGACCGGAGAGATAGGAGTAGAACCACCGTAAAACAGTGCCTCCCACTCCCAGCCCCTCCAGTCGGCGCAGAAGGATACCATGGTCGATGGTATCGAAAGCCGCTGAGAGGTCAAGAAGCACCAAGATAGAAGATCCCGGGCCCGCGAGAGATCATTAATCAGCGTGACAGGACGATAGTTATTAAAAACAGCTGGGTCCAGGGAAGGGTTCTTGAGAAGAGGGCACACGAGTGCCTCCTTGTAGGGAGCTAGGAAGGACCCCCCCTCAATGAAGCATTGGTAATCTCCAGGACCCAGCTCCATGTCACCTCCCGGCTGGCCGAAACCAGCCAGGAAGGACACAGGTCCAGTAAACAGGTGGCCAAACTCACAGCTCCAATGGCCTTGTCCACTTCATCAGGTGTCACCAGGTCAAACTCCTCTCAGACAGGTGGACTGTTTGTTTGTTTGTTTGTTTGTTTGTTTGTTTGTTTTTTGTTTTTTATTTTTTATTTTTTATTTATTTACCGGTATTTATTTATTTATTTATTTATTTATTCATTTATTCATTTATTCATTTATTCATTCATTCATTCATTCATTCATTCATTCATTCATTCATTCATTTATTTATTAGATCTGTATGCTCCCCTGTTGCCAGAATTAATTTTCCTGCCTTTTAATCAAAAGGATGAATTGTAAAATCAATTGATTTATCTCTTTACTCATCCTCTGCTCTTTTGAACAACTTCCCTACTTTTTACTTAATTCTTTTTAGAGAGAGGGAATGATCCCAACCCAGCTGCTGTGGCCTAGAGGAGGAACTCTTGCCTCACAATCAGAAGGTTGTGAGTTCAATCCTAGATAGAGGCAGATGTAGGATCTCCTGCTTGGGCAGGGAGTTGGACTAGATCAGAGGTCTTCAAACTTGGCAACTTTAAGACTTGTGGACTTCAACTCCCAGAATTCTCCAGCCAGCTATGCTATGCTGGCTGGAGAATTCTGGGAGTTGAAGTCCACAAGTCTTAAAGTTGCCAAGTTTGAAGACCTCTGGACTAGATAACCTGCAAAGTCCCTTCCAACTCTGTAAATCTGTAAAGCATCTGTAAACTCCAAACTAGGAAACATAGGAAGCAATAGAAGAAAGGATTTGTTTGAGAGGCAGGGGAAAGTGGACAGCAGGCTCTCAAAAAACTAATTCACTTTCATCTTCTATAACAGGAGAAAGAAAAGAAGAGGGAAGGGAGGAGAGGGGGGGAAGAGGAAAGGAACAAGAAGCACATGAGCTGCTACATGCATGTTTAAAAAAAAATATTTTAACTTACCTGTTTAGGTACCCTCATCCCAGCGGTGGGCTTCTAGCCAGAATGGCAAATTGGGCTCACCATCACGACTCGTGAGTTCTTGTGGGGCCAATGCGATTTTGCTTCTGCACCTGTGGAGGTAGCAAAATTGTGCACGGAGCCACAGGTGTGCCCGTGTTTCAGCATGTATGGGGGCAAAAACATCTCGCTGAAACATGGGCACACCTGTGGCTCTGTGCACGATTTTGCTACCTTCACAGTTGCAGAAGGAAAATCGCGCTGGCCCCGCAAGCACTTACGAGCCGTGGTGGCGAGCCCAATTTAGCGTTCTGGCTAGAAGCCCAATGCTGCCTCATCCCCTCAATGTCAAATATTTGATTTTTACTATAAAAGAGAAAGAATATTTCAGCAAATTTTCTGACCAGAGACACTTTATCTACAGTCCAAGCTCAGTTTACCTGAGCAGGCTTCAAGAAAGAGTTCTTTCTGCTTATATAAATATCATTATGGAGGCCAAGCACATCTTTCCTACCAAAGATTAGACTAAATATCCAGCTGTATTTTATGTTTGGTATAAGGACATTCTAAAAACATTTAAGAAAGCTGAAGCTGCAGAGCAATTTCTCTCTGGCAAGGATCCAGTTCTATCTGAAAAATTAGAAAAGTGCACAAATGTGTATTGCAGCACAGGGGAGATGTAGCTTTCAATTTTAATTAAATAACTGGCAGGAGGTTTTGGAAAGGACACAGCTCGGCTCACAGTTATCCAATTGGAACAAAAGCATTTTAATGAGGGGGATAAATTTTAGATTTCTTGATCTTTGCTTCACATCCTGAGTGTTTTCAATATATTGCATATGCCTCTTAGTTGATGGGATATTGGCAAAGGCTGAGTGCAAACCTAGAACAGCGAGATGCGAAGATTTCATCCAGGGCAGGTAGCTGGAACCCAATGATACTCTGCAGTTTTAATATATTCTCTGTAGAGCTTTTTTATCTGCTACAGAGCTGCTCCCATCGGTCTGCCTGTCTTTCTATCATCTATCTATCGCAGACCTGGGCAAGGGGCGGCCCAGGGGCTGCATCCGGCCCACCCACTGTCTGTGATCGGCCCGCCCGCTATCTGTGACCGGTCCGTGGAGGTCGGGGTCCGCTCCAGTGCGAGGATGAAAGAGTTCACCACGTCTGCTGGGACTCCTCAGGTTCCTGATGAATCATGAGGAAAGCAGGAACTGGAGGAGTCCCGGCAGACCCGGTGAGCTCTTTCATCCTTGCACTGGAGTGGACCCCAACCTCCTACCGAGACACAGAAACCATGCAAACACTCCAGCACAGTGACTGTGGTGCACTGTGTTGCCATAAAGCAAACAATTAGGGGTCTGTAGAGTGGGTCTGGGTGTTTAGGTCAGCCCAGGGTCTGGGTCTTTACAGTATTGGGTAGAACTGAGTTAATTATATTAGCCCAGCCCTCTAAAACCATCCCAATTTTTCATGCGGCCCCATGGAAAAATTAATTGCCCACCCCTGATCTATCGTATCTGAATAATATAAATCCAATAATTCAATTTAACCCTTATTGAACAGGTTAGGATTTGGTTAAAATATTTTTTTTAACTTTGTGGTTTTTCATCCTACTACTCTGCTGCCCTCTACTGAGCAAATGATATAATCATATTCATTTAATTTTTAAAAATCATCTGCCGAATAAATAAGGTAATTAAGTACAAGTATTTCCAAATCTTTCCTGCTATTTCATTTCTTCTTTTAAAGAAATTGTAAGAAATGTGTGATGCCCTGAGTGGCATCACAAATTTTGGTGGAATATAATCTATTTTATCAGATGCTTTACAAGTCATTGTATAGGTTTTATCTCTAAATCTGAAAAATGAAAAAGCTTCAAAACTCCATTCTTTTTCATTTTATCTTACTATTCCTTAATTTGTATATGTTGCCATAAATTTATTGTGAGAGCAAACTTGTAAGTCTCAAAAGCAGAGAAACGTAAACAGGAAATAAATATTTAGCTGGCTGTATGTCTCAGCTTGGAGAAAAATAGATTTTGTAGATATCTTTCTAGCTTCCAAGAGCCCTTATTTGTCCAATTTCTGTCACATAGGGACAGCCCACTAACTTCAGCCTGAAACTCTATTCCCCTTATGAGCAGTTGCTTGGCTTGGTAATATCTTTTAAAACACCTTAGGAATGGCACGAGAAGGCCACAAAAAACCCTGCTCTACAAACTTTTTCCAGGGAGAATTTTCTATTAAAACTAAAAGGATCAGTACAACTGGGAAGAATTGGATTTTCAGGAAGTAGTTTGTTATCCTCTTCCCAGTCCTTAGCCGTACTGGAGGCATTCTTGTGTCAAGCTTTAACTGGGCATTTTGGGTGCAGCAAAGTTGGATCTGAAAAATGTTTTTGTACTGTTTCCAGTGCATTCTCCTTCACACAAATTCCTACTTGTGCTCCATAAAGAATTGCCGCCGGTTCCATATCCAGGCTGCCAGGTTACTACAGGTTCCATAGAACCTGTCCGAACTGGAAGGAACCCACCTCTGAGGTGTATGTTTTATTGTCTATATAGATAAGCAACAATGCCTGCCCTTGTACTACCTTTAATATCTCTATGGAATAAAATTATTACCAAATGTCTTGGTTTAAGAGATCAATTCCCTTCACAGTGGCCCAGCAATGAGGACATTTAGTTAAAAGTTCTAATGGAAGGTCACTGGCACAGAGTTCCCCATATGTTATATACATTTTTGCAGGAATACACTGAGTCATGTGAAACAGCGAAGCCTTTACTTAATCCACTCTTTGGCTTTTTTAAAAAAGTTCTTTTTATTGAATTTTGAAACAAAACATGAAAAATCAAACACAAAAAAATAAACAATGCACAATACACAAAAATTACAAAAGCATTTACATTCTTGAAATAAGGTTGTTTTTACATTGCTGTTTCTACATTATCCCCTTTTACTTTATCTAATTGTTTTGTTTCCATCTTCTCCTCTATCAATTTATAAAATTTCCCCATAGAATATAATATTCATTTTCCTGTTTGTTCTGCAATTCTAGTGTAATTTTATTCATTTTGGCTCATTCTAATATTTTTCTAATTACCATTTGTTCTGTTGGTATATCTCCTTTTTTCCAATTTTGTGCAAAGTTTAGTCTTGCCGCTAGGAGTACGTGAATTATTAAGTATAAGTTTGCCTTTTTATGTTGCCCTCTAATAATTCCTAGTAAGTATATTTCAGGCTTTAGTTCTAAATAATAATTTTACTATTTCTTTCAACCAATTTGTAATCATAGCCCAAAGTTTTTCTGCTTCCGGACACGTCCACCATATGTGGTAATACGTGCCATGTGTTGTTTTGCATTTCCAACATTCTTTATTAAGATTGTTGCAAATTTTAGCTAATCTTGCCGGGGCATAATGCCACCAGTAGAACATCTTATATAGATTTTCTTTGTACAGTATAGATATTGTCAGTTTGAAATTTATTTTCCAGAGTTTTCCCCAATCCTCTAACTGTATGCTATAACCAAAGTTGGCCATCCATGCTAACATATTTCCCTTCACAGATTCTTCTATATTTCCAAAATTCAATAATTAATTATGCATTTTAGTAATGAATTTTTATTTGGTCCTATTAGTATTTTATCTATTATATTTGGTTTCTTACAAATTCGAAATTCTACTAAGTCCCTCTTATATCTACTTTGTATCTCGCAATACAACAGCCAATCTAATCCTTTTTCTTCATTTTCAAGTTTCTCTCTACTCTTCAATAAACCTTTTGCATCTAAGAGTTCTTCATATGTTTTTATTTTAATCTTATCAATTAAATTAGGATATACTTGAGCTTCTATGTTGGTATTCTTGGTATTTCTGTGTAATGTTTTTTCCTAACCTTTCTCCAAGTTCCTAACAATATTTTCCTTATCATGTGTGATTGAAAATGGGTACGATTGATGCTTTACTTTTTTCCATAAGTGTGCATGCCATCCCTCTAATATGTTATGACCTTCTATTGCTAAAATCCTCTCATTTTCTAACCTGATCCATTCCTTTATCCATAATAAATTAGCCACTTGGTAATGTAATTTTAAATATAATTCCCCTTGTTCAAGAGTCTTGTAATGCTTTGAGTCTAATTCTTGGTTTTTTATTATTCCATATGAATTTAGACATTATACAATTTAAGTTTGTAAAAAAAAATGTTTTTCTAATTTGGCTGGCGCCGTCTGGAAAAGATACAGGCATCTGGGAAATATATTGGATTTTATGATATTAATTCTCCCAATTAATGACAGATTCAATTTGGACCATTTTCCCAAATCTACTTTGGTTTTATTCAACAGTTTAATATAATTTAGTTCTTTTAGGGATGAGTATCGTATTATAAGGCAAAGCCCTAAATATTTTATTTTTGTTTCTATCTGTAAACCAGACAAGTCTGTAATTCTTTTTTTTTTTGTCATGCTTGCAATTCTTAGTTAATATTTTGTTTTTGTTTTTATTGACTTTGAATCTCACTACTTTACTGTATACCTCCATTTCCTTGAATAAATGTGTGGCTGATTTTATTGGATCTTCTAGAAAGAAGACCAAGTTCTCCGCGAAAGCTTGGACTTTGTATTCTTGGTTTTATAACTTTTGTCCCTGTTATTTATTTGTTATTCGGCTTTTATAGTATAAGCATAAATACCTCTTGTCAAGTGGATTCACAGAATAACAGAATACACTGTACTGTAACAGAGTTGGAAGCGACCTTGGAGATCTTCTAGCCCAACTTCCACTCAAGCAAGAGACCCTATCTGCCATTTGTCTGAAATGGTGTAGTCCCTATACTATTTCAGACAATTGGCTGTCCAATTTCTTTAGGGTTGGTGAATTCACAACTTCTAAAGAATAGGATTTGAGACACAACAAGGAACATAAAAGATTATGTTCCAAGAAAATTGGTCTTTTAAAAAAAAAATTTTTTTTGTTAGATTTATTTACATTTAAAAACAACATAGAAAAATAAAATACAACACAAACTTTACAAATGATACAACTGACATCACAAAAACCACAAGTGCTGTCTGTAGTGACAGCTAATCCATTATTTCCGCTGATTTCTATTAACCTCTAAGTTCATCTTGGGGTGCTAAATATCAACTATAAATGCTCATTTTTAAACAATAGTTTGCAAAATACTATTCCCAATTCCATAATTTTTCCATAATTATATATATTTGATTGTCTATCTATTAAGCAATAAAAATATTTTAAGTTCATTATATTCAGCTTCCTACTGTTTCCTTTTTGCTAACTATTTGTAAAATACGTTTCTTCTTTAGTTCCAGTGTCATCTTGTCAAGTTCTGCACATTCAATGATTGTTTTAATTATTATGCTATCAATAGGTATCAATAGGTTTCCTGTTTCCAGTTTTGAGCAAGGCAAACCCTTGCTAAAATCAAGATATGTTGTATAATATAATAATGTTATTTTTTCATTTTTTGGTCTGTAATTCCTAGTAGACAAAGTTCCAGTTTTATCTCTAATTTTTGCTTTATAATTTCTGTTAGCCAATTCCCAAATTTACCCCAAAATTTCTTTACCTACAGGAATGTCCACCACATATGAAAATATGATCCATTTCTATACCCACATTTCCAGCAATTTGGAAGTAAGTTTGAGTACATTTTTGCCAATCTCGCCAGTGCTAAATGTCATCTATAATATATTTTATAAATATTTTCCTTGTAAGTGGTTAATTTTGTCAATTTGTCATTTTTCTGGAGAAAATTGGTTGTACTTTTACCCTTTTCTAAGGGACTAAAGGAGTTCAAGGGCCTAAATTGGGCACTATATAATAGTTGAAGTAAAACTACTGCTTTTACAACAATGCAATAAGAACATATTAACAATTTATTATTTTTACTCAGATATTTCAGGCTCATAAATTATTGATTGGCAGTTCCAATCCCTTATTTATATAAAGGATATCCCAAATATGTATTACTATTATAATTTAAGACTGGATATTTGGTATGATTAAAGGAAGGGAAAAAAAATAGTATAACAGCTATACTTGCAAACTGTTTTGTGATCCTGAACTCAACTTACTCAATTTTCTTTGTGCTTATGAGAGACATCCTTGAGACATTTAAAAGTTTATTGACCAATTTGCATCACACAAAAAGAATGTTTGCTGGCAGTAGCTATGTTGCTGATTTCATTAGAGCACTGTATCTCCAACATTTTGCAATGCTGGACCAATAAATTCAGAAATGCAAGGACTATCCAATGAGACAAATATCTCTCCCTATGATTTCATCTTTATAAACATGGGAGTTCACATTTTTTGATAAACAAGACAATGATTTGTATAAATCCCTTCCAATCCACTTTATATTACAGTATTTACTTGCTGTTACAAAAGAGTTTCACCAGGGGTTGCTGTGCCCCTTTGTCAGTGAATTTACCAGAGACTAACATTCATCCTACTCTGAGGTTCCCATGGACACTGGCTGCTAGGGTTGGGTCACATCTGGCAGACACAGGAAACTGAGTTCTTGCAGATATTCCTGGAGTGGACAAAACATAATAGGGAGAATGTCATTTAAACACCATGACATAGGGAAGATATGTGTAGCTAGTGAGAGATCACATTGGGAGGTGTTTTCCTTGGCTGATCTATCTCCCTTAGGTCCTCTTTATTATTATTATTATTATTATTATTATTATTATTATTATTATTATTATTTATTAAATTAGTATGCCGCCCCTCTCTGCAGACTCGGGGAGGCTCACAGCAGTAATAGAAAACAATATACAATACAAATCTAATATTACAAAGTTAAAAACCCATAATTTTAAAAAACATGCACACAACATACCATACATAAACTATATAGGCCTGGGGAAGATGTCTCAGTTCCCCCATGCTTGAAGGCAGAGGTGGGTTTTAAAAAGTTTACGAAAGGCAAGGAGGGTGGGGGCAATCCTAATCTCTGAGGGGAGCTGGTTCCAGAGAGTCAGAGCCACCACAGAAAAGGCTCTTCCCCTGGGTCCCGCCAGACGACATTGTTTAATCAACGGGACCTGGAGAAGGCCGACTCTGTGGGACCTGACTGGTCGCTGGGATTCGTGCGGCAGAAGGTGGTCCCGGAGATATTCTGGTCCAATGCCATGAAGGGCTTTATAGGTCATAACCAACACTTTGAATTGTGACCGGAAACTGATCGGCAACCAATGCAACTCATCGACAACTCTTCTTATGATTGTATTGCTATGCTATCCCAGATTATACAATTCCTACCCCTTATGCTGCATCAGAGAAGTTGTGGTTACAGTACTGAAGCATGAATCAAAAGACCTGGAATATCACCATCTTTTTGATACAGAAAGTAAAAGGGTGATGTTGAACCATTCATTCTCACCTGGCCTGGTATTAGTGTGGTTCTGTAGGGACAAAACTAAGAGGGGGAGGACAGACGAAGTATTTAATGACAGCTAGAGGCAAGGATTGAAAGGTAAGAAATTGGGTACACAAGTTAAGAAGCTGTTGTAAGAAAGTGTGTGATTCATACTCTGAAAGGATGAAATACAATTCATCTCAGTGCAAAAGGTACATTTCTGTCAGGAATGTAATTCTGGATTGTACATATAAACTGTTTGCATTCCAGGCAATGCCTGACGGTTAATATATCTGGAGTTCGGCGGCTTCCAGTACTGTAATCAAGCAAGGTGTATACAGCAACTCAGATAAAATTCTATACTCTGTCTGTCTGTTCAGTTGACCCATCTGAAGGGTACAGTGAAGCAGTTATTTTAAGTCACAAATTGCATGAGTGCACTTTGAAAATTGGTTCTAGGAGAGGACAAAGTGAGTGGCACTTTTCCCCATTTAGATGCAGCTATGTGTGAGAGGTATGTATTTGATCAGAAAACAACACATTGCTGGTTGCATAACCATCTCTCTGCATTGATCTACTAGTAGTACATATGAGCAATGACTGCTCAAAGAAGAACAGCAGGTATCACCACTCTCAACTCACCACTCATAATCAAAACAGGCAGGATAAGAAGCTCACCCATAACCTTTTATTGCATTTTGAGGTCAGATGTATGCAGATACGGAATACCACCATCTACAGTGGCAGTCTGTAGTATGTTTAAAAAGGATCCATAACTTTATCACAGGCGAAGATCTGCACAATGCATAAGGAGTAAACATGGGCAGTACAAGTGTGCTCACAGATGGATTCAGGACCGCTGACCAATCAGGTGTGTTTACTATGCTCTTCCTCAAGGAGAGATACTTTCATCATGGCATTGGACCAGGCAGAACTTTCATCATGGCATTGGACCATGGACAGAGAAAGCGTTTGTCTACATTATTGCCTGGAGTTTTCCATGCTGAAAGCTATGCACTTCCGTCATCAAAATGCTTCAGAATTCACCATCTCTGTCTTTTCCTGCCATGCAATGCAAGATGCCTTTAAACCTTTTTTGTTCCTTTGTTCCCTTCCTCCAACTTTTCCTCATGTGATTATTTTTTTCATATCACACACGAACAATCTTGCAGTGATGCCTGGTTGGCAGAGTTGTGTGGAAAGAAGTAGCAGTAGCCCTGCACGGACAGAAGCATCTTTCATGCACTATACATCAGATAAACAAGTTATATTTCTGAAGGAGATCATTGCCACTGTTTGCAGCAGCTAACGTATAAGGTTTTTGAATATATTTGGACTTACACATCAACTACCAATGAAGTCTTATCATTGCTCAACAATTACCCATGTGATATAGCAGTCCCAAGCGCATAAGGTCAATATTTCTACTGTTTCTACTGTTGCCATTTAAAATATGTTGTTGCCTGTCAAAAAGGGGGGGACATACACAAATGGCAAGAGCTGCACTGTCTCCAGCGCTGTCTCATTGTCATCCCAGCAGTTCCTCTTTGACAAATACCCCTTCCCAGTAATGGGCAGCGAAAACTTTTACTGCCATATTGTGGGTGTGGCTTATTTTGTGGGTGTGACTTAATGGTCATGTGACCAGGTAGGAGAGGCTTGCCAGCCATGTGATCAGGTGGGAGTGGCTTGAATGATCATCATCATTCAAGTGAACTGTTAAGTCCTTGACTTACAAATTTACCAGTGTTGCTCGCTGGGGTGACAATTTGCTTCACGTTTCCCACACACTCCTTCCTGGGTTGCCCCCCCGCCTCAGGTTGGGTAGCTAGGTGAATGGAGCTGCCAAAAGTGTAAATGCTGCCAGCGCCGCTTCCACCCACGGTTTCTGCTTGCACCTCAGGTGGGAGATGGCTGTGGGAGGCTAATCCGAGGCCAGGACGGATGAAAGAGGAAAAAAGCAAGGAGTGCAGATGCAGCAGCAGGGAAACAAAGGAGAGCTGAGCCAAGATCAGTAATCCAGGAAGTGACAGCCGCTGATCAGCTGGAGCTGGAGCATCTTCATTTCCACCGGTGGAACTGTGTTCCACCCTGTCATGCCTGCTGCCCACCTCTGCCCCTTCCACATTCACTGAAGATGTTTCTTGAATGAGAAGCAAAATGTCTTTTAAGAGAAAACAAAACAAAAAAGTCCAGTTGCCTTTTGAGAAAGCATATTTTGGACAACCATGACCTAAATGACAGAAAATCTCCACAGACTTCTGAAGGTTTGGGTGACCAACAACCATTGTCTCTTGATGCAGAAATGAATTTGCATGATCCAAAGCTCTTGTTGCCTTTGTTCAGGAAAATATGCAGATCACACACAAGCCTAGAGTGAATAATAATGAAGAAGGAAAGCAGAAGGAATGCTTGGTTACATAACTTTCCCAATCATATAACTCAGGGAAACAGCCATTTGCATGGAATTTCTTCTTCCAGATCTCCTCTCAGGAGAGGAGAGTTAATAATAATAATAATAATAATAATAATAATAATAATAATAACAACAACAACAATAATAATAATTTATTAGATTTGTATGCCACCCTTCTCCGCAGACTTGGAGCGTTGGATGAGGAACTTAAAGTAGCAGTTCAATTGGCTATCTAGGGTTTAACTTCTGTGAAACTGAGGAGTTTGAAGGAAACCCCAATTTTGCGGTGGAAAACAACCATTTTCAAGGATGCCTCTATTGTAGGCGAGCCCTGGGATAAGTTTTGCAGGCCTGTGTCCTTGAAATGGAAGATGAATCATGGCATCATGAGGTAATTGTATGGATTAGTCTTCTCTCAAGTGAGATTAGAAGAGCTTTGTGACTGTTTACATCTAAATTTTTCAGCTTTAGACCCTGCTTCACTGTTCAGCTATTACATTATACACATTTCTGTGATTTCCCCTCACCTCAAAGGCAGAACTTCCATTTTCTTTTCACCCCAAAATCTCCACTATTGATGGGCTATCAAAATGACTACTTCTATTATACTTGTAGTTTCTATAACAAAAGAATTCTTTTTATAGTAAATTCCTCTTTTATATGCCAGCTTTTTTTCTAGTCAATTTTATATATTTATTGAATTGCAATAATGGCGAATATCTATAGGATGAGGGTGAATGAATGTATTGGATTCATACCCTACTCTAAGGTCCTTAACTTTTTTCTAGGATATAGCAAGTCATATTTCATTTGAAATTCATAAGATGAATGTACATTGACCACACCTATTGGCAGAGCTAGAAGTAAACATTTCACGCATCCCCAACTCTCCACCCCCCGGATGGTTGTTTGCAATATTTAGCATGTTTTTGCTGAAAAAAACGCAAGCGGTTTATCAACATGATTGGGGTGTAATGTGTTTACGGGACACCTTAATTAATTTGGCTTCATGTTGTCCGCTGCCAATGTTTTTAGACACAGTAAACATACTGGTCTTTCCTCGTCTCCCACCATAGTCACAGTGAAGCCAAGAACTATATACGCTTTGCTGGCTGAGGAATTCTGTGAGTTGAAGTCCACAAGTCTTAAAGTGCCCAAGGTTAGAGACCCCTGCTCTAGACAGCCATTTCCACACTAAAGCCAAATTTATCAAGAGGCGTGGTTTTAGTGATGGTAGATAAACAGGGCAGGGGACCTGAGAAGCAACTGCTAGTGAGGAAATCCTTTGTTTTACCTAACCTCCTCAGGCAAGAACATAAAATCCTTCAAAATAAAATAAAATAAAAATCAAGCATTTCTGCCTAAACCAGGCTTTGAGCAACCAAGACAATTCTGTTGGCTACTTCATTTAGGACCCATTTAAATCAAGGAGGGAATTGATAAGTTGTGTAGGTTAAAGAGAGGGCAGATTGTAACTTGTAATTTGGAAGCTTTGGACAAATAAGAGATGCAGCCGATCAGTGCTTGGAATAGTTTCCCGATTATTTATTTATTTACATTACTTCTGTCATTTCAGCAGTGAGACTGAAAGGCAACCTCTTCTCCCAACATCTACTCAGTTCTGGAGACCTCACCTACAAAAAGATATTGATAAAATTGAACGGGTACAAAGACGAGCTACAAAAATGATGGAAGGTCTCAAGCATAAAACGTATCAGGAAAGACTTAATGAACTCAATCTGTATAGTCTGGATGACAGGAGGGAAAGGGGGACATGATCAAAACATTTAAATATGTTAAAGGGTTAAATAAGGTTCAGGAGGGAAGTGTTTTTAACAGGTCCGGGTCCCGTCAACTAAACAATGCCGGTTGGCGGGCCCCAGGGGGAGAGCCTTCTCTGTGGCGGCACCGGCCCTCTGGAACCAACTCCCCCCGGAGATCAGAACTGCCCCTACTCTTCCTGCCTTCCGTAAACTCCTTAAAACCCACCTTTGCCGTCGGGCATGGGGAAACTAAACATCTCCCCCTGGGCACGTTGAAGTTATATATGGTATGCCTGTATGTGTGTATGTTAGTATTGGGGATTTTCTTAAACTTATAATATTTTAATTAATTGGATTGTATTGGATTGTTTTTCACTTGTTGTGAGCCGCCCCGAGTCTTCGGAGAGGGGCGGCATACAAATCCAAATAATAAATAAATAAATAATAAAAATGAACACAAAAACAAGGGGGCACAATCTGAGGTTACTTGGGGAAAAATCAGAAACAATGTAAGAAAATATTATTTTACTGAAAGAGTAGCAGATGCTTGGAACAAACTTCCAGCAGACGTGGTTGGTAAATCCACAGTACGGGTAATTGAATTTAAACATGCCTGGGATAAACATCCATCCTAAGATAAAATAGAGGAAATAGTATAAGGGCAGACTAGATGGACCATGAGATTTCTGCCGTCAAGCTTCTATGTTTCTATGTTGAATTTCTAGCTCCCATTCTCAGTTTCGGATCACCCTGCAAGTCAAGGCAACCGCAGCAGCTTCAAACTAAGCGAAAAGCACTGGGGATGCCAGGACTTTCTGAGTTTCGGAGCCATGCTTGCGTCTCGCTCCTGGCTTCCTGGGCCCGTTTGGAGGGGGGGGGGGTTTAGGAGCCCCCTTCGCCTTGAGGAAGGGGCACGGCGCGGCGGGCTGTCTAGCACTTGGAGGGCGTATCCAGTCCCCGTGTGGATGGAGGAGGGCCGCATCGAAGACCCACCACCACTTTTTCCTCAGGGCGGCCCCCTCCCTTCTTTGTTCTCTCGCTCCGCCCCTCCCTCAATTTAGCTTGGCCATTGGCTCATGCAGCTTTCACTCGGGGTGGGTCCCGTTCCCCGACCCTGGCTGAGACTGCCGAAGCGGGGAGCCCCGGCGCTGCCTCGGTTCCATTTTTGCCTCATCCCGGGCTACGGCAGCGGCTCGAGATAGGCAACCAGGTAAGGGCTGGCGCGTTCCGACCTCAGCGCGTCTGATCCCTCAAGTCGTGGCCGAGCGAGGAAAGAAGAAGGAGGGAGCTGTTGCCCGGGAGCCTTCCAGCCCGGAGACAAAAGGCGGCCGCGGCTGGGCGCCTTACTTCTGCATGCCCGACGAGATCGAAGGCTGCCCGCTTTGGGCGGCTGAGTCTTTGGGATACGTGGGCCGAAAGCAAGACGGGGGTTTGCCCAAAATCTTGCCTTTCGGCCTGCGAGGGAGATTGCATCATGTAAACCGTTGCAGGCTGGGCGCGGAAGGCTCTTTGCTAAATTTCTCCAGGCCTCAGAAAGCCTCCCGCCTCTTGCCCTGGGAGGTTGGCTTGGCCCGGCGGGGGATTTGGAAGGCTGGTCGACCGAGGAAATACGAAATAGTTCTTGGAGCGGAACTTCCGAAAGGCCGGGAAAAGGGTGCTTTGAAGCGGGAGAGGTTGGAGGGAGAAACGGTTCGCAAGCTGCGGGCTCCAGACTTCAGTAGGATGGTACCTACGTTCCGGCTTTGTGTTGAGTGTCTAGACCAGTGTTTCCCAACCTTGGCAACTTGAAGATATTTGGACTTCAACTCCCAGAATTCCCCAGCCAGTATTCGCTGGCTGGGGAATTCTGGGAGTTGAAGTCCAAATATCTTCAAGTTGCCAAGGTTGGGAAACACTGGTCTAGGATACTTTAGGTAAATCGGTGCCTTGTGCAGCAATGCAGCATGGTCAGATTCATAATTAAGAGCCGCAAAGTATAGGTCTCCTTTGATCTGTTTATGGCAAATGTTGACTAGAGAAAGCAAAATCTGGCTGTTCATTACATTGGTAGACGTATTTATGCAACTTTGGTCAAAGATAGAGATGCAAGTTAAACAGTCCTGTGTGTGTTTGAAATAAGTAAGAATTCAGCATCCTAGAAAAAGAAATACTGTTAACTTCTTTTAAAAACTGGTTGAAAACCTGTACAATTATTTTAATTAGTGTACTTTCAAAGAATTGCTGGATTGTGCTAAAGAATGCCAATATACTGTTGTTGTAGTTTTTGCGCTAATAAAAAAATCGTAGCCTTCATAACGTAGTATGGTAAAATTAATTGAGATTAAACGTTAATCTTTTCTGGGAAAATGTATTTTAATCTTCGGCTTTAATGTGATATTGGCATTTTGTAAAAATTAGTTGAAGGACCAAGTAGCAACACTAGGGGAATAAATATGATATGAACACTACTTCATCAGGTGCAGGAATCAACAGGATCAAGGTAGGCAGATATATAGGAAACATTGGACATCCATCGTCTAAAAAGCTAGAAAATAGAAACAAAAGGTATGCATGTTTTAGTGCGCACCTGCAATATATGAGATTACTGTAATAGAATAAAATTTTAGTAGGATTTCCTATTCCTCAAATTCCATTCGATTTGAATTGGTTCCCAACTAAAGGGAATAATTTCAACCTAAAGGGAAGAAATGAATTTCCATTTCAAAAGGCAATAATAAATGGAGTAGTTCAAGATAACATTGCTAGTAAAAACAATTATATAAAAATATTAAGTGAATAAAACTTCAAATGAAGAGAGAAGCATAATAAATAGAAACCATTACATTCATTTAATTTACATTATTTGTGCTAAAAAATCAATGATGGATTCCAGCTTTCACATATGATACTGTATCTTTAAAGCTGAACTTTCTTTATTACAGGTAGTCCTCAACTTTCAACCATTTGTTTAGTAATCCTTGAAGTTACAACAGCACTGAAAAAAAGTGACTTATGACTGGTCCTCAAACTTACAACTTTCACGGCATTCCCACTGTCAGCAGATCAAAGTTTGAGCACTTTGGAACCTGCATCTATTTAAAACGATTGCAGTGTCCCTGGATCAGGTGATCACCATTTGTGATGTCCCAGCTGGCTGCAGTGATTCACTGCAAAAAAGTCATAAAATTGGGTGCAACTCATTTAACAACCATCTTGCTTAGCAGTGGAAATTCGGTTCCCAGTTGGAGTCATAAGTTAAGGATTACAAATCCAATAACTAACTAACTAACTAGCTAACTAACTAACTAACTAACTAACTAACTAACTAACTAACTAACCTGTATAGACTTTAACCTCCATTACAAATAAAAGGAAAATAAATTGCTATAGAAAATCTGTTATCCAAAAAATAATCATGCAACAGTCGAATAGCAAGCTAAGTCAACATTTGCAGATATGGCTTAATAAAGGTACAGTATTTTGAAACTCAGAATGTGCGGGAAGAGTTAACATCCCTTAAAAATAAATAATGCAAAATATACCTACATCACCCTCAGACCTGGAAACAATTGTGAACGAATAAGAGAAATGTAAATTGGGATATTATTTAAGGAATACATGGGCAAGAGTTTCTACCTCCCAAGAACTGATTTTTATCCTCTTAAATATTCCTTATTTTTTTTCTACTTTTAACCAAACTGCTCAGATTAAATTCTTTTTAGTCAAGCAAATTTATCAATAGTCAAGATGATTCAACTTTATGTTATAAGTTGCTATGATGTTTCATTCATTTGCAGTTGAAGAGTATTCTTGCTGTAGCAGCTTGAATACATGTAGGTACTCCTTGAGTTACAGTGGGAATTGGAATTAGTCTTGCTAACTGATACACTCATAATACCCCATTAAATGGCCATTTTAAAAAGCAACAATAATCCCAGCAGCCCTGATTACCATTGTTAATGACGGTTTGGATTGTTAAATGAAGATTTTGTGATTTTGACTTTCTGCTGCTTCCACATTGACATTGCTTGTGGGGAGCTGGCATGGAATATTGGAAAGAGTGATCACATAACTACAATTAGCTGCAATCTTATAATTGCAAGTCAAGCGCTCCAATTATAGTCATGCGATCACATCTCTGTTTCTTTATCTTGATCTCCATAGCTTGCTGATATTCACAGTTTACATACTTTTTGTTAGAAATGAGTGAATCACATGTGAGTAGATTCATCGTTCCTTTGCAGTTAATTACTAGTGTGCCAATCTTCTTCATTGAACAGCTGGTATACCGATTATTTTCTTTTCCTCTTCTTTTGAACAAAACAATTTTTTTCAAATGGAAAGTCTTAGTTTGAATTTTTCCTTTTTTGACCCAAACTCTGTAGTGTCAATGGTCAGTGTTGTGCCTATCCACAAGAAGGGCAGTAGAGAAGAAGCTGGTAACTACAGGCCAGTTTGCTTGACATCAGTTATAGTTAAAATGATGGAAACTCTACTCAAAAAGAAGATAAATCAGCACTTACAAACTAATAACATATTGGACCCAAACCAGTATGGCTTTACTGAGGGAAAATGACTAATCTCATTGATTTCTTTGATTAGGTCACAAAGGTGTTGGATGAAGGTGATGCCGTGGATATTGCTTATCTGGACTTTAGCAAAGCCTTTCATATGGTTCCACATAAAGAATTGATAGATAAATTAGTGAAGATTGGACTTAATCCCTGGATAGTTCAGTGGATTTGCAGCTGGCTGGAGCGTAGATATCAGAGGGTTGTTGTTAGTGGCGAGTATTCTGAGCAGAGACAGGTTACAAGCGGTGTGCCACAAGGGTCTGTTCTGAGTCCTATTCTTTTTAATATGTTTGTGAGTGACATAGGGGAAGGTTTGGTAGGGAAGGTTTGCCTATTTGCTGATGACTCTAAAAGTGTGCAATAGGGTTGATATTCCTGGAGGTGTCTGTAATATGGCAAATGATTTAGCTTTACTAGATAAGTGGTCAAAGCACAGGAAACTGCATTTTAATGTTTCCAAATGTAAAATAATGCACTTGGGGAGAAGGAATCCTCAATCTGAGTATTGTATTGGCAGTTCTGTGTTAGCAAAAACTTTAGAAGAAAAGGATTTAGGAGTAGTGATTTCTGAAAATGGGTGGACAGTGCGGTCAGACAGTAGGGAAAGAAGTAGAATGCTTGGCTGCATAGTTAGAGGTATAACAAGCAGGAAGAGGGAGATTGTGATCCCGCTGCATAGAGCACTGGTGAGACCACATTTGGAATACTGTGTTCAGTTCTGGAGACCTCACCTACAAAAAGATATTGATAAAATTGAACGGGTACAAAGGCGGGTACAAAAATGGTGGAAGGTCTTAAGCAAAAAACGTATCAGGAAAGACTTAATGAACTCAATCTGTATAGTCTGGAGGACAGAAGGGAAAGGGGGGACATGATCGAAACATTTAAATATGTTAAAGGGTTAAATAAGGTTCAGGAGAGAAGTGTTTTTAATAGGAAAATGAATACAAGAACAAGGGGGCACAATCTGAGGTTAGTTGGGGGAAAAATCAGAATCAACGTGAAACAAATATTTTACTGAAACACTAGTAGATGCTTGGAACAAACTTCCAGCAGACATGGTTGGTAAATCCATAGTAACTGATTTTAAACATGCCTGGGATAAACATATATCCATCCTAAGATAAAATACAGGCAATAGTATAAGGGCAGACTAGATGGACCATGAGGTCTTTTTCTGCCGTCAATCTTCTATGTTTCTAAGTTAAATCAGAAAAGGAACTGTGAATCTGAAGAAGATACATTTCCAGCTGGGTTCTGTAATTGACATTTTAAAAGAGGGGGTAGTTGTTATTAGGTCATTCACATTTATGGACAATACAGATAAAATCCCAAATAAATTGGCAGGAATATTCAATTTTGCTTGCACTTGGCAAGGATGCGTATTCTGGCAGAAGCCTCTGTCTTTCGTTTGAGTCTGAAAAAGACGGGCTATTTCTCTGACCTCACACTTAGCTGTGGTTACAGTTGTTTAAACAATAGGATTTCTTTCAGCTCCCCAAGGGACTCCAAAGTAAGCACAGGATCAGAGAGACACGCCCTTCTAGGGGTTCCAGAAAAGGCAAACACATTTGTGCTGAATCTGCCTTTTAGTCTAAATTTTAAATGGAAAATATCATTTACAGGGCACATATTTAGCAAATAATTTTTGGATTTTACTTTCCTCCTACCCACCCCTTCTGCCCCACCCACCAGAGACCCCAGGATTCTCTCCACAACCCTGCCTGCCCCATACAGCTACCACTGTCTGATGTAGAGTTGGCCACGCCCATTCAGTCACATGACCACCACCCCAGCTACGCTCACCAGGTGATTAGGAATAACAGGTTGGCACTTGGTGATAAATAAGTGGGGTTTGTGTTGCAGTTTGGGCACTTGGACCCGAAAAGATTTGACATCACTGGTCTATATTTTTGAACTTTATTCATGCTTTGGAACATTTTAAAAAGCCCTTTCTGGTTTAGTTTGATGAGATAGTAGGGAATGGCAGTCATTTTCTACTATGAATTCTTCTACAGGTAATCCTTGACTTACGGCAGTTTATTTAATGACTGTCCAAAGGTACAGTGGCACTGAAAAATGTGACTTTTGATCAGCGGTGGGTTACTAGCCGGAATGCTAAATTGCGCTCACCACCGTGGCTCGTGATTGCTTGCGGGGCCAGGGCGATTTTGCTTCTGCACCTGTGGAGGTAGCAAAATCGCGCATGGAGCCGCAGGTGCGCCCGTGTTTTGCCGAGGTTTTTTTGCTTCTGCGCATGCTGAAACATGGGCACACCTGCAGCTCCATGCGTGGTTTTACTACCTCCACAGGTGCAGAAGCAAAATCGCACCGGCCCCGCAAGCACTCATGAGCCGCCACGCCCAAAGGCATCAAGCAAGAACTGCAGTTCCTCCTCCCCTCTTCCCCACCAATCCCAGCAGTAGGACTCAGAAGAACGGTAGCAAACCAAAGGGAAAAATTTACATTTTTATAAACTCTTGACTAATAACCACACAGGCAAAATTAGCCTGTGGGCTGGCAAAATTGACACTGGGGTTGGTGTAAACAGTGGGGGTGGAGAAGAAATGACCCCGGACAGCAGCTGCAGTAGCACTTTTCTTTCTTTCTTGTTTACATTCTGAGTCCTTTTTGCCTTGCCATGGCCTCCATAGCTTCTGGTTACTCTAGGGCAGTGATGGCGAACTTATGGCATGGATGCCACCAGTGGCACGCAGAGCCATATCTGCTCTAGCTTAGCTTCACCGTGCATGTGTGCACAAGCCAGCTGACTTTTGGCTCACACAGAAGCTCTGGGAGGGTGTTTTTGGCTTCCAGGGATCCTCTTGGGGGAGGGGTTTTTTACCCTATCCCGGCTCCAGGGAAACCTTTAGAGTTGGGGAGGGCGAAACACAAACCTACTGGGTCCACCAGAAGTTGGGAAACAGGCCGTTTCTAGCCTATAGAGGGCCTCCAGGATGGTGGAGGAAGCTGTTTTCTCCTTCCCCAGGCACTGAATTATGGGCGATGGCATGCATGCACACTCTTTTGGCACCCAAGGGAAAAAAGGTTTGCCATCACTGCTCTAGGGCTTAGTCCTTTGGTGAACAAATTGTCTCACAAACCCTTCCCACCCATTGTCCCCTTGCCTTCACAGGGAAGATAGCAGGCCATCTTGGGACCAAAGAAGGATACAACCTAGTACCCACACAGACACACACGTTTTTAGGGAGCTACTCTCAGCACAAAATACAGCAGAGAAACTTCTAGAATAGGTGTCTCCAACCATGGCAATTTTAAGACTTGTAAACTTCAACTCCCAGAATTCCCCAGGCAGGATAGCAAAATAAATAAACTTTGTGCTGCTGACTGCCTGCCCACCCTGGCTCTGCTGAGAATAAATGTTGCCTTCAATCATTTGGACTGGAAAAACCCCCACATACCCCATCCCTTTATCCACTGGTGTTGTCTTCCTGCTTTCTCCAGTTGCTTCCCTGATTTCTTCTGTTGCTTTTTTGCCCTTCCAGTAAAGTTTTGCTTTGCACAAATACAAATAGCTCACATTTATTTATTTATTTTATTTATTTATTAGATTTGTATGCTGCTCCTCTCCGGAGAGTCAGAGTGGCTCACAACACAAACACGGTACAAATCTAACGATAAAAACAATTTAAAACCCTTAATATAAAAACAATCATATATCTCAGACAAACTTTGCGTAAAACGGAAACGGTCCGGGGGAATCAATTCCTCCATGCCTGACGGCAGAGGTGGGTTTTAAGGAGTTTGCAAAAGGCAAGGAGTGTGGGGGCAGTCCTAATCTCCAAGGGGAGTTGATTCCAGAGGGTCAGGGCCACCACAAAGAAGGCTCTTCCCCTGGGTCCCACCAGACGACATTGTTTCGTTGACAGGACCCAGAGAAGGCCAACTCTGTGGGACCTAACCGGTCGCTGGGATTCGTGCGGCAGAAGGCGGTCACACGGGGAGGAACTGTTGGGTTTTCTCTTGAAATTCAGCAGCGCTACTACAAAAATGGGAGGTTTCCTCATACTGATTCGGTGTATTTCTCCTCACCAGTGCCCTCCCTGCTTTTCCTGTTAGGAGAGCCTCCTGCAAAAAGGGCCAGTCGTTCTGATTTTTCAATGGGTTTTTTTGTAGTGCAGGAATCAGGGAAGCAAACGGGGAAAGCAGTGGATAAAGAGATGGTGTGGGGATATTTTCCAGCCCAAATCGGGGGTGGGTTCCAACTTCCCACACTGCCAGTTTGCTCCCTCCCTCCCACGTGCCTCTTGGCACAAGCATGCACAGTAACGAAAGATCCAGAAAAAAAACTAAGCAGAAAAAAATATGGCGACCGCATGCACAGTGCCGGAACTTGGCTTCTGATCTGGTTTGGTGTCATCATAGTGATATCACCAGCGGGTCACTACCTGTTCGGGCGTCCAAACTTGAAGGAATACACATGAATGCAAAAAATATGTATGTTTTCCAGAAGGATCACATAAGTTGTGAAGATCATCCACTGCCTAGTTTAAAGCAAGTAGAAATCTATTCTTGGGCAGCGGTGATATAGGAAAATGTCAGATGCAGCAAAGACATCAATTCATACTATATGATAAATAATTCTTGAATTTTTATGAAGAAGACTACATGGATAGGCCAAATCTAGTCACATAAATTAATTAAAATCTCT
This sequence comes from Erythrolamprus reginae, assembly GCF_031021105.1. Lineage (NCBI taxonomy): Eukaryota > Metazoa > Chordata > Lepidosauria > Squamata > Dipsadidae > Erythrolamprus > Erythrolamprus reginae. Next base: position 147,216,856 of record NC_091952.1, on the reverse strand, counting down.
TTTTCAAGACCTATCCAGGCTTGATTCTGATTAACTTCTGAACCCTGATGCTGTCACCTGTAGATACAGTTTTTGAAGGCTATAACTAGGCTTTAAATGAAACTGCTTTCAAACTCAGTGAAATTCCCATCTGGGTAATGGCCACACTGATCTCATCTGGTTAGAAGGTAAACCCAAGGTTGTAGATTAGCATGGGAAATTTAAAAAAAAGACATAAAAAGACATTAGCAAACAGGTTATGTGATCTTGCTAAGAAAAGTTCATGAATGTATCACCATGATTCAACCTTGACTCAGAGGAATCTTTACCTTATAAGAACTAAAGGAGCTAGCTTGGTAACAAAAGTAGATACATTGATACCTCATCTTACAAACGCCTTGTCATACAAACTTTTCGAGATACAAACCCGGAGTTTAAGATTTTTTTTGCCTCTTCTTACAAACTATTTACACCTTACAAACCCAAGCCACCGCCACTGGGATGCCCCGCCTCTGGACTGTCGTTGCCAGCGAAGCACCTGTTTTTGCGCTGCTGGGATTCCCCTGAGGCTCCCCACCTCCGGACTCTCGTGTTTTTGTGATGCTGCAGGGAAATCTCAGCAGGGGAATCCCAGCAGAGCAGTGGGGTTTCCCAGCGAGGGGAGCCTCGGTGAAATCACAGCATAGCAAAAACACAGAGGTCCGGAGGTGGGGTTTCGAGGACTTTGGTGTTTTTGTGATGCTGCCATTTCACTGATGCTCCCTTCGCTGGGAAACCCCACCTCCGGATTTCCGTTGCCAGTGAAGTGCTCATTTTGTGATGCTGGGATTCTCCTGCAGCATCGCAAAAACACAGAAATCCGGAGGTGGAGTTTCCCATGGCCTCAGGGGAATCTCCAGCAGTGCAAAAACAGGCGCTTCGGCTGGCAAAAGGGATGAATTTTGGGCTTGCACGCATTAATCGCTTTTCCATTGATTCCTATGAGAAACATTGTTTCGTCTTACAAACTTTTCACCTTAAGAACCTCATCCCGGAACCAATTAAGTTTGTAAGACGAGGTATCACTGTATTTAGTGATACATAGAATTATGCAAACATTTTAGTTATGAAAAAGAAAGGGATATTTGGTCTTGATTATATTGACTGATGTAATGCTCTGTTCAAGTTGTTCATATATAAACTACACCCGGTTGCATTTGGCATACAAACAGTAGGTCAACTTGGTTCATTTAGGTGTGGCTTTCATATTTGAAGTAATGTGCCAAAGAACCTCTTAGCATCTAATTTCTTTTATATGTTGTAAATGAATGCACTTTTCAGAATTCTGAATCATTTTTATTTTATAGAGTATTGAATAATTTGGTAAATAAACATTTTCAATTAAAAATCATGTATAACCAAAGAGCAGCTTTATGAATTTCTCATACACACACACACACACACACACACACACACACTCGTGAACAGAAATAGTTGATTTTTCTGTAACAAATCAAGATATTTGTCTCTCTGCATATTGCCTGATAAGTGAATTTGTAGAGGGAGAAGTTTTTTAAAAACACCCTTATGTGAAACAGATTCCTTGGACCTGTGATATGCTAGTGCTATTAATATGTTTGGGATGTGATAAATTCTACTTTGACTGTTTCCATGCATATCTTGATCAAATCTTAATAATAATATGGAAACTTATTTTTCTTATCTTTAGGGCTAGAAGAATTATATGGAAATTTTTTTGCTGTGTATATTCTGATATATTTTATCTGTCATTAGATGTAAAAACACTTAAATGTGTTATTTAATAATGAAGTTAAGTATGTGATAGATTAAAAATACAACAAATTAGTACTAAACATTTCAAACTGGTATTTGAAATACTTGATAGTTGATGTCTTTATTTATGAAGCATTCTGTTGGGAAAAAATAGTTTCCATGTTGGCAATATACAGCATGCTGTGAGATTATTAAATTTACATGATTTTTGTCTTAAACAGATGGTGGCTCTAGCTACTTAATTGTGAAAGAAATCTTTTTAATTTACAAGTTATTAATGTGTTTATTGGCAAGATAAGTAAAGCATTCTCAATTTTGCTTATGAAGCTTATGTCAATGAATGATTTTTATTACTTTATTTAAAGGTTCAGCAGATTCGAGCTCTCATGACAAACTTGTATCTGGATATGAAATTTGTATTCAGAAGTAAGATGCCAGAAATATGAAAAGCTGCCCCCAGGAACTCATGAGTCTTTAATGAATGCTTCATCATTTGTAAACTTGCCAGCAGTCCTCCATTCATACTTTTAATTTGGTTAAAGCAACTGAGCCTGACTGAGGGTTATCAGAATTAATACCCTTTAATTAAATAATATATAATTACCCTTTTAAATAACTCAATCTGTATAGTCTGTAGGGCAGAAGGGAAAGGGGGGACCTGATCGAAACATTTAAATATGTTAAAGGGTTAAATAAGGTTCAGGAGAGAAATGTTTTTAATAGGAAAGTGAACATAAGAACAAGGGGGCACATTCTGAGGTTAGTTGGGGAAAAGATCAGAAGCGACGTGAGAAAATATTATTTTACTGAAAGAGTAGTAGTAATAATAATAATAATAATAATAATAATAATAATAATAATAATTTATTAGATTTGTATGCCGCCCCTCTCCGAAGACTCGGGGCGGCTTGGAACAAGCTTGGAACAAGATCCTTGGAACAAGCTTCCAGCAGACATGGTTGGTAAATCCACAGTAACAGAATTTAAACATGCCTGGGATAAACATATATCCATTCTACAATAAAATATAGGAAATAATATAAGGGCAAACTAGATGGACCATGAGGTCTTTTTTCTGCTGTCAATCTTCAATATTTCTATGTTTTATTTCAATTTATAAAATACAACATGTAAATAATCTGTAGAGCATAGGTCTACATCTTCAGCTCCTCGAAAATGATTGCCAAACATAAACATAAATAAATAATGCTTCTGAGATTCACGAGCACATATTTCTCCTGCATTTATCTTCTTTCACTCACTAAGAATATTCTTTTTTGGCACCTTGTATAATATTGTGTACTTCAAAAAACAATATTATGATGAATGTGTGTGTGTGTGTTGTGTATGATTAAGCAGCTGTTAATGTTAATTTTTATACATTAGCATAGTAATATTTGTTTATAGAGCTCATAGGTTATATATATTTTTCTTTTAGGTTCAATTTAGATGCTTTATTTTTATCTTTTAGCCATGGAAGAATTAATAGTTGAACTGCAGCTGTTTCTTCAACTTCTGGATCATGAATACTTGACATCTACAGTCAGGGAAAAGAAAGCAGTTTTAAATAACATTCTTCTAAGGATACAGGCAACAAAAGGTCAGTGTCGTTCTCATAGGGATAGAAAGAAAACAACCGAAATCCTCACCTCTGCCATTAGGTACACTGATTTCTGTATTTATGCACATCACCTTAGAGGTTTTTGGGGTTGTTTTTCCTGTCTCCCTATGAGGAAGCTCTGTCTGAAAAAATAGAGGGATGTTTTCATTACTATTTCGTTATTTTATGTTTAAAGTATTGAACTAGGAGCAGAAAGAAACCCAGCGCCTTTCTCTCAGGCCAGTGATGGTGAACCTCTGGCACAGGTACCACAGGTGGCACGCGGAGCCAGAACTGCTGGCACATGAGCTGTTCCATAGCTCAGTTCCAATGTGCATGTGTGTGCTGGCCAGTTGATTTTTTGCTCAGACAGAGGCTCTGGAAGGGCATTTTGGCTTCCAGAGAGACTCCAGAGGGGATGGGTGAGGACGTTTTTACCCTCCCCTGGCTCCAGGGAAGCCTTTGGAGCCTAGGGAGGGCAAAACATGAGCCTATTGGGTCCATCAGAAGTTGGGAAACAGGCCGTTTCCGGCCTCCAGAGGGCTTCTGGGGGGTGACAGAAGCTGTTTTCACCCTCCCCAGGCATTGAATTATGGATGTGAGCACTTGCGCATGCGTGATAGCACACGTCCACACTCTTTCGGCACCTGAGAGAAAAAAGGTTTGCCATCACTGTCTCAGGCCAACCTATCTCATAAGATTCTTGTGGGGAAAAATGTAGGGGGGAGTTCTATACACCCCCTTAGAGTTCTGGATGACTAACAAACACCTAAGCAAATGTACTGGACCTTGTACTAGATGGGAATTTAAGGAACTGTACTCAACAATATGGCAGATATTAGACTGGGAAAGACTGCCTTCTAATATAGATTAATTGTTTTGGGTATTGGGGACTAGTCCTTTCCATTTTTTTGTTTTTCATTTGATGAGATATTCTGGGGTTTTTTTCATTTCTTTTTTTATATGTACATATGTTTGTATTGGCAGATATTGTGAAAAGTTCCGTTTAATATTTTTTGTTGTAAATGCATTTCCCCCTTTCCATTAGACTTTGAGGTGAAGGAAAATGTACAGAGACAAGAGATTGCCATCAATTTACCTGCACCACCTCAGATGCCTTTGCCAGAAATCCCGCAACAATGGCTTGTAAGTCTGTCTTAAGAGATCTCTCATTACCTCAGTTTTTAAATCAAGCTACATGTTTATCTGAATCGATTCTTTATAAATTATTGTATAAAGCCCATTACACATTTTTCAAGTAATTATTTAATTACAAGCAAATATTATTCCATCACAAATTGATGTCTTATACACACATTCAAAATTTATTTAAGATCTCATCTAAATATTTACTATTTTGTTTATTTTGTGAAAGATTTCATCAGATAATTAATATCTATTAAGTTGCCTAAAATTACAGTAAAGATTCAAGGTTTTACAACAAATCAATGAGATTTGAATAAAAGATCAAACAATCATTTTTTATATTAATGTTTTTCTTTGATTGGTGAATTTGTCAAATTTTTTTCTCCCATTTAGCCACCAGATAATGGTCCTCCTCCATTGCCTTCCTCTTCTCTTCCTGAAGGTTACTATGAAGAGGCTGTGCCGCTCAGCCCAGGGAAAGCTCCTGAGTACATTACATCCAGTAAGTAAAATATACCGTTGCAGTGGTGGGCAGCGATACACCCAGGTACGCACCAATTTTCACCATTTCTTGCTTCCGCATGCATGGAAGCAAAGAAATAGACAAACATTTGGGCAAATCACGCTTGCTTGAGGACACTCATACAAGATCTTGGTTGCTGCGCATGCGCATAATCCTAATCTCATGTGGGTGCGCATGGACTGCACTGTGAGTGCCGGCAACTAGCGGCCCATGACTGCTTTCAAGGGTTGTAGGACTATTCACAAGTACAGTAATTCCTCGCTACTTCACGATTCATCTTCGCTATTTCATGTTTTTTTTCAAAGAGTTTTTTCAATGGGAAAAGAACACCGGGCAGTGACGGAGGAACGCCGGGGCGGGGGGGGGGGGGGAACTGCAGCGGCGGCCTCCTTTAGCCCATGCGGTAGCTGAGAGAAGCTGGTCTCTCTCAGCGGTCACCAGTGGTGCGTTGTTAATAATACAGGGAGGGTTTAAAGTCCAAATATTCGTTAAATACATTTTAAAAATATTTTTTCTCTACTTCACGGAAATTCGTTTTTCACGGGTGGTCTTGGAACGCATCCCCCACGAAAAATAAGAGATTACTGTATCTCAGACTATACTGTAGCATACTTTATTAAAATGGTATTCCTTATCCCTTGCTGAACCAGATCCTAATGAACATGTGACAGTGTTTCTAAATAATATTAAGATAATGCAGAATTTACCATAAATAATGCTATTGATTTTGTTACATATTTCTTGTGTACTTAGTTTGCATTTACTGTTACTAAATAATATTCATCTTTTCTGGAATATGTTCCTAATATTGTCAAAACAGATCAGATAATGCTGGTCTACATTATCGATAGGTAACAATGAAAGTCAAAGATGTATGAATTTGAAGCAGAAGTCATTGAAGTAAAACACTGAAATAATAGAGACACAATTCCTGAACAGGTCTTAGTGTTGAACTTCTTCAATTTACTATACAATTAATTACAAAAATACAGTCATACCTCGTCTTACGAACCTAATTGGTTCCAGGGGGAGGTTTGTAAGACGAAAGGTTCGTAAGACGAAACATTGTTTCCCATAGGAAACAATGTAAAGTCAATTAATCCGTGCAACCCAAAAAAACCCCCACAAAAAAAACCGCTGCCGCCCAGCTGTCACCTTTTAAAATAGCCTGGGGGCTTCTCAGCGACCTCCCGAACGCCAAACCCGAACTTCCGGGTTCGGCGTTCGGGAGGCCGCCGAGAAGCCCCCAGGCTGTTTTAAAAGGTGACAGCCAGGCGGCGGGGCTTCCCAGCAACACCCCGAACCCGGAGGTTCGGCAAAAGTTCAGGGTTCAGGAGGTTGCTAGGAAGCCCCCCAGCCCGGCTGTGACCTTTTAAAACAGCCGCGCGGCTTCCCAGATGTCTCCCGAAGCCGAACGCCAAACCCGAACTTCCGCGTTCGACTTCGGGAGACAGCTGGGAAGCCGCACGGCTGTTTTAAAAGGTCACAGCCTGGCTGGGGGGCTTCCCAGCAACACCCCGAACCCGGAAGTTCGGCAAAAGTTCAGGGTTCTGGAGGTTGCTAGGAAGCCTCCCAGCCAGGCTGTGACCTTTTAAAACAGCCGTGCGGCTTCCCAGCTGTCTCCTGAAGCCGAACGCCAAACCCGAACTTCCGTGTTCGGCGTTCGGAGGCTGCTGGGAAGCCGCGCGGCTGTTTTAAAAGGTGACAGCCAGGCTGGGGGGCTTCCCAGCAACACCCCGAACCCCGAACCCGGAAGTTCAGCAAAAGTTTGGGGTTCGGGAGGTTGCTGGGAAGCCCCCCAGCCCGGCTATGACCTTTTAAAACAGCCGCGCGGCTTCCCAGCAGCTTCCCGAAGCCGAACACCAAACCTGAACTTCCGCGTTTGGCGTTCGGAGGCTGCTGGGAAGTCCCCCAGCCCGGCTGTCACCTTTTAAAACAGCCGCGTGACTTCCCAGCAACCTCCGAACGGTTCAGAAAAAATTTGCCTCTTCTTACGAACTTTTTTCATGTTACGAACGCCAAACCTGAACTTCCGGGTTCGGCGTTCGGAGGCTGCTGGGAAGCCCCCCGGCTGTTTTAAAAGGTCACAGCCAGGCGGCAGGGCTTCCCAGCAGCCTCCGAACGCCGAACCCGGAAGTTCGGGTTTGGCGTTCGTAACACGAAAAAAGTTTGTAAGAAGAGGCAAATTTTTTCTCAACCCCAGGTTTGTATCTTGAGTTGTTCGTAAGACGAGGGGTTCGTATCTTGAGGTACCACTGTATAAATAGGAGATTACAAACCGTAGCTTCATTGTTTAGATATATATTCCATTTTTCATTCAGAAGCTGAAGGTTGTTTACTGGGTTTCCCTTTATTTTATCCTCATACTAGTTTTAAAGGGAGGTTGGGCTGAGTAAGAGTGATTGACCCAAAGTCACCAGTGAGTTTTTATGGCTGTAGGCAAAGAAAAACCTGGATCTTCCCCATTCCTGGTCCAGTAAGCTATTGCTACACCCTACTGGCTCTAAAAGCATCCTCATGCCAGGCACTTGAAACATTGGGTCCTTTTCTCTGGAGAACTGCCCATCTCAATGGCAGAGTTAACTTGTGGGGAATAACTGGACCAGTTCTCTAGACACAACAAAAACACCCACACACAGTTTAGGGCTTCCAAAACCCTTCATCTTTCTTCATGGGTGAAGATTTAATAGCATCTCACGAAACATGTTTAAAATGTTTAAAAGTATGTATTTATGTATGTATGTATGTGTTTGTTTGTTTGTTTGTTTGTTTGTTTGGCATGCAAAGCCAAATAAATAAATAAATAAATAAATATTATTTCTTTCAATTTCCTTTGCATTCATAAAGTTTACTTTTCATTTCTGAAAGAGAAGATCTTATTACTTTAGTGATATATAGAACATTGCTTAAATGTTTTTTGTAATTTTCAGGAGAAAGCATGTTCCCACAATCACCCCTCCTGAGAGTTAGTTACAAGTAGTGCTTGACTTAATGACCGTAACTGAACACAGAATTACAGTCATTAGTTGTACTGGTCATTGGACCTTTGATCCTCGGTCATAATTACTATTTTGGGGTCTGCTATAACTGAATGGTCTCTAAGGCAGTGTTTCCCAACCTTTTTTGAGCCGCGGCACATTATTCACATTTAGAAAATCCTGGGGAACATTGAGCGCGGGGGGGCTAAAAAAAGTTTGGACCAAAAAAATCTCTCTCTTCCTCCCTTTCGCTCTATTTCTCTCTCTCTCCCTGTTTCTCTCTCTCTCTCCCTTCCTTCCTCTTTCTTTCCCCCTCTCTCTCCATCTCTTTGTTTCTCCCTTCCTTCCTCTCTTTTTTGCCCTCCTTCTCTCTCCCTCCTTCCCTCCCCCTATGTCTTTCCCTCACTCTCCTTCCCCCTCTTTCTCCCTCTCTCTTTCTCTCTCTCCCTCTCCTGCTATCTCTTTCTCTCTCTTTCTCTCCCCCCTCTCTTTCTCTCTTTCCCTCTCTTACTATCTCTTTCTCTCCCCCCTCTCTCCCTCTCTTGCTATCTCTTGCTATCTCTTTCTCTCTCCCCCTCTTCCTCTCTCTTTCTCTCTCTCCCTCTCTTGCTATCTCTTTCTCTCTCTTTCTCTTCCCCCCTCTCCCTCTCTCTTTCTCTCTCTCCCTCTCTTGCTATCTCTTTCTCTCTCTTTCTCTTCCCCCCTCTCTCCCTCTCTCTTTCTCTGTCTCCCTCTCTTGCTATCTCTTTCTCTCTCTTTCTCTCTCCCCTTCTCCCTCTCTCTTTCTCTCGCTCCCTCTCTTGCTATCTCTTTCTCTCCTCCCTCTCTCCCTCTCTTCCTATCTCTTGCTATCTCTTTCTCTCTCCCCCTCTTCCTCTCTCTTTCTCTCTCTCCCTCTCTTGCTATCTCTTTCTCTCTCTTTCTCTTCCCCCTCTCTCCCTCTCTCTTTCTCTCTCTCCCTCTCTTGCTATCTCTTTCTCTCTCTTTCTCTTCCCCCCTCTCTCCCTCTCTCTTTCTCTGCCTCCCTCTCTTGCTATCTCTTTCTCTCTCTTTCTCTCCCCCCCTCTCCCTCTCTTGCTATCTCTTTTTCTCCCCCCTCTTTCCCTCTCTCTTTCTCCCTCTCCCTCTCTTGCTATCTCTTTCTCTCCCCCCTCTCTCCCTCTCTCAGCAGCCGCAGTGGGTAGTAGCCGTGGGGCGGCGGCAAGGTTGTCAGCTGTGAGGCGGAGCTTCGGAACGGAGGCACTGACGGCAGGCAAGTGCCAGCCACGCAATTCTAGCATGTCCAGCCGCCGCCGTCTGTCCCTCTGTTCTGGAGCTCCGCCTCACAGCTGACCACTCTGCCGCTGCCCCACGGCTACTGCCCGCTGCGGCTGCCGCTGCATGCCGCCCTTCTGCTGCCGCTACCCTCCCACCAGGCATCAAAGCTCACCTGCTGCAGCCGCCAGGGAAGCTCCAGCCGGGCGGGGCGCTGCAGTTGCCGGAAAACTTGGAAGGTGCTAAGAAGGAAGCTCAGCTTCCGTTCTCACAACTTTTTGCTCTTCGCAAAAAGTTTCAAGACCAGAAGCTGAGCTGCTTTCTTCGCAGCACACCTGACCATGTCTCGCCGCGGCACACCGGTTGGGAAACACTGCTCTAAGGTATCAGTCATAAGTCAAGGACCACCTTTAATTAACTTTTCAATTGCCAACTTCTAGTTTTATATAGTGTTTCCCCGAAAATAAGACTGTGTCTTACATCTTTTTGAACTCTGAAATAAGCACTTGGCCTTATTGCCATGTACTCAAAAGCCCAACTGGGTAAAATAGGGTAGTTATTTTTTTATGTATAAATAAAATGTTGCCAGTTAAATATTTTATCATTCATATTATAAGAATAGGAATATATAATCATAAGGAAAGATCAGTCATAATTTCTTTACTATTTACACTTTTTTAGCTTTGGTATTATTTATGACTTCAAAGTTTGCAAGCTATTTTGCTTGCAAAAATATTTTAATATACATATCCATAGAATTAAACCTATGGAGTATATAATTCTCTGCTGTTAACTTTTAAGACAAAACTGCATTTTATTAAATAATGAGGTTATACATCACCAACTGCTTAATTCCAGATGTGACTTTTTTGTTATATGCAGATTTTATTTTAATAGAAGTTTTTTTGCCTTGTTAAGATTACGATTCTGATGCAATGAGTAGTTCATATGAATCTTATGATGAAGAAGATGAAGATGGAAAAGGGAAAAAAATGAGACATCAATGGCCTTCTGAGGAAGCATCGATGGACCTTGTTAAGGATGCTAAAATATGTGCCTTCCTTTTACGAAAAAAACGATTTGGACAGTGGACCAAATTATTGTGTGTGATCAAAGAAAACAAACTGTTGGTAACTAAGCTTCACTGATTTTATTGAAATGCCTGTTGCAGTGCAGTTGAAGTCTAGAATTAGTCCAGAGAGCCATATTGGTGCAGTGGTTAAAATGCAGCACTGCAGACTATTTTTGCTGTTTGCAATTTGGCAGTTCGAATCTCACCAGGTTCAAGGTTGACTCAGCCTTCCATCCTTCCAAGGTTGGTAAAATGAGGATCCAGATTGTTGGGAGCGGTATGCTGACTCTGTAAATCGCTTAGAGAGGGCTATAAAGTACTTTGAAGCAGTATATAAGTCTAAATGCTATTGATATTATGCTGGAAAATCATCCGTATGACTCAAATGCATTTGCTTAAGTATGATTTAATTTGTCTTTTCATAGCTTAGATCAGGGGTGTCAAATTTGATTTCATTGAGGGCCACATCAGGGTTGTGTTTGACCTCAGGGATGGGATGGGTGTGGCCAGGGTGGGCATGGCCAGCTCAACATCACTTCGGAGGCACCTGTGATGGCCCAAGAAATCTGCCAGCGAAAATGGGCTTCCAAGCTGCCCTTTTGGCTGCAACAGCCTCCTGCAACCCTCTGCTAGCAAAAATGTAGTTTGCATGGGCATGGTCCTCCTGAGTTCTGTTTTAACTGGCAGAGGCACCATGGGCCAGTCCTTTGCTGTTTCCAGGGTGGTCCCGCGGCCAGATCTAAGCACCCCATGGGCCAGATCTGTTTCCAGGGCCTTGAGTTTGACAGCCCTTGCTTAGATAATTCTTCTGAATAAAAAAGGAGGTAGCTAGTACCTACCTTCTGCAATATATTCTTGTTTTTTAATTGTTACTTACTGGGATAGCATGGGCAGCCAAGAGTGCAAACAATATTTGAATTCTGACTGAATTATAATTAATGGTAAAAGTTTGCTGGAGATTAATGCAGGTTGAAAAAGATGTACAGACTAATTAGACTGAAAAATAAGGCATCTTGACATTCAGACATACAAGTCTTGATTTTGCCCTTTTGCCCAAATCCAGCTCCAATTTAGAATAATTTAAATAGCCATTCTATAATAATGAACAGTGCTACATTGGAAGAATAATATAATTATTGTGAAAAGCTGGCTGCTCTTGACAATTGGTTACCAAAAATTGATCTTGAGACCCTTGATACTGTTGACATGTTCATTAAAAATGTATTGGAGAAGCATAATCCTGCAAAATGTCAGAAATAATTTTTATTTTTATATTAAATTTACATAGCCACCCAACTCACACTTGTCTATGGGCAGTGTGCAATAAAACAAGAAATTAAAAACAATTTATGGGGTGAAATTATGTTTCGGAGGGTGAGTGCTATGGCAGAAAAGGCTCATCTGCTGAATCCCATTAGATAAAACTGCTTTATCAGCTGGAACCCATAACATTGCTCTTCTGCTGGACCTGATGGGATGAGGAGATGTAACTAGGGAGAAGCAGATTCCAAAAATAATCTCATCCCACGCCATATGGAGATTTAAAGCTCAAATGAGCCGGGGTGGCACAGCAGATAGAGTGCTATACTGCAGGCCACTGAAGCTGACTGTAGATCTGTAGGTCAGCGGTTCAAATCTCATCACCGACTCAAGGTTGACTCAGCCTTCCATCCTTCCAAGGTGGGTAAAATGAGGACCCGGATTGTGGGGGCTATATGCTGGCTCTGTTAAACAGTGCTATTGCTAACATGTTGTAAGTCGCCCTGAGTCTAAGGAGAAGGGCGGCATAATAAACAAACAAAGAAACAAACAAACAAACACCTTGAATTGAACCAGGAAGCAAACTAGTAATGGATGCACTGAGCACAGGTGTAACATGTGCCATTCTAGGAGCACATATAATAACTCCTTGCACTACCACATTTTGCTTCAAAGAGTGCATTACAGTAGTCCATTCAGGAGGTGACCAGATCACGAATAACTGTGAATAGAATCTTATGGCACACAACATGAAATTGTGCAAAAGCTTTCCTACTTTGCACTTTGAGTGGGAATCATGAGCCCAGAAGTCCCACTAAATGTGCATGGGGGATTTTTGGGGCATTGCAACTCTATCTAATACAGTGAATATGGTGAAGTCCCAAAACTGAAAAACCCTAAAGCAAAAGCCAAACAGTCTTGCCACAGTTTAGTTGAAGCCTGTTATCCATCCAAACCCCAACAGTCTCTAGACACAGAGACAGGGCATCAATTTACTTTGCCAGGAGCAGAGCGATATAATGAAGTATCATCAGAATATTGAGGTTATCTCACCCCATGGGGACAGATGATCTCATCCAGTGGTTTCATGTAGATGTTAAACAAGTGGAGAGAGAGCACCAAACCAAGTGGAACCCCACATAGTAAGAGTCTGGTCTTACCCCTAATCAATATTGATTGTTATCAACCTCATAGAAAAGAAAAGAACCACCACAGTTCAGTGCTGCCCACTCTCACTTTACAGAACAGATCCAGAAGAATACTATGGTCAATGATATCGAAGTGTTCTGTCAAGTAGAGATATGATGGATGCACTGTCTACATCCTGCTCCTGCCAGAGATCATCTAAAAGAATGAGCGATCCCCTTTCCATTCCATGCCCAGATCTAAATTCTGGCAGAAAGATGTCTCTAAGTCAGTGATTGTGGACATTTTTTTCCTTGGGTGCCGAAAGATAGTGTGTATGCGCTATTGCGCATGCCCGAGTGCCCACATCCATAATTCAATGCCTGAGCAGGGCAAAAAGAGCTACCCCAACCCCCCGGAGGCCCTTGGGAATCCGGAAACAGATGTTTCCCAACTTTTGGTGGGGCCAGTAGTCTCGTTTTTCACCCTGCCCAGGCTCCAAAGGCTTCCCTGGAACTGGGGGAGAATAAAAACGCCCTCCCCCATCCCACCAGAGACTCTCTGGAAGCCATAAATGCCCTTCCAGAGCCTCTGTGTGAGTCAAAAATCAGCTGGCCGGCACCCACATACACTATGAAGCTGAGCTAGGGCAACAGCACGCGTGCCAGCAGATATGGCTGCGCATGCCACCTGTGGCACCCGTGCTATAGATTCGCCATCACTGCTCTAGATAATCCATTTGATGAGGGTCTATTGAAACCACTTTCCCACAGCATTTCCTTAAAAGGAGATTGGAACTGGATGAACATTGTCCAGTGATATGGTTCATATTTCAGTTGAGATTAATGCTGTTTTTTAAATGTCAATTTTTGTCATTTATTGTAACTATAATATTATTACCAAATGAATTTTTTGCCATTATTAGTTTGTGAATAATGGAAAAATGATGTGAATGGAATTATTTAATATGAAGTTGATGCTTGCTCACAGGTTTGATTCTCACCTCCTTATTTTTGCCTTTAGTGCTATAAAAGTTCCAAGGAGCAACAGCCTCAGATGGAACTGTTACTATGTGACTGTAGTATTACATATATCCCCAAAGACAGTAAAAAGAAGAAGCATGAACTAAAAATTGCACATCAAGGTCAAGATGCTCTAGTCCTTGCTGTACAGAGCAAGGAACAGGCAGATCAGTGGCTGAAGGTATGTCATATTGTAATCAATTCCATTGCTCACCCTTCCATTGATAAAGGCCAAGTGGTGATTGATAAAAACATATTTAAAATATATGTAACCTTACCGTAAAATTGAACATGTAAAACATTACTCTCCTTCATGCAGATAACAATGTTGTCCTCATAAAAAGAAGTTACTCTCCAGAACATTTTTTTCCACTGCAACATATTATTTATTTGTTTTGATTGATTGCCAATTTTGTACCATTGGGAGAGAGATAAATTGGAATCACTCTATAATATGTAAATATAATATTGCTCTTGGGTTAAAATGGTCTATACAAGAAACACCCCCGATTTGGTGGTGGGGTATGTGTGTTTGTCGGGGTGGTGGGCACTTTTCACTATACACTGTTTTATGTTGTGTGCATATTAAAATTGTTAAAAATCAATAAAAATATTTTTTTTAAAAGGGAGAGAGATAAACATAACGGGAAGGGGAGGAAAGAAAATACTCAGAATTAAATTATTCTGCCTCAATTCATCTTTTTAGAAATTAGTCCAAATAAGATTCATCTAAAAAACATTCTAAACTCAAACCTCTCCCGAACAAAGAAGAAAATTTCACAACTGTAAATGAAGCAATTCTAGAGATTCTCTTTTTGTGTCTTTGGGCCATGCAGCAGTGAGAAAAATGTAATTTAAATCATACTTAAAGATAATAATATCCTGAAAAAGTAACTACAAAGGTCTGTAGAATTCAAGCTCTATAGGCATTTAAAGCTCAAACTGGGATGCGATTCGGTAGGAAACTAGTGCTATAGAGCTACCGGTAAATAATATTTAATTTTAGAATATTAATGGGGGTTTTTTGTATTTAATTTGACAATTTGCAAACCTCTTAACCTTTTCTTCAGGTATTGAACAGAAGGGTAGACCCACAGCAGACGCATATCTCTCCTTGTTCTGTTTTTAATTATGTAGCAACAGTTGGGGATGAAAATAGCCACCTGGTAAGAGTGAGGGGCCTGAGTTCTGTCTTGCTGAAATGATGAAATCTATCTTTTGAAAGAATGCATGATTTCACAGGCACAGCTCATGGCCAAATTATTCCCTTTGTCCTCTCTCTGACTTCTATATCTTGTGAAGCCAAAACTAATTGCCTCTGGGATAAACAGATGCTGAAAACATGAGCAATATCCTAAGGGTCACTGAAGAGGCAGAAGCAAAGATACAGAATACAGAAATATTTGCACAACTTAAAGAGATACTTACATTGAAATACAAATCACTTCATTAAAAAAAAAATCCATATAGGTATACTGTTTAATGTATTAAAGCAACAACAGATTTTAAAAAATTTATATTGGGCCGGGTGGTGGTGGTGAATGAGCAGGTTAGGTTAGGGTTTTTTTGATAAAGGAAAAATAGGAAGAAGCAACTGATATGTTTCAGTCAAATTCTGTAATAAAATAAATACCAAAAAAATATTTTGCTTTGTAGGAATTATGCCATTTATCTTATTAATAGTCCAACAGCTGTGGTCTTGGCCAAGAATTCTAACTTAGAAATTAGGTGTAAGCATATTGTTCTGCTTAAACAACAACAACAACAACAACAACAACAACAATAATAATAATATAATGATGATAATAATAATAATAATAATAATAATAATAATTATTATTATTATTATTATTATTTATTGGATTTGTATGCTGCCCCTTTCCAAAGACTCGGGGCGGCTCACAACAATAGTAAAACAATATTACAAGGAAACAAATCTAATATTAAAAACATCTAAAACTCCATCATTTAAAACCATGCAGCATGCATACCAAACATAAAGTATAAAAGCCTTCCATGCCTCAAACAGCATACTTTCTTCCATGCCTCAAACAAATCCTTTGGAACATGATTCTTGTCTAATTTTCAAATTTCTCAAAAGAGGGCTTGGAAGAGGAAGCTTTTTGCTTACGGTTTGTTCCAGAATTAGTAGTGCCTATAGAATTCCCGCAGTGAGTGTGTGACAACAATTTTAGCATTGAAAAGGAAGGGATAAAAGAACACACTGTGACATCATCCGTGTATTTGTTATTTATCATAATGTTTCAGTCTTAAGCTAAGTTACTTCTAAGTTACTTTTGCTTCACTATTGTTTTGTTTACATTTTTTAAATGATTATTTTTCTCTTTTATTGTAAGTGGCCGAGAGAGCCCCACAGCGGGATGGTGTAGCAAATAAATTTAAGCAAACAAACAAATAAATATTTACTATTCAAATATTTGATATAAGTATGTGAGCGTGACTGTATGTGTGTACTGTAATATTAAACATGTAGTCCTTGACTTACAACAGTTCATTTAATGACTTTTCAAAGTTATAATAGCACTGAGAAAAGTAATCTAAGACCGTTTTCATATTTAGAGCCATTACAATATCCTCAGGATCAAAATTCAGATGCTTGACAGCTGATTTTTATTTATGACCACTGGGGTCATATGATCTCTTTTTGCCACTTTCTGACAAGCAAAGTAAGTGGGGAAGCCAGATTCAATTAATAAGTGTTTTACTAACCTAGAAATTTAAGTGATTAACAACTGGGGCAAGAAAGGTCATAAAATGACCTTTCTTTCATTTAAATATGTTAAAGGGTTAAATAAGGTTCAGGAGGGAAGTGTTTTCAATAGGAAAGTGAGGACACAAGTTAGTTGGGGGAAAGATCAAAAGCAACATGAGAAAATATTATTTTACTGAAAGAGTAGTAGATGCTTGGAACAAACTTCCAGCAGACGTGGTTGGTAAATCTACAGTAACTGAATTTAAACGTGCCTGGGATAAACATATATCCATCCTAAGATAAAATATGGGAAATAGTATAAAGGCAGACTAGATGGACTATGAGGTCTTTTTCTGCCGTCAATCTTTTATGTTTCTATGTAAATGAGGCAAAGCTTACTCAACAAATATCTTACTTAACAGTGGAAATTGTTGTAAGTCTAGGACTACCAGTACATGTCAATTAAAAAAAACAAATAGACGAAGTCACAAAATTAAAATACCAAGAGTAACTAAGATAAGATAATTGAATTTTAAAACAGCTATTATACCTCTTTTCAGTTTAAATTTGAGTTGAAAATTTCAATTTGAATTTAAACTGCCTATCATTTTTCTAGGTGCCTATGCATATAAAAGAGGAAGAATCGGCTTTAAGTAGGAGATGAAAAGAAGGAATATTAAATCTAATAAGAAATGGAAGAAAGGATGAGGGTCATATATAAGTATTCCTTTGTCTTTTCATGAGGAGCTTCAGATCTGGAACCAAAACTTTTATCTTTAGTTTTAATGCCTTCTTCATGTCATGCAGAAGATGCTAACTGAGTAAATGACAGATATTTATAAGATACTTTCTGGTTACTACTCTAGCAAATTCTCATTCTCTAATTATCAAGATTGTAACTACTCATTTGTTTTTTAACACTATCTTTTCTGTTTCAGTATAAGCTTTTGTAAGTTTTTAAATTTTTAAGCAAGATACCAATGAACTTTCCTCTCCCCCCCCCCCCAATTTTTAAAGGTAATAAAGGAAGTTTGCAGCACCTATGTTGGCACAGTAGATTCAGATGGACCATCGTCTAATTCTGTGTATAAGGCTGATCTGGAAAAGGTAATTAAATTGCAAAAATCCAAAACACAATATGGTGGTTTCAGGTTGTTCAGAAATCATTTTTAGCCAAGAGTCTTGAATTATTAAATCTTGAAGGAGATGAAAAATAGTGCATTGCTTCATCCAGTCCTTTCCTCTTTGTTTTAGTTTTCTTTCCATGTGACTAACCAAAGAAATTTAGCAGGAGTGAAGTTGGGATTGTGGCCTGTTTATTTGTTTTAGTATTTAAGCAAGCCAAGATTGTAAACTAATTACAAATTAGAGTTTATTGTGTGACCCATAAATATACATATTATACTCTGGTGTCTCCTCAGATTATGGCTTAATAAAATATGAGCTGTAGATTCAAGTGATGTGCAGACATGGCCAATGAATCAAATGTCATTAATTCCTATAAAATGTAAAATGCTCAATTTCATTGTCACTACCCTGTTTCCCTCAAAATAAGATGTCCCCTGATAATAAGCCAAATTTGAGTGCATGACAAGGCCAAGTGCTTATTTCAGGGTTCAAAAAAATATGAGACAGGGTCTTATTTTCAGGGAAATACAGTATTAGAAATAAAAATTTATCAAGTTTGCTAATTTCTGTGCCTATGTATAATTTCCCTCTTTGTATTATAGAAATACCAATAAATGCTTTTTCTTAAAGACAGACAATATATTTGAATAATTGGCTTGTACTGTATATATGCACCAGTTGCGGCCCTATTTGAACAGAGAGTCTTTACTCACAGTCACTCATGCCCTTATCACCTCGAGGTTCAACTACTGCAATGCTCTCTACATGGAACTCCCTTTGAAGAGTGTTCAGAAACTACAAATCGTGTAAATTGCAGCCACATGAGCAATCATGGGCCTTCCCAGGTATGCCCATGTTTCTTCAGCATTCCATGGATTGCATTGACTGCCAATTGGTTTCTGGATGCAATTCAAAGTGTTGGTTATGACCTATAAAGGCCTACATGGCATCGGACCAGATTACTTGTGGGACCGCCTCCTTCTGCATGAATCCCAGTGTGTCAGGCCAACCTTTGACTTCACATAATGACTTTGGGCCTGACCCAGTGACAAGTTAGGTCCCACAGAGTCAGCCTTCTCCAGGTCCCGTCAACTAGACAATGCAACTTGGTGGGGCCTAAGGGAAGAGCCTTCTCTGTGGGGGTTTGGCCCGCTGGAATCAGCTTTCCCCAGAGAGTCATACTGCCCCCACCCTCCTTGCCTTTCACAAGAGTCTAATTTATGCCGCCAGGCTTGGGACCATTAGACTAGCCCCCTGGCCGACGAAATGTAATGTATGTTGTTGTAGGAATGGGAATGATTGATTTTTTTTTAATGTTATTGGGTTTTTAGATTAATTAGTTAAATTAATTGGATTAGGATGTTTATATTGTTTTTATATATTGTAAGCTGCCCCGAGTCCTCAGAGAGGGCGGCATATAAATCAATCAAACAAACAAACGAACAAACAAACAAATAAAAAAATAAAAGTAGGGATGAAGATGTCTAAGTTACAGACTTGGAGAGTTACCTAGAATAGTTAAGAATTTCAAGGACACTTGTCTCAGCAGTTTTATTTATTCTTTTAAATTTTATTGGACTTCTACTCTCTCATTCACAGGCACTTACTGTCAGAAATAGTCTAGCCTAAGAAATACACAGAAATGCACAACAGATCCAAAGCTACTTTTATTAGAACAGCTATAGTAACGGAATTTTGCAAGTCTGAACTTCATTCCCCCTTTTAACTTAAGGCTGCCTGAGGCATTTTTGCACTTGCTTGGTCTAGGCTCATTTATATGACCTTTGCCTTGGTAGCAGATCTTCCATATGTCCTTGAAGGCTATCCTCTATTTCCACAGCACTTGTATTTTAGAACCACATGGGATGATGATGGTGCTGATTGTGATGGTGATTCTGATTTTTAAAATTTCAAATCCATTCAATAACTAACATTTTCTGGGGGATTAAAAACAATAAAAGAAAACACAACTAATAAAATATTTAAATTTAGCATAGTTACTTGTCTTGATAGTAACCACAACTCTTCAATTAGAAGATATAATTAGAAGAATGCAAATCTATTACTCAAAATTATGCCATTTTTCTTATGTAGTGTGGTTAATTAAAAAATCCATTCATATCAGAAACATTTTTAAAAAGGAATTAAACAAAAACAAAAGGCATTTTTAAAAACTGCTACTGTGAATGTTATTTCTGGCCTAACATTTGCCAAATGGATCTCTGCATATTTGTACAAGCAACTCTGTTAATCAAACCTTATTGGAATTGAGTACAGTGAAGGAAATGTAATTTTTTTCTCGAATAAAGGAATCAATGATTAAACCATTTTAAAACAAAAAAGGATGTACAGGTAGTCCTTGTCTTACAACCACAATTGAGTCCAAAATTTCTGTTGCTAAGTAAGGCAGTGTTTTGTCCTATTTATGGTTGTTAAATGAATCACTGCAGTTAGCCGCCCCGAGTCTGTGGAGAGGGGCGGCATATAAATCCAATAAATAAATAACAAATAAGTGAATCATGCGGTGGTTAAGCATGTCAAAAGCTGGCTGAGACAGTACTACAGTACTGTCATAAATCCATGCCATCTATCAAGTGCCCAAATTTGGGTCTACAATGATTAATTAAATCAGTCATAAGTCATTTTTTTCATTGCCAATGCAACATTGAACATTCACTAAACAAATGTTTGTAAATCAAGAAATACTGTATGCATTTCTACTGAATGGAATGTCTACGAAGATTTTTAGTCATCCAGGTCATGGTTGCCCCAAAGATGCTTTTCAGAGTGAGAATGAAATAGAGGGTAGTTAGAGAAACAACTTTTTATTTTCCTTGTAAATAACTTGCTATTGTTACATGTAGTATTATAAATACATAAAATAAATCTGCCATTTTCTTTAGACAAATTGTACATATGCTGCATGGTCATGAAAATTGATTTTGCTATTTTAGATGATCTCATTTAAGCAATATTTCTTTAGACGCTTAGATGGGGAGTTTACGTAACGTTGCAGTAAAAAGTACCTTGAACCTTTAAAGTAACAATGACAACAGAATGCCAAGAAGTGATTACAGCCTTCACATGTTATTCTCTGTGAACATTATGTGTACTGGTATTATGTTGAACATAAGATGGAACACTTGAATAGTAAAAAACATAATTCCTGACAAAATAATTATTCGATGTATTGTGTTTGCCTCGTGGTAGATGATGTTTTGTCATTTGATTCACAACAGATTATTTCCAGTGTAACTATATTAATAATTATTTTTCCATCCAGAAGCTGTCCTTAGAAAGACCAAGTTCTGATGGAGAAGGTGTGGTGGAAAATGGCATAACCAATGTTTGTAATGGAAAAGAACATGGTAAGATGCTGCTCTTAATACTCAAGTCAAAAATCATAATATTCACAAACATTGTATGCTGAGAAAAGGTCAATAATACATTTTCATAAGCATAGCCCTGGAAGGAAATGAAAGGTCAGTTCAGTGAATGTAAAACTTCTTATTGTCAGCAGGAGTCCTATAATGGTTGTATCAAGGTAGTAGGCAGGTCCAAGGATACTTCTAAAAAACGAAGACTTAAAAAAAAACATTGAATTTTCTTAATTAACTTTAATTTTCTAGACTTTGCCAGAAATTTAGAAGGAAACAAAAACATGAAAAATCACTCAGTTGATCTGAAAGAAATCAGAGCCGGAACTTATAGGAAAATATTAGGAAGAGGAAAAAAATGAAAAATATCAAGCTGCTTAGCACTTCTTAGAACTCTTTTGCCTCAAGCAAACTAATAGGTATAATCTTGACTTTTGAAATGTGGTGAGGGTATGAATAATGAATACAAGCTTAACTGTTTTAAAATGGCATTATTCAAAAAAGTTAGGGTGAAAAAAATAGAAAATTTTAAAAATTGCTTAAAAATGTCAAACCTTTTATAATATTGGTACATGAAAGTAAATCACAAATATGAGAGGATAAAGAAATTTAGAAAAGAAAAGAGAAAAGAAAACTAATTACAAAGTTAATTCAAATATTTAAAAGACACTTAATTAGTTATATTATTTTAAAATACTCCATCAGCAGCTTTTTTAAAAAACTCAAAATCCCTGACCAGTCTAAATCCCTGACCAGTCTAAAAACCAGCAATTTATATATGAGAGAGAATTCCCTGCAAGTAATTAAAAGTGGAATGAGGATGCTCCTGTGTTACTCTTTGACACAATAAATTTGTGATTTAATTAATGCTTTATTGGAGGATGACATGGATGGGACACTATAGCCTTCCTGGTATCACTATTGTTCCTAACAGCAGCAGTCAATATTGTCAGTAGTGTGGAACTTGTGCCCAGTCAACAAGATCGAGAAGGCCAGAATTCAGTTCGGAGTAGGGTTCTTTCAGGCATAAAAGACCATAAGGCTCTGAGATCAATTTTCAGTTCCTGAGGATTTTGTTGAATAATAGAAAAATAATGTTTTGGAATTCAAATATGTAAAATTCAAGTATATGTTATGCAAAACAAAAAAATATTGCAAAGTTTGCCCAGATGGTGCTCTGACCGATTACTCTATATTGAGAATGTAATCACTTTAAGTTTGGTCAATTTATAGAAGTCTTGTGAAATGGCCAGTTAGATAGTTAGCTTTGCATTCAATTCATTACTGAGCGTTTTGCTCTTTTGTTTCTAAAATAAAAAAAGACTTTAAATCAAAACGTGAAGTTGATGTAAGTAAGAATATTAAGTATAAATGTGCAGAAAGTTAGGTTATCAAAAACAACTGCTAATAATTGTTGGCTTAAATGTGTGCGCAAATTTTGCGTTTACCTAACTTAATTTTCTTTCACGTTTGAATATTTTAAATAGGAAAATTTATGATAAATCTATTTTTGTTTGGAGATTGACAATCCATTTAGATAAAACTAGGTTGAAGCCCCTTTAAATGCAGGTTTTTTAAAAAAAATCAAGATGGTGGCTGCAGTGATGCAATTGAAAGCCTTTGTATGAGAGTGCTACAGTGATATGTAGAAAAAAGGTGGGGCTTCAATCACACAGGCAGTCACATGACTTTTTTGAATATACTCCTTCCTCTGGGGCTTCACTGAGATGGGCCCTTAATAGAATTTCCAAGAAAGAAATTGATGACATTTATCAACAGTATCTTAAATGTATATACCACCCCATAATGCTTTATAACCTGGTTTACAGAGTTGGCATATTGCCCCTAACAATCTGGGTCCTCATTTTCCCATTTATCAGAATACAACCAGAGATACATTTTTTTTTAAAAAAGGTATAAAAAGTCATGATTTCAGCTTCACCCAATAAAAGTCTATTCAAGTTCTAATGAAGATGCAATGTTTCAATAAGTACTTATTACCCAAAAGTAGAATTTTGCAACTGTCTGTCTCTTACTTCAGGAACTCTTTCTGCCAGTAAATTGTTTATATAAAACTCTTCAGAATTGCGTCATTTTTCCCCAATACAGGCAGAATTAATCATGTTAGAACATCAGAACAATGCTTATATGGTTAGAGAGTAGGCCCCTCTGACTCAACTTTCTTTCCTTCTATTATGTTGACATAATTTGGGGGGATCTGAATATTACTGTATCAACAGTGGATATAAAAGTCTACATACCCATATTAAAATTCCAGGGTTTTGAGATGTAAAACAATTAGATCAAAAAAATCAATTCCAAATTCTTTCAATTTTTAATATCATGTATACGTGTAGAATTCATTTAAAAAGCAAACTGAAATATTTTAGGGGAGAAATAACAATAAAATTTAATAATAAATTGGTTGCATAAACATGGACGCCCTTAAACTAAACCCATGTTTTTCGGAATTTAAGACGCACCTTTCCCCGCTTTTTCTTTTAGAAGAGGGTGCAAATGTCAGTGTGTCTTATATACAAAATACAGCCATTTTTGACCTCCCAAAGCCCCGCCCCTTCGTCTCATTTTTTGAAAATTGGGTCTGTTTTTTCACAAAAGTGGGGTGGGCAGAGGGTCTGGGAAGCCTGGGAGGTCTCTGCAGGCTTCCCAGACCCTCTACCTACCCCACTTTTGTGAAAAAAGGGGGGGAAATGGTCATTTTTCACAAAAATGGGCCCTTTTGCCTTCCCCCAGCTCCCAGGACCTCTCAGCAGGCCTCCTAAACAAACACAAAGCAAAATCTTATTTTCTTACTTACCTCTTTGAAATCTTGAGGCATCTTATACACTGGTGCATCTTAGAGTCTGAAAAATACAATATTTGTTGAAACCTGGAAGTTCGGGTTTGGCATTCAGGTTCAGGAGGACGCTGAGAAGCCCCCCGGCTGTTTCAAAGAGCGACAGCTGGGCGGCAGGGCTTGTCAGCGGCCTCCTGAACCCGAACTTTTTCCGTCTTACGAACCCGCCGCCGCTGCCGAGAAGCCCCGCCACCCGGCTGTCGTCTTTTGAAACAGCCAGGGGGCTTCTCGGCGGCCTCCCGAACGCCAAACCCCAAAGTTCGGGTTTGGCATTCGGGTTCAGGAGGACACCGAGAAGCCCCTCGGCTGTTTCAAAAGGCGACAGCCGGGCGGCGGGGCTTCTTGGCGGCGGCGCGGGGTTCGTAAGACAGAAAAAGTTCGTAAGAAGAGGCAAAAAATTTGCGAACCCCGGGTTCGTATCTCGGGTTGTTCGTATGGCGAGGGTTTCATATCATGAGGTACCACTGTAGATAGATATCTATAAGAGGTTATTAATTAAACCAACCCAATTAGCCTTATAAGCCTTAAATAAGCTAATAAAATTGCTTTATCAGATTTAGCTCCTTAAAAAACCATCCTCTGGTCTCAAGAATAATCAAGGCACATCAAGGAAACTTTAAAAATATGAATACTTTTTGCATGGACCAAAATTGGCAAAAGTTTAAAGTTGTGCCATATGTAGATGTTTCGTAACTATTTTTGGAACAAATAATTTAATACTGTAATGTCTGGGATAAAGTTCCTATACCAACTGATGAAATCTTAAATCTCTGCTGTACTGTTTTAGGTTAAGGAAGAAGCACAGTTATCATGGGCTATTTGCTTTCTAGGTAAAATGCCAGCATACAGCCTTGATTCATTGTGAAAGAATGATAGAGATAAGTACGTAGGCAGATAGATATGGTAGCTGGATGGATAGATAGATAGATATTTAGATATTTAGATAGAAAGACAGACAGACAGACAGACAGACCGACAGACAGACCGTCTTCTGTCATCGAACAACAAAATGAGACACACAAATGATTAAAACTCTTTTGTAAGAGCTCAGATGACTATATTC
The DNA here is from genome assembly GCF_031021105.1 of Erythrolamprus reginae. Lineage (NCBI taxonomy): Eukaryota > Metazoa > Chordata > Lepidosauria > Squamata > Dipsadidae > Erythrolamprus > Erythrolamprus reginae. Next base: position 147,191,986 of record NC_091952.1, on the reverse strand, counting down.
ATATTTAATTTTTTAGCGACAATCAACTGAAAGTAGATATGGTAATTATGAAAATTGAAAAGCTCAATTAAGACCTTTATTTAGAAAACAAATTGCAAACTTGGGAGACATACAATAGGAAAGCCTACAGACCACTTTGAATTAATACTGGAAATATTTGCTGCTTGAAAATATAAGTAGAGACCAGCTTTGTTCGCAAAGAAGGATACTGGTATATTATATGTAGGGAATAGAACTTTCATTTTATGTCCTGCAATTCTTCAGCATTGTTGAAGAGCTATAAAAGAGCAAAAGATAACTGTTCTATGTCTACATTAAATGAAGGACTGGCACAACCTATTTGACACTTTTACTGCTTGTTGCTGTTTGAGAACCAAGTGTTAGGATAATGTATTACCTGTGCCAGATTCTAAAAAGTGTCATTCAAACTCAAGTTTTAAGTTTCAGATTTTTTTAAAAAGTGACTTGCTACCTCAGTGATATGTCATGAATGAGACAATGAATTTGGGGTTCTGGATTGATTTTCAGCAAAGGCAACTCAGCTGCTTCTGAAGTGAAATATTTTTTGTGTCACAGCTTCTGCTATTTGATAAAACTTTCTTTTAAAAACTTAGACAACTTAGCTATCTTTGTGTATGTGTTTGGTTGATAGTAAAGAGAAAAAAGAGCTCAAAGGTGGACTCCAAAGGCACTGTACCTAAAGTAACGGGAAAGAAGATAACAAAGATAATTGGGTTAGGGAAAAAAAAGCCATCTACGGATGAACAGACCTCATCTGCTGAAGAAGATATACCAACATGTGGTAAGTGACTTTTTATGATCTCTTATAGAGACACCTTATTGATGGAAATGTTATTCAATTTCATTTCTAAAAAAATGCCATTCTTCAAAACCAGATTTTTTTGTTCCCAGTCTCCATGAACACTACTTTGTTTTTCCAAACGTTTTCACTGTACAAATATGTTGTTCAGACTGTTTTAAACACCACAGTCCCACTAAAGAATTCCATTCAAATTACCTGGTTTTCCATTTTTTTAATCTGAACCATTTAAACTACCAGTATTGCTCCAGTTACTGTCTGGAGGATATTTCCTCGCAGACTAATGTGTCAGTGATAAACAACTAGTCATCTTCTTGCAACTCTCACTCCTCAGGTTAATATTGCCCAATGTTTCCACTTTACTGATCTCACACTCCCTGTAACCTCCCCCCTGCCGCACACACACGCACACAGACACACACACACTCCAAATGATCAGAACAGTTTTATTGTTCAGGATTATGGAGTATCATGTCCCAGGATAATATTGCAGGGGTCAGAACCAGGGGTTTAGTCTTCTGAGCTTTTGGACTTGTGCTGGAGCTTATCCTTAGGGAATCAGTTATGATAAGTCAAGGACTGCCAGGTAAATTCTTTCATAATAAGTTTCTTTTGCATTTGCAATGCACAAACTTAATAGCATTTCTAATTTACTATTTTAAATAAAGGAAAGAAAATTCTGAAAATTAAGAAATTTTCCACTGTGTGGTCAAGAGGTAATTCATGTTTTTACCATAAAAATATGTAAGATTTGTAAAAAAAAATATATATGTACCATTGCCATATATCTAACTCGAGCCAGATGTAGATTGTTAGCTGAGGGAATTCCTATAGATAGGCTTGAGCATTAAATCAGTTTAATTGACCCTTGTGTGGTCCTGGTCTTTTGTGCCTGACAATAAATTGTGAATATACAATGGAAAACTTTAAGAATCTTGTTTTTATGTTTTGCAGGATATCTTAATGTGCTCTCAAATAACCGTTGGCGTGAGCGCTGGTGCAGAGTGAAAGATAATAAGCTTATACTCCACAAAGACAGGACAGATCTAAAGACTCATATTGTATCTATCCCTCTCCGTGGCTGTGAAGTTATTCCAGGATTGGATTCCAAACATCCCCTGACATTCCGCTTGCTTCGAAATGGTCAGGAGGTTGCAGTATTAGAGGTATTTTGCAAAGAAATAACATAAATAGAATCTAAGGATCCTGCTTCTAAAATAAGACATCTATTCTGTAATTAATGCTTTGAATGTATAATATTTACTTCTCCTTGCCCATGACAGGAGCCCTTAGCTAGGTGTAAGCTAATATATATCAATATTAACTTATTAATTAGAATGTTTTGAAAAACTTTCAAAATTGTTTCCAGAAATTCTCAAACTCAAGACATTTAAGAAGGCAGTAAACAATTCTCTCTTTCTCTTTCTCTGTTTCTCTCATTCACACACACATGCACACATACACAAACACACTTAATTTACACACATTAAAATCCATAGAAAAGAGACATTTTGAATGTATGATAAAGGCTTTAGCCAACTGGGAATAGAGTCCGTGTCTGGAGGGTACAAGCATGGAACAGTCTCTACTGTTGCCAGCATGAGCCTTCCCATGTCCTTAGGGCAGATTTGGAAGTGCTATGTATGCTCAGACTGGTGTAGAATTTATGTCTCCTTAAGGATCACTCTAGCACTTTGGCGTAATTCATTAAGAGTGTCTAGACAGAGTACTTTTGGAAGGAGGAAGAGTATTTTAAGAATCAAAACCTAAAGTATTCATGTTATCTCTTAATGACCTAAGATAGAGGCCAAATGGTGGGCTCTGGAATGTGGGTGGAAATGGGGAGAGATCTCTGGACACTGCAAATGGAAATCTGGAATGGGCTTCTGGAATTTCTGTATTCAACAGAATGCTAAAAGCAGCATTATAGTATTGTGCTACAAGTTCCATGTGAAACATGCAGAGATATTGACACAATGCCAGTTTTGTCATTCTGCCCCCACACAGGAACTGCTGAAAGCTTATTTTTGCTGTGTTTGTATCTTGAGGAGTAGGGTTATTTGTTTTAGCAAGAGTTTTGACAGCCATCATGGAAATGTTTTAAAAATGAAATTCAAGAACACCTTCACTATATAAGTAAATGTATACAGTACTTGAATATATATATGTGTGTGTGTGTGTGTGTGTGTATATATATATATGCATAGTATATATATATATATATATATGTCTTGGTATACAGTGGTACCTCGGTATTCGACCATAATCCGTGCCAAAAGTGTGGTCGAGAACCGATTTGGTTGAGAACTGAAACAACAAGAAATAAACTGCAGCCGTTTAGGCAATGCGGGAGAGATCCGCCCTCCCCTTTATTCCTGACTAACAAGAAATAAACTGCAGCTGTTTAGGCAACACAGGAGCGATTCTCTCCCCCTTTATTCCTGACTAACAAGAAGAGCGATTCCCTCCCCCTTTATTCCTGACTAACAAGAAGAGTGATTCCCTTCCTCTTTATTCCTGACTAACAAGAAATAAACTGCAGCTGTTTAGGCAACACACAAGCGATTCCCTTCCCCTTTACTGTAAGTGGAAAACGCTTCATGCGATACTCTCTCCGATACTCTCTCCGTTCACACTCCCTCCGATCACACCCCTGCTGAGCACAGCTTGACTCCTAATGATGATGCAGGCAAGACGCGTTGTTCCCTGCTGAACGAAAGGCGCTCGGCTCGGCTGTTTGAATTCCGAAGCTTTGGTCGAATTGCAAGGCAAAAGTTTTTGGATTTTCCTGGTCGAAAACCGATTTGTTCGAGCTGAGAAGCGTTCGAATACTGAGGTACCACTGTATATGTGTGTGTGAAAGTTTCAGTATTCACCTGTGGTTTTTCTTCTGCTTGTGTAGGCTTCATCTTCAGAAGATATGGGCAGGTGGATTGGGATTTTGCTGGCTGAGAGTGGGTCATCTTCAGATCCTGGCACTCTGCACTATGACTACATAGATGTGGATGTGACAGCCAGTGTCATTCAAGCTGCAAAGCAAACATTCTGGTAGGAGGACTTAATCAGTTAAGAGTATTTTCAAGAACTCTGGCTTTTTCAGTGCTTTTGTTTTGGAGTTGAGAAATTAAACCAAAAACCTGAGATGGTGAGAGGCAGCATGCAATAGACTTCATATATTGTATAATACCATGTGCCCACATATGGATATGCTTGCTCAAAGCTGAAAGGCAAAATATATCAACAAAGGACCCTACTTACAAACATATCATTTAGCAATTCATTAAATAGTTTTGCTAGACTGGCTCGAATAGGGAATCTGTGACCAATCTGTGAGGCAAAACTGTATTTTCATCAGTTCCTTCATGATCATAGTTGAGGATAATCAAATTTAAATTCTAGCAACATCTTGATAACTAGATTCTTTATACATGCACATTTCTGCTGGTTTGATCTGGGTTTGGAATGAAACAGTGTTTTTAAAAAAAAACAAATCTGGGCAGAAGTGACTCAGAATGGGGTGGGGAAGAAGAAGGGAAAAGGTGAAGGACAAGGAGGTCTCTGGTGTCAAATTCAAACCTTAATAATTTGGGCATGTAGGAAATAGAAAATATATTTAGTTTGTAACCTACAGCAAAGCATTGCATTCTGATAGACCTTATGGACCAACCACAAGTTCTACAAAAGTGAAACCTGGAATGCTTTGACTTTTCTGTGATTTGGATAGCACAAGATCTGCATAAAGACAACACTGGAGCATGTTCAATCTCTCTCAGCAAGTCCCAGCATGGCATATCCCCTGGGATCCTAATCCATTCCCCATGGTTCCCCTTCCCTGCAGTGGCAGTTCCAACAATTGGTTGCCATTGTGAAGCAAGGAGTCCAAAGGGAGAATTTCACAAGACTGCAATTTCTGATTTCTTGCTGGCTTCCCCATTGACTTTGCTTATGGAAAATGGCAGGGAATTTTGGAAATCATGATCATGTAACTGCAGCTTGCTATGACTTCAGAATTGCGAGTTGGGTGCTAAATGCTCAGATTACAATCCAGTGACCATATGAACAGTGGTGGCTGGAATCCCAAGGGCTAGTGGTAACTATCACTTGTTTAGTGCTATTGTAAGTATGAACAGTTGCTGGATGAATGGTTATAACTCAGTGACTCTGTAGTTCTTCTGCAACCAGAGAAAGGAATTAATTGCATTAACATATGCAGAAAATATGGAGAATTTAAGATTCTGTGATAAATGGTGCATCTTGATTTACCTTTGTGATATCATCTTTCTTTCTGATGAACTATGATAACAGAGATTTTTTTTTTTACTACAGATGAAACTTTCCCATAAAACCCACTCCCATGGTGTTATTTCCTTAATCAGCCCTTGAACTTTATAATGAGTCAATTGATTCAAGGCTGAAGCCCTTCAATAATTTATGGCCCATTTAAATACCCATTATGTTTCCCAGTTTGTTAAGAAAGATTGTATTTGAAACTATAGAAGATAAATAATTTTCAGTAGCAGTTTTTCAAGAAATATAATGGTATACAATATAAGAAAATGCATTGTTGCATTTAGTAACTCAGGAAAACTAAAAACCAGATGAGAAAACAAATCTTGGATTTCTTTTAGGATTGTGTTACATAAATAATTGAATTTGGTTATAACATTTTGGAAATGTGCCTTCAAAATATAATGGTTTTGAAAGTTTAGTTTTTAAATCTTTACATGGAACTTAATAATAGTTCATAATAGTTATTTATTGTATTCAACTGGTAATTTTTATATTTCTAGAACAATATGATTTGCTCAAGGCAGCACTAAATGAAAATTTAAAATATGGATACCGAGGGAAGGGCAATCTTCCTAAAAAGAAAACACAAGTGGGTTTAAACTTGTTTATCTTTCTTACCACAGATAGAAACAGGCAATGCCAGTCATAAAACATTACAAAATCCCTCAAGAATAAGGAAAATGTTTAAAGTCGCCTCTGCCAGACTTCTCTTTTTTCTTTTGCCAAATTCAAGCTATATATCTTCTTTTCTTCTCAGCATAAAGCTAAAGGTTGACTTTTATGCTGTCTCAGACTAATCACACAAAGCTCTTGGCTCCAGGAAAAGATTGCTTGTGTAAAATCAAAGGAGTCTGTGCATTACTGTGCTTTATTACTGTAATTGTCTCATCTCCTATCCTGTGTAGTTTGCCTCTCTTTGCAGTTATACATTGTGATTAGAAAACCTAAAGCCATTTCCTGATAGGAACAGATTCATTTCCATAACTACAGGTTCCTTGCTGAGAAGTTTTTCTATTGAGTAAACCTAAATCTTCAGCTTTGCCCTTTAAATCAATTGCCAGTTTTTTGATTTAACAATTTATGCCCTTCCTCACATACAAGTAAGTAAAAACTGAAGCTTTGTCACAACTTCAGGCTGTAGTGAAATTCAGCATGTATTCTAGAACAAATCCCTTAAGAGACTTGTAAAACAATTTATGGAAAAGCGTGTTTACTTTATGAAAAGACATGTACTTTTCAAAGTGAAGTCATTATTTGTTGTCCTGCTTGTTTTTGTATTTCAGTTTTATGAACAGACGGGTTCTTTCTACTAATCCTTACAGAGGAAATGCTGCTAATGGTTATGCGTGTCCCAGTGGGATGGCACTTCATTATGATGATGTTCCCTGCATAAATGGATCAGTAAGAATTGATTTTTGTGTAGGTCAATTTATGTTGAACCTTCATACAATTTTTAAAATTATCACAGGAATATTATCATAAGGTTTTGTGTCTCATCCAGAGAAGTGGGGGAAATTTGTTCAGTATATCTGCATGTGTATGCCAGCACAAATATGTATCCTCCTTGATTCATTAAGTTAAACCTAAACATCATAGAACTTTCTCTAGAGAAATATAAAAGCAAGGATTTGACTAAGCATGTTCTATAACTAAAATGGGAGAGGGGAAGTTAAAGAAAAATGTTCATGGATTTGTCTTCATGTAGTTTTTGTCCTATATCTCCTAACCATATACAGGTAGACTTCACTTAACTAATACCCTGTTTAGTTACACTGGTGCTGACAAAGTAACTTAAGAACCAGTTGTTGCATTTACAACTGCCACTGTATCCTGTGATCACATTAACTACATTTGCATGCTTTACAGCTACGTTCTGAGAAGCAGACTCAATGGAGAAGCCTGCAGTAAAATCTCCAATCATGGTCACATGATGTCTCACCTGATGATCCACAATGCAGTCACGTGATGCTCCACGTAGCAACTATACCACTGAGATAGAATTGGAGGTCCCAATTGTGGTCACTAAGTGAGGATTACATCTTCACATATTGGAATGACTGGGATAGATTTTTATGTAGATTGGCGTGAGATCATGCCTTACTTTAATTCAGTAGTTCTTCTGCCATAGACTATCCAGTCATTCCAATGGAAGAATTCTACTTCTCTCTAGAGTAAATCTGCTTGGAAAAGGCTGGTATAAAGGTTTAGGAAGGAAGTTTAGGAGAAACTATGATTGCCCATGTGTAGCCTATAAGTGTAACTACCATATGATAGTTTCCTTTTTCCAATATAATTATATTTCTTACAGTACTTATCCATCCATCTTTAGGAGATAGTCAAAAGGACAAAAGTTCATTTTAAAATATCAACAATACTGTATATTGTTACATGTAGTTACCATAAATAGTGGCTGAAATTGCTTCTGATTGCTTTCTAACTCTGTATTTTATACAGTTCATTCTATATTTTATCTTTCAGTGAATTATTAGAAGCTGCATCCATTCTCAGATAATTCCTAGCAAAGTAGACAAATGTTACTAATACATTAATCATTCTGATACATTGACACAAGAATAAGAAGTTCTCCAACAACATGACTTGTGGGGCTCTGCTTATTTACTTCTTGATTTCTTTGCTTGCATTTATTTCCTTGTATCTTTCTGTTAGGCACAGAATCCCCTGTAGTTATTGTCATATCCAAATGAGGGTCCCAAGATTTAAAAATTGTTTATGATTCAGTATAAGAACCTTGTTTGAAACTCTAATTTGTAGGAACTTCTTAAATCAAAATGATAAAATTTAAACTAAGGAATCAAAAGACTGCTTTGCACCAAGATATGTTTATAAAGAGGGATGCTCTATCAAACATTTTGTAAGGGAAAGCCCAAAATCTCTTGTTAATTTGTGGTTTCAACTCAATAGTCAGATGTTTGACATATCTTATTGAAACTTATCTTATAGATTATATACAATAAGGATAATGAATGGCATTATTCCTCACTATCCTTTTCAGCAGTGTGTTAGGAAATCTTAACTTTGGAATTTGCAAGATTTCCATTTTGGTATAGTTACTGTAAAATAAAAGCAAATTTTAGAATAAAAATACAGTGGTACCTCAGTACTCTGTTAACTGATTCTTGAAGGTGCAACAAGCACTAAAAATGATGAGAACCAAACAAACCATGGGACTTAACAAGTGACCCTTTGTTTTGGCTGTGAAGAACTTCCTATCTGTCCATTTTTCTATGTCAGTGACCTTCCCAGCATGGCCAACCTCTTGTCCATCCTTTGCAGCTGTTGCCTGCTTATTTTTGAGCAGCCTTCCTACCAGCACCAGTTTCCTGTCTGTTTTCCCTGGATATTTGCCACTTCCTACTGCAGTGCATCGAATATCAAACAAATAATATGATAATATTTTGGCGTCAAAATGCATTGAATACCAAATTTGATAAGTTTAGAAGCAGCCGATTATCAAAGTACTATTGTATAGAACTAGTAGAGAAGGAACTCCTGCTGAGGGTTGGAGGGATTTTCTTAATTTCTCAGTTAATTTTCAAATTACTTTGTTTTTTCCAGTACATGAAATTATGCTAATTTACTAAGTATGTGTATTGCAGTGGGAACCAGAAGATGGCTTTCCTACTTCTAGCAAAAACACAGGAGAAGATGGGCTTTATGATAACATGGGCCTGTATGATAATTTGCCATCCCCGAAAATTTTTGCACGTTGTCCACCAGCAGAGCGAAAAGCCAATAGGTTATCTACTGACAAACTGTCATCTAACCATTATAAACAACCTATCTCATCCAATCTGTCTTCTGCTCAGTCTGTCACTAATACCTCTGCTGTGGGGAAGGGATCTGTTGCACAGGTACTAAAATGCTTAATTCTTTTATTTCTATTCTTGCTTTTGTGTACTGATCATTAAATGCTTGCAGTTAATTAAAGCGTAATAATAAAACACCACATAAATTATTTAGAAACACTGGATATGAGAATAACTTTTTAGAAATCTATGGGTTTTTCTTTTTAGAATTCCTAATTTAACTTAGCTTGCTCCAACCTGACCAGACTAACACTATAACTCTGGACTCCTAACTATCCTTGAAGATTCTGTGAATTCCACCTATATCGTTAGGGTTGGTTCTGCTTCATTCCAAAAGAAACAAATTGACTTACTTGAATACAAAATTGTTTCAAATAAACATGCTTCATTCAATTTTGTGTTCACTTTCAAATCTTTGGAGATTTGATCTTTCCAAAGCTTAAAACATTCTGCAAACTTATTTCACATTTGGAAATACAGTAATACCTCATGATACGAACTTAATTGGTGCAAGGAGGAGGTTCGTAAGACGAAAGGTTTGTAAGACGAAACATTGTTTCCCATAGGAAACAATGTAAATTCAATTAATCCGTGCAACCAAACCCCCCCCCCCCCGCTAAAAAAGGCGTTCGGCGACTGCTGGGAAGCCGCGCGGCTGTTTTAAAAGGTGACAGCCGGCCTGGGGGGCTTCTGTCACCTTTTAAAACAGCCGCGCAGCTTCCCAGCAGTCTCCGAACGCCGGTTCGTAACTCGAAAAAAGTTCATAAGAAGAGGCAAAATTTTTCTGAACCCCGGGTTCGTATCACGAGTTGTTCGTAAGACGAGGGGTTCGTATCTTGAGCTACCACTGTATTAGAGAGATGATGCAGTTCCCACAAGTAATGGGAGGATGGGAGAGGTTTTTGACATGTTGGCCATATACATGTACCCTGTTATAGTATTAGGTTTTACAGCTTTTTCATTTTGGGAGTGGAACAGTCATTCCACTGCAGTCAGTGACCATTGTATTATATGCTGTATATGTAAAAAATCAATTTCAAATTTACCCAAAAGATTTGTTCTAAGAATAAGAAGATCTGCTAAAATTTAAAATAATAGTGGAATGAGTTGCTGGAGGAATCTTATTTTTAGCAGTTCGTTTTATTGCATATCTGCAAAATAATGATTGTTGCTTGTTTCAAAAGAAATAAGCTTTCTTTTGTTGCTTGTGAGGCAACATTGTTCCAGGAATGGGTTTTTTTTAACTGAAATGAGTAATTGAAGATTCTGAAAAATCAGATGAACACAGATATTGCCTTCTTCAATCATTTTAATGACTCACAAAAGCCAATGTTATTCTGAAGCAAAATAATATAAAACATAAATCAAACATTCCTTCACATTTTAACTTTCTATATTTGAACCATAAGCAAACAACTTGTAAATAATAAATTCAAATAATGTAAGTTTAAATGTTGAACTTCTGCTCTTGTCAAATTAAAAACAGATGTCTTTTCACTCTTTAAAGAATGTTCTGTTATCCCAGTCATTACAACTTTGTTCTGAACATTCTGCAGTTCTAATAAAGGCTGATGTTAATTTAAGATTTTATTGTCAGTTCATTTCCTAGCCACTTAGAGATTAGCTTAGGTTTTCTGAAGATTTTGGGCACATTTTTTGGTAATCATTTTGTGAAGTGGTCTTTTCTCAAACACTTAAAAAATTTTTTTTATGTTGGCTCATCTATTATATATTTATATTTAATTAGATTTCTATGCTGCACTATTCTTTGGACTCAGGGCAGCTCATAACAAAATAATATATAACATATATAAATCCAAATTTAAGTGCTCGCTTCGGCAGCACATATACTAAAATTGGAACGATACAGAGAAGATTAGCATGGCCCCTGAGCAAGGATGACACGCAAATTCGTGAAGCGTTCCATATTAAAAAAAAATAAAAATAAAAAAAATCCAAATTTTAAAACATACTAAACCCCAGTTTCTTTAAAAAAAACCTAATTACTCATATTCAGGCAATCAACATGAATTCATTCATCCGCCGGGGCTAGATGTTAGTAATGGCCCCTAACCTGTTGGCAAAGATGGATATTTAAGCTGTTGCAGAAGGTGGGGTGGATGGAAGCAGTACGAATCTTTGGAGGGGGTTGGTTCCAAAGGGCTGTGGCCACCACAGAGAAGGCTCTTCCCCTAGGCCCCACCAGGTGACATTGTCTAGCTGATGAGACCTGGAGAAGGCCAACTCTTTGGGACTGACTGCCCGCTGGGACACATGAGGCAGTCCTGCAAGTAATCTGGTCTGATGCCATGTAGTTATTCCTCAACCTATGACCACAATTGAGCTCAAAATTTCTGCAACTAATTGAAACATTTGTAAACTGAATTTTACAACCTTTCTTGCCACAGTTGTTAAGTGAATCACTGTGGTTATTAAGTTAGTAACATGATTGTTGAGTGAATCTGGCTTCCCCGTTGAATTTGCTTATAAGAAAGTTGTGACCCTGGGATAGTGCAACCATCATAAATATGAGTCAGTTGCCAAATGTCCGAATTTTGATTAATGACCAGAATGCTGCAACATGTCTGAAAAATGTCATGTCTGAAAAATGGTCATAAGTCACTTTTTTTCAGTGCCGTTCTAACTTTGAACAGTCACTAAATGAACTGCTGTAAGTCGAGGACTTCCTGTATTTTAAAAAAGCACAATGGATGCCTTGGGTTGCTTCAGAAGCATAGTTTTCTAACTACCTTGATTTTAAACTTTTAATAAAAATCTGCCTCTTTTTGTTCCCACTTATGTAAAACAACTGTACTTAATGTTTAGCAACATATGCATCCTTCATTTTCCTTACAGTTTAAAGGAAAGAAAATACCAGTAGCTGCAAATGGGATTTCAGGGAAAGGGAGAACATTAAGTAATTCACCAAAAAAATCAGAATTTGCTTCAAATGTGAAACGTAGCAGCTCTAGTGAGTATTTTTTATTTCTTCTGGCTTTGAAAGATCTTATTTTTTAAACTGTCTGAAATTATTAGATAAAATAATTATTTGTGTATGATAGATAAGTATTTATCTACTGTCTTTATTTATTTATCTATTATCCATGCATCTGTCTAATATCCATGAGATAAATGACTGCTCACACAAAAATGTCATTGCCGAAACCAAGGTCACTCATCACAATCATCACTATCAAATTGATAGATTATAAGTAATTTCTGAAGAACTGTATTCAATCTTCTGGTTGTCTTCAATTTCTACTTTGCTTAATACATAGTCACTTTTTCCTACTCTATTATTATAATTTATTTTAGAAATAAAAGAAAATACAAATTTGGACCACATTTGCATCATATATCTAAAGTATATGTGTTTCTCCATGTAGATCATTGTTTTAATGAAGCAGTCAGTATTTAGTTTGTACAAGATCAAATGATTGGTTCCTTTTGTAGCCTCTGATACTCTCCAAATCTGTAATTCAACAGTGTCTATATTCTTTCACTATTTCACAATGTCCAGTTTTCATGGTTATACATTGTTTGTGGAAAATAATTGTGTTGATTGTTCTGCTCCCAGTTGTCATAAAAATGCCCTTTGCTTTCTTTTTTTATGAACAAGGTTTTTATTATCTTATTTACTTTTCTACAATAATATGGGACAAACAAATAGAAAATTTGAGTTAAGCTCTTCCTTTTCCAATACTACTCTTTAAAGCTTTGGAATTTTTGGATACTTTTTCTGTGTAATTTGGCTGGTATAGTTGCTACCACTATCTTGATAATTGCTCAGGTGCAGCAGGTAGTGTATAAGACATACTTTTAGCTAGTTGAAGAAGTTTTTGTTTGAATTAAAGCTGGAGTGATTGAAGATGTAACAGCAACTATAGAGGTAGATGTGTCAACTCTGCTATCCTGGGCTTGGCGCCTCACTGACAGCTGCCATCAACAGTTAGTGGGGAGGGGAAGAAAAGCAAATGGGCAATCAACATGTATAGGTTAGAGATGGGAATTAGAGAGGGGGGATGACAGTTTCATGGAGACCAGAGATGCATAAAACCAATCTGTGCCAGTCTCCAAGGCCATGAAGCTTGGGGAAACAACATGAATTTCTCCAAATTCAGTTCCCAGAACACCTACATGGCTCACCATTGGCCGAAGACAAATTGGTTGGGGGAAGGGCTAGGACAGGGGTAGACAAAGTTGGCTCTTCTATGACATGTGGACTTCAACTTCCAGAATTTCCCGAGCTAGCATGATTGGCTCAGGAATTCTGGGAGTTGAAGTCCACAAGTCATAGAAGAGCTAACTTTGCCTACCCCCGGGCTAGGATGAAGGGGAAAAGTGTGTAACATTTGGCACAGAAACTTTAGTTAACCCTTAATGAAAGAACCTGTCACTTCAATCAAATAGAGTCGACGGTCTTTCTTTCCTGAGGGATCGGACTCTGGCAGGTCTGACAAGAGGTATGTTGTTAAATACAGAATAGTAAAACAAATCTTTGTTAAAACATTTGATTGTAAGTGGACATACAAGTAAATGGGATGCCTAGATTTGGCTTAGTCTTTCATTCTGAGAATTTCCTAGTTCCAATATCTTATAATTAAACCTTTGTGTAGATGCAGATCAATACAAGTATGGAAAGAATCGTGTTGAAGCAGATGCAAAGAGATTACAAACAAAAGAGGAGGAACTATTAAAGAAAAAAGAAATCCTGAGGAATCACTTGGCTCAGCTACGAAAGGAAAGGAAAGACCTCCGGACAGCTCTTGAAACGAATCCTGGTATGCTAGGTACTTTTTGCTTATAAGCAAAGTATCAGGAAATAATGTCTCTAGCATGAGAAGTAGCTTTTTAAATTATTTTTTCCATGAAAAAATACAAGCTTAGAAAACACAGTAGTTATACAGAGGAAGTCCCCTTCTGTTTATAACTTAAGAGAATTTGCATACATAAATTGCTACTCCATGCCAAGTTTCTGTCCCTTTGTGATATTCAATTAAATTTGAGTATGCTGCTGAAATAATGAGACACAGTGTTTCCATATTCTTTTCAATGACAGTGAATGTTATGAAGAGGGTGGCAGAGATTCTTATTTGTTTCTTTGTTTTACAGCAGTTGTGTTGTAGTTGTGTATATGATGTTACAGAAGAGGAGGCAACTGTTCTAGCATAAAGGTGCCACTTTCTAGCATTTTTATACTATTTTATTTTCCAGGCTGGATCATTTCAATGAAGTTAAATCCCAAGGACTAGTTTATATTGTTGAATAACCATAGCACTAGATATAACCTACTTTGTGAATAATTTGCTGATGAAGTCTTAATTATTGTCTTTTAATTATAGAATATTTCATCCAACCAGAATGATATTGAGGTGGATGGCTGTAACAATTGAAATTATAAGTAAAAAAGCAAACCCACAAACTTGGCTACATTAATGTAGCTGATCAGATTACAGTAACTTGCACTTGATGAATGATAATGACTCACTTCTGAAGTTGCCTGCTCTGAAGTGTCTTCACTTTCCAACTTGTCGGCCCTTGATTTAAGAACAGAGTGTACAATTTTATCACAGCCTCAAATATTTTTTTCCCTTCTCTGGATTCCAGGCAGGAAATCCCTAATAACTCTTGAAGATAAATTAAAGAAGTTGGAAGAAGAGTGTAAGCGGAAAGAGTCTGAGCGTGTGTCTCTGGAACTGGAGTTGACAGAAGTGAAAGAGAATTTGAAAAAGGCTTTGGCTGGAGGCATCACACTAGGATTGGCAATTGAGCCTAAATCACGGAGTGCACAGGTATTTTAATTTAAATAAATGGAGTATAATTTAATTTCAACTTAAATAGATTCTACTGTAAAATATATTTTATATATCATTTAAGTATTTCACTATTTTAAATGATTACTATCTGTCACGCTCCACATATGAAATTCAACACTCAACTCTTGTCATTTATCTGCACACTTTTGCTTCTTTAGATCTGTTACTACCTGGGGAATTATTATGCCATCTGAAGGTTACCTTGGCCAACAGGTGTTTTGCTCCCGGTTCAGACTGGTTCTTTAGAACCAGTAGAGGGAATTTCCCCCCATTTCCCAAACCGGGAGCAATCAATGGTTGGCCCTGCCCCTGAATCGTTGGCAGTTGGCACCGCCATCTTGTTTTTGGCTTCTGTGCATGCACAGAAACAATTTTTTTTTTCTGTGCATGCACAGAAGCTTGGTGTCTGGCACTGCAAATGCATGGCCACATGGCACACAATCAGCACATGTCCACATGGCAGGGGAGGAAACAAACTGGCAGCGAGGTAACTTAGAGCCCACCCCTGCCTTGGCCTTATATAGCATATTAAGCACCATAATTGACAAGATTGTATGAAAACATGGATGGAAATAAAATATATTTTAAAAATTAAACACATCTGAAATTCTAGAACGTCTAACTCAAACATGCACCCTGTTTGTACACTCGCTTCTGTAGTTGAAGATTGGAACATAGTCAATGTAATTAATTTTTTAGAAGGAGTTACAGAGAGATCCAGAAAATCATAGGACTGTTAGGTTAATGTTTTTTTTCTGAGGAAGATAATAGAGACTGCTGTTAAAGATAAAATTAGCAAACATTTGGAGACAAAAGCCTTGGTTAATGACACCCAACATGACTTCACTAAGGGAAGGTTCTATCTTAGCTAATCTATCCAAATATATGAGGGTATTGATAAGCATGTAGATAAGGGCAAACCAGCAGACATCAACTGGCTTGCTAGTGTTTCAAAAAGTATTTGATAGTGTCCAAAATCAAAGACTTCACAGTTGGCCTAACAGCCATGGGGTAAAAAGGCAGGTTCTCTTATGGTAAGCAACCTGACAATAGCAAATTTACAGTAGTGTGGACATTGCTTACAATGGAGGGATAAAATTAGTGGAGTCCTCCTAGGACCGGTGCCTTTTATAGATGATCTGGAATCAGGCATGAGCTATGTTTGCTGATGAGAGATATACATTTCTTCACTACTACTAGATTTCAATTTACATGGCTCTGGAATGTGATATGCCAATGCCTGGAAGATGTAAGGGTCTGGATGGGAGTCAACAGGCGCAAGCTCCACTCCGACAAGACTGAGTGGCTCTGGGCATTTCATCCAAAGGACCATTCCATCTGTCCATCCATTGTTCGGGGGGGGGGAACCTTAACCCCCTCAGAAAGGGTCTGCAACTTGGGAGTCCTCCTGGATCCACAGCTGAGCCTTGGCCATCATCTTTCGGCTGTGGCCAGGGAGACCTTTGCACAGGTTCGCCTGGTATACCAGTTGCGGCCCTATTTGGATCAGGAGGCTCTGCACACGGTCACTCATGCCCTCATCAGTTCACATCTTGATTATTGCAATGTGCTTTACATGGGGCTACCCTTGAAGTGTTCGGAATGCAGCTATGGAAGCTGTCATGGTTGGTTACACCCATATAACACCAATGTTCTGTGCGCTGCAATGGCTACCCATTAGTCTCCAGTCACAATTTAAGGTGTTGGTTATTACCGGTACCTATAAAGCCTTACATGGCATAGGACCAGACTATTTACGGGACCATCTCCTGCCACATACATTCCAGGGACCTATTAAATCACACAGTGTTGGCCTTCTCTGGGTCCTGCCGGCTAAGCAATGCAGGTTGGCGGGCCCATGGGGGAGAGCCTTCTCTGTGGCTGCCCCGGCCCTATGGAACCAACTACCCTCCAATGTCTGTACTGCTGCCACCCTACTAGCCTTACAAAAGGCCATGAAAACTTGGCTCTGCTGGCAGGCCCGGGAGCCATGAATTTAGACAAGGCCGAACTATGAGTGATAGGTATGTATGTGTGTCTGCTTGAACAGTTTGTCAAGAGTTTATTAATTGTTAGTATAATGTTTTTTTTTTACTATTTCTACTATTTATAGTTGACTTTTTAATGTTGTATTGTATTATTAATTGTTGTAAGCCGCCCTGAGTCCCATGGGATTGGGCGGCATAGAAGTCAAATAAATAAATAACTCACTCACTCACTCACTCACTCACTCACTCACTCACTCACTCACTCACTCATTTAAAGGATTGCAAACATTCCTGACTGTGTATCTGCCAATCTTACACTGTTATCTTGTTCTTTCAAACCAATCTTCACATTTGTCCAATAGGATAATATCCTCTTTTCAGATCGCTAGAAGAGTTTACTGCTGGTACAACTATTGACACTTTTTGATAACTGGTTTTTTTCTATTTATTATTTAGTCCCCAGTTCTAAAGCATCAGACTCTGGAGAATTCACCCATCTCCAGTTGTGATACAAGTGATACAGAATGTTCTATGCCTGTGAATAGTGCAATTGTCCTGAAAAGACATTCCTCCTCAAGCACCTCTCCATGCCGAGGCCACGTGCTTCAGAAGGCAAAGGTGAGATTCAAATGGTTGTTACATACAGTATTCTCCTCCTATTACTAAGTGTCTTGGTTGTTTGGTTTATTCTTTCTCCATAAAGCCGGTTTGCTGTCTTGCTTTGCTTTGAATGTAGATTGTATGTTTTTGCCTCTCTAATCTTCCCAAGAAAGCACTAGGCAAGAACTGAAGCTTCTCCACTTGCACTGCTACAGAGAGTCCAACGTGGGTTATTCTTCAGCCTTGCTGGAAGGGACTGAGTTAAAAATTAGCATAAATAATTGGTCCAACCCCCTTTGCTGCCCTTACTGGGTCAATCTAAAAAACTCAGTCATAGTGAAGGGACACATGAGTTTTTCCTCCTAGGACTCCATGTAGTCTACTGGATTAGTTAATAAAGATTTACTGTTTTTTAACCTTTTTAAACCTTTCTCTCTTTCTTTATTTTTCAGGTGCAGTGGTTTTCTGACTTACTTCCGGAGGATCGGGCCCCTGCTCTGCGGAGTATTGCCTGCCACGCTGATCCCAGGTCGGAGCCTCTTCCCTGTGTGGGTACTGCTCCTAGGACCGGGAGTCGCCAGAGGAAGGGGTCCCCGGCCTGCGGGCCATACCCCGTTAGGGGGCGACCACCAAGGCGAGCCGGAGCGAAGAAGACACATTCGAGCATTCAAATTGCCGCCTAATTTGAAGATCGCGGAAGCGGAGAGAGAGAGGAGCATTCGAGCGACCCGATTGCAGGGCGCGGAACGCGGCAGCCCGAAAGCAGCCGATCATGGCAAAGGAAAGCCTCGGCTAAAGCCAGCTTGGCGGGCTATACAGGGCGCCGCCATCTTGGGTATCCTCCTCAAAGCAGAGCTTCCGCCCGCCATTTTTCAAGGGCATGATTGACACCCAGAGCACCATGAGATGTTGGCAATAGCCCGGATATCCTGTTTGGATCACAGGAAGGGGCAGGATTAATACTGCGATGGCCATTTTAGTGAATCAGCATTGCCTGACACACATTGCTTCTTATTTCGGTAAAGAAAAATACCTACTGAAAACGATGGCTGAGGTTCCACAACAAGGAACAACAGAGCCCCCGGCCGTTAAAGCTAAAGAGAAATCCCACTCCTCCAAGAGCAAATCCAAAGGTACACAGTCCTCCTCTGCCCTCAAAGAGGCAGAGAGACGGATCAAAGCCCTGGAGGACCAGTTAGAGGCACAGAAACAGGCAGCAGGGCCTCAGCCTCACACATCAGCTCCAGGTCAGATTCTGGGGGCGATTATCAGTGCTACCCCCCCGAGACTCCCGGAGGGGATGGGGGCGGACTGGTCACCGGATAGGTTTGGGGGCCCAACACAGGTGACAGAGGCAACTAGACCTGAATTTGCCATGCCTTCTACCTTATGGCACATGGCCCCACAATCACTGCCATCAGCTACCTTTACCCCGACAGCAGCAGGACTACGTTCATCCCCAGATACATGGCAACACATGCCCCCGGCCCTGCAGGACATGATTGCCTCTGCGTATTCGCATGGCATAGCAGCAGGGGTCCAGCAATATACCTCAGTTGCTGCTCCCCCTACTCCTCCTCAACCTTCTACCCCTGCACATAGAAACATATGGGCAGCTCCAGCCCCTGCATCCCCGGCACATGACTCTTTACAGGAGGAAGCCGGGTTTATGGGACAAGGATCAGAACCAGATGATGGTTTATCTGAAGATGAAGGGGCACCCCCAGAACCACCAGCTTATGCAGGCCTTTTCAGACCATCCATCTTTCGAGTTCTTCTTAACAAAGCAAGACTGGCTGTTGCCTTGGGAACAGCGGACAAGTCTTTTGATCCAGCAACTGCCCCACTACCTGCCAGCAGGGTACTTACAGAACCACAAAAGGATGCAGATCTTATACCTGCTCCTCAGTTATTCCTGGACAATATTAAGAGGCCATGGCAACACCCAGCAGGAGCCCTGGGCCCAACAGCTTCAGAACGCAAATTCTACGCGTTTGAACCAGAGCTGGAGAACTTACTGGAATTTCCATCTATTGATGCTCTCATAGCAGCCCTGGTGTCCAATGCACTAGTTCCCTCTGAAATGGCAGACAGCCTGAAACCAGAGGATCGAAGGGCGGAGAGCCTAAGCAAGAAATCTCATCAAATGTCGGCATGGGCCCTTAAAGCAGCTTCGGCGGCTTCTTTCTTTAACAGAGCCTCTGTCGTGTGGCTCCAAGAGATGCTCACGAAACTGGGACCAGAGGACGGTCGCCTCAGACAAGATTTAAACAAATTATTAGCGGCAGCAGAATTCTCGGCAGATGCCACTCTGTCAGCATCTCGGTTTTCTTCACGGGCCTTAGCATCAAATCAATCCTCCCGCCGATTGCTTTGGCTATGCTCGTGGCAAGCAGACGCGAAGTCTAAGTGGTGCCTGGCCTCAGTGCCATTTGATGGAACCAAGCTGTTCGGAGAGTCTCTCGACAATGTCCTCATAGAGGATAAAGATAAGAAGAAAATCTTGCCCAGAACCTACAGACGTCAGGACAGACGTACTATGCCTTACTACAGGCACCAACCCTTTCATGCGGAACCTTCCTCCACTTCACCCCAGGTCGGAAGGTCTTACGCACAGGGGTCCTTCTCCCAACCCTCCTACAGAGCTGATAGGGGTAACTTTGGAGACAGAAACAAACAGTTTCAACAATCCAGGAGGGCGTTCAGAGGCTCTAACAGGGGAGGCTACCGCAGAAATAAATGACTCCACGACCTCCTTTCCCATAGGAGGACGGCTACAGCACTTCACCGCCTCCTGGGAAGCTATCTCTGCAGACACTTGCAATAAATACAATCGCCAAGGGTCTCACCATAGACTTTATCCAAAAACCTCCAACCAGGTTTTTACAGTGCCCGGTGATTCACAACAACCACAAGCGCAACCTCCTGCACCAAGAAATTTACCATCTGCTGGAGATTGGTGCCATCGAGAGGGTCCCTACTCATCAAGAGGGACAGGGGTACTACTCCATTGTTTTCATAGTACCCAAGGCCTTGGGAGGTTGCCACCTCATACTCAATCTAAAATAACTGAACCTTTACGTGAGATACCGCAGGTTCAAAATGCACTCTTTGAAAACAATACTAGCAGTAATCCACCAGCGAAACTGGCTGACGTCAATAGACCTCAAGGAGGCATACCTGCATGTCCCAGTTCATCCGGACTACAGGAGATATCTCCGCTTTTGCTTCGAAAACAAACATTTCCAGTACAAGGCCATGCCTTTCGGTCTATCCTCAGCTCCCAGAACATTCACGAAGTTACTGGACATTCTCACCGCCGATCTCAGGACTCGTCCTTTACGCCTCATGGCGTATTTGGACGACATAATTATACTATCCAGCAGCCACCACAGGGCTCGACACGATTTGGCGGAAGCCATCAGGACATTAGAGACTCTTGAATTCTCAGTCAACTATCAGAAAAGCCATCTTTCCCCAACCAGGTACCTACCACACCTGGGCACTCACATAGATACTATGACAGGCAGGGTTTTCCTGTCACCAGAACGCCAGACCAAGGTGCGAGCCTTAGTAACAGAGTTACAGCAGAAAAGAACAGTATCACTGGCTTTTCTATCCCAGTTACTGGGAGTCTTCATATCTTGCATAGACATTGTACCATGGGCCAGGCTCCATGCTAGGCCCCTACAGTGGTTCCTCATCCCCTTTCAAAGGACCAAGACAAGCCATTCTTCAAGGCAGGTACCAATCTCACCAGAGGTGCACCGGTCTCTTCCATGGTGGAAATCATCAGTCCTCCTGCAAGGGTCACCTTTCCTGTCACAGCAGGAGATGACCATAACAACAGACGCAAGTCCCTTGGGTTGGGGCGCCCACTCCAGTGCAGGAGTAGCCCAGGGTCTGTGGAGCCCAGAGGAGCTCGCATCCCCAAACATCAATTTTCTGGAACTAAGAGAGGTACACCTAGCGCTACGACATTTTGCATATCACGTGAGGGAACAGCATGTGCTAATCCTCACGGACAATGTGGCAACAAGAGCCCATATCAACCATCAAGGGGGCACGAGATCGGGCCGCCTCATGCTGGAATCTCAGGCCCTGTTCAAATGGGCAGAACAACACTTGGCATCCCTGAGAGCAGAGCACATATCGGGCACGTCAAACATCCAAGCGGATTGGCTCAGTCGGACAACCATCGACCCGGCAGAGTGGAGTCTGGATGTCAACCTGTTTCAAGAGATCATTTACAAGTACGGGACACCAGAAGTAGACCTATTTGCTACACACCTGAACAATCAGTTGCCCAGATTCTTCTCTCGTTTCCCATCACCGGGGGCAGAGCAGGTCAACGCGTTGACCTGCCCCTGGCCGGAGGGCCTGCTCTACGCCTTCCCCCCAATGTGCTTAATCCCAAGAGTAATCAACAAGATCTTACAGGAACGAGCGGAAATACTCCTGATAGCTCCGTATTGGCCCAGAAGTCCATGGTTCGCGGACCTGATGGATCTGTCCGTTGCTTCCCCATGGAGAATCCCACACCACAAAGTGGCCCTGACACAGGGGTCAGTATACCACCCGGAACCCCACTGGTGGAGTCTTGCCATGTGGCGCTTGATGGGGAGAGACTACGGAGAGACCTAGTGCCGGAACGAGTAATTACCACCATCCCGGCCTCACGCCGACCATCTACGACCAGGATCTATCAAGCAACCTGGAGGGCATACTGCGATTTCTGTATAGCTCAGCAGCGTGACCCGCAGTCACCTTCAGTGATACAAATTCTTGAATTTTTACAAGCAGGCCTGGACAAGGGACTGGCACCCAACACCCTGCACAGACAAGTGGCAGCCATCGCCACTATCCTCAAACTGGACTTCGCGCATCCAATCTCGAAAACACCCATGGATTCGGGACTTTATCAGGGGTGCAGCAAACATCAGGCCTCCACCAGTACATCGCTTCCCAACGTGGGATTTGCCACTGGTGTTGCAGGCCCTCACGGGACCTCCCTTCGAACCTCTATGGCAACATTCCACTGAGGTTACTTTCACTTAAAACAGCATTCCTAACAGCAATTAGGTCATCAAGGAGGGTATCGGTCAGACCAGATTTATGTATCTTCCATACAGACAGAGTGATCTTACGACTAGACCCTGCCTTCCTTCCCAAGGTGAACACCGTCTTTCACAGGTCACAAGACATCATCCTACCGGACTTTTGTACCCATGGATCACATCCACTGGAATTGAGATGGCACAAACTGGACGTCCGTCGGGCCATCAAAATTTACATACGAAGGACGAGTACCTTCCGAAAATCGGAGGCATTATTTGTTTCATACTTCCCTGCTTCAATGGGGAATAGAGTCTCATCAAAAACCATTAGCTGTTGGATCCGCTCCTGTATCATCACAGCATACAAGTCAGGCTCCACACCAGTACCAGGGGGCATCACGGCCCACTGAACAAGGAGCGCAGCTACATCAGCAGCTTGGGCGACACAGGCACCGATTGAGGACATTTGCCGAGCAGCAACCTGGGCTGCTCCCAATACCTTCATTAGACATTACCGTTTAGATAAGTTTGCTTCAACGGAAGCAGCATTTGGATGCAGGGTACTGCAGCGTGTGTGCACAAATACTGCGCCCTTGGTCCAGCCTTCTCCCACCCTAAATGATTGAGCTTGGGTATATCCCACGTTGGACTCTCCGTAGCAGTGCAAGTGGAGAAGAACCGTTGCACTTACCTGAACGGTCTTCTCGCTGCACTGCAAGGAGAGTCCAAACCCACCCGGCTGTTTGGCCCAGGGACACAGGGTTCAATGGACAATCTTGTTTAAAGTTTAATAGTTCATTGGGTTAATAAAAGTTCTTGGTTTACTGTCACTATGACTTCGTTTTATTATAAGACTGACCCGGTAAGGGCAGCAAAGGGGGTTGGACCAATTGGCGACACCTGATGAAGTGGACAAAGCCATGGGAGCTATGAGCTCTGTCATCTGCTATTGGACCTGTGGTCTCTCGACTAGCAGGGAAGTGACACAAGACTGGATCCAGGCAGTTGTCAACACTTCATTGATGGAGGAGTGCTTCCCGTCTTCGTTAAAGGAGGCGGTAGTGTGTCCCCTCCTCAAGAAGCCTTCCCTGGATCTGGCTTTTTAAACAATTATTGTCTAGTCTCCAAACTTCCCTTTTTAGGGAAGGTTGTTGAGAAATTGGTGTCGCTCCAGCTCCAATGGTCCTGGGATGAAGCCGATTATCTAGGCCCTCAACAGTCCATTTTCAGGCCCAGCTACAGCACCAAAACTGCTTTGGTCGCATTGATGGATGATCTCTGGTAGACCCAGGATAGGGGTCATTCCTCTATCCTGGTGCTTCTTGACCTCTCAGCAGCTTTCGATACCATCAAACATGATATCCTTCTGTGCCAACTGAAGGGGTTGGGAGTGGGAGGCTCCGTATTATGGAGGTTCTCTTCCTACCTCTCCGGTCGGTTGCAGTCGGCGTTGGCAGGGGGTCAGAGGTCAGCTCCTAGATCCCTCCTTTGTGGGGTCCCTCAGGTCCTCTCCCCTCTGCTGTTTAATATCTATATGAAGCCGCTGGGTGAGATCATCCCATGACATGGGGTGAGTTACCATCAGTACACTGATGACACTCAGCTGTACACTTCCACCCGGTGTCAATTCAGTGAATCAGTGGAAGTCATGTGCGGGTGTCTAGAGGCTGTTAGGGTTTGAATGGGTGTCCACAGGCTCAGGCTCAATCCTGACAAGATGGCTGTGGGTTTTGCCTCCCAAGGACAATCCCATCTGTCTGTTCATTACCCTGGGCGGGAGGGGAGAAGCTTCTGACCGCAATTTGGGCATCCTTGACCACAGCTGAGCTTAGAACATGACCTCTCAGTGGTGGCGAGGGGGACATTTGCACGGTTTAGCCTGTTGCACCAGTTGCGGCACTAGTCTTTGGAGCGAGTCTTCGGAGAGGGGCGGCATACAAATCTAATAAATTATTTTTATTAATTATTATTTGGATAGGGAGTCTCTTCTCACAGTCACTCACACCCTCATCACCTCGAGGTTCGACTTCTGCAATGCTTTCTACATGGGGTTACCTTTAAAGAATGTTCATAGACTGCAGGATGGGCAAAATGCAGCTGTGCGAGCTGTCATGGGCCTCCCAAGGTATGCCCATGTCTCACCATCCCTCCATGAGCTGCATTGGCTGCCCATTGGTCTCCAAACGCAATTTAAAGTGTTGATTACGACCTATACAGCCCTACATAGCTTAGGACCAGGTTACCTAGGGATTCTGCGTCATGTATCCCAATGGCCGATTAGGTCCCATAGAGTTGGCCTTCTCCAGATCCTGTCAGCCAGGCAATGCCATCTGGCAGGGTCTAGGGAAGAGCCTTCTCTGTGGTGGCCCTGACCCTCTGGAATAAATTCCCTCCAGAGTTGAGAAAGTTTGGAATTTCTGGCATTGTCTTGTTTTTTTAATCCAATTGGTGCATAATATTTAACTCAGCTGATATGAATATATGTGCATTTATGGTTATATTTACATTCTCTTTTTCATTCTTTCTAGGAGTGGGAGATGAAAAATGGAACATAAAGAAACATAATAATTGCTATTTGAATTCTGCTTTGGGACTCTTGACTCAAGATGGACTGAGGAAGATGAATCTGCACAGGGGTATTAATGGGTTGTCAGTTCTGTTTAGTGAATGGTCAGTATGCTTAATGCAGTTTAAAAGGCGGGCCTTCTTGAATGTGTCATTTCAAATGCAGCAATTATTTACTCAAAAATATGAAAGGAACAATTTAAATTATTACAGTAGATGGATCAGGTAAAACTAGCACTAGCAATTGTGTTGGATGCAAAGGGAGATTGGCATGTTTCAGTACCCATTTGGAATACTGTTAGATACATTTTAATTATTAGATATGAATAATATCTAATATAATATTTAGGGAATCATGACTCCCTAAAACCTTGCTGTATGAATGTGGGAATTCACAGGCTTGTAATATTAATTCAAGGCTTATGAATTGTATACAAGAGAAGAATGGAAAGCTGCAATCTTTGCAGAAATTACATAACTGCTGTTTTCCATGGGGACTAGAGTTCAGAGAAGGACTAAATTCTCCATTAGGAAGGAAGATTAGAACAAATAGAAAGACATCTTCCAACCCCAAGTAATAATACTGGTCTGTTTTAAACTTTTTAAAAAATGTATTTATTTACTAGCTTGTTTTGAAATGTTTTTAGGGATTTTATTTTATTTTCAAAAGTTAAATAGCAATGGGGGCCATTTTACAGATACAAAAAAGCTCCACAACATAAAAGGTGATGTTTTGAAGCAACTTTATGAAAGAATCAGAATTTTAAAAAATCATTGTTGTATTCCAAAACTTTTCAAAACAAAAGTTAAATTTGGATTGAAAAATCCAAAATATTACCCAAAATATTTAAAATTAAAAATCCTTAAAATTGCTACTTCCTCTAATAAAAGCAGCAATGAATGCCCCCCCCCCCAATGGAGGTGCTATTTCTAAAATCTGTTGTCTATTAAAGAGAGTATTTAAGGCAACAATGTAAATTTTGTTTTAAACTTTAAACTTTATTTTTCTGCTGTAACTGTGGTTTAGGACACAAATCTGAATTGTGAGTTAGGAAGGCACCCAGCTGGGAAGCATTGGGGAACCCAGTGTGGCTCTGTGTCTTAGTTTCCAAACACCATTTTCAGCACAGAAACTCCATCATTGTAGACTTACTGAGATAGTATTTGTGAGGAACTTACAATGCTTGAGATAGTCTGTATACCTTTTCATTATTGTCTTTCCATCTTCAAAGAAAATGTAAAATGTCTCTTCAGGTAGAGTTCTACTATTCCCTTCTGTCCATATGGGCTGGGATAGGATGCAACATAGCTGGACAAATAGATTTTCAATGCTTTTGCATCCCTTTCTCCCCTTTCTGTTAAGTTCTGTTTCTTATCTAAGAGCTGTGACAAAAATCTTGGCTGGAGATGCTCAGTGTTTTCTCCTTTGTTCCCCTCCCTGTCATATTGAAGTAGAAAGTCCTCACAAGAAGCTGCTGCTGATAGGAAGTTCTGAGTAAGTGACAAAATAGCCAGAGTTGGTTCTGTGCCCTCTGTTTCTCCAACCATCTCTCTTGTGTTTGAGTTGGAGTAGATAGAAGCTTTCAAAATGGCAGGATCCACAACTAACATTACTTGTGAGAACAAAGACCAAAGCACTCTAAACTAGTGACTATTTCTGAATTCATCTGTACTTTATAACACAGGTGACAACTTGAAGAATCAAAGTCTAACTGTAAAATGCATTTATTTTTAAAACACCCAGCTTTTTGCTAACTAGAAAGTCAGGAAGAAAAAAAATGTGGTGGGAAACAACTGCTTGGGGAAGGCAGAATGCATTGAGCATCAATCCCTTTTTCATAGTTTAATATCCAACTCTGCATTTGGATATGACATTTATTCTTTGTATTGCCTGCGTTCTTCATGTCCACAAACTGCAGGTCATAGTAGAACTAAAGATTTTCAGCTTGCCATTTCCAGGCACAGCTTCTGGATGGAGGTAGCTTTTTTTTAAAAAAAAAATCCTGGAATGATCTTGCAAAGTCTCTAGTAAGTTGCTTTTTTATATAAAAAAATATTCTGAGATCCCTGTTCTTTAGAATGCTCTCCTCTTCTGCTGGTATTGGATTTTTTAATTATTCTTTAGATGATTATTTTTTAATTTATTATAATTTAATTGTGGCAAGCTACTTTGGTGTAGTGGTTAAGACCTCAAACTATGGACTGGGGGACTGTGAATTTTATTTTGCCAAAGGCACAAAACCTTGTGCCCGTCACTCTCCAATGATTGACCCTGGGTCTGTTGCACTCTCAGCCTTAAGAAGGAAGCAGTGGCAAGCCACTTCTGAAAAACCTTGCCAAGGAAATTACAGAGACTAGTCCAGGCAATCATGAACTAGTCAAAAAATTACTCAAAGACACCCAAGCTATTTTGAGAAAATTGCATGGGAAAACAGCATACGTTAAAATAAACAAATACTGGGCTGCCATGAAATTCATCTGCCTGAGTTTAGGAAAATTTAGCATATTAAAATGTCTTTGGTGACTTTGATGACTTTTATTAAGGATTAATGTCTACGTTTAAGTTCCATAAATTATTCTAGTTTTCATAATGCTCATGTGGTGTTTGTAAAAATATTACAGATCTTTACACATCTTGATGATAGATTGACCTTTTCATTTTCTACAAGGAAGGCTGTGGCAGGAAGATGGATCAGCAACTGATCTTTGGGAGTTCAGTCTTAATCAAAAATTTTCTAGAGTTGTAGGGACAGCTGATTTCATGTACATCAGTTATCTCAAACTGTTTGCTCACACAGAGCATGAGATCAACATGGGATACACAATGCAGTGTCAGTAGGCAAAGTGTGCTCATACATCACTTCATTGGTATTATATTTCCTTGAAGATTTAATTTATAAAGATACATTTAATTTTAAATAGCGTGTGCCCAGCTTTATTTCCAAAATGTACGTGAGCTTTATATGCTCTATATCAGTAGTAGGTTCTAAAACCCATTGCTACCAATTAGCACATGTGCGGGTGGGCGGAGCATCCTGCTGATGCCGCTACCAGTTCACAGAATTGAGCCGAACTGGGACCAATCCACCGCTGCTCTGCATCTGACTGAAAAAGTCATCCAAAATACAGCCCTGCTTACTAGCTGTCTTGAATCTTCTGACCAGGCTAGGGGTAATTCCCAATGAATCCTTGTTTCCGTTTTATCAAAAATTTGAAAGCAGTGCTAGGCTTGGGAAGGAATTGGCATAGAAAACAGCCTATATTTGTGTGTGCCAATGAGGAATTCTACATGCAATTGGTTGTAGCACTATCCTCTTGTTTATGCCAGAAATATGAAGTGAGGATAAGCATTCCATAAATGGGGTATACTTTTAAAGCTTGATAATACAATTTTTCCACTGCTTCTTTTTCTAATAGTTGTCTGGATATTTTGTCTATTTGACAGGGTTGGCAAAGTGCAGTGGGCTGAAATACCTTCAATAGCCCATTTACTTAAAGGAAGTTTTAAACAAAGTTATTTTGTTTAGGCAAATTATTTGAAACTAATTTATTTATATGTTTGAATAAATGTTTAATTTATGGATGTACATATTTATGAATCTAGATTAAGTTCTAATCAACAAAGGTTTAGTAAGGAAGTGATTTCTTTTATCTCTACCATATGCAGCATAACAAAGAGAATAATTACCATATTTCTTGGAAAATACGATCTACCCCAAAACAAACCCTAGTCCAATTTTCCTGCCTGCACCTAATATAAACTATACCCCCAAAATAAGCCCTGGTTAAGTCCCACCCCTGTCTGGTGATACAAGGTGGGATGAGGTATAAGTCAGGGCAGGGGTGAGGGGTGAGGGGTGAGGGGTGGAGCTCCCCATGCACACTGCGCCTGCTTAACATAGGACCGCTGCAGCTAGGCCTCCCACGCCCTGACACCTTTTGCACAGCTGCCTGACTTCTGCAGCCGCTTGCAGCTGGATGACACATGGCACATGCACCATCGACACAAGCCTCATGGCATCCGGCTGTGAGCAGCATCCTGACGCAACAGGCGACGTGGTGCCTAGCTGCGAGCGGCTGCAGAAGAAGTCGGGCAGCCCCATGACAGGTGTCGGGGTGTGGGAGACATGGCTGCGGTGGTACTAATTGGGTATTGCATTCACTGAAAATAAGAGCTGGTGCTTATTTTGGGGCCAAAAAGAAAAGACTGGGTCTTATTTTTGGGGAAACATGGTAGAATAATTTTATCAGATATGTGCAATTTTATCTTTATGAATATTATTTTGAGCACAGGGTGCATTTTGAATGGTAGTTGCTTTCATTTCATCATCTTTTAAGCTGGTAACATCATGGCTGGGGAACCTGCGACTCTCCAGATGTTTCCGGCCTATAGCTTCCAGCAACCCTAGCTAGCCTTTTTATTGGTTTTTTTAGTTCAGTAGCATCAGGAGACAGTTGATTCCCTAGGCCTGCGCTAAATTTAACCCCAAGGCTGACCTAGCCTGAGAGATGGATTTATATGCCGCCCCGAGTTTTCGGAGAGGGGCGGCATATAAATCCAATAAATGAAATGGGCCCATTATGTTGTTCCAGTGGCCTTACTCTAGAACAGTTCTATACATTTTAAAGATAACTTGATTTTCACGTTGGGATAATATTTATGCTCTTGCTTGCCTAAGCATTTCCAGAAGACCTTTAAAATTGAATTAAATTTGCAATCAAAGTTTCTCTTTCTTCGTTGTATTGCTTGTTTGGTTTCAATTTTGTGTGTTTACACTTCGTTGCTCCAAGAAATTAATGCAAGGCATTTTGGAATATGTTTGTTGAAGAAACATTGGCACAGAACATTTTAATTTTGAGACCAGAGGAGCAATATAGCATCTTCTAGGGCAGTGCTGTCAAATTTGTGGCCCGTGAAGTCTGATGTGTCACATGCTGGGCACATCCACACCCGATTTATCAATGGAGGAAAAAGTTGTGATACATGACCACGTGACTTAAACACCCCTGTTTTAGGGGTAAAGGTGTGGTGTATACATAAAATATATTTCACTGGTCCATTCTTTTCCCCCATCATGTATTTCACTATCCTTTTGCAGGCTTCTGTTCATAAACAGAAAAGCTTTATGAACTCATTCATCAGGCTGCCTTGACAATAGTGCTCCCAGCAATTTTTTAAAAGTTTTATATGCTTTTCTACAATACTGTACAGGGACATTTTACGGATTTAAGTTGCAATGGTATTGTTTAAATTTTTGTTAGGAAATCATATTTGATGTCAAAAGATTGGGATATGAGTATAATTTCAATGTATTTGGGGAATGGGCAGTTTTTTAAAAAGAAAACCATTATATTTGCAACATTTTAATACTAATTTTATATCAATCTTCTAATATTACTTACTGCTCCTACCAATTAATCTGAATTGTCTAATCCAAAATATTCATATATTAAAACTGTAATTTCCTACTATATTTTTAAATGAAAACCTATTTCAGTTCTCCAGGCAACACGTATCAACAAGAGGAAGCGTTTTCTCTATATTTATTTTATGTCTCCTGTTGTATTTTATTCAACTGCTTAATGTTTTTCCTGTTTCTCAATGTTCAGCTATTAGAAATTAAATGCTGAATTAATTAAACCTGCAGTTTAGCTTTGGAGAAAATAAGATCTTTATAAATACATTCCAAATGAAAAAAAATGCCCATGAGAAACTTAGGCCTCATTAGCTATGATTTAATTATTTTTACCTTGCTGTCCCTCAAATGTTATGACAGGCACCTTTTTGGTGTAACAATTACCTCTTATGAATAAAGACCAATTGTGAAAAATCAACATTTGTTTGTCATGACTCTTTTTCTACTATTTTGCACAACTTCTTACCGTTTGATGTGCTATGAAAATGTTTTATCTGGGTTATTTATGCCTTTTCCTCTTTCTCTTGATAAATCTGGATTGCATCTTTCTCCTGTGACAATTTGGTAGGATCTCTGTAACGGTGCTATTACACATGGGAGGTAAATAGGTGAGGCTTTTATTAACCTGGATAATATATTTTTCTGTCCATGTCTATGGGAGAGAAACATTTGGGACTGGCTAACTCCGAAGCCAGAATAGGATCTTTGCTCCTACTGGTGCCCAACACAGAATGCAGCAGAATGTGGTGCAGCAATTTCAACTCGTCTCTTTAATACACTTTTTAGTTCCAGCACAACTTGGGCAGGGATACCAATAGTCAGTGATATTAAATAGTGTACTAATGATTGAAACAGTTAAATATGCTAAAGGGTTAAATAAAGTTCAGGAGGGAAGTGTTTTTAATAGGAAAGTGAACACAAGAACAAGGGGGCACAATCTGAAGTTAGTTGGGGGGAAGATCAGAATCAACGTGAGAAAATATTATTTTACTGAAAGAGTAGTAGATGCTTGGAACAAACTTCCAGCAGACGTGGTTGGTAAATCCACAGTAACTGAATTTAAACATGCCTGGGATAAACATAGATCCATCCTAAGATAAAATACAGGAAATAGTACAAGGGCAGACTAGATGGACCATGAGGTCTTTTTCTGCCGTCAATCTTCTATGTTTCTTATAAACAAATTCCAAATATAAAAACATAGAAAATGGGTTATCTATGTCTTAACTGATGCTATTAGGAATGCATCCTGTTGCCTTCTCATTCTTTAGAGGTTGCACTTGTGAGGTTTTTGCACTTAACACTGCAGGAAAGAATAAGCACTGATGTAGAACACAATTATTTAATCTGATTTATTAATCTTCATTCATGCTCTGCCTACCCTCCCGCATGACATTACCATCTCCTGCTGTTTGTGTAAAAATAATTTTCCATTTGAGAAATGAAACAGTAGATTACTTCCATTGTCAGATCATTAATTCAACAGAGTGAGGGTTGGCAAGTTGCCTCTGATTCCTGAGAATTGCTGTAGATGTCTGGCATAAAGTACATCTTTATCTTTAGTAAATCTGTTTTATCTATTTGAATCCTAATGTCCAGAGTTCACTGTATTTTTCGGACCATAAGATGCAACAAGATTTTGAAGAGGTAAGTAAGGAAAAAAATTTTTTTGTCCTTCCTGGATCCCAGGAGCACTCTGCAGGCCTCCCAAATCCTCGGTGTGCCCTGTTTTTTGCAAAAATGTCTCTCTTTTCTCCCTTTTGTGCATGCACAGAGGGTTAGGGAGACCTGGGGACTGGGGGAAGGCAAAAACGCCCACTTTTTGCCCATTTTTTTCTAAAAACTGAGAATATTTTGCCTTTCTCCAGCCCCCAGAAGGACTCTGCAGGGCTCCCAAACCCTCTGCTAACTCATTTTTGCAAAATAATGCAATGTGAGGACAGTTTGGGAGGAAAAGAATGGCTGTATTCGCTGTATAAGATGCACCAACATTTCCACTCTGTTTTACAGGGGCGAAAAGGAATGTTTTATACTCCGAAAAATATGGTATGTCTATTTCTCAATTTAGTTTTATGTTCACTTTAGTTCATCTTCACTTTCCCAGATTCATGCAACAGATACATCATTCACACCAGGAAGACAAAATTTCTAATAGTTGTTTGGCTTACTATGTACTGTTACTACAGGTAGTCCTCAGCTTCCAATGAAGCTTGCACATTACAATCACAGGTCGTTAAGTGGGGCGCCCATGTGATCACCTTGCCCCAGTCCCTGCTCAGAGAGCACTGGGTGCTTCAAGGGTAGGGAGACCTAGTCCATGCCAACACTGCCATGACTCATAGATGACATCACCCTGTTACATTTTATATTTATATAAATGAGAACTGGGGTAGAATGGTTTTATTGTGTGGAAGAAGAGGTTATAAATGGCCAGTTAAATTTACTGAAAGGGATTCTTTGGAGCACAGCTTTAACATCCATCTTGTCTATTCTATCTTAAAAGAAACCACAAAGTGTCAAGTAAGAGTGTCAAAGCATTTTAATGAAGAAAATGCAATACAGTTTCTTGGAACAAGTGCATTCCTTTGGACACACTAATTAACCTGCTACATATTTCAAAGCAGAACAGTCTTAAATTGAATTCCACAGCTTATAAATAAATTGCAATCAAAACTGTAGCAAGACCTAATTCAGCTATCTAGATTGTGCAGTTGAACTGAAGTTAAATGTTAACATGATGTACATTTGCTTCTGCTTTTCAATGTGATCACATCACTACAAATTTGACATTTTATCTGTCACATATATACAAAAATATACAGACTCCTAAATCTTATCCACCTCTTTGACAATTATGAATATTTTGTTTTCCCTTGTATAGAAACAAGATTTTGATAATCTTATCTAAAATAGTAATAGGAAAGTATACTGTATTATCACAAAACTAGGTGAAATAAAGGCAAAAAGAAATGAGTTTTACTATTATGCCAACTGTAATCCTTTCATAATTTATGAGTGTTGAGATTGTTTTCCTTTTATGTTCCATCAAATCCAGAAAATTCATCAGGTGGCTTACCAATTCATGTCCTAAATGAATAATATCTAAGCCAGACTTGCATATTTTAGGGTCTATTAACGCTTTTAGACAGATTCCCTTTACTGAAGTTGTTTGCTATGGGAAATAAAACATGATGTGCATCTCCTTAGAATTGTGTGGTATTTATTTGCTAGGGCACCAAGATGGCCATGTTCAGTGTTTGCTATCTAAGCATTCACATTTCAGCAATCATCATATAAACATAAACACAAATACTATGTGAAGTGCAATCTAATTTTTCTATGTGACAAATTTTTATTGAACCCTTTAAGATGGCTAAAGATGGGTAATCAGATTACATCACTGCATTTTCAAAAACATGGCAAAATAATAAATAACTCTTTTTTTTAAAAGGAATTCTCAATTATTTGACTAATAAGTTTTGAGAAAATAAGGGGAAAATAAATCTACACTTATTTGGGAAGAATTAATATGGTTTATTTAATGGAAGGCAAAAGGGAACTACAAAAAGAACAAGACTATGTGGAGCCTAAACATAACACAGCCCTAGAGTGAAAGCACATCATCACCATCTTTTAACAACCCCATAATCCCTTATGAGGTGAAGTCTGGGCAACTGAATGGAGCTAGCAGAATGTTTAATGGCCAGGTGCCCTTTCTGTCACCAATGTGGAGTTTTGTATTCTCATTGTGCCCAGAGAAAGATCTGCCTCTGCCTAGGATCAAACCAACAGCCTCCAGATTGTGAGGTGAGATTGTGAGGTCCAGCACAACACTCCCTACAGTGAAAGGACATGCCAGCAGAAAAGAGAATTTCTGAGAAGATAATGCCATTGATTGAACTTGATGGATGGGATAACTTTCAGATCTTGAGGCAGTCATAAAAGATTGGGCCAGCATATGTCTAATGCAAATCTTTTGAGATAAAGGCTAGTTGTCCAAAACAGGTCAGGAGAGAGTAAGTGAACAGGAAGGCCATATAACAAAGAACTCAAACTTGCAATTCTTGAGCTATATGCTCCAAGTCACTTTCTGTAACCTGCAACAAGATTGTGGAGGCTCACCAACTTAGGTAAGCTGGATCCTAGAAATCTGTGGAAGAGGAACCCGCATCACTTCAGCCTAACCCAGTGTATTTCTTGGCAAGAGTAATGCCTTGTCAGCTGAGTGGTCTAAGTCAACATGCTAAGCTTTCCCCATATGCTCTTGTGGGCCACTGAATACTATTTGTCTTGGGCAATGCCCAGCTCCACCAGCAGGAGCAGCAGAGGGGAGATTTTGCTTGGGCAGACAAGCTGGCAGGTTGGGGCAGCCTGAGAAAAAGGAAACGGCAGAGGTGGATGGCCAGGACTGCTAAGTCTGCTGTGAGGATCTTTTTATGAGGCAGGAGTGGAACCAGAATATTTGTAGTTCAGGGTTGACATGAGGGGTTCTTGCCTCTCTCTGAACTTGGTTTTCCTGCAGACATTTCATTACCCAAATTAGGTAACATCAGATGTCTGCAAGGAAACAACCAAACTCGGCACCAAAGACACCACGTGAGTAGGAAAAAAATTAAAATAGAGTTTTTTGTTAAAAATATTTCAGGCAGAGCAGTGAAAGACGAAAGCAAATGAAAAAACCAGACCAAAGGAAACTTCTCAGCAAGGAGGTAGGAGAAAGACAAGGTCTTACAAACTCTTAGTGGGATGGTTTTCCAGAATATTTAATTTTAGAAATGAAATTGAAAAAAATATCACAGATCAATATCACACTGATATTTTCATTAATAAAAAATGCTGCCAGCTGAATCACAAACCAGTTTTTGTTAGCTGTGGTTTGCAGTTTTGCAGTAATGTCATCATTATTAAATTCATTTCTCTTAAAGAGCCTTTTATGATACTCTTCATTTTCTTCATTTATGACTCACTGGGGACTTTGTATCGATGCATGAAAATGCTTCAGTACTGCAATCCTAACCACCACTCCTGACCATTAACATTTGAGATCCCTACTATATAGCAATGGCTGTGCATGCTCAAAATATTTCTTGCAAATGATCATTTTAGTATCAAACTAATGTCAGCCTGTAGGAAAGCTAAATTCAAACTATGTTGAATGTCTTTGGACAAAAAAACCCCCAAAACGTTGGATAGACATTTTCACAGATGAAATGGCAGAAATTTCTAAATATATTTTTTATGGGAGATGCACCATTGTCACTCCTTGTTTGAGTTTGGATACAAACTTCCTAGTACAGGAAAATGTATTTTCCTTCAGATATTTAGGTCCAAAATGGCCTTTTGTGTTACTTTTAAGGCAGTTTAAAATCAGACCTTGAACTGGGCTTGGAGTCATAAAACATCCAGCACAGCTCCCTCCAGGCTGATATAATCTGGCTGGACATCTTGACAATCCAGTAGGTCCATTCTGTTCAAGCTGAAACTCTTGGCTCCTCTTTAAGGCTAACTGCAGCACATGCAACCCAATACAGTATGGGTGGGGCACCTACTTATTTCCAGAAGTTACGGTCAACTTTCAGCATTCATCACCATTGGATATATTGGGAAATGCAGTTCAGTAAAACAGGACAGCACCTCACTCTGTCTTTCAATAACACATTGGTAGATTATCCAAGAAAGGACCAATGTAGCTGGATGACTTTTGTCATTCCAAAATAAGGAATTCCAATTCCTGTAGACCAATGGAATCTAGGTCTAGAAAGAATAGATAGAATTAAATCTTTATGTATTGACAACTCAAATATTCAGAATAAGGAAGGTTTATAAGCAGAACAGGCTAACAATAGCACGAATATTGGCAGGAACTACAAGTGTCAAAACCAAAATTAGAATATTATTTAAGTTTTTGCTGGAAATTTTCCCATTGGGAGTCAAGAATAACCCATAAGAATAGTTGTTTCAAGAAACAAATGCCATTTAAAAGTTTGTTCAAGAAACAAAACCTCTAGAAAAGCTCTCCCAGAGCACCAATGAAAATCAGAAAAACCGACTGGTGTATTGTAATTCCTATTACAATATTTTTGTATATTTCTCTTGGAAACCACTATCTCAGAAAGATAATTTATCACGCATAGTTTTCCAAGGCTTGTGGGAGTAAATCTTAATAAAACAAAACATAAAACTACACCCATCTCATTCCTAAGGGTTGCCAATGCCTGAAATATGCATATACTAAACACACAAAATATGCAAAATAGGTGTGCCTCAGTCCCACAGAAATTAATGGAATAAAATTGCACAACAAGAAACTTAAGTCCCCACTTATACACATTCATTTCATTAGATTGCTCAATTTTCTAAACTTTTAGAAAAATCTGAGGTTTACCAGAGACCTATCAAGGACCTTCTTACAAGCTTGTTTCTAGAATGGTTAACAGACAGAATCTACAACAGAGACAAGTGAATATTCGTGTTATAACTGCACCAAAGAACAAAGGAAAAATTTTAGCAATGAAAGAGGCAGGACTGTATAGGCCTTGGCTGCCCTGAAATGCTAAACCTCCACTCAGCTATTCCCTTAGGCTATTGCAATTGGAGAATATTGCAAAAGGAAATGTCCCTGAAAATCATCCGTCAAATAAATAAAAAAGCAACTCCTGACTGATGGTGAATATTGTATTAATGCCACTGAAGTCAAATTGTTTCCCCACAGCAAGATAGCAGCAGGGCTCAACTGAAGCTTTGTGGGTGGATATCAAAAAGCCATGACCAACAAACTTAGAGAGATCTTAGGAAGACTTTCTTGGATGGAAATCATAAAGGGATAAACAAGATGCCTGGGAAACTATGAAAAATAAGATGATAAAATCTCAGTCTAATATAATACTATTGAAAAACAAAAACAAGATGAAACCAGCATGGTTGCAGGAAAAAACTCCCTGATAAAAAAACTCCCTTAAGCATTATCTTCCAAAAATCCTTCAGGACCAGTACTCTCCCCAAGCTGTGGTCTAAAGCAGTAGTCATCCCCATCTTCAAAAAAGGAGACCCATCACTAGTTGACAACTACCGACCAATATCACTATGCTGCGTCCCTTGTAAAATCATGGAATCAATCATAAATCGATCAATCCCCTTTACCTAGAATCTAATAACCTACTATCAAAAAAACAATTTGGATTCAGAAAGAAACTATCCTGCAACCTACAACTACTCCACTGCAAAAACATCTGGACTACCCACCTTGATCAAGGAAAATCCATAGATGCAATTTATATCGACTTCTGCAAAGCCTTTGACTCTGTGGTTCATGACAAACTTCTCCTAAAACTCAAATCCTATGGCATCTCAGGACTCCTCCACAACTGGATTACTGCATTCCTGTCAAACAGGCAACAAGTTGTCAAAATCGGAAGCGCCATTTCCTCCCCTGTCCCTGTCAAAAGCGGCGTTCCCCTAGGCAGCGTACTAGGTCCTACTCTTTTCATCCTATACATCAACGACCTCTGCGATAATATCGCAAGCAACTGTGTGCTCTTTGCCGATGATGTAAAACTTTTCAACACCACTGACAACACACTCACTCTCCAAAAAGACCTTGACTATGTTTCAGATTGGTCTAACATCTGGCAACTTCGAATCTCATCCAACAAATGCTCTACCCTCCACATCGGCAAAAAGAACCCAAACCTCATATATGAACTGAACAAACAAATTCTCACAGCAAACCCACACTCAGTAAAAGACCTTGGAATACTAATTTCAAATGACCTAAGTGCTAAAGCCCACTGCAACAATATTGCCAAAAAGGCTTCCAGAGTTGTAAACCTGATTCTACGTAGCTTCTGCTCTGGCAATCTCACACTACTGACCAGAGCCTACAAAACCTATGCCAGGCCCATCCTCGAATATAGCTCATCTGTCTGGAACCCTCACCACATCTCAGACATCAACACTCTTGAAAACGTCCAAAGATACTTCACCAGAAGAGCCCTCCACTCCTCCACCCGAAACAGAATACCCTACGAAAACAGACTAACTATCCTGGATCTTGAAAGCTTAGAACTGCGGCGCCTAAAACAAGATTTAAGTATTGCCCACAAAATCATTCGCTGTAATGTCCTTCCGGTCAACGACTACTTCAGCTTCAACCGTAACAACACAAGAGCATGCAACAGCTTCAAACTCAATGTCAATCGCTCCAAACTTGACTGTAAAAAATATGACTTTAACAATCGAGTCGTCGAAGCGTGGAACTCATTACCTGACTCAATAGTGTCAACCCCCAACCCCCAACATTTCTCCCTCAGACTCTCCTCGATTGACCTCTCCAGGTTCCTAAGAGGCCAGTAAGGGGCGTACATAAGTGCACTGATGTGCCTTTCGTCCCCTGTCCAATTGTCTTTCCTTTCCCTTTTATCATATATATTCTTCCCTTCCCACCTACTTCTCTTCCTCTTCACTTCCTATCTTTTATATATCACTTAATGTCTATTCCCTTTCATATGTATTGTATATTGGACAAAGAATAAATAAATAAATAAATAAAAATAAAAAAATAAACCGAGAGACAAAAAGAACAAGTACAGTACAGGTATAAGAAAAGGAAAGAGGGACACCTAACTAAAACAGAATATCAGCAAATAGCACTAATCTGCAAGGACGAAGTCAGGAAAACTAAGGCTCATAATGAATTAAGACTAGCAACGAATGCCAAAAATAATTTTAAAAGTTGGTTTCAACATGTAAAGCACAAGAAAAAGATCAAGAAAATGTTTGGTCCATTAGTAGGAGAAATGGCAAAGAAGTGCCAGGTAGCAGGAAGAACTCACAAAAGGAGAAAATTGTCCAACTTATCAAAAGCAGTACTGTAGATGACAGAATAGGAATGCAAGTTAAAATAAGCAAGAGAGTGGTAAGACAACATTTATCCACTCTAGATCAGTTTCCCAACCTTGGCCACTTGAAGATATCTGGACTTCAACTCCCAGAATTCCCCAGCCAGCATTCGCTGGCTGGGGAATTCTGGGAGTTGAAGTCCAAATATTTTCAAGTAGCCAAGGTTGGGAAACACTGCTCTAGATTACTTTATATTGCTAGGACAAGATGGATTACATCCTAGAGTTTTAAAAGAGCTGGCAGACGTGATCTCAGAACCACTGAACGAAAACTTTAAAATAGAGTCTGGGCACTGAAAAAAGAGCGGATGTGATTACTATCTTTAAAAAAAAGCGGGGGGGGGGGGGAGATTCTGGAAACTTACGACCCATCTGCTTGAGCAGGGGTTTGGACTACAAGGCCTTTTCCAACCTTTATTCTATGTTCTATAATTGAAGCCGCCCCACTTTGTAAGCATGTTAACAAATGGGGGAAGGGCTTGGATCATGAAGCCATGGCTGCCATCTTGGGTTGTTTGGCACTTCCTAGCCTCACAGGGCCCTGACAGTTGTGGTATATTTGAAGTATCTCATGCCATAGTGACATACACAATATTTAACCTGTGAACTTTCAAGAAACATTAGCAGCAAAGGGAGGTGCAATGCAAGTCACTATAATGTATAGCTTCTTCTCTGTTTCTAAGACTGAGGCTGGGCTCTCAGTTTCTTTAGCTGGAATTGGGAAACTGGGGCCTGAGGCTTTTCAAGGGCTGGTCGTTTTCATGCCAATATAGT
Organism: Erythrolamprus reginae; assembly: GCF_031021105.1. NCBI lineage: Eukaryota > Metazoa > Chordata > Lepidosauria > Squamata > Dipsadidae > Erythrolamprus > Erythrolamprus reginae. The sequence goes on along the minus strand of NC_091952.1, from coordinate 147,151,935 downwards.
TTTTTGTGGCTCAGGGACTGATAGATAATCCTTAAGCTCAGGGTGAGGAAGAGCTCTGAAAAAGCAACATTTTCTAATGTCGAAATTACACTCTACATACTGGGTCTGAAGGGTATCCAACAGTGAAGTCCTTTAATGCAAAATAATTACCTGGATTATCAAATATCACTGATTGGATTTCAATGATATAATTCAGATTTTGCCAGAAAAAAAATACATACGATATGTCAATTTGGGTTTCAATTTGGAATATTACAGCACTTGTCTCTATTGTAAACAGTAGGAATATTATACTTATGGCATGAAGAACTATTCTGTTCATTTATTCATCCTGATTCATGTAGCTCATAGATTTGCCTCTACAGAAATATACTCATTAGTTTCACTTCAGGCATATAATTTATGTACACATAGAGTTTCAGTTATATATTATTGTATCTGTGTACATTATTTATGTTGTTTATAATATTCTTCATCTAAATCCACTGTTTATAACAAAGTACAATTATTTTAATTACAGCAATATGTGAAAAATATTTATTTATTTAATTTATTGGATTTATATGCCACCCCTCTCCGAGGACTCGGGGCGGCTTACAATATATCAAAGACAATATACATATAAATATCTAAAAATCCAATTTATTTAGCTAATAACTTTAAAACTCTCATAACATTTAAAAATCACTCATTCCCATTCAAACCAGGGGGCTAAAGTCTAACAGTCCCAAGCCTGGTGGCATAGATGAGTCTTTAAACTCTTACGGAAAGCGAGGAGGGTGAGGGCAGGGGAAGCTGATTGCAGAGGGCCGGGCCCCCCACAGAGAAGGCTCTTCCCTTAGGTCCTGCCAAGTGACATTGTCTAGTTGACGGGACCTGGAGAAGGCCAACTCTGGGGGACCTAACGGGTCGCTGGGACTCATGCGGCAAGTACTCTGGTCCGATGCCATGTAGGGCTTTATGTGGTTTTATTATACTTTATATTGAATGTAAGCCTGTGTTTACACAGTAGGTGAAATGGGTTATGTGCAGCAAGGTAACTTGTTGCACATAAACCATTTCACCTACTGACTGTGTAATCACAGGCTTACATTCAATATAAAGTATAATGCGGCTAAAGTGGTTTTAAGTGGCTTTAATTTCTCCTCATACTGAAGTATATACTTACATCTCCCACTATAATCAATGGCCCTTAAAAGCCCATTCATGGGGACTTGTTTCAATTTACCAATCTTCTTAAATTATCTGATCTTTCTCCTTTTATCCCTAGTTTTTAACCACTTAATATTCAATTCCTACCTTCCATTCAAAACACAATTTTTCATGAAAAATTTCATCCATTTAAATCTATCTCTCTCATTTCCAAAACGATCTATTCATTCATTTAAACTACAACTAACCCTGAATTTATCAGACGGTGTATTATTTATGTACCTGCAAACTCTTACATGGGATTTTCTCCCTAAAAGGCCTTCACAAAAGCACAGTATCACTAAGAACAAGATGATTGGTTAGAAGATGAAATGCCCACACTTGATCCTAGCAAACTAAAAGGAAATAGGAGCAAGAGCATCAATCTTTGCTTTCATTTTATTCAACAGGTGTGCATTATTAGCCTCGAGTATTACTCCAAGATTCTACCATTAAAATTCAACAACAACAAAAGGCTGAACTTCATCAATGGAATTTCCATCTACTTTTTGGTTAGCTTCCTGAAACACTTCTGAAATTTCAAAGGCTTCTGACCCATAAATATTGTCCACCATGCACCCAGAAGAGACCCAAGGTTTCTTTGTGGCCTAGAGTGTCTTCCCTTGAACTTGTTTAGTAAGGAAGAAAATGCTTCACTGTCAGAAATTTCACTGTCGTATTGAACAGCTGAAAACCACAGAAAGTCAAGGAAGGCAATTCTCCTTTGGGAATCTGGATCCTATCTAATCAATTCTCTGACATAAGCTTAATTTACCTGCCCCAACCCTACTGCAATGAGGCATATTTAAATTTCTCTCCTCCAAGAGTCTTTTATCACTCATCACCAAAGGAAATTTGGAGTTTAATCTATGGCATTTGCTTTCATCATCACTCCGTCTATCTGGAATGGTCATCATCTTCTACCAAGTGTGTAGGCTCGGGAGGGATACACATGGAGCAGTGAGGGAGGAAGAGGACATCTGCCTAGCCCTAGCCAGCCAGATCAGCCAAATCAACCCTGGTGGAATGTGACAGCCAGATCGCCCTGACGTTCCATTTACTTTCATCTCTTTTTCTATATTCTTTTTCTATTGCATGGGTGGATAAAAATATACTATCTCTGGAAATGTAATGTTGGTCTGTCTGTCTAGTACAGTGTAATGTAGTGTATTTTCATTATGTGACATCAGTGATGTAATCCTTCTACAGACTTGGGAACAAAGGAAAATAATTATTCTGGGGTAACAAGGATGCAACTTGCTATTTGTAGATTTATGTTGGCTCTTAATTAAAGATAAACTAGATGGTATATATTGAGGTGTGACTCAAAAAAAAACACCCTTGTGATTTGTAATATCCATGGAAAGCTTTAATGGAAAGCATTCTTGGCAGGATGAAACATATAGCTAAATAAGTAGACAAAGAAAGAACTGCATGAGAAAACAGCCAGCAGGAAAATTAAAGTTTTTTCCCATTCAGTCTTGTTTCTCCACATTTTAAAATGCTGGCATTCAGTGAAATTTATTGCTTCTGAAGACAAGTCACTTTTGACTCACTACTGTCAGTGTCACAAAAATATCCTACTCTTGCAACCAAATCTGCTTCTTTTGTATCAGTCTATTTCAATTATACAAATGCTTTACAAAGTGAATTCCTTACAAATGATACAACACACATTTATCTCAAGAACTAATCTGCCAATATAAGAGATACCTGCATCTAAGGCTAGAAAATATTAAAGAATCCAGTCTTTTTATTCTATAAAAATTCCTATGACCAGTATTGCTTCTATTCATTCTTAGGAGTAGAGAAGCAATTACCAATATTTGTTTGTTGGCTCAAACACAGTTGAGTAGCTTTCAAACAAAAATGAAAGCAAGTTTCCTTAAAAATACCATACTGCCATTGCATTTTACAGAGCAAAGCAGTGTTGTATTAAAAGATCTACACTGATTTTTTTTTGCAGTGGCTAGATCCCAACCTGCTCTTTTTATTTGCAGAAAGAAAAATCTCTTTATAGGAAAAGGAGAGGAGGAACACCGCTAGAGAAATATTAAAACTAGGGACCTTTTAATGAGCCCGGATGATAGGAGTAAAATACATGCATAGGGTCCAGAAGATATTGACATGAATAACACCCGTTTCAGTCACAGTTGGCAATATGGAAACAGCAATTTGTGTAGATGAAACTGTTCCCTCCTGTAAAGCTTGTAAGAAGTTATAAATCTATCTACAGTAACCACAAATAATATACAATACTGTACTGTGGCACCCCACCTTAGAATGGACATTATCTCAAACAAGAAAACAAAGTGTGAATTTTGGGATATTCTAAGTTTGCTGAACAGCAAAAAAGTAAAATAACATCTCAAAGATCACCATTCATTTAACTCTATCTCCACTTGCAGAAGAGCAGAGATAAAATAAGGTTTACACTTTAGGAAAATAACAAAATTAGAGGTTGATGTGTGTGATCAGTACATGTATACATACTTTTTACTGCTGATTATAGATTTGTAAAAGCATGGAGCCTAGATTTCCTATCTGCCCATCCTGTTGCATTGCGAGGGTTACTTTTAAAATATGTTTCCAAATTATTGTGGACCAGTAATTTTTCATCACAAAAAATGTGGCTTGTTTTTTTTTTAATTTTCAGTACTAGCAATACCAAAAATAGTAAAATGAAGAGTTCCTTAATACCAGGCATAAAAATATTTTATGATGAACACCCCCTCCCCACTTTGCTTTTAAACATTTAGATTTCCATATTTTTTCAACTGCAATTATTCTCTGTACAGGTAAGGCAGTGGGGAGTTGTTGCTCTTTTATAAGAAAATGTGCAGGCCACTAGGAGCTCTGCTGCATAGACAGACAGAGAGGTCCTGAGCAGGTGGCAAATAAATGTTGCCATTCATTTCTAGCAGCATTTTAACTGCTGGAATGATCAGTTCCTGAATGCATTGTGCTTGACACAGTACTGCAGTAGTTGCTTTTGTGCATGCATGAGAACAAAATACATCAACACAAAATGGAACGTGCCTTCGGTGGAAAGAATTCATTGAAGACACAGTCGTGTTATACATACCATAAGTGCAGCACAAGTGATTTGTGAAGATCATTCATTGATATTCGGAAACACTTTCTAAATGTGCACTTATGTGTGTATTATTTCTGGACTACTTGGTGACTAGTTTTCTACATGTGCCTACTTTGAGCAAGTACCACCACTTTTGCTCCATAAAGTTACTGGGATGAAACAAGCATATTCACAATTAAACTTGCAGTTTTTCTAAATAACAACAGAAATTATTTCCTGCCTAAGACTTCACTTAGCTCCAGTCTGAAAAATGAAGCATGATATTTAGGATGAAATTGAAAAAGTGCAATTATTTAAATGGAATTAATCAAATTTGATTCACCAGATTGTCAAACACATCCAAGGCAGTGATATTTTTAGTTTGTTCCATCCCAAAATAGAAAAAAGAAAAAAGAATAAAATATCAAATTTGAAATAGGCTGCTTTGACAGCGTTATCCTGAGATAAGAATGCTTTTATAGCTATAAAAATAGAAAGTGTAAAAAGATACAAAAAAAGGACTACTGAAATTTTAAAAAGTAATTACACTTGCTGTTCTGGAAACTGAAGAAAAGGTAAGGCAGCCCAAGCTGTTTAATGGTGTGGGCTGCAAACTAACAGGCAGTCTAGTGGACAAAAGAGTGGGGTGTCAAGACTAGGAAGAACCTGATTTGGGAGCAAAACGAAGCTGAAAGCTTCTTTTGGTGATATATTACAAAAAGCTTCTACTCATTTTCCAACTTCAGCATCAGTTTTTATATTCTGAAACAGAAGGAAGATGTTATCTAGATCTTGAGTGGGCCTGAAGACTGATTATCACCCTGTCTCTTCAATGCATCCCTTCCGAAATGTGCCATATCAGATTCAAGTTCCTGATTTACTAGGAAAAAATCCCAAATATTCACCCATTTCTGTTTCAACTATTTTAAAACTAAACCTCATGCCTTAATGGCAGCCTGATGTGACAAGTCTGAAATGAGTTTTATTACGTGGACATAAATAAGCCAAGGGACCCAGAGACAGACAAAATGGTTGCAAACATGCCTAGGGCTACAGATCTGCTATCTTAGTCTGAGGTCAGCAGCCATGAACACAAAGTATATTATCGTGTTTTCCAAGCAACATGTAGCTGTTGTATCTTCGAGACAGTCTCCTTCCCACTAGCAGTGAATTCTTCAGAGAGGAAAGAAGGGACCCACAGTAGAAGATTCTTGAATATAGGTTGAGTTGTATCAGCTAATCAGGTCACAGTGCATTTCCCTGGAACTAATGCTCAGAACCATGCCTGAGAGATTGCCTATAGAACAAACAAACAAAGCACTGAGGTTAGCAAATTATAGGACATTGGAAATAACCCCCCTTTTATTCAAGGAACAATTCTGCCACAGTGGAAGGCCATGGAAATGGTGCAGCAGATCTGAGGTGTAATGCTGAAAATGTTGGCCATTGTCGAATCCTCACGAGTTCCTACAACTCTGAGCCAAAGACAGCCTTCAGATTCAAGCAGAGTTAGGTGAGAAAGGAGGATGCCCCACCGGCTTTCTTCAACACACACTGACCTGGGACTGGACACTGACTGCCATCAGCAGTAAGGGAACTCTGTAGCTGTTCAAGTTTCCACCTCTCCCAGAAGGACTCACTGCAAGGTAATGGTGTGGAGGAGGAGTCCCAAGGTGGGGATGGCGATAAAGTAGGCAACATAAAATATACAAAAACAACAGAAATGGATGGGTGAGCTGAGGAAAATGCCATTTATTTATTTTTTTCAAAATTATGAAAACAGAAAATCCCATTTGCTTCATTATATCATGAGCAGAAAATAGCTTAACAATGTCATCAGTGAAACGGGGATGACAAAAAGGGCCTTTCAAATTTAAATGACCTTCTTGCAAATGTTTAAAATTCTAGTAAGAAGAGATAGAGAATAATTCATTTGCATGCAACCAGGGCATTTTACCCTCACAATAAGCTCTGCATTAGATCAAACTTCCTCAAGCATGATCGACTTCTGAAGTGTGGATTTATTTCCACAACTTTTCAAGCAATATGGCCTTTGCTGACATTTCTGGAAGTTACAATCCAGATGTTTATAAAGTGCCCTGCATAGGGAAAGGCGAGGTTGTGCTGGGCTAACAGTAACTGGTCCAAATCAGCCCTTGCATTTTATAGTGGCTCTAATCTGACATGCAATCATGTATAGTAGCACTTTATCATCCACTATGGAACATCAGGGTTGTTCCATTTATGCTTTAATAAGCTGAATCAGAGCATATCTCAGGAATCAGTGCAAAAGCATATTAGTAGGTTTTGGCTAGAGAATGAATATCAAACTTGTAGTAGGTTCCAGTTAGCAGTATGAAAAGATGATAAAAATGAAGAGGAGAAAAAAATATTCTGGAATGGCTCTTTTATTAAAAACATGTGAATTATCTGGCAATACAAACATAATGAATCTGTCTTCAAAATTATTTTTACCTTGAGCAAAACAGGAAATTGAGAATCCAAGGCAATTAGGGAATCATTCTATCCTTTTCAATACATTCTAGACCCAAGCATTTTCGATATCTATTCTTACTGGCTTCAGCAATTTTCTTCAATATTTTGTTAAAAAATCTATTATTAAAAACCAAAATATCTGACACTGATCCAGTGATCAGTTGCTGATGTTCCATCGCTACTTCATGTAATGTAACTTCTTTATATGATTAGAGTATTTTTAGATTGCAGTTGTTTTTTTCCCCCCCAGAAATAGAATTTCTGGGAGTTCAGGGATCCTCAAACTACGGCCCACGGGACACATCCGGCCTGCCCAGTAATGGGATTAAGCCCCGCCCCTCACCTCCCAGCACCACTCTTTGCAAGGCTGGCTTTTCCCGCTGCCCTCATTGCCCCTCCTCCAGCCTATAAGACCTTGCAGATTGCAGTTGCACACCTGTGAACTTCAGCTCATTGCTGCCCATACACTTATGCTGACCACATCTTACAAAGGTAAGGCTGAAGGACACAAGCTGGGTGGGCGGGGATCAGCTGGTGGAGCTGTTATACTGGTCGATGGAGTGATGGGGGTCCAGAAGATGGTGGGAGGGAGGAGACTCTGTGTATTAGAGAGCTTTGAACTCTTCCCGGGCATTGCAGCAGCTGCCTCAGTCCTAGGTGGGAGGGAGGAAACTCTGTGTGAGAGCCAGTATTGGGCTGCCTGGGATTACCGATGTGGTAGTGGAAATGGCGATGTGTGTGCATCTGCATGTCTCCATCGTGCGCACATGTACCCCTGCACAGCCTCAAGCAAGAATTTGCTTCCGTATATGCGTGGAAGCAAATAAATCAGCTAAAATCACAGAAATCTCGCACAAGGAATCGAGGAAGCTCACTTGTGTGTGATTACAGTGGTTTTTTGGCCTTTCTTTGCTTCTGGCATGTGCGGAAGCAAAGAAATCGCTAAAAATTGGCGATCCAATAGGGAAAGGTAAGTGCGGCCCTTTAGTGGTGAGAACATGCTTTCTTCCTGGGCTTTGCAGAAGCTGCCTCAGTCCTGGTGGGAGGGAGGAGAGTCTGTGTGACCTATTTTAAGGAGCCTGAAGCTGCTGCTGTAAGGCAAGGGGCAAGAAAGTTTGCACTTTTTTTCCCTTTGGGGGGGGTTCTTATCAAGTAAACTGATTCCTTGGGTTGAGCAAATACAGCTTATAAAGGACAAAGGCAAAATGGACTGCTAAATTGGCCACACCCACCCAATCACATGACCACCAAGCCATGCCCCCCAGCCACATGACCACCTAGCCATGCCTGCCCACCTGATCCGGCCCCTCAACAGTCTGAGGGATCATGAATCGGCCCCCTCTTTACAAAGTTTGAGGACCCCTGCTCTAGTTGGTGATACCCAAATTTGGACATGCATAACACCCTTTTACAATCTCTTAACTACCTGTATTGCATTTTTACACACTATTAGCCTTCTTTCCTCTCCCTTCTACCCATTCCTGCTTCTTAGCATGAAAAAGTTGTCAGAATTCAAGTGAATATCTTAGGTAGATCCATGACCATTCACCATGGCTATCTCTCTACTGACAACTTGCTGCGACCAATTCACTGTGGAACAAGAGTTACACTAATATCAAAGAAATAGTGGAATAGAATAATTAAAGAAAAAAATGCAAAAGGAGGGACCGAATGAAATGTGAATTTTAAGAACTAATATTTTTTTATTTATTTTAAATCATGAAATAGAATTGTTAAATTGTCCCTCATCAAGTTGTTGCATGGTGAGTTGGCTGTTGTGAGTTGTCCTGCAGTGAGTTGGCTACAGCAAATTGTTCCACTCCAGTCATAGCTAGCAATCCAGCTGTATCCTATCAGTGAACCATGTGAGACAAGCAGCAAGAGGGGTGGAGCACCCAAAAAACCCAAGGTGGCAACAGCTGCTGCATCAACTCCAATGCATAGGAGTTGGGGCTTCACTTACATCATTGAGCCTGCCATCTTCACTTTTTGTGATCTCCCTACAGATAAACCCTACTGTAAACCAATAGGATACTGTAGGTTTGTTTTTCATTCTTTGCCTCTGCTTCATTTCTTCCATTCAACTCTCAGCTTCAAAATCATCTGTGGTAAAATAATCCCACACCAAACTACTAAAAGCAAAGTAGGACATAATTGGCCAGGCATCAGCAACCTTTTCAGGCACTGGGCAGATGAACTTAAAAACAAAAAAGAAGGTCTCACTCTCAAATGCTGTGAAAGGGTGGTATTTTCATGTGATTTCAGGCATTTTTTGTCAATATTGTTCTATTTAATTTGCAGGAACCAGGATCACAATATTGGTATTCTACTTTGATGAAGCAGTTAGGCCACTTTATGAGAGGCGTTGGGAATATAATGAGAATTGCTCTATCATTTTAAAACAGAAGGATGAACCTGTGTGTCCTAAAGATTCTGCTGAATTATACTGTCTACCAATCCAATCAGTACATCAAATAGCAAGCGATGCCCCCCCCCATTTATTAATTATGCTGTCAGATCATTTTTAACATGCCTGCTTCAATTAATCAATGTATATATTTTAAAACATTTCACACAAAATTTGAATTCAGTCTTGAATATTCTTTTAACCCTGTTAATTACTTCAGTCAAGATACATTTTTCTAAAAATCTCAAATCTCAAATGGCACCATGCTTTACAGTAATCAACACAATTATTAGCATTTTCTGTATGTTTTTTCTCAGGGAGCACCTGGCTCTTAAACATACTGTATTTTCAATGATCTGACATGACTGGAAAAGATTTTGTAGAAGCTGAAATAGGAGGAAGTCAATATTATTATTTGGCACAAGATCATCTTAAATACCAAGTAGATGTACACATTATTTTCATAAAAGGATTCTATATTTACCTCTTGCGTTTCCCAGTGTTTGACAATCAAGATCATCATCAATGAATTCTTCCCCCTGGGTATTTTGGGCATCCTCTCTGTGATTTACAGGGCTGGTCATTTCTTGTTCTTTTTCATTTTGCATCTGAGCATAGACATTTCTCCCTGGTAATTTCCTTAAGAACGTAAGATAGGTTTTTAAAAAAATATTGCATTGCATTGCCTTGATCTACCAAGAATGACCTATAGGTGGAAGCATCCATTGCAAATATGGTTGTCTATGTGTTCATTCAGACTTCACTGAGCTACTGCCATGAAATATTTTCTGGTGCTTATGCAAATATCCCAACCAAATCTATGGTTAAAAACTCCAATGGCATCAAGATTCAGATAATTCATATCTTGGAATTCTTGTGTATTGCTCAATTCTCTGCATTTACCTTAATACAGAGGAAATTAAAGAGTTTTCAAGCATACAATGCAGCATCTTTGGGGTATGTTCAACAAGAGCTCATAATTCCTCTACATTCCATTGCTACCAATACAAAAAGTAAAGCTATCTTTTCCAATACAGAGTATGATTTGTTTTTCATTAAAATGCAAGTATTTTTTATTCTTTTTGCTATTTTTCATAATTTTAAATTATAATTTTAATATTATAAATTTATAATTGTTAAATTATAAATAAAAAAATGTTTTCTTTTTTAAAAATACAGCAACAATTTTTGTATTTTTTCATAAAGAAGCAATGTGTGGAAGCTTGAGATCCAACCTGGACCTAATTCAGAGCTAATGAAAGACCCTCAGAATGCTAGCGACCAGATGACTGCTAAGAATATAAACTCTTCCATTCCCTACCAGTCAATTAAAACTGAAGAAGCTTCTTGATTAAGAAGAAATATTTTCAAAGAAAAAACCAAGAAAATCCAGTTGCCTTTTGGAAAAACACCTTTGGGACAACCATGACCTGAACGATTAAAAAACTCTATAGACATGATGTCCATAACCTTACACCATAATTGAATACAGCAAATCACTAGTAGAAAACAAATTCACTAGAGATAATAGAGGTAACTGTTGCCACAGACATGCATTCCCACAGCAATCTTTGAACACTGTAAGTCACTAAATGGGAAAGGAATTTTAAGAATTGTTAAAGTATATTTCTAACTTTAAAGCACTTTCCTATATTGAACTGAAGTCCAATGGACTATTGCTCATTAATGACAGACATATGGTGAATGACAATGAAGGCCTCTTTATTATTTTATTATTTTTATTTATAATGCCTCTTGTTGCTATAAAAAAATAGAGAGCTACTTGACCTTGTAACATGGAAACACATGGCAAAATAAAAACATTAGCTGCTTTAATTAAATGAATTCAATGAAAACATTCTATTCATTCATGTACAATGGATTTAAATATTCTTATCACCTGATTATGCCCTCACATCATATTTACCCAAAAGATGGCCCTGAATTAAAAATTGCAGAATGAGCAAAAATTATAAACATATCAGAAAGTATAGTTACTTCATCCAATCCCCATATACTTTTTTCTGTTTTTGCTGGAAGGAAAGGTATATATGGAAATGTGTGTACATATTCACCAAATTCTGAATTCAAGAGAATAGTTAGCATATTAATCAATTATGGGTGAATTAATTTTATAGACAGAGTACTCTAAACTACAAGAGGCAAAGGCAAAGGCCAACCAATCCCAAAGCCATTGGCAAGAAAACTGCATTTAATCTTTAGCAAGTGTTATTTTTTGTCCTGGGTATCCCATGTTGGCGGACAGTTATGCATACGTAAATAGACACATCTTGAGAGAGGTCTATCACATGCACACATTTATGGAGAGCTGGAAATACTCATGATTTGCTTCAGTTGGAGTTGACAGGGCAGGAAAGCTGTGAAAAGCAGTAAAAATAAAGCATTTTATACTATAAAACTATATATTCTTTTATTCTTTCTTTTGGGAAACGATAGTTGTAAATTCATGATTATTTTCCTTTTGGATTAATAAAATGAATCTGACAAATAATAAATAATAGTCTTTTCTGCCTGTAGATATACAGTATGTAATCACTTACCTTTTGAATTTGTAGAGGATTATGGCTCCTATAATCACAAGCAAAATGATAAAGAGAGCCATGATCACCCAGTACACATTCCCTCTGCTGATGCTCTGAGAATCTGAAATTAAAGATACTCTAGTAAGTGGAATTTTTAGCAGAATCATATTCTAATCCATTGTAAAACATTTATCTGTTCAAACTGTAAGTTGCACTGGAGTACATTTTTTTTCACAGTGATACCAGAAATGAAATCAGCCTTCACTACCTGTGTACTCTCTAAATGTGTTGGATTTCATAATGTTTTGCCTTAACATTCTGGGAATTTAAATTCAACATCTGGAGAGCATCAGCATGAGTCTTGCTTTCATGTTCACCTATTTTTTTCAGGTTCCTGGACTCTGCTAAAATATATCTTAATTTTAATTACCTGGTGGATCAGTTTCATGATGTAGCCCTTCAATTCCCAAGTTTAGTAAAAAAAAAAATTAACACAGGGGAAAGAAAAAGCTTTATTTGGTGTAATTCCATATAAACCTGTGTGGTCACAGAATAATTCTGAACTATCTATCATCAATATTAATATAGGTTAACCCTGCTGTTCTGTTCGCATTTACTACGGTATACACTTGTACTGTTTTGGTTGTAATGAAATATAACAATCAGTGTGCAGCAAAAAGTAAACAAAACAAAACAAATTTCCACACTCATAGTAAGAACTCCTCAAATGAGGAAAAGTCAATTAATCACAAGTTTCAGATCCGTATGACAAATAATCTACAGGGTCTCAAATTTCATTTCGGGTCATATAGACCCGAGCATAGGAGCAGGGTAAAATACAGGTAGTCTTTGACATGACCACAACTGAGCCTAATATTTCTGTTGTTAACTGAGACATTTGTTAAGTGAGTTTTGCCATATTTTACAACCTTTCTTGCCATAGTTGAATCACTTTCCATCAATAAGTTAGTAACTCGGTTGTTAAATGAATCTGGCATCCCCACTGACTTTGCAAGTCAAAAGGGTGCAAAAGGGGATCACATGACCTTGGGACACAGTAATGGATATAAGAATGAACCAGTTGCCAACATCTGAATTTTGATCATATGTTGATTGGGATGCTACAAAGGTTGTAACTGTGAAAAATGGTCATAATCACTTTTTTTCAGTACCATTGTAATTTTGAACAGTCACTAAATGAATTGTTGTAAGTCGTGGACTACCTGTATTAGAAAAAGATTTTCTCTGGAGAAAACTATACTACTGTAATTGTTCAAAAAGAGAAGAGAGGAGGGGAGGGGAAGAGAAGCAGGAGAGATGAGAGGTGGTAAGGAGAGAGGTAATTTACCTGAATCAGAACTATCCAATGCCACAAGGACCCATTTTCCTCCTCTCATAAAGAAACTGATGTTTTGGGCATTCAGAGATTGTTTAATAGCAGCTAACTGCTGGAAATAAAAAAAAGTCACACAGAGTAACAAATCTGTTCATTTAAGTTTCAGGAACTTCAGAACAAGGAAGAAATGATGAATTGGCTTCACATATCTTAAAAAAAACAGAAAATTAAAAAGAAGATGCAACTTATGCAGACAATGAAATGAAAGCTTTGCTTCTAAACTGTTAACTGCTTCTGTATACAAGCTGATTAGCTCCCAGGGTAAGGCAAGAAAAAGGATACTGGAAGGGTGACATTTTAATTCTTATCTATCCCTGCCCTTATTTCAACCCTTCTATTGGGATTCCATATAATAAATTCTAATACTTCCAGGTTAAGATATATTGATACAGTATTAGCCAAAAAGAGAGGATCATATTTTTGTTTAGAGATCCAGCCACTTGGGTGATCCATGTTTCATCTGTACAAAAAGATGAAAGAATTTGTCCTAAGGCAAGTTTGGATGCTATTTGTACCAGTGCAGAATGTCTAAGGGCATATAATTTTCCGTGTTTCATCATTTCTTTTCTAAGACTACACTTGTAAGAAACCAGATAATAGCCTAGTAGCCACAAGAATCTAAGCCCACTTCTTACTCTATCTTTACAGCCTACTCAGGCAGCATTCTATTCTAAGATGTCTACACCACAGGATGCCCAGAGGAACTAATGACTTTTTTGATAGTATTGTAGCCCACTGGGATGAAGTATATGAAACCCTTACCTTATGCACACTACATCATTCACAGATCCACTGAAAGAGCCCTCATGATATGGTGATGAACATGAATTGTCTCTTAGAGCAGTGTTTCCCAACGTTGGCCACTTGAAGATATTTGGACTTCAACTCCCAGAATTCCCCAGCCAGCATTCGTTGGCTGGGGAATTCTGGGAGTTGAAGTCCAAATATCTTCAAGTGGCCAAGGTTGGGAAACACTGTCTTAGAGGAACCATGGAATAAAAATTTTATCTAACTTCACCACTGTAGAGTTAACAACAACCAAGAATCTTCACAGGATGGTTCTCAAGATTTCTTCATCCTGTCGCTAGAAGTCTGGGAAAAGGCCACTCCACATTTGCAAATCCTATTCCTCTCCAATTCAACATTGTTCTTAGTTAAAGAAAGTAAGCTATCCCTTGCTTCCATTGTCTTCTGAGTGAATGAAGGAATACTTTTCTTGGCTCACAGGAAAGCTAGAAAACAAAGATTCTCTTGTTCTCAAAGGGCAGCTCATTATCTCTCCAGAACATCAGCTGAGTATGTAGAGAATGGGACAGTGTCCTCCGAGCCTCCCTCTCAAATCCTGCCTGCTGTAATTTGTGGGAACACTTTTGTCAGTTTAAAATTTACCACCACCCTACAATTAGAAAATGATTTCCCATTAATTTCATTAAGGATGAGATGTAGGCAGGGATGACTCATTACAGATTAATATGCATTAGTTGAGTACCTTATCATTAAATACATTTTTCTTTCCTTCAGGATGGTTTGTAGACAGAAGCATATAAAAGTCAGCAGTGGTAGGTAGCCCAGGTTTTATTACTGTCATAAGATTTTCTTCAGGTAAGCATGTTTCCTAAAAGAAGAAAAACCATTGGATCTGGATGTTTAAGTATGAGCAGAGTAATCCTTGTTTACCAAGCTTGTGCATACACAGAAATGTTTAGATTGAGATTAACCACACAGAGATATACTAACTTGAATTAAAGTTTACTTTGAGAAATAATATATTCAGATAAACAGTCTAAAAGTCATGCACATAATAAGTCAGAATAACAGTCCAAAATTACCAAGTACATAGTCTTCCTTACCAGTTGTCTTTGTCATAATCAGTAAACAAAGATATCAAACCTAAACACATTTTAATTATAATATATAACTACAATACAGAGAGATTGCAGAGAAAATGCAGAGCAAACCTAAGAGTGAGTAGCCAGACAAAGAGAAACAGAGAGGGTGACTCACAATTATTGCCTACAACTAGAGTTTTCTTAATAAGCTTGAAATTTGATCTTGTCTGACATTATGTAGTCACACAAGAAACATGTTTTTCAATGGAGGAAGAGATGTTAATAAAAATGACCAAAAATTCAAGATGCTTATAAAAATATTTTTCCTAAAATTTATACGTTACATCCAACTATCTTACAGTTTCCAAAAAGTTTTGATCGGTGATGAATAGAGTACTTCTATTAGGACGAGGAAAATCTTTTAAAAGAGGTTCTCTGCCAACATAGAGGAGAATATACAAAGACCTCTCTTTGACTTATTAAAACAGCCATTATTTTTTTCCAGGGACATACATCTGCATCCAGCTGTCTACCCTTGTGTATACTTCAGTTCACTTGTTTCCCAGCTGCTTTAATGAT